>NW_025318667.1:16097500-16835000 GCF_018153725.1 Drosophila mojavensis | reverse complement strand
ACGCAGCCGGTCACGAGTCACCAGCCACGAATTGCTCGTGAAGGTGTGTAGTAGGAGTTGGAGTCACAGTTGGAGTTGGAGTGGGAGTTGGAGTCGGTAATCGCGTGACCGACAAGTTTTACACACTTGGCAACGTAATTGCTTATAAAACGTCGCCGTGCCGCAAAAGAGTGCCGATAACAGACCCAAACCGTTTATAACAATTATACGAGCCAAGCAGCCATTTGGGACCTGGGCTGGGCTGGGCTGGACTGGACTGGACTGGGGTTGACTGCGTGCACACTTTGCCAGCACTTGACCAATTAAGCGACAGGCGTGAGTGTGAAAAAGGCTGTCGAGCTGGTGGGCTGGCGATTCGGCTGCCCCGGCTCCAGCAGCTCAAGCAGCTCTCCCGGCTCCCCGCGGTGGGAGTGGGAGCGGGTATTGGCTAAATGTATAAGCCCGATACGTTAACGAGGCGCGGCAGTCTGAGATCTCTGCGCAGCGCACCGCTGCTCAGTACGGTGCTGGAGAGCACGCTCTCGCTGACCCGCATCCATCCGATTGCTTCGCTGGAGCTACCCGGCCTCGACTATGCCGTCCAATCGCAGTCAGCCATTGGCGCCTTCCATCATCGTGAGCTAGGCACCTCCCTGCGCAGCGGCATCGCAGCTATCACAGCGGCCAGCGCCAGTGCCGCCGGTGGCATCTCTCAATCCCAGAGCGCACTGCTCGGACGATACGGTCCAAACGCCTCCATACGCAACAACGAACGAAAGATTGTTCAGCCGAAACGGTACGTCAATTCAAACCACCCGACCCACCCACCTCTCGCCCACCCAGCATCGCTATCTCTCTTTCAGATCTATAAATCATTCCCTCATCCTCTCTCTCTCTCTCTCTCACTCACTCTTTCTCTCTCTGCCCCCTAAAGCAACGGCTTCCACATAGTCTGTTCAGCATGTGTGTGTAAGTAAAGAGAAATGTTTCCAAGCTGTAGCAATGCATGACGATGTCTGGTATACCTACACCTAAACCGATATCATAATAAATGTGTAGTAATACGAATATATCTGAAACATTTGAAATGTGAAATGTGAATATCGATTTTCATCGGAATTAATCGATTTACAATTTAATCAATGTTTCAGCTTGATATTTATATGAATTGAACTCACTTTAATTTTACGCGAACTCATTTAAATTTTAACAGCAAATAAGAAGCAAATTTAGCTATAAAGAATACTGACATCAAGTTACCGACTGCTGAATACTCTGTCACGAACCAAACACTGGCAGATCGATTTTTCGACTTGCCACGCCCCCATTTGGTGTATATGTCTTATGATTGTGCAAATCAATAGAGGATATCAACAGTAATAATATTGAATGACTTACCAACTACAGTTAAACAAATACAGTTATACCCGATTTACCACGCCCCTACTGGACGTAGATATAACAATCATATCTCCTTGAGCATGTGTTCTCAATGCGAGTATATGCTACAAATTTCAAATCTCAAGCACTTCAACTACCCTGATTTCTGATAAAGTGGAAACTGAAATGAGAAGGAAATGATCCAATTTGCGGATCACGAAAATCTTGAAACCTTTTAAGTCAAAGATATAAGGGAGCATATATTCTTAATTTCAAGCCTGTAGTCTTTCTGATAATTCATACACTCACGCGAACGGGCCGACAGACTGCAAGACGGATGTTGCATAAAACCAATATACTCTTTTCACTTTCGTGAATGAGTATAACAACGCAGTTCGATAAATTTTGCTCTGATTCGAATTTCTAGTAAAAATATTTGCTAGGATATATACATATTTTTTTCTTTATATACATTTATTTATAATTTTTTTTTTTTTTACTTATGTGTATATATATATATTTTTTTTTCTTTATAAATAAGATTTGTTTTGACACTTTTAAGGGGCTGGTTTATGATGCCATAAAGTCGCATTAGCCTTGTCGAGTGGCTTGGGCCGTTTTGTATTATTGAGGCAAGGCAAATGCCTTGTGGCTTGGAGCACTTTGGGAGGCAACCCAAAGAGCGACGGCACGCCCCGGCCCAACCAACCGCAGACCGCTGCAGGGCAGGCTGCATTAAGCGCGGAATGCCTGGCAGGCGTATGTCTTGTGAGATGCTTTGTATGGAGATGCCGCGGGTCGAGTGTGTGGGAATTATAGGTGGTCAGGCGTGAGCTGAGCCACCATTTGTGCTGCTCGCTTAACTCCAATGGGGCTCTTGACTCGGCCCATAGCACGAAGTTGATAGCCGCCAGCGGAGCGACGCTGCTGATGGCACAGCTCTGAAGGCCACTAGAATGTGGGGACGCCCCCCTGGCAACCTGCAGCACAGATTAGGTCAACACAGATCAACAAACAGATTTTGCGAATCTGGAGCTGGTGCAGGGATTGCAACTAGTTCAATCCATGATCTATCGACCAGATTAGAAATAAGTCAGCTCCTAAGTCAGGGCAACTCGAGAGGAATTGTTTGATCAGCAAGTGCATGAAAGAGTATGAAGAGTATTATTGGAGAGTTAAATAAAACTATTCCACACTTGCCGTATTCAAGATTTGAACTGAACTTCAAGGTTTGAGCCGAACTAACCTACTATGAACCCTGTTCTGCTATATTTTTTATTTAAAATTTCTATATTTTATTAAGCAAATGTTATGCTGGCAATTTAACAGTGTTATTTTTTTATTTTTATTGAATTTTTTTTTTTTTAGATATTTATCTGTAATTTTTTTATGATAAAATTGACAATTTTTGTTTTTGCATTTTTTAATTTATTAATAAATTTTTAATAAAATGTTATAATAAAATGCTTCTGCTACATTTGAAGGAGCTAAAGCTACATTAAAATTAATCAAATATATATGTCTCATATATATAGAACATTTCACCAGCGAATATCTGAGGAAAAGAACGAGATTTAAGAGTGTAATAAATACGGATAAAGCTAACGGGATCATTTAGGTCAAGGCAGAATTAAGCAGAGCTTCAGGGTATTGGCATCTGAAGTGCGATAGAACTAAGCGGAATGAGAATACATATAAGCTCAATTTAAGAATCTCACTATTACAGATGGAATTGATAGGACCGCAGTTACCAATGCCTAACTTTTAAGTTAGTCTTAATTTTAAAATAATTTGAAACTCTAAAGAATGAATAAATAAACTTGATAGACTTTAAGTAATACTAAAATTAAGCGGATGGGTATTGAGCATTTTCTCTAGTTCTGATTTAGGCAGCAGTACCAGGAATTTCTAGCCAGGCTAGAGTCTCTCGAAATCGAAATAAGATATTTTTCGAGATATTAAAAGTTATATAGAATGCGTACCGCAGTCCGTCTCTAGCCTAAAGCATGAACATTCCTGTCTATTTAATGTGTCGGAATGTTGATGGAGCTGTCGGAGCAGGGTAACATTTGTAAGACTCGTTAATGTTAATGCGTCAAGTGGGGGGCTGGGGCAGAGCCAATTCTCAATTAAATTTATAATTCAATTTATTGGCGCCCTTTCGGGCTGAGCTGAGCGCCTTTTGTCTTTGTCTTTGCCTTTTACTGGGGCTTAGTTTTTATTTTCTTATTTTTATTTGAGCTTTGTCGACTTTGATTTATTTAACAAGCAAAAGCCGCCAAAATATAAAAAGCCACAAGAGAAAACTTTGTCGCCTCGTCGTCGTCTGTCCGCTGTCGTTTGGGGTTGATTTTTGGGGCTGCTTTTTGGGCTGGGCTCTGTTTGGGTCACACTGAATAGTAGCGAGAGGCAAAGAGAGCGAGAGAGGGAGAGAGGGAGAGAGAGGGAGGTAGTCTGTGTTGTGGGCTTGGCTTTATCCTTTATTTTTGGCTTTGCATATGGCAATAATTCAATTATGCACAACAAGGCCGCTAAATAATTGGGCGCCGCAGTCTAGACCCTGATGAGGACGCTGTTGCCGAAACCGAAATCACTTAAAAAAGCCGCAAAAACTTCTGGCTTTGTTAATTCGTTAATTAAATTGGCCTGGCCTGCCTGGCGCTCGATGGCAGCCTGTGAACAGAAATTCAACTTTAAGGATTACGCAATGGAGGCCACCCAGGCAAACCACCCAAGCACCCAACCACCCCCAGCCCACCATTGATGACATTGGCTGCCAGCAATCTTTGCTTATCAAAGGCAAACAACAACGTCCACGACGACAACTCATTTAAGCCATGGCCCCACACACGCCCACCCTGCCCCCACACGCCCGACACGCCCCACACGTCCCGTGCCGCCACCTGCCCCAAGCGCAGGCCCTTAATTAGCATAGAATATGTTTTAAAAAGCCACTTGAGCTAAACATTCAAAACACCTACACGGCTCTGCCACGCCCGCCCCGCCCCCTGGCCGAGTGCTGCTGCGACCTTAGACGCTTGCGGCTAAGACACAGCGCGGAGACTGTGTGGCACAGTTATGCAAGTTTGGCAGCGCCCAGCAGGAGTATAAGCCTTTTCGCTAGCCGCTTGGCAAAGCCGAAAGCATTGGGCGCTGAGGGGGGAAAGGGGATATGATATTAATTCAAGAGAAGATCTGATTCAGAGGAAGAGAGAGAAGAATGTGAAGAAGTTAAACAAACAATGACTAAAATCTATTAGAATAATATAATAATAATAAAAATATATTATTACAATAATAATTATAATAATAATATATAAAATAAAATTATATATAATAATTATAATAATATTAATAATAATAATACTATAAAAGCACCTGCTAATTCAGCTCGAAAACTTCACTTAGACATCACTCAAATATTCTCCAATTTGTTCAGAGAAAGAGCATTTCATAGTCAGCTGGACAAATTTTAGCCTTTTTTTAGCTTTTTTTTTTTGCTGGCAGCACATAGCGCAGTCGACGCTGCGTCGGCAGCACATGATGCTCAAGTGTTGGGATAAGTATTTCCGCTCTTCAGACGTAACGCTAAAAAATGTGCCCACACACACACACACACACACACACACACACACACACACAGAAATACACCTACAAAAGCTGGGGCGCAAGACTAGGTGGGTGGCGGGTAGCTAGGGGCATATGGGGGCGTGGTCGTGGTGGATGAGGAAGCACAAATGAAATTGTGACGTTGCCGCCACGCCCATATCAACAGTGCTGCCCGCCCGGCTGCCATTCAAAAGTAATTTAGCGTTTAAAAAACATTTTTCTGCCTGACTTTTAAAAAGTTTTGCATAATGCGCCCGTCTCGCGTTTTACTGCACGAGTATGCGTGTGCGTGCGTGCGTCTGCATGTGTGTGAGTGTGTGTGTGTGAGTGGGCGTGTCAACACTCACCTGCTTAATGTGGCCACGTTTCGTCGCCTGTCTGATTCGGCTGATTGTATTATAGCACCTACTAAACAGACTGAATGGCAAAGTCTCGCAACATTTTTTTTTTTTCTTTCTTTTTTTGCATATTGACTTTGACGTTTCACGGACGACTGCCAACAAGCCTGATCAAGGAAGTGTATACGCATATAGTCTATTGTGTGTGTTTGTGTGTGTGTGTGCGTGTGGTGATGTGCGTACTGCCATTGCCTACGAAAATCGGTTTCAGTAATCTGTTCGCACTTCAAGTCTATAATCAAAACGTTTGCAAAATATCCCAATGAGCATTGAGCGCTTCCTGTTTAGAATACCTCTTGAGCACAGACATCAGAGCAACGGGTATGTTGTGTGTGAAGTCATATAAGAAGTGATCGAAGCTCAGCTAGATATACGCAATGTGCAGTTCGAATCAATCTGATCTAAAATGAATTAAACCCCAGGACATACATAGGTACATTAATGATTCTTAAAATTATTTTAGGCGATCTTATTACAGGGTATCGGCAAGCCCTGCCTATTTCATTTACCCTAATTTCCGATTCATAGTTTATATTAAATATACATTGAAGACTCAAGTCAACTTGACTTTGAATCTGCTTATGGTTTAAGTATTATTCTGAGAGCTTTTAAGGATATCATCATACAGGGTATCTATTAATTCTGCATTTATTCCATTACGCTCTTCTCTTCTGTTTTTATGCAGGTATGAAATATACATTTAAGTCACTACACAACTTGGCTTGAATTCAATTTGTTATTTCATTCTAAATATACTATAGCATAGTACAGGGTATCTTAAAGTCCTGCCTGTTCTATGATAAACAGAGGCCATTAAGTTCTCTTCATAGTTCAGCTTTATAGTTGAGGCATATGTGTTATACCAAGGGTTATATCACATATCGTAGTACAGGGTATCCTCAGGTCTTGCCTCATGTGGCGCTATTCGTAGTACCATGAGTACAGTTGAAGTCAATATTGACTTGGCTTTGAATCTACTCACTGTTCAGGTATTATTCTAAGCGCCTTAAAACATGCCTGCGTACAGGGTATCTGCAGTCCGACTCATCATATATTTTAAAATGCTCAATTGTCACTGGACTCTATTCATAACAAGAAATATATATTTGATTATATTATATTATTATATTATATTATTATATTACCCACGCCACTTACAGGATATCACTTAGTTGAGCCCTCTCTTTCTCTCTCACTCTCGCTCTCTCCACCCACCCACACACACACACACACAGAGTTGACATCGCTTCAGACAGTCCCTCCGTAAGGCGCAGCTCATGTATGCTACGTTTTTGTTGGCCTACTCAAATACTTGGAAAATGGGCTTATGCTTTGGTTAATTATCTCGGAAGGTCTTAAAATTTTTCCGCTAAGCGTTCATAACTTTTTAAGAGCCGCAAAAAATAAGCAAAAAAAAAAAAAAAAAAAAAAAAAAAAAAAAAAGTAGACGAAGAAGAAAAACAAAAAGATACCCCTTGCAATTTGTTTAGCGCACTTTTAACTGAGTTAATTAACAAAAAACAAGAAGAAGAGAAAAATAAAATAAAATGAAAAGCGCTTCGCCAGTTGTGCACATAATTTCCCTTTGAGCCTTGCCAACTAAATGGTTTTTATTCTGGTTTTTCTCCCATTTTTGGGGGCGTGCGCTCGTAATTGGTTTAGGCCAATGTAAATATTTACTGGCCAACAGGCAACAACAACAACAACAACAACAAGATGATGAAGAAGAAGACAACAGACCTTACAAGTGTATGAAATGTAATTCCTTAATATTACCCCCCAGCCCAACCCAACCCAACCCATACCAACCCATACCAACTCAATTCAATCCAGTCAAAAGAGCGTCGACCCATCAATAATCTATTTCTGTCGTTTTTTAATTTGCACTCGTAATCCCCCCTCCACCCTCTCGCGCTCACAGAATGTATACTAATTATGCCGGCTGGCTATGGGCATCGTTATTGGTGTCATCTAGTCATTATTTAATATAAACCCACTTTGATAAATTATTTCCGTTGTGCGGCACGTGACGAGAGTTGTCAGCGTTTAGTCAGTCCGCGGGGCTACTTTGATTTGTGGCCAAGTTGTTGGCTTAAAGGGCCCGCGGCAAATGTTGTGAGAGCCGCTCTGAGTGCTGAGTGCTGAGTGCTGAGTGCCGACGAATTGAGATAAGTGAAGATGAGACGCGTCTCGACTCGTCGCGCGTTTATTTGCGCAATTAATCAATTTAGCCGGCACTGGGCGCTGTTTGTTGAATAAGTGATAAAGATTTATCACTCGTTCACTAATCTAGCCGGCTGGCTGTTGACCCACCCTCAGCCACCAGCCCCCCCGGACCCTAGTCTCACCCCCTCCACTCCTGCGGCTTGGCTCGCTTAAAGTTCACTGCGGCAGCTCTCAGCATTCATTGAACCCAGAGCTTTGACTTTTGCGTCTCAACGCACATGAAAAGCAATTGAAAACGGTTCCCTGCCTCCCAACCTCCCTCCCTCTACCTCGTCACTCCGCTGCCAAAGGTGCCAGGTGGTGCTCGGAGGAGGAGGAGCTGATGGCGCTGGAAGCCAGAGCAAGGACCGTAGCTTTCGTATTTACTTTGACTTAATCAACGTAAACCGCGAATAAATGAAACTCTCAATGCTGTTCAGCGCGAATATTATAGAAATAAATACACACAACAACAACAACAACAACAAATAGAGTGAGACTCGAAATTGAAGCTTTAAAAAATACTCTGCTTTGACTTTAAATAAATAAATTAGGTAAGCAGCAATGTCTGCATTAAATAAATAAATAATTCGTAATATTAAATTAGGTAAACATCAAGCCGTGCATCAATGCTGCTTCAATTTAATTATAGTCTCATTCAAATTGATTAAAAAAATATATATTTATTTGAACAAAGTTGCAGATAGGAGTTGCTTGAGAGACTTTTTTTTAAATATTAATGAAAGGGCAAACTGAATTCAATGCAATAAATTCATGAACCAGCAAATCGTGTTTTTAATTCCTTGAAATAATTTTTTAAATTAAATATGTATTATGAAATATTTTTTAATTTTTCAAAATCAAATATCTGGTTTTTTTCTAATATTTTGTAACATATTAATATAATAATATTTTAAACATAGTTAATATATATTTTTTTAACATCATTATTTTATCAAATTATTATTAATTTTATATTATATCTTAATATTTAATATTTTTTATTTAAACATTTTTTATATTTTAAATTGTTATTATTAAATATTGATTATATTAGATACTTTTTATTTAAATTTTTTAAAAATAAATATCTTGTTTTTTTTTTTTCTAATATTTCGTAACATATTAATTTAATATCATTTTAAACATAGTTAATATTTTTTTTACATCTTTATTATCCCAAATTATTATTAATATTATATTATATCATAATTATTAATATTTAATATTTTTTATTTAAACATTCTTGATATTTTAAATTGATATTATTAAATATTGATTATATTAGATACTTTTTATTTAAGCATATTTTCATATATATAATTTTTATTATTTCATGTATTAAATATTTTGTATTTATAATTGTTTTAATATATTGAATTATTATTTTATACATTGATCTTTTTTTTTATATTTGTTTTAATATATTAAATTATTTAAAGCAATTAAGTAAACTCTTTACTGATTCATGTACATACATATATTTAATATATATGTAATTTAAGTTTTTATTTGACGTTTCATTTAAATGTCAACAAAATTCGCATATTTAATTACACATTTATTTTTAAATTACATTTGCTTCAACTGCAATGGTTTAGAAGTCATCATTAGCAAACATTGAGCATAATTACAATTTCATCGTGATGTTATTTCAATTTCTGGTAAATATTATGTTATTTATTCAAATTACATTTGATTTGAGCACTTGTCAGCGTGTTACGCCTCAATTCATATAATTTATTCATGCTGCTGCTTCTACTTTACTATTTTATTGCAATAATTATTTATCGATGCTATGATTGGTTTATTAATCCGTAAGCAATGTTGATATAAATCATACGCACCGTTGCCAGCTCTGATTTAATTACTAATTTATTCAGATTATTTCGTGGCGCTTGAAAGGTTTTGCTACAAGTGCCTTAAATTCTATATATATATATATATATTTATATTTTATCAGACACCAACTTTAAAAGTGGCCCTCTCTTCGAGCTCTTCGGGCTCTTCGGGCTCTTTGGGCTCTTTGGCTTTTCGACTTTTAGTCTCCTGTGATTTTTGTATATTACGCAACGTTGGGCCAACTGATGCGGCTGCCATTCGGCTGGGCGGGCTCTCTAGTTGGTGAGGGAAGGGGAGGGGGCTCTGCTGGTTCTGTCGGGCTTGTCGAGCCTGGCGCAGCTGTGTGTTTCGACTGTGGGTGCGGGGCGGGTGCTGGTGCATTTTGTGGCCGGTCAATGCTCCCGAAGCATAGGCAAAATTGCAGAGCAGCGTGTGAAATCAAAAGGAAGGCCAGGAAAATGTTGGAAGGGACAATCCGCACTCGCTCGCCCTCTCACACCCCCCCTTTACGCTCACTCTCTCTGCCATTCTCTCTCTTTCGCTCGCTTGCTGTGCTGATACGGATGCAAAGCGGGGCCAGCAGGACACCAGGACAGCAGGACTGCCAATGGCCAGCAATGTTGATGTTTTCGTTTTAAGTCGCGGCATTTGGCATTTTGCCTTGTCAACGCCAACGTCGCTGCTGCCGCCGCTGCTGCTGCGCTCTGCCTCTGTCGATGGCAACGCCAATGTGGATGCCAACTTTTTGGGGCTGCACTTATTAAAAATTGTGGCCCGCGGTGCGCTGCACATTTTCTTAGGTGCAAAAGTTGCACTTGGCGACTGGCCAAAAAGCGAATTGAACGCGTGGATTCGCGTGGTGCGCTGTGTGCACAGCGGGTGGGCGGTTTTTGACTGATTGAGTGGTGGTGCTGGTGGTGCCATTGCCGTTGCCGTTAAGTGGAGTGTAGGCGCACGAAACGAAACACGCGAAACTTGGCGGTGCAATGTAATAAATTTGCAAAATGTCCAAGCCGACTACACGAATGGCTTACCCAATGCACACCCACGCACACACACACACACGCATATATAGACCCTCGCTGCCCTTCGCTGAACCGGATACAGGTACTATATTTTGTAGAAAAACTTTTCTTTCGCACATCAACTATCTCCGAACTGGCCTGGGCTGGGCAAAACACCTTTTCGAATAAGCGAATTTGTTAAAAATTTGGAAAAACTTCATTTGAATTTATAGCGAAAAGCTTATGAATCCTTATGTAATCCCATCAGTTTGAGTTGAGTTTCTGAAAGCCTGTGAAATCGTATTCATGCGAGCCGAAAGCTAATTAAGCTCTATGTTAACAAGAAAGGTGCAGCTCGTGCTTATTTTGAAGACGTTTTCATAAACTCTTAGAATCGTTATTAGATGGAATTACATATGCATTTATATTATTTCCTATGATTTAGTTCCTATGGCCAAATATGTGGCTCATAAGCCTCCATTATTGATTCTATTCATATTCGTTCATAAGATCTTAAAGCTCACTTTTTCTATTGCCTACTTCTAGGCTCAGTTATTGAAATTTACGGTTCTATTTTATTTATAGCCTGTTTGAATAAAATAATAAACAAAAATATATATATATTTTATTTACATTTATTTATTTATTAGCTTACACTCCAGAGAAGTATATTATTATTATTAAGTAAATAAAGCCTTCGTAAAGGGGTGGAAACGGAACACATAATTTCCGGGATATTACAGAACTACTATAAAACCATCGATAGTGACTCTAATCTATAGTTTCAGCCAACGATATTGCAGATAATTTCATCGCTTTTTTGTACACCTAATTCTTAAGGAAAACAAAGGAAAACTTCAAGTTTTCAGTTAAAATTTCAATAGCTAAAGTATACGATACAATTTTTAAAATTAAATAATTATCAATAAATAAAATATATATATATATATATATATATATATATATATATATATATTTAAATAAAAAATAAAAAAACATTTAAATATGCATATATATAAAAAACAAAAAAAATCGAATCTTTAAAAAATTACAAAATGTTTGCAAATTTATTAGACAAAATACTCTTTTAATTTTATTAATTTTGATCCCTAAAACAAAGTTGTTGCAGCTATCTATTAAGATATATGAAAATCGAGATGACATACCAATCGCACTGAGTTTATCGATCAATCGCAAACATGAATGACCATCGATACTATCGCTGATGTCATCTATGGTTCCAGGAGCTGTAGAACAGGATGCAACTATGAGTTAAAGGAGATATTTGATGGACTATCAGTCAAGATCCAATCTACTAGATGGATCCTGAGCCTACAAAACAATATAGCTGCATATTTAAATTCCATTTTTTTTTTTTGCCGTTTTCCAGCTCTCTTATTTCATGATTTCACATCTTGAACCCACTCAAATTAATATATAATTAGTTGCCCACACAGACCTGAGTGCCAAAGTGCATATGTGTGCGTGTGTGAGAATGTGTGTGTGTGTGTGCGTGTGTATTTTAGCATATAGTTCCAGCCTGCAGCGTGCAGAGCTGCTTTTACTGTTTGCCTAACAAATTGAAACGCAAATGAAATGAGCTTAAATATGCACACAATGTAAATAGAAGCGAACAACTTAGCTGCAGGGGCTTAGCTGGCAAATGTTTTGCATAGTTCATAAAAGGAGCTCCCACCAGCCGAACCGAGTCTCGTGCCTCGCGTTCTCTCTTTCTTTCGCCTTCTGCGGCAGTGCGCCTTATCAAGTGCCGTTGCCATTCCGCTTATCGCTAAATGCCAATCAGCAACGCAAATTTGACAAAGCGCCGAAAATCGACTTGAATCAGAAAGGAAAATGCTGACAGGCTAGCGATAGGAGTCGAACAATCAAAATTGATGAAACATTTCTGCTCAATTCTGCAAACCGTGAATTTCAGCTTCTGGCCACAATTAAAGATTCTCCTTAAAGCTGGCCCAAATCTGAGCTGAGGGCCCTGTTAAAGCTGCTTAAAGCATGCAAATTTTGACTTCAACTTCTTGCTGCTGCTTATATCTATATGTATGTGTGTGTGTGTGTGTCTGTGTGTGTGTGTGTGTGTGTAAAGATGTTGCAAAGCAAACGCACACAAAATTCTACGCTTTGGCAGCCATCAAAGGGGAACAAAGACAAAACGAAACGAAAACAGGCAAAAGGGATAGAAAAATGAAGAAAGCAAGCTCCCAAAACGGAAAGGAAACCAGACAAAAGTACACACGAGTTGAGAAGTAAGGCGCATATGAAAAAAGGGGGCAGAAAAAAAGCGAACAACAGAGTGAGAGTGAGAGAGAGAGAGAGAGAAGTGAGAGAGAAGCGCAAAAACTATGTAAGTGCAAATATTTTCTTATGCTTGTATGAAATGTAAGCATGTAAATACACATGCTTGTGTGTGTGTGTGTGTGTGTGTGTGTGTGTGTGTGTGTGTGTGTGTGTGTGTGTGTGTGTGTATGTGTATGTATTACTGTCAGATGGGCACAATGCACTGCAGTTGTCGACAGAGTTTCAAGGAAGAAAAACAGGAGAATAGAAATGGAGACTGACAAGTGCACGCACAAGGGCTACGTTCAAACTTTATGCTTGAAATACAAAAAAAAAAAAAAAAAAAAAAAAAAAAACATTTAAAAAAGAAGAAATGCAAATAAAAATCAAACTGCATAGGTAAAAAAATGTTATTGAAGAAGTTATGTATTGAAGTGATGGGAAGACTCTCGAAAGTTGAATCGAGTTGACACCTGCAACTTTTGGCTGCCCTGCGGGCGTATTCAATATTTTAAGCTAAAGTCTAGAAAATATAGGAAGTCAAGATTTTGAGGGAGTCCCTCTGTCTCGCTCTCCCTCTCAGAGTGTGTAGCACCCTCTCCCTTTACCAGTTCCCTTCTCGCTCTTGCCAAACTATTTATAATTGAATTCAAGTCTGTCTCCCTCTATCACAATCTGCCGATTTCCGCTGCCGCTTATTTATAATATGTATAAGCTTTGTCTCTCCCTCTATCACTCTCTCTCACTTACATTGTCTCTCCCTCTATCACTCTCTCTCACTCACATTCTGTCTTTCTACAAAGAATTTATTAGTTAAGCTGCTTCTCTCTCTTTCTCATCTTCTTTTTCTCTCGCTCTCTCTCTCTCTCTATTTCTGCCTCTCTCCAAACTAAGTATATTATAAGCTATGTGTTTGTCGCTCTATCTCTCTCTGTCTCACACACAATGCCTCTCTTCAAACAATTTATAATCTCTAGGTCTTTCACTCTCCCTTTCTCATTCCTCCGCAGTCTCTCTGCCTCCCTCTCCTTCTATTGCTCCAAGCAATTTATAATCTAAACTCTGTCTCAGTCTCTCTCTACCTCACTCTCCCTCTCATTTTCTCCTTCTGTCTCTCTCCAAACAATCTGTAATTTAAACTATATTCTCCCTCTCTCTGCCTTGCTCCAAATAATTTATAATCTAAGCTCTTTCTCACTCTCTCTAACTCTCTTTCTCTCTCTCTCTCTCTCTCTCTCTCTCTCTCTCTCTCTCTCTCCTTCTCCTTCTCTCACTCTCCCACTCCTTCTGCCACCCTCCGCACAGTTGATAATTTCAACTATGTTTTCGTAGCAGCTCAAATTATTGTTTGCTAAGTGTAATATTTAAGCACTCGAGCTGAGCCAGAATAATTGAGAAACTCTCTGCTGTTGTAATCCGACTGCCTGGTGCATATTTTGAATGTGTTATAAGACGCAGTGCGTCAGGCTGCTTCAATTTGCTGGTTCGCTGCGAACTTTTTAAATATTAATAAGAAAAGAATCTAAACTTTCAATGAAGGCAACGCGCACTGACTCGATTTGCATTTGTCTATGACTGACTGTCTCTCTGACTGTCTCTCTGTCGGGTTGGTTGCTTGGCTGCCTGCGTTGTGATGTGTACGTGCGAGCATTGTGTCTGCAGGCATGTACACATCTCCATATATAAATAATACTGTCTATGCATAAAAGTGGCTGCTGCCAAGTGAGTCCTTATTCTCCTGCAGTCACTGCTAACTGACTGCCGGAATGACAATCAAAGAGAAAGCAAGAGAAATAGAAAGAGATAGAGAGAGAGAGGGCGAGTGAAACAGAGAGGGAGATAGACTTTTAAGCCAACAACTGCTATATGCCACTCACACACACACAGACACACACTCACATAGATATGTTTTTGCAGTTAGTCCTTAGCATAAACCAAAGTCTGCGAGCCTTGCACTTCATTTCCATAGTCCAAAGAACAGCTGCCTGCCTGCCAGCTGGGGCGGCCCTTGTTAGCACGCAAATTGGCTTTAAATCGATGGCAATCGCTAAGGCGAGCACGCACACATGCTTCTCAGCAGTTTTCTACAATTTAATTGCAACTTTGATACATGAAATACATGCCACGCACACACAATATATATCGAGAAAGACTTTCGAAAATTCATTAAAATTTCAATGCAGGCGACAGTTTAATTTTGAAACTGTGTGACTAATATTATTTACTACTCATTGATTGATCAATGTGAAGTGAAAAGTTTACTTTGTTTCACTAAATCTATTAAAATTGCATTCGTTGCACGAGGCGTATGCGTAATATGCATAGCAATCAATTAGAAGAAGGCATAAACACTTTATCTATCTATCTCTCCTTCTCCATCTCACTCTCTCTCTCTCTCTCACACACACACACACATGCACACATCAAGTGCTGTCAATTAATTTATTATTGAATATTAGAAAATTTGCCAATATTGCGTATACGCAACGTTATGCAAACAAATTCAGCTTTGCCTTGACTAAAGTCTCGACAGATACTTGCCAATGGATGTGCATGAATGAATGCAATGCGAGTCACTGGCCCAGCCGAACCTTGCAACATAAATGGAATAAAATATTCAAATATTAAAAAAAATAAATAAATAAAAATGCGCATACGTCATGTGAGCCTTGGGAATTAGAGGCACGCAAAATTCTCGTTTCTGGTTAATCAATAAAATGGCCTTTGAAATTCAATTAGTGTGTGTGGAGCGCTGGAAATAGTAAATCTTTGGAGCATAGTTCATAAGTATTTAAGAGCCCGGCAAGGCCCAGCAGCGGCCCACTTAACGGGGCCGGGCCAGCTGGTCTTGGCCAGGTGCAGGTGTGGGCCACACTCAGCCGAGCCGGGCAAAGTGTAATTAAATATCCATTTAGTGTACATTACGTTTCCTTTGGCCGACAAACGGGGCCGAAGAACTTGCAGCTGAGCTGAGCTGAGCTGAGCTGAGCTGGGCAGACGCCTCGCTCTGCCGCTGAGCCAAAGCAAACAGGCTGGAAACCCCTTAAGAGCTAGCATAAGCACCGAATGCAGCCGGCAGCTGGCCGGGGCTGGCCGGGGCTGGCAGGGGGCGAAAGGCGGCCAAGCTGCCCAGGAGCCGTGCGAGAGAAGTTTAAAGAGCTGCTGCTTATGTCTAAATGAATTTAAAAGTTTC
This sequence comes from Drosophila mojavensis, assembly GCF_018153725.1. NCBI lineage: Eukaryota > Metazoa > Arthropoda > Insecta > Diptera > Drosophilidae > Drosophila > Drosophila mojavensis. The sequence goes on along the minus strand of NW_025318667.1, from coordinate 16,819,095 downwards.
TTCACTTCAGAAAACAGCGTCCAAGCCGCGCTCTGTTTTCGCTCTGCCTGCACCACTCGCCACACCACACCACGCCACGCTCTTCATATTTTTAGCTATGCTCCTCCTACTCGCCACCCTCCACTGCCCACTCATCGTTCATTTGCGGCCGCTTGAGAGTTGCCCGCGGCGGCTGGACCGCGGACCGCGGACCGTGGAGCGTGGAGCGTGGAGACCACTGTGCTCCCAGGCGCCCGCTCGTTTATTAAAGATTATGCTTATAATGACGTCGACAATGACGACAAGCAGCTGAATGCGCGACCCAAGCGCCGGCTGACCATCCCCCTTCCTCAGCTTCATCTTGATGATTTTCTCAAAATTTTCCTTCGTGCTTTAAGTGTTTGCGATACGAGTGTGTGTGTGTGTTTATTTGTTTGTGTGTGTGTGTGTGTGTGGTTGTGTATTACGGTCCTTTTCCTTTTAGCTATCTTGCTTATATGCTTTATGTTATTTTATTTCATGGCTCTCCCTCTCCCTTTCTCTCTCTCTCTCTCTCTCTCTCTCTTTTTTTCTCTCTTTCCCTCTTGCTCGCTCGTTCGTTTCATATTTTGTATACATATACACACACATTTCTTTTTCCGTTCTTTTTTTTTTCTGCCTCGGCCCTTCGGCTCCGCCTGAGCCATTAAAGTTTATTTTCTCCTTTGTTTATCAACGCTGGACCTGGGCCTTGCGGGCGCCGATATGGCCGCCACTCGCCCCACGCTGAGTGTCACGTGATTTGTGAAACAATTTAACACTCGAAATGCCGCTTTGCAATACTTTTCAGTGTCAGCGACGACCGACCGAGAGGCCTAAAGAAAATGCCGAGAGCGTATGTATGGGAGGAGATCCTTATAATATGTGTGTGGAAGCTGAAGAAGAAGAAGTTATATAATTCAGTTACAGGCTTCCAGTTTCATATCGACAGATTTAATATAGATTCCATCCAAAATAAAATGATATACAATAGAATATCGCTATAATGACTCCGCTGTATATTGCGACGAAAATTCTGGTCCCCAGACAAACGCATATGAGTAAACCCCTATGAATATAGCGTCTTCCAGGTATAACGGTGTTCCCTTGAGCGTCGCTATAACCAGACTTTAGTGTATATGAGACTGTTAATCCATATTATATGTATATATCATTGAATATTATGTGGTTGAAAGCGAGAAGAAGAAGTTAAGGAATTTATATACCGATTTGCGCCTTCTTTATCTGCCGCTGAACTATATTCTCTATGGTATATTCATTATATATGAATATATTGGCTTTATTTGCTTTTCCACCTCCATTTATTTCAATGCAGAGAACGACAGATCTATATGATCTTGCTATCTGTGGAGATCAAGAAGGAGCTATAGCATTCATTTACGGAATGGAACCTTCATTTATCTGCAGATGTATTATGATTAAGCGGAACACTTGCTGTTCATTCAACAATATATATAGGTTTCTCTAGATATTTGAGCTGCATGATTATTATGAACATAAATATTCATGACTCAGCTCTGTGTGGATCTCTTTAAGCTTTGGTTTCAATTTGAAGATAAAAAAATTAAAAAGCTATTTGTAGAATTACGATACAGACATGCAATATCCCATTTGTAAAGTTGCTGCTCATATAATAATATATAGATATAGATACTCCGATATAGTGTAGAAAAAGCAGGAAATTTGCATATTGAATATGCTATATCTGCAGTTTCTTTTGATATTTGAGCTAAAGATGTTCATATTTGTTCTTATTTGGAATCGACGCATATATCATTCAAATACTCCAATACATATGTATATACGTTCCATTTGTGCTTCATTTGATATATCTCCGGCACTCTCAGCTGCTTTCGGGTCACATATGGCCTCAGATTTGTGACACTTGTGACTTTGTCATTGTGCAACTGGCTGTGGCGCCTTTGCGGTTAGCGGCAGCAGGAGCAGGAGCAGCAGCAGCAGAAGCAGGAGCAGCAGCTCTTTGGGCTTGTCTTTGGGGCAACTGTATCTCAATCGCTCATACAATCCGGCTGCCCTATGCCTCATGCCCCATGCTCCATGCCCCATGCCCCATGCCGTGCAGCCGTCTGACAGCATCGTTCTGTGCTGTTGCTATTGTTTCTCTACTCTGTTTCATTTCTATGTCATTTCCGTCGCTGCCTCTGCCGCTGTCACTGCCGCTGCTGCTGCTGCTGGCGCATTTAACAGCTAATTTCAACGAGAAAATTTTTGGATCGTGAGATTAGGCGGTGACAAGGAGGCCAAGTTTGTGGCATGTGGCAAGGCGGAAAGGTAGCTGGACTGGCTGGGTGGGTGGCCAGGGAGGAGGCGGACTAGCAGCAGCAGCAGCAACAGCAGCAGCAGGGTGCGGAGCGTACCGGGCTGGGCAACGGCACTGCCAGCCATAAGTCATCCAACCGCTTGCTTGTGCGGCGCTTATGCAAATTTGTGTCAGCTGACAAATGGGGCAGCATTTGCACAATGCCAACATCCCAGCCCGGAGGGGGGCGTGGCCGCGCCATAAGAATGAGTCGCAGGCACTGCGAACGGGATGCTGCGACGTGTCTCTATATAAATATCATTTCTATTTGTATTTTTTTTTCTTTTTTTTTTTTTGTGTTTCTTCCTCTGCTGCTTCTTTTTCTGTTTTCATTTTTTCTCCGCCTCCGACTTTGTCGCTGTGATATTTTTCCTCTTTTGGGTTTATGTTTTTTATGTTATTTGGGTCGGCCGCTTAGCCCGACATGATAAAATCGCATTTAAAATATTTTTTCATCGCCTTTTGTTGTTGTTGTTTTATTTGTATTTTCTTTTTTTTTTTATTATTATTATTATTTTTTCTATTTGTGCTTCGTTCATCATGAATATAACTAGGCGGCGAGAAGAACAACATCAACAGCTAGTAAAGCTGGCAAATAAGTTGAAGTAGTTTTCGTTAACGAACTAAATTAATGAAATTTCTATGCGAGAAAGTGACTTACTTTCTTTCTGTGTGTGTGTGTGTGTGTGTGTGCGTCGGCTTGTGTGTGTAATCATTATTACTCGTTATTATATAATAAAGTGCGGCATATAATTTACACGTGCACAAACACACACACACACACACACACACACACACACATACGCACACACAGACAAGTGCCACGCCTACAATGCGCCCATGCGCCCATATGAGCTCTTATCACCCTGCTGCAAGCCGCACTCAGATGAAGACTTTGCTTTTAATTTTTCTTCTTTTTTTCCCTCTCTCTCTCTCTGCTGCCAACGACAGGACGCAATGCGTTGAAGACTCGCGCACCCACACACACACACACACACTCGCGCACAAGCAGACACGCACATAAAATTATTTTCTTCATATAATAAGTGTAATAACTTTCATGTGTCGCCCATGTGGAATGTGGCACGAACCTCTGCGCAAATATGTGCGAGGGCAGCACGAAAAGTTATTGACAATGCTAACGCAATTAAATACTGAGTGACTCAAGGTCAAAAGGGATCTATTGTAATATTATACAATATATTAGAATAGAACCCTTTGACCTTAAATATAGATTGAAATATATGAATATAAAAATACTGTAAGTTAATATTTTGTTGTCTAATAACAAAGCGTCTTATTATTTTGAGTAATGTTGAAGGGTTTACTTAAACTGGCAGCACGCTTCTTCGCATACTCGAATTGGCATTCCAAAAGCGTGAGACAATCATATGTAGCTATTGCAGAACGTGTTCTCGGGTGTTGATGGGAGAGAGAGAGAGAGAGAGAAAGAGAGAGAGATGAGATGGCTAAAAGTTGCTATACCTTTAAGATGATATAGAAAGAGAGAGAGAACAAGTTTATTGTTTTGAGCGTTATCATTATCCTTAAAGAGGATACCAATAGATGTCTGTAAATATGCAAAGCGAACATCATAAGCAAGATCCGCTATTTATATAAATATATATTCCTAATACTGCCAAGCTTGAATGTTCTGGAGCATGTATATATGTGTGTGTTAAAATATATAAAAAGTAGCAGGCACACGTTAGCATATCAATTTTTATTTTATTTATTTATAATTTATATATATTTTTTATTTTATAATTCATATTTTTTGTTTTCTTTTAAATTAAAAATAAAGATTTGTTATATTGATTTTTGTTTATTTTTTTTTATACATATGTGGTAAATGGATATAGAATTTTTAATTTTTTTTTTTATTTTCATATAATATATATATTATTTGTCTTTTAAATTAAGTATTCCATCCATGATCAATTTATATGTATTAAGTGAAACGAAACAGAAATAATTTATTATATGCATATTTATTAAATTAAATATTTTTAAATAATATTATGCTATCATATATTCTATAGTAATATTCTATAGATAATAATAACTTTAACGTGATTAACACATTTTCATAAGTCCAAAGCGATATTATTGAAACGCCCCTCGCATGTGGCTGCCTGTTTCAATCTCGCACTCTCTACTTCCCTAACGCGCATTCTCTTACGCTCCGCGTATGTACGTTTGTATGTGTGTGTGTGTGTGTGTGTGTGTGTTGTGCAGCACTTAAAGAGAATTGAGAGTAACTGAGGAGTGGGAAGTAAGGAGTGCGTTGTCCTCATTTGGGACTTTGCGCACAAATCCAGCATAAGACAATAAAAATCGTTGTAGGTGAAGTGTAGTTAGTAGTCAGTACGCGTGTGTGTGTGCGCCAGTGTGTGTGTGTGTGTTTTAGGATGGGTGTATGAGCGCTTAAAGCTTCATGGGTATTTAAATATACGCGATTGCAGCAGAAATACATATATGTATATATACATATATATGTACATATATATATATATATATATATAGTCAGCCAAAAAGTCAACAATTGCGAAACTTTCGCCAAGCAATTGTTCCACTCATTACAAATAACCAGCAGAGCATGCCACTTTGTGGGCGGGTCAGTGCGGGGCGTGGCCAGCGCCAGGGTCAGCGGGCAATGGGCAATGGGACAATGATAGGTATAAGCAGGTTTAATTGTCAGCAGTGGGTCAAGCAATAGCAAGAGCACGATTGAAGGCTGCGAATGCCGAAATCAAATAGAATGCGGCAAGAGCAGCACAAACTGAAATACACCGAAACAACATAGGGAAAGGACAAGCAGGAAAAGCGGAACAAGAAGAAGAAGAAAACGAAGAAGCATTGTTTCCGTTTGCTGCTTACATAAAAACTTAAGCAGACGACGAAAACAAATAGTAAATACTTGAAATTTGCTAAGGGGGAAAGAGAAAGAAATCTTGTAATAAAAAGACTTCTTCATTTTTCAAACTGAATTGAAAAAAAAAAAAAAAAAAAAAAAAAAAAAACAACAACAAATTTAATTTATATAAATTTTTTTTATATTTCGAAAGAGAAAATTCACAGCTGAACGAATAAAATATTATTATCTTAAGTCAAGTCACAGTAGATTAATATTTTTCATAGTAGCCAATAATTTTATGTAAAAACTAATGTTACCTATAATATTTATTTTTGTTAATACTAAATATTAATATTTATAAGAAATATATCTGCTTTTTTTTTTTAATGTAATTATATATAATTTGTGGATTATTTTAAAATAATTTATTCACTAATTTTGTTTATATTCATTTATTCCTTTTTGTAATATTGCTTTAAATAATATTTGTATATAATTTATACAATTTTTCTGAATTTTTATTATTTATAATTTTATTATAAATACTATATATGTTCATATTCCCACATATGTTTAATTTCAATAATCTCTTAATTAATTTTTATTAATTGGTTTTAAATTGAAATTATTTTAAACTGAATATTTATTATTTTGATAAACTTTATTTATTTTTAAATATTTCCATAAGCTTGAGGCGATAAAGTCAAAATACTTAGCTTAGCTGCTCTCTACGTCAGTGATTTTTCAAAATATATACAGGGTATTTCATAGTCGCATCTAATCTAACTAATCTGCCAATGCGAAACTATTCTCTTCCAGTTGGCAGTTGTTAACAATGTTTACAATGGGCCACGTACCACAAGTCAATTGCGATGCTTTTCAGCAGCTCTTCCTCTCTCTCTCTCTCCCTCTTGTCTCTCTCTCTCTCTCTATCTCTCACACACACACACACTCATACACACAACTATTAATAGTCGTGCTTCTAATTGCGCTTATTATGCGCAGACTTATCTCAAATGTCATACAAAATTATTTCGCAATTTCAGGGCAATTTCATGTCAACCATTTGGCCTTAGCCTAGTCTCTGCTTTCCTTTTGCATTTCCCCTTTGGCTTGCTCGATTTTCCCTCGTTCGTTCTTCCCTTGCTTTTTATATTTGTATATTTTCTTTTTATTTTGTTGTCTGTCAATCGACAATTGAAAACTGTGGCTGGCCACAAGACACAGACAACAGCATCTGTTGTTCTGAATGGACATGCTCATTGCATACTTTTGCGCGAGTGTGCCTGTGTGTGTTTGTGTGTCTGTGTGTGTGTGTGTGTGTGTGTGTGTCACTGAGTAACTCATTTAATCCGAACTTTGTCCAGCTTTCATCCTCTGCACAATTATCAGTGGTCGCAACTATCTCGCGGACGCAGCACACTGCAAACGGGTCGATTCAAACTTTGCTGCGCTTCAAAAGGGACTCAACTGGATCTATTTGAACTATTTTACGAAACGTGTGATATGTTGAGCTTTAGTATTGATTGGGGAGTGTATCATTAAGTGAGTTTAAACTAAGTTTACAAATGAATTTTGGTGCCATACAATCAGCCAGATGAAACGTTAATCCTTGTTGAATAACTTTAAGACGATATCGATAATACTTCAATTGATATTAACAATCGATAGCAATTTATATGACTATAACAGTAATATATCAAGAGCTGTCATATTTAATTATATACTTGAATCATACTCAAGTGCATATCTAAGGCAATTTCATATCATCACTAGAGGCTTACAACTCTGTCTTATTCGTTCGATAAACCATAGAGGGCTGCTATTTTGTTGATTTTAGTAATACGCGAGGAATAGAAACATACCTGAGCAGCTCGTTTCAGTTGAAACGTGAAATTGTGTAATTCTGAAAAAAAAAAAAATAAATAAATAAATAAATAAATAAATAAAATTTTCATACTCGACGAGCCCATCTGGGAGCCCTACAAGGTTACCCATACACATTGGCCATATATATTTCATTTATTTATTTATTTATTATTATTATTATTATTATTATTATTATTTTTTTTTTTTTTTAATTAAGAAAAAAAAAACAATTTTGAATGCTAATAATATTCATTTTATTTAGTTCCAGTGGATTTCTTTGGATTTGATATCGTTTCTCAAATGAAGGCGTACGAACCTACGCCCTATCGTGTTTGCCTTTGTTAAATGATATAGGGCTGCCAGATGGATCCGTCGAATATGAACAGCCCTCTTTTAATACCGATATTAGCGTATAGCAATCAAACTGAAGTCTTCTTAGGCTGAGGTCAGGCTTCTAGCTTTTAATGTCCCCTAGGACAATGTCCTCAGCACACACACACACACACACACACACACACACACACACACATACACACCAACATTTCGTTAGCCTTGCGAAGCCACGTAAAGTGCAAGGAAACGAGTTTTCTTCGCCTGAGTAGAGGTCGACGGCTTTAAGGCGCTTTCCATTTGCCATTTGCATTGAACAATTTTATGCTGTCGCAAAAATAATTGCAACTTTGTAACGGCCAGGTGGCAGCTGGAGGGCAGCTTAAAGAGTTTCTCTAAATGCTGCAGCGGACTGCATTAGTGGCAGCAGTTCCAACAACCACTCGAGCTGCCGAGCCAAATTAAACGAAACTTGAAAGAAAACTGCGCCCAGCTGTAAAGCGGACGCGAAATGAGTGAACTGGAAATGCAAATATCCACAGCGAGCGCTGAAAAAAAAAAAAAAACAAAGAAAATAAATAACCGAAAGCCTTATGGACATTTGTTGGCAGTCTTTGAATTTGTTTTTATTTCAATTCACTTTTTTTTTTTTTCTTTTCATTTCTTTTGGTTTTGTTTTCGGTTATTTCAGGAATTGGGTCCTGGGGTCAGGTCAGGCCCACCCCACAGCTCACACTCCCTTTTGTGGCAGACCAACAACGCATTTTTCGTTGTTGTTGCTACTTTTGTTGTTGTTGTTATTGTTGTTGTTGGTTCTGTTCCTTTTTAATCACTTGACCTTTTGCGCGTCGTGTGCTTTTAATTTATTATTGCGTCCCAACCGCACTCACAAGTTTTCTTTTATTTTTCTCGATTTGTTTTGGATATTTTTGTATTTTTTTTTGTTTTTTTTTTTTTTTTTTTTTTTTTGTGGGCAATGTTCAACTGCAGGAAAGAAAAATATAAATCTTGAAATTGACTTCTTTTCGGTGGGCGAACGCGAGTTTTGTTTTAGTTGCCTTCATTGTTGTCGTTGTTGTTGTTGTTGTTTTTTTTTTACCTTTTTACAAACTGTCGCCTTTTTGAGTTGTCGCTGACAGCGTGAAAATCAAGATAAATGTGTTTGCTCCTCTTTACGCCTGTATTCCAATGTGTTTGCACTTGATACTGTGGTTGTTATTTTATTGTTGTTGCTGTTGTTGTTGTAGCCATTGCACAGCTGTTGGTGGCTATGACACCATTTTTATTTAAAAATTAATTTCATTTTGAAATCGAATGTATTTCAGCAGAGTGGAGCCAACTGAAGTTGCTCATTAAAAAGAAAACGAGAATTTTGGGTTCATTTCAATAATCATTTAAGAATCGGAAATAAGCAAATGTTAAATATACAAAATATCAGCCTCACACCAACACCACTGTAACTGTGGGAGATGCTGTTAGACTTTGCTCTAGACTCTACTCTTTGGCTCTGCTGTTAGACTCTGATCTAACTAATTATGTAAGCTGTTAAAGTCTGCTGTTAGCCTCTACTGTTGGGCTCTGCTATTAGACTCTGCTATTGGACTCTGCTGTTACGCTCTGTTAGACTCTACACTAACTATGTATGCTGTTAAGCTCTGCTGTTAGACTATTTCATTACACTCTGCTGTCAGACTCTACTGCTTGGCCCTGCTGTTAGACTCTGATCTAACTAATTATGTAAGCTGTTAAAGTCTGCTGTTAGCCTCTGCTGTTGGGCTCTGCTATTAGACTCTGCTATTGGACTCTGCTGTTACGCTCTGTTAGACTCTACACTAACTATGTATGCTGTTAAGCTCTGCTGTTAGACTATTTCATTACACTCTGCTGTCAGACTCTACTGCTTGGGTCTGCTGTTAGACTTTGCTCTAGGCTACGCTGTTAGGCTCTGCTGCTAGAGTCTGCTGTTAGAAGCCCCTGTTATATAATGCAGTTCAACTCTGTTACTCCAATCTGCTGTTCAACTCTGCTCTTAGACTCCGCTATTAACCTCTGCTGTTAAATTCTTCAGTTAACATTACAGTCTCACGTCGCATACAGTACACATATACGTATTCATTATTATGTTATGTAACAGCAGCTCGTTTGCATATTTAAGTCAATTTTGAGTCGATCTGCCTCGACTAACGAATAATAATAATAATTCATCTCTGAGGCCATCCTTTGATTTCTGAGTTTGCTGCATTACAATTCTTATCTAAGATCTCATTGGAGCTTTTCGAATATTCCTGTATTCGATCGGGTGGGCTCGTAAGCTCTCTTCAATCCACTCGCTCAATTCACTTGAGGGTGACAGGAGGTGGACTGCAGAAGGAAAAATGAATAAAGTTATGAATGTATGCATATGTGTACTATATATGCCGTTAGGTATCTCTCGTAATGCTGACAATAAATATAAATAGTTTTACATTTATTAGAGGCTAACGCATAATCTTAGTAATTTGTTTAAGGCCAGAGGAAATGTCTGCTCTGTCACAACATGCCCAATATCTATATGTATGTATATATTTTCAACTTTCTCTTGAAATTATCACAATGTCCGGCGCACATGACAGAGTCTAACTAATCACAGCCCTAAGCCATACAAAATCACAAAATCTATCACGTTCTTGACTCAATGTGTACTTAGAGTCAGTCACTGCAGACCCGACAGCCCGAGCAGCCAGCCCGCCAGCCAGGCAGCCAGCCAGAGAGCCACAAGTTTGACAAACTGACCAGGCCAACAGCTGTGCTCATGCGGCTAGATTCATGATGTGCTTGCTTATGCAAATAAATGGGGTATCTTGGGCAGGAGGTGAGCTGGAACTTGAAGGGAATCAATTCAATTGAGATGATGGAGCTGGAATGGTCCAATGAAAGTTGACAACTTTATTACATTGTAGTTGTTGTAGTGGTCTACAGGGTATCTTGACGTCGTGCCTGTGCATCCCTGCTCCACTGTGCGGGCTGAAATGAATTTCATGAATAAATCTACTGACTGAGTGCCGACTGCTCTGCACTTTTCTGCTCTGTTTGACTTAAAAGCTTAGCGTATAAAACTCAAATTATGCGCTTCGAGCTGCTGAGCTCTTAACTATGTGTGCGTGTGCGTGCATGCGTGTGTGCGTGTGTGTGGGTAGTCGTGTTTACGTGTGAGTGACTTGATGGTGTCTGTGACTCCTGTTGCTTAGAGCAATTAAACGATAAGCGTAATCTACGGCGTCAATTTGCCAATTGTCGCACTCACAAATGCGTGAAGGCGTCAGCGCGGCATTTCAATTAGCCACCAATTCCCAAGAGCACTTACTAACAACAACAACAACAACAACAACAACAACAACAACAACAACAACATCGATTTCGACAGTTGGATATATATGTATATGTACATAGATATGTATATACATATGTACATAAATCCTTACCCCCAGCTGATGCTTTTGCATCACTCGCGTGCGTGTGTGTGGGTGTGCGTGTGTGGTTGTGTGTGTGTGTGTGTGGCCTTTGCGCATATTTCATGAACTTGAGAACGAGAACAAACACAGCGCACAAATGCCGTGAGTGTTCAAGGCGATGTCAATGCAATGCTTCCCGTGGCTGTTTCTCCGTGTTGGGGCTGTGGATGGGGCTAGGGCGTGTGTGGGTGTGGGGGGCCGCTGAGTGCGGCCAATTAGCACAAAGGCATTTGACTAAGTACACAAAAGTGTTTCCGTTTAGGCAGCACGTCAAGTGACAATTAGCCAGGCCGCAGTCAGCCTGTGATTCGGTTTACATTTTTGAGAGGCCTCGAGGCAGCCGCGACGTCGCGACTTGGCATGCACATAAATAGCTCGAGCGGCTCTCTCTCACACACACACTCTCTCTCTCTCTCTCTACACACACATATATATTTATTTGATAATCTGCGCAAAGCCTAAACAAGTTATCGGCTTAACATTGAGCACTCTGAGAGGTCTTTGGGAAGTTCGACTTAAAAGCTCTTGAGCTAAAATGAAGATGTATGAAGTTTTTATTTTATTTTATTTTATTCATTATTTTTTTTTTTTTAATAAATAAACTTTGTCTAAACATAAATTAATTAATTTATAAAGTATGTCTATAAATATTCTTAGATATATATTTTGAAATGCAGTCAATACAAATAAAGTAAACGTGGTAGCTGATGCATTTTTAGGCTCTGTCTTGAGGGCGCTGGTACCTAAGGCTTATCCCAGTACAGGTGCTGAAAGAGATATCATAGCATTCGAGGGCATGTTCGATTGCCTAAGCTCAGCAGCTATTCTCGATTCGCTCTTCGCTATTTCCTCAACTTGATTCAACTATGATTACAGCATAGCAATGTCTTTCCTTGACTTGACATCTGCATGCTCTAATGATTTAGTAACCACATGATCTTAATACAATTTTCACCTTTCTCTCTCTCTCTATCTCTATCTCTATCTCTCTGTGTTGCATTTTGCAGCGTTCTATCGCGGAAGCTAAAGCCACATCTGGTCGCCGACACCGTCAAGCAGTACATAAGTCGGGCGCAACGAACGACAAAGAAGGGTTCTCAAGAGCAACAAAATAACATGGAGTTTTTACGTGGTGTCTATGCGTTTATGCAAGTGAGTAGATCATCGGTGAGTGTCAATTATTTCCATTTTAACAAATGTACTAATCCATATCAACTTGCTCTATTTTTATTCCGGCAAAACCGTTTTGGTTCTTGTTTACCTCTATGTTTTATGTTTTTTTTTTTTTTTTAACATATCACTAAAAAAAAAAAAACCTATGTTAATTCGAGACCATTCGAGAAAAAATACCAAAAAAAAAAAAAAAAAAAAAAAAACTACAAAATAAATGAATAAAACGAAATATATGTAACTTCTATCTACTACTATCTTACTTGTTACTACTTCTACTACAACCTTTGTAAACATAAAAAAAAAAAACAAAAAAAAAAAAAAAAATACAAAAATACAATACAATTTATGATATACGAAACAAACCAAATATAATATATAATAAACATAAATATTGGCCACGTCAATGTACATAACATATGTTACACAACATGACAACTTCATGTCTCTTGTCTGCCTTCCATGTAATTGTTAACTTGAGAACGAACTAAACAAAGCAAAACCATCAAATAACTCGCATGATCGAATCAAAGAATGCATATATGTATATGTATGCCTATGCTTACATACATATATATTTGCTTATTCATATATGTATGTATCGACAACTGAGAATCATCTCCAACTCTGGGTCGACATCCAGGACGAGCCCAAAGGCGACGACGGAATGAATAGGTGGCACGCCGAGCAGTCCAACTGACAGCAGAGCAATCATGTTAGGCAGGCGATACATATATATATATATATACATATACCCCTAACAAAACTAGGTATAATCCATATAAACCAATAACCGAATAACAGCATTAATAATTCAAAACAAAAAGAAAAACAAAACAAAATGAAAACAGCCAAAGAGCTAATCGAAAACAAATCACAAGGCGAGCGAGCGACTCCAATTTGCATGTCTCTCATACCAAGTTACCATGACGAACAGCAACCTGTGCCCTAGGCACGCCCATTACTGACTCTCATATCAGCATCATACGCGGCGTATATACGATCTGCTAGGGCTCTCTCTCTCTCTCTCTCTCTCTCTCTTTCTCTTATCATCATTCAAAACATTGCCAAACGAAATGTGATTCTAACTAGCGAGCGAGTGAGCGTGCGTCTAACAAGCATTAGAAACCAACATATTCTTGACATCAAAATAATAAAAAAAAAAAAAAAAAAAAAAAAAAAAAAAACGAATCAAAAATTAATCAAATATTTGAACAATAATGAAACAAAAAAATATATATGTACTTGTATATATATATATAACACACAAAAGAATTTAAAACGACAAAATGCAACAAAAGACAGACAGAATAATATATATAAAAAAAACTAAAATACAAAAAAAAAAAAAAAAAAAAAAACAAAACAAAACAATGAACGAACAACAACAATTGCAAAGGACGCGCTAGGCCCAGCAGCGGGCTGACCATTTTCATAGAGCAACCACTTGCCCATTGCCCATTGCCCATTGCCCACTTACCCATTTGCCCATTGTCCATTTGCCCATTGTCCATTGTCCATTGTCCATAACCATAGTCCATTTAATAACCATTGTCCATTTGCCATTCCATTCAGATTCAGATTCAGACTCAGGCGGCCACGCCCATACTCCTCTTTCTCTCTCTCTCTCTCTCTATCTGTCTCTTTCCCTGTCTTTATGTTTATATAAGTGCACACATATACATGCATATGTGTATACATCTTGTCTCTTATGTAATACCATCAACATGCACATACATGCGTACAGTTATATATGTATGTGTGTATGTCTATCTAACAACAACAACAACAACAACTGAAACAAATAGACAACAAAGTCATTTGTCTAGATTTTCGTTCTTCTCTTAATAGTTTTGATTTGCTCATTATTATTGTAATTGGCTGTAATTTGATTGACAATGCTTAGCGGACCATGAACTGTGCATAAATATTAAATATATTCGTTTCTTGTTTTATTTGGAGTTTTTATTTTGAACAAATGAACAGATTAAATGCCAAATTTGTATTTGTGTAGCTTAAAATTTAGTCAATGTGTTGATTTCTTCAGTTTCTCTGTCTGTGTATGTATTGTTGTCTATGTATGTGTGTATGCGTGCGTGTGCGTGCGTATCTATGCTTATGTTATGTTAGGCTTACCTGAATTTATATCGATGTTATATACACACACACACACACATAAGCCTATGCGTAGATTGCGTATACGCATAGTTGGGCACAGATAATCTAGACCCGAAACCGTATTGAAATTTCAAAACGTTTTAAACCAAAACTACTTTATATTATTTCTCAAAAACAAAAATCCACAACAAAAATAAACAACAACAACCAAAATGCCAAAATCAAAACAACGATGATATCATAAATGAACCTGAAGATCGACTACAGCAACAGCAGCGGCGGCTATGAGACGACCCTCAGCCTGGTCAACGATACGAATGAGGCAACCGCGACAGCGATGCGCGATGCTGAGCAAGCAGCAAGCTTAAAGGCAGCAACTGCAACAGCAACAGCAACAACAGCAACAACTGCAACGATAGCAACTAGAGAGACGCTGCCTGGCGAAGAAGCAGACGGCCCAGCTGCAAGCTCAAGGCATCGACTGGCCATCCAGCCCAGATCAGCACCAAATCGGAGCCAGCGCCAGAGTCAGAGTCAGAGTCAGACTGAGACTGAGACACTGTTGCCACAGAATCTAGTGATGCTGCAGACAGCAGCCGTAGCCGCCAGGACAACGACTGACGATAGTTGAGAGTGCAGCGATATGTGGATCGCCAGTGTTGCCAAGAGCCACAAGATCAACTGCAGCAGCACCTGTATAAATGCTAAGAAACAATGATCAAGCCACAAAGATAATGCTAACCATGTGATAACTCGTATGTATGTGTGTATATAGGCCATATACTTATGTATAACAATTATAAACTAATGAACCACAATGAAAGCAACGTGACGTGAAACGTGAGACGTGAAACGACAACAAACTATTCGAAAACAGGGCAACTAACAGTACGGTGGCCTTAGCTTGTGCAACTGAATCAAACTAGTAAATCAAAGATCGAAAGACGATATCGATAACAATAATCAAATAAGCCATCAAACTTTCAATAACTTAATCAAACGAAAAAAAAAAAAAAGAAGCTTAATCGTGTCATCAACAATAAACAGAAACATATAGCTATCCATATATCGACAACAGCCAGCAGCAGCTACACAAAAGTCTTCAGCAAGCAGTGCAACAGCGATAGCGGTAGCGGTAACAGTAACAGTAACAGTAACACTCACGTTAACAGTTACAGCATCACATTGACATTAACTGTAACTGTCGACTGCCCAAACGAAACGCTCAGGCTACGACTGATCTGATTTGCGTGCGTGCGTCGTGCGTGTGTGTGCGTGCCACGCCCACCACCGGCCACCGCGTGCACTCAGAGGGTTGGTTGGTGCCCGCGGTGCCATCCCCCCAAACGCAAAGTGATAGAAAATGGTAATTACAAACAAAACAATTCTAGTCATTAACTATCCAAAAGAAAATACCAAAACCAAGAACCAAAAACCAAGAAAAAAAAAAGAAAAGAAACTCTAATGAAAGTCCTCAAACTCTACTCTATACTACCCAGCTATCCAAAGTTCATCACAGTCTCTGTTTCCTTCTCTCTCTCTATATATATATAAATATATATCAATTTCTATCTCCCCTGTTTTACTATCCGTTAATCACACTCTCTTCAAATGCGTTTCCTTTCATAATTCAAATTGCATATATTGTAGTTCAGATAATTATTAGATGCAAATTTTTTTTCCAAAGTTTTCTTCGTTTTTTTTAATTTTTTTTAATTTTATGCTTTAGCTGTCGATTAGCCGTGCACCAGCGCCATCTAGCGGCTAATATTTGTGTTCCATTTACGCATTTGGTTCATTTTTGATTTCATTTGGCTTTGTCGCTTCTCTCTTTCTCTCTCTCTCTCTCTCTCTCATTTAGTTTCTTGCGTTTTGAGTCGGAAAACATGAGCGCGACCAACCCAAACAAGAAAAAAAAAACTTAAAACAAAAACACAAGAACCAGAAAATATAACGAATCCAATTTAGGGGATGCAAATTGATTGCAATTGAAGCGTAATCGATAATCGATATTTTATCAAAAGCAACGTTTTACGTGAGAATTCAACGGTAACTGATTGCTCGCCTGCCATAATATATATATATATAAAAAAAAACATATGCTGCTGTCTACAAAAATATAAATAAATAAACAAAAACAAATTGAAAAAAAATGCTACAGAAAATAACAATAATAAATAATATAATTAAATCTTATAAATAATTATACAAAATATATGAAACTAATCAAATTTAATACAAACTAATTATAAGTAATGAGAGCAAGCCACACCAAATGTTTCTCTCTCTATATATATCTACCTCTCTATCTCTCTGTCTCTCTCTCTCTCTCTCTCTCTCTAAGTACCTGTATTG
Source organism: Drosophila mojavensis (assembly GCF_018153725.1). NCBI lineage: Eukaryota > Metazoa > Arthropoda > Insecta > Diptera > Drosophilidae > Drosophila > Drosophila mojavensis. The sequence continues at coordinate 16,802,567 of NW_025318667.1, read as the reverse complement.
ATGTATATGTAACGCCATATACACACCCATACCCTCATACACACACACACAGCCACACAGCCTTGTAAAAGTATAGTAAAGTGTTGCGAATGCTTTGTCATGAATGATAATAATAACTGAACAATCTGATGATAAATTGAGAATATCTACATATATATTATACGACCGATGGCCCCAAGCCATCTCAGCGGAATTTCTTTTCATTTAATTTCTGTTACACATATATATATATATATCAAAATATATCTACTATAATTTTCCACATATATCAATAACGATGACTATTTATGCGTATCAACTAAGTGAAAAAGTACAGTTTACAATTTACCTTATAACAATATTGAAGAAAAAAGAGAAACCAAACTAAATGCTGTGATAAGTAGTTCCTGCAAGTCCAAGCATCGATTCATCAACAGCATTTTAGCCCCTAAATAGCTCTATTGCCGCGTATATGTTGTTCTGTTTAAATAATTTGCAAAACAAAATACCAAAAAAATACCAAATCGAACTCTGACAAAACACATAAAAGCAACTTGAAATTTAGCAAACTCTAAGCGGGAACATTGCCTCCTCTCTCTCTCTCTATCTATCTCTCTCTCTCTCTCTGTCTGCCAATCTCTCTATCTCTATCTATCTATCTACCTATCGCTCTCGCCCTCTACCTATTTAATTACTTTCAAATATTTTTCTTTACTTTTTTATTTCAATATTTTAAATTATGTTTTATGATTTTGATTCGTAGGGGTTTCAAATTAAAACAAAAGGCTTCACACTGATCCACCCTTCCCTCGCCAAAGCTCCACATAACCCCACTAGCACACAAACAGCAGTTCGTTGAGAGGACGTCGAAATGAAGCATTACCTGAATAAGTTCAGAGATCGTAGAGCTCTCTGCAATTTGAACCGAGTTTTGAGTTTCGCATTTTTATGTTCTTCTTTTGAATTGATTTCGTTGACCTGACGTAGTTAAGAGCAAATTGCACGAGTCTAAACAGCATTCATATTCGAGTGAAAGAATTGAAGCCTGTTGTACCTACTCTTATATACAAACTATATATATCCCTATATATATATTCGATACTGTTTTAATTTTTTCTTTATTTTATTTTTTATCGGCGCTTAAAGTAGCCCAGAAATATACCACATGGCAGATAATAAATTAACCATATCCGTATTCGTATTCGTATTTATATTCGATATCGTAATCCGTAATCCGTAATCGTAATCGTAACCGTAACCGTATCCGTAACGCATACAATAACCAGTCAAAACACACGGCACTTGTATGTATGGTATATGTAACTCTACACGTACGTATCTTTATCTTTATCTCAAGTATCTGAAACTAACCTAAAAACTAAGCAAGCTAATGCGAAAATATATATGTACATACATACATACATACATGCATACTTAACTTAAGCGTACTTTATTCGATTGCCATATTGCATATAAGAATTCCTTCCAGATCGTGGTATGTATAATCTAATGATATTTGTAGCTACACGCCCACACACACACATACATATGTATATGTATGTGTCTGTGTAAGTTATGTATGTATGTTTGTAATATGTAATATGTACATGTATATATGAATGTGTATGTGTATGTGTATGTGTATGAGCTAATGTATGTGTATGTGTATTCGTATGCGTTGCTAACTAACATGAGCATTATAACATTAACATAATCATTAACATTAACATTAACATTAAACAATGAACATTAACTCGTATATACTCGTACATATATATAACAAAATATACTAAACACTAATTAACCGTATCTTATTAGCTAATCGTATCGTAAACTGTAACAAAATATTGTGCCTTGTTATTATCTATAACGAAATTTATTTTGAGTTCGAATCGGTTCCATTTGTGATTTGCGAATTGTGATTTGATGCTGTTCGTTTTATTTATTCTCGATGTCTTTGTTTCATTTTGATTTCCAATGCTCCGATGCGCAACCATTGGCCCTAGAAACCCGTGTTCTATGGCCGAAGGCGATGCGATAACCTATCGACCACCTATCGATAGATGTGCGCGCGCGAGCGATTGCTGCCATCATGCCATCACTATCATATGCATATATCGTATTTATATATCGTATCTTGTACTTGTACTTGTTACTTCAACATATGCATACATACATATCTATACATATATACACATATATGCATACGTATGTTATATATCTAATCCAATATGTTCTTTGCATATATACATACATATAAATATATATATTTGTGTCCTCACTCTCTTTCTCTATATATATATATATATATATATATATATATATATATATATATATATATATATATATATATATATATTATATGTGAGTATATAAGCGAAAAACACTTATAATAAACTATTATTATTATTCATAATACCAAAAAGTAGTTGTCGTTGTTGATGTTGTTGAAAATGTGCAATTTTGATCGAAAGCAAAACAAAATACAAAAAAAAAAAAAAAAAAAAAAAAAAGAAAAAACTGAATTCAAGTCAATCAAAAGCGAAAGCAAACAATATGTGAAGAATTTTTATCAAAAGAAATGCCAAACTGAAGCTGAGCCCAAAAACAAACAATATATATATATTTATAAAAACCAAATAAAATCTATAATCAAACATAAAATACTTAAGCTATATACTACTCGAATGAAGCATCTGTGCAGTTCAAGCGGCGACACGCCCAAAAGTATGCAACTGTATTATTTTTGCATGCCGCCGCTCGCCTCGGCATGCGGCTGGCATTTTTGCAATGGAAACGCTTTGTTTTTTGATGATGAACCAGACGAGCCAACCGAAACCGAAACTGAAACCGAAACCAAACCCAAAGCCGAAGCAAACACCAAGCCCAACCAGGCAACCATCCATACGAATCCTTGCCTCAAAACCCCAACAGAAATGAAATCCTCTCCACCTTTTTCTTCTACTACTACTCACAATGCTAATTTCAATGTTTTTGTGTGTGTGTGTGTGCGTGTGTGCGTGCGTATAAAATTGTTGTATTAAATTTGGTTAACTAAAAATATAAAATATAAAAAATATGTATATATCTATCTATATATATGCATATCAACTGAATTAAAGCAAACGGACAGGCAGCATATATGTTGGCAATCGAGCAACTCATACCCCCAATCCTCATATCGTAATATCGTAGAAACAGCCAGATTTTTTGTGCAAATCAACTCCACTCAATACCACTTGAGCAGTTGACAGTCATTTTTTAGATGTTTTGAGATGTGTATTGTTTATTATTTTGAAATTTCGATAAGTCCAAAAGAAAGACAAAAACAAAAAAGAAAATATCACAGTGTTTGAACGAAATTCAAATGTATTCCAAAAACAAAAATAATAATAAAATATATACCAAGCAAAAAAATACCAAAACAAACAAATATTATTGCAAAATACATGAACTAACACTTAAACCAGTACCAATAACATATATACTAAACTATACTATATATACTATATACTACTATACATATATACTTATATATGCTTAACAGCTCCTATTATATATACTCAATACTAACAATAACTGTATTATATATATTCACACACTCTGACAACCCCCTCACCCAAGTAAACAACTTGCAACGGGCAATCTTTTACTACACACACACACACACACACATACACCTGTACTGTACTTTGTAACTTGTGTCTCGTATTTTTTTCGATCCTTATATATGTCTATGTATATCAAAATATACATAGTTAACCTTAGCTAATCACAATGAAGAGCTCAGTTCCATTTTTTTTTTTTTTTTTTTTTTCATTTCGATTTCAAATGTCCTGCAGCTCCAATGCAAATGGTCCTTGCTTTAGTTTGCATTTTCTGCAAGGACTCCGAGCAGCATGAACTGCTTTCGTATTTGTAGCATTGTCTCGACACACACACCCAACCACTCACACACACACACACACACAGAGAGACACTAATGCACCCATATCTAAGCTCATCAATTGTGAAATGTAAATACCTAAACACTCAACTCAAACGTTTCCACTTGCACGAATAATTTTCCAATATATATCAATGATACAACATATATATATAATACATATATATATATATATAAATCTCTCACGTAAGTCTCATCACCATAATAGTAGTATATACATATGAATTTTATAAATACTTTATGCTTCATTCTTTGCTTTCTTTTGCTCAATTTAAGTGCACTTGAATATTTGACTTAAATCGCATGTCCTGCTTATATTGTATATCGTATATCGCATATCATGTATCGTACCTTATGTGGGCAAGTATCTGCGAACGTTGCATACTTTGGGGAGCCAAATGCAAATCTCTTACTTGAAGGATTACATTTTGAAATATATTTATTATAATTTTATACATTGTTTACAAACATACACATAAATATATATATCTATATATATATACCTATATATATATTTATCATTTATTCAAGTCAATTTCGTATTACCTTTAACTGTCACGGCGACTCAACGGCTCAGGGATTAACTAAACTTAATATATCTATGAATATATACTTATATATATTTATACATATATCTACCTATGATTAACTGTAAATTGTTTTGCCTAAATACTCGACTAAGAGCTCGATAAATACTCGTTATGTTTAAGCAAATGAAGCAAGCGCTTGCGACCTACTACTTACTACTGCTCATTCAAGTTTGTTGCTCGCAATTTTCAGTCTCTATTTATATATAAAATATATACACACACACACACACACACACACACACATATTTACACACACAGACATAAATACATGCACTCGCTACTTGACATTCGCCCACTCGTTACTCAGGGCAATTCCACGAGCACTTGACATAAGTTATCGTTTCTTTTCTCTTTAGAGATTTATAGCGAATCTTTTATTATAGCTACTCATATTTGCTAGCAGCTGTGAGACAAGCAACGGCCTACAGAATGTCAATCTAACTAACGCCACTCGCTACTCGTTACTCGTTACTCGCCACTCGTCACTCAGCATTCGCTGCTCGCTGCTCGCTACTCGCCTCTCGCCATTCGCCACTTGCCCCACATTAGCTGGCTTAAAGGCAAAGCCATAGAGCCATAAACCTTTGTTCTTGCCGCTCCTTGTTTATGGCCGCAAGCACTCGCTACTCGCTACTTGTTACACACACTCTTTGGCACTTTGGCGCTTGACGCCTCGCGCTTGACTTGAATTTATTATTGAATTACTGTAAGAGTTCTTAGACGCATCCTAATGAGGCATAAGTGGCAGACACTGTGCGCCCAGCGAACAGTATAATAACAGCAGCTAAGGCAACAACGCCAAAGCCATCCTCTGAGACCTGCCTAAGGCACTCGTAGAGCACTCGAGCGCAGGGCGCAAAGCCCTGGCTAAGCCAGTGAGCTGTATTTTGTAGCAAAACTTATTTTTATTGCCCAAATGTATTGGCAATGTTGTTCTAATAGCAAAAACGAGCTTCAGGCCAGCGCTCCCTCTGTCTCTCGCCGTTATTATTGCCTTGTAGTCCCAGCAGCAGCAACAAATTCCGACTCGCCATCAAATACATTGTTATGGCTACTGGGCAGAAGTCAGTCAGTCGCATAGTCATTGCAGTCAGTTGGGGAAATGCCATTTTGTTAATCAGCCCGTAAGCGTAAGTCACTTCACTTCAGTTCATGCTCACATGATGCTTATTACACACACACACACACACACACACTCACACTCACAGACACGCACACAATGGGTATTAGGATAGGGCAATTTGAACCTGGGGACTGTGAATACACAGGATCCACTTCGCTATATTTATATGTATGTGCGGGCTGGCCTTGCGTTGCTTTGCCCGCTTTATTTCGTTGTGTTAAGTAGCGAATTTTTGGTTTTATTCTGCGTTTCCTTTTATTGCTTTCGACTATTTATTATTATTATTATTTGTGTTACATATGTGATTAACGCCTATTTTTCGTTGGTAAAAAAGAAAAAAATATCAATCAACTGAAACACTTTCAAACTCATCGCTCTTGTTCGCTCTCGCCCTCGAATGTGCTTACAATGACATAGAAAAACTGAAACCAGAACAATAAAAACGTTTCACATAAATTTAAAACTTAAACAAAGAAATTAATTAAAAAAGACAACTGAAAACATTTTATAAAATAAAATCAAATTTGAACATAAACCTCACCCGCAAAAATAATAAAAAAAAAAAAAAAAAAAAAAAAAAAAAAAAAAAATTGTTGAACAATTTGTGACGAAAATATAAACTGGCTCTCACCAAAAACCAAAATCACTTTACACAAACAAAGCAACAACAACAATGAAAACCAAATCACCTAATTAACTGCAAAACCAAACAAAAGAAAAAGAAAACCAGCAACAAACAAGCAAAGCAAAACACAAATAAACAAAGCCAAAACAAAATGTTAACTATGCAATCTCACCTCTGGACACCAACCAACACCAACAGTGGCCAGCTAGCGAGTTACTCTCTCTCTCTCTCTCACTCTCTCACTCTCTCTCTAGTAAAACAAAAACAACAGCAAATCAAGTATTCCGAAGTAGAAGTACACTTGAAATCAGTTTAAATAACACGCCAGCACACACACACACACATACACTCTCTCTCTCTCTCTCTCTCTCTCTCTCACACACACACACACACACGCTAAGAATCTTACTTATTTAGTGCTTTCAATTTCACTCAGTTTCCACCACTCGCTCCACAAGAACCACGCTCACACACCACAAATCGCTGCGTGCGCTCACTCGTTAGCTGATCTTGATCACCTACTAAATATACTAAATACTCGCCCACCCGCCCACTTGCCCACTCACCAAGCTCACCACGCTCACCACGCTCACCACGTTCACTACGTTCACCACGTCACCACGACTCACTCACCACTCTCACTCGCCACTTTCTCACTTCTCACTGCGGAATGGCCAGGCATTCAGTATTGTCCAACACTGGCGCGTATTCAGCAAGCGGATGCGACGCTCACCACGTACTCGTTTAGATCACAACAAAGAACAACTACAACTACAACTACAACAACAACTACTACAACAACTACAACAAGCAACAACAGCAGCAACTCAATTATGTTCATTTTTTTTCCTTCTCCTTTGTATCTCACCAACTCTCGAACACTACTTTATCAATATATATATATGTATATTATTCAATTAAAGCCAAAAAAAAAAAAATAAATAAATAAATAAATAAAGAAAATCTATGAAAATACAGCAAGTAAAATTCAATTAAACAAAATCACAATTAAATCTATATATATATTTACATATATCTATACAATATCCTAAACAAACAAAAAGAGATATTGATTAACTAACTCAACTCAACTCAACTCAACTATTAAGCAAGAGCAACCTTCATTCACACACTCAATCACCAACTGTCACAGTAAATTTATCTATCAATCACGCAACCACAGACTCTAACCCACGCCAACTCAAAGCCAAAATTAATCCAATTACCAATTACCAACAACAAAACAAAAAAACAACAACAAAAAATGCCGCTAACTGACCAAGCTAATATAAAGCAATTATAAACGATAATTTTACGCCACACTCTCTCTCTCTCTATATATATATACATATCTCTCTCTATCGCTCTGTATTTAAATTGTGTATGTGTATTACCTATATATACATATATATATATATATATATATATATATATATATATATATATATATATATATATATATATTTAAAAATCAAAAGCTAAACTAAAATTATGAATCCCATATAAAATGTTGAAAGCCCGAAAAACATTTAGTAACACTTAAGCTATCCAAAACCAAATTATGCTCTTAACAATTCCGATTATGACACACAAAATACTTATCGATATAACCACAATATTTACAAACAATAACAGCAAAAACAAAAAAAAAAAAAAAAAAAAAAAAAAAAAAAAAAAGAAGAAGAACATGAAGAAAAATAAGAAGCAAAAATTAAAGAGAATCTGAAATTTGTAAATATTTATACTGGTTATAGGCTCACGGGCAATCGAACTAACAAACAACGAAGATCTATTAAAGCCATCCCAGTTGTTAACTGTTTACACTGAAAATGCTTAGTATTTTTTGAAATCATTTGACGTATACCTCTGTTGAAGTTGCCAGTTGGCCAATAGCAGGATATCCCTGAGATGATATCATAGCTATATGTATATCTATTGGCCGACTGGCGACTATTATTAATGCTAAGTCCTTGACAACGAATGCGCAGCGCGTGCGCTTCGTTCGATAACATATAGCCGTATATACCTCTATATATATTTACAAAAATACGTATATGTCTGTTTGTCTTACTCTTACTTGTACTGTGTTGAATATATTTAGAATTAACGTACCCAATTTACACCTTAATTCAAATTTGTTCGTACATTTTTCTCCATTCAATTCAATTCAAATACATCTAGTTGTTCACACCATCTTCTACAATTTTATAATAACTATAATATGTATATGTTTTCCTTAACTTTCTTTTCGAAATGTTCAGTTTTTGTGTACAACCACATTATCACGTTCACTCTCTCTCTCACTTTCTCACACATACTCTCTCTCTCTCTCTCTCTAAACACTCTTCGTCTCGCAATTTTCTTACAATTACATGCACAGCTTTCAGCTGTAGCACACAATTTTTATTGCTCACTGTTTCACAAACTACCACCACCACCACCACCACCACTGCCACCACTACCACAAACTCACCACGATCACAAGACAAACTTACCACAATAACGATCACACTCATAATCGCAAGTATTCGCTCACCGTTCACCAACTCACCGGGTTATAGATTTTTGATCACGTTTTCAAGCAAGTTGAATAACATAAATTCACCACAGCTCAGCTCACAACTCACCACAGCTATAAGATAGCTAAGCGCCAGATTTGTGCTGTACTAAATACTCAGACGATCACATTTCAACTTTTTCACTAACAAAAGCAACTAACAAAACCACCAAACCACCCAACCACAAAAAAAAAAAAATATATATATATATATTAAAAAAAAAAAAAAAAAAAAATTAAAAAAAAATCCACCAACTACAAATCTGTGCATTCAATTTGAAGAAATTGAGAAGCCATTATCGAAATTTCATGGGTATTAGGAGACCGTTTCACGAGACTTCTTTTATGTTATTTCCATTCAGATGTTTGCGTATAATTTGTTGATTTTTATAAACTTCTCATAGTCAGCCGAGAGCCAAAAGTTAAAAGTCAAAAGTCATATATGAAAATAAAATATCGATTGAGTGGTCATCGTTACGAACAGCTAAATTCAGATACTAAACAAAATTCCAAAAGCCCAATTAAAAATTGGAAAAACTCAAACGAATCACCCGAAAGTCCCGATTGGCCTTCAACACATCAAGAGGCGGCCCAGAACTGAAGTGCGACACTCGTTTATCGGCTCGAATCACCCCTCTCTCTCTCTATCTCGCTCACTCACTCTCTCTCTCTCTCTTCATCCATCCATCTCTCTCTATCCATCTATCTATCTATAGCTTTCACTCACACTTCAGTCGACTGGGCGCCGAATCATGAACGTGAAAACCTCGACTTAAATTTGCATTCCCAGCAATTTTCTATATTCAATTGCTAGTCAAGCATACTTCGCAATTCGTTTTACACTCCACACCAAAATTGATTTATCGTTCCTTTTGATTTGTATATAAACGTATTTCGTTTTTTATTTTTCTCCTATAATATATATCTAACGAAAAGTCAGGTCTATTCAAATTACCATATTGCTGTGACACCTTACTATACTTATATGATAATTAAATTTTCAATCCGAATCCAATTCGATAAGTTAAAATTGCAAATTGTATTTATTTCATATCGATTAAACCTTCGGGCAGCCAATCGCGATCAAGCTGAACAGCAGCCAAGAAAAAAATCTTCACACACCCGATCCGATCGGATATTGATTGAACTGCAGAGCTGTTCAGGGTGGTCGCGATAACGGTATTCGCCCCTGAATTGGGCCCGATGTGCGGCAGCTGAAATCAGCAAAGCTAAACCTTTTATATATGAAATCCTGTACATATGGCAGATCATTTCCTCTCTCTCTCTCTCTCTATCTCTATCTGTCTCTTTGTCTAACTCTTTCTCGCTTTGTTAATTTGTAAGACAGTTACACTAATTGTAAGGCAAAAAGTCAAAGAAAATTAAGTATTTGTTAAAAAATAACGTAAAAGAAAAGCAAAAGAGAAGAATTATAAGAAGAAAAGATGAAGATGAAGAAGATGAAGAAAGAATAACTTTAACCCTGCCATATAAGTTAATGTACATAAACTACTTATACAATACTTATAAAGCACACTTCTAAAGAGAAAGCAAAAGAAGAAGAGAAAAGAAAAACGTACTAATTATGATACAGATATACTTAGCAAATTTGTATAACCGTTCAGCATTAAACAACCAAAAACATTTCAATTTATATTCCCGCCCCAAACGCCCCCCGCTGCCAATTCGCTTAATAATAATGTTCTTTCTCTTACTACGCATACTTCAACACGCAACGCGAAATCGATCGATTATCGATAACCTGTCGATCAATACATACACACACACACACATACACACATGTGTATACACATATATAGGTGTCTCATGTCAAAATCGATTCACCTGTTTTTCGCCTGCACACAAACGCAACGGTTATTTTACTGATCACATTCTCGATTGCTGTGACAACGCGGCAGTACGTAGGAAACCCCATAGACTGTGTACACACAAGGTAAGATATCGAACCTCTCTCCGCCTCGCCCTCACCACTGCCACACTGTTTGTACATCTTTCGATATATATATTTGCAGAGACATTCCGGAAGATGTTCTCAACACATATTGTTGGATACACTCAACGTATACAGTTGTGGATGCGTTCATGAAAAAGCAAGGTTCCGAGGTGCCTTTTCCTGGAATTCACAATTCACAGGGGCGTGGCCCTCTAACAATAAAGCACACAAAATATTATCAATGGGTAGCGTTTACACTATTTTTTCAGGTAAGTTTCCCATTTAAATACATATATAAGAATCAAAACCGTTAATCTCTTGTATATAAAAGTTCTGTATGGGAGAGCTTCGAAAGCTTTTCAGCAACTATTTGAATCTATATGCTTATACTAAGCAAAAAGCTTTCACTTCTGACTAACTTCCTAGAATAAAGCTTGCAAAGCTTTAGTGGATAATCACACTAAAAGCTCAGCAGCTTTATTTAAAGTGTTGGTGCAACTTCTTGCAGCTTTTGAGCTTAAAGCTTGCAACTTTTTTCGCCTAATAGCCAACAGAGATATCTGCCTGCTAACAAGTTCATTCATTTAAAAATACAGAGAAAAAGGAAAAAGTTGACAATTTATTATTAATTTTGATGTACTTAAAAATTAAAAAAAAAAAAATTGTAAATAATTTTTTAATATTTATAAATAATATATAAAATATCGAATCATTAAATCTTATTTATAAATCTGCAAATATGCTTTTAAAGTATCATAAATATATAAAATCTCTTTATATAATAACCAAAGTCATTTTATGGAATTTCTTATTGAAACGTATATGAGAAAAACTTGATTTGATATATCCTGGCTAGGTTGGCCAGCCTTATAAGAATGGAGATTCGTCATGGGCTTTGACATTAGTTCCGTTTGTAACTTTTACACGTTTCAGTTATTCGAACATATTGAAGGAGTTACTGGAGCTAAAGTAAGCAAATCAGCCACATTAAAGAAATCCATTTCTATACGACACCCAGGGTATCTGCTAGTCGAGCTAGCTCACATACATAGAACACTCTTAGTTGTTTATGATATTAATTGTTATGGACAAACAACTAAATACTAAGTATTTCTAGAGCATTTATTTTTAACACAATTAAAGTTTGGAATCCAAAACTTTCAAAACAAACTAAAAATACACTGAAGACTAACAAAACACTCCAACAGCAATTTTCTTGTGAGAAATCAGTGTGTGCTTAGAGAAATGCAAGGGTTATTTATATAGATAAGAACTAGAAGTAGAGCTATAGCTAGAAATAGTGCTGATTCGAATATGGTTCTGGTTTTCTTTATATTCTTAATGCCTATATGGTCAGTTTTAAAGTGAATAATAAAATAAGAATTGGGTTCGAGAATTTGGACTTCCGAGTGAGGTTAGGTTTTCTTTAAGGAGCTACCTTGTTTTTCAATTTTATGATCTTGGATCGTGAATCTTGCATAGTCAATACCGAAAATCTGGAATCTAAGCAATGTCATCATTTTTTTTAACTGAGTACCTATGAAGAATTAAGGTCGTGGTCAAGTCAAGTCCACGCTTCGACGATTTGCCTCCCCTCACAGTAGGTCGAAAGCTGCGTCTTATCAACTGCATTTGCATTTCAAGAAGGATCTGGCCTGACCTGCCCCAGCGCATGCAGCGCGTCAGGCCAGTGCTTGCCCCGGCTGCATGCAACTGTCTGGAGCTGTGCGGCTAAGTGATGGAGGCGGGGGTGTTATAGCTCTATTCATGCGTAGGCACGTCTGGCCTGGTCAATGGATATCGCTTGGAGAGCCATTGAAGCGTTGAGCCGCCTTTTGTTGCGAGCAACGCTTCCCCAACGAATATCGATGACGATAATGAATTAATGCGGCACAGACTCTCACATGAGCTATATGCAGTTACAGTTGCATTTAACCATTCCCCACAGACCCAGCGGCTATAGAGCAGCGACCACAGACTATCGGCTATCGGCCACAGACTCACGCATGGCCACGAACACGAACTCCAGTGGCAGCAGGGCCACGCAGCAGCCGGATGAAATGAAGCGATGACTGCGCAACTATTTTTGGAGCAGTCGCCACAAACTTATCAATTCTCTCTCCATTCTCTTCGTTGTTCTTCTTCTGCAACTGCTTGGGCTGTGCACTCTTTCGTTGCGTTCGCCTCCCACCCACGTCTGGTCACGCCTGCTCACGCTTTACGCCTCACGCCTGTCGCCTGCTTCGTGCGTATTATTATATTATTGTGTGTCTGTGCTATTTTTGGCTAAAAAGGGAGAGAGAGAGAGAGCGAGAGACAGGGAGAGGGAGAGGGAAGAAAACGGAAAGAAAGAAAGCCAAACGGGGAATGCAACCGCTTGACCCCGTTTCAACTTTACCAATAACGCACACGCCCCTCCGTTCGAGAGGGGCGGCCGGGCAAGACATCCGCCCGGTCAGCCGACATCGATGGCTCAGCTAATTACGCCGTCTGCATTTCCCTGCAGCAGCGTTAATTTGATGGAAATTTGATGCACGATCTGCACGATATTTGTATTAATTTATTTGAGCAGGCTGAACGCTTCACTTGGAGACGCTGCTGGCGGCGGCGGCGACGGCGACGGCGACGGCGCACGCTGCCACCACCACCAATAAAACTGAGATGGAAAAGCGAAAGCAAAAGAACAACAAAAACCTAAATAAAAACGAGCCATTTAATTTACGAGCCGTTTGTGTGTGGCCAAACATTCTTGCCGTTTTATCGAAGAGCCGAAAGCTCTCTGGGGAATACCCAGCGGCATGTCGTTAAATTATAATATCCTATTTAGCAAATCATATTTCTTCTCGTCTCTGATTGACATCTCGAGCAAGCAAGAGAAAGAGAAAGAGGCTGTCCGTTTGACATCGCTGAGGACAGCTGCAGCTGGGTTTAGTTGGGAATTTGCTTCAAGTTGACATCATAATTGGAATTGGAATTGAAATGGGAATTGGAATTGGAATATATTGAGTCATCTGTCAAGGTGAAATTCTCAACAGAAAATTTTCAATTATTCAATTAATTAAACTTGCCAAAGAATTTGAGAGTATTTCGCACGAGTTGATCAGCTCTCAAAAATGAGAGTTCTGGGCTGAGTTTCTGTCGATTGCACTGTTAATTAATGTCGCTTACAAAGCTAAGAGGTTCAGGGCTGGATCCTCAGAGAGCAGATCGTGAATATGCAGTTAGTTGTCCTAGCAGACGGCAAAGGCTATTTGGCTATGTTTATTGTCCAATCTACATGATCAGCACTTGGCATGTTATCTGTTGTAACTTTAATGTTAATGTTAATTTCAATGTTAATGCTAATGTTAATGTTAATTCATTATTAATATCTAAAGAGCAGTGTTTAATGTGAATGTATAGAGTAGAACACGGCTATAGCGACTCCACTTATTTCGACGAAAATTCTGGTCCACATGCAAGCAGATATGAGCGAACTTATACTATAACGACGGTCCCTTGAGCGTCGTTGGAACCGGATTCTACTGTATGGGTATAACTATATATATGTATTTATATACATGTGTATATATTTTTATACATTTCATGCGCATAGACTTGGAAATCATTGAATAGTAAAAAAAAGGCTATGGCTAAAAAAGTTAGAGAATTCAGCTTCACATGTAGGCATACACCTATATATATATATAGTGTATAGCTAAATGATTTCTACATAATTCCAAACTGATATGATAATTGCAAATTATATATAATATATATTTAATATATGATTTGCTTCAAACTAAAAACGACTCAAAGCATTGCTAGCTGCCTATACAGCATCACCTAACTTCCATGTTCGGCAATCTGTTTAAAATAGTTAAACACAAATGTTCTTGAGATGTTTAAGTCTTAGCTTCAGATTTGAGTGTCCCTTAAATTTGGTCGATTTGCACAGGAAATTCTTGCTGGGCTTCCATTTTCTTTTCTTTTTTTTTTTTAATTAGAGCTGGTCGACTGGCTGGACGCCCTCATGCATTTGAAATAATGCAAAAGTTGGCGGCCAGCCCAGATAGCGAACTATTATGCATTTTTCACACTCGCATTTGGCTAATGTTTTGCCGGGTTGCATTAATGAGCCGAAGCTTATCTGGCAGAGACTTTGCGCCGCCTTCGCCTGCACTCAGCGGGGCTCGCAGAGCAGCTGAGATGGAGACGAAGACGAGGACGAGGACGAAGATGGCCGCCACAGACTCTGACTGGCAATGAACAACTTTTGTCTTAATGGCCGAATTATGCGAAAAATAAAACCAAGCAAAAAAACAAAATAAACAAAAATTCATGTGAAATAAAGCAAAAGCAAATCTATGCCTTTGTCTCGAGCAGCCAGCTCACGTAGGCCCAAAACCAATTGAATTTTAATGGACCCTCCGCGCCGTCCAGTTGCCGCGCGATGTCGCATGCAGTGCAGTCCGTATGCACAGATTATGGGCGGCAGCTGTCCGGCATTGCGACAAATGGCAGCATCATCAAATCGCCGATGGACGTCAGACAATTTGATATTTTCATAACTCCAGCTATCAGTCGTCAGCCGGGGCAGGCCTTATTGATATGCTTCGCATGGTGTCTGTGCGCAAAAATCAAAAAAAGAAGAAGAAGAAATAAAGTGTGGGGGAGGGGAGGAGGAGGCTGGATAACGCATAAATTCTATGCCCATGTCCAGAGTGTCCTGTGTGTGTCCTGGCGTTCGCCTTTGTCTGGCTGATTGCAACAATAATGAGCGGAAATCGCACAAGCAACACGGAGACAGACAGACAAACAGCTGGACAACAATGCAAAGGGAGCACACGTTGCGTCACGTACTCCATCCCAGCCAGCTCGGCCAGCTCAGCCTCAACCCCATCAGGACTCGACGCGATTCAAGACTCGACTCGATGCTCGGCGACTCCTTTTCTATTTGCATCCATTTTACTTTTGTCCTTCGCTGATGGCCGCGCGGCCGGACGGATGGATGCTGTTGATAGTTGAGGACGTCTCGTAAGTGCGCGAAATAAATATGAGCATCATGTAAATAGTTTGCTTGCTGCACAGTGGGTCGCATGCCGTGATTCGCGGATGAAATATTGACAAATTTATATACATATATATTTATACTAATTTTTAATATGTATTTATTTGTAATTGTAATCATGAACTACCTCTTGTACCTGAAGAGAACGCTTCATCGGAGGCACTCTACTCTATGTACAATAATGTATCAGGAATAATATTTATCGAATTCCGTCATTTTAGATACCCTACTATCATAGTTTATAAGGAATTACATTTATCAAATTCCCTCATCTGATATATTTTATTTAATATTATTATTTATTTTAATATTTATATATTTATTCTTTATATATGATTGATATTTGTTAGAAATTATATAGGCATATGTCAATTGTATCTGAAGAGTCCTCTCATTTCTTCTATCCAAAATATAAGATTTTATCATTTGTAATTTTGTTTATCTAAGTTATACCCTTTTGGAGTCCTTTCATCTGATATATCATTTTGTTTATTAAAATAACCTAACTTAAATTTATTTTGAATTTTTTTTTATCCATATGTGTACTCTATACCTGTATACCCTATACCTGTATATCTATACCCCTTAAAATATTTATTTTGAATTTTATTGACTTGGAGTCTTCACATCAGAAATGCTCGAATATACCCGAAAATAAACTTAGCTAAAATTCTGCTCTTCATTCAATAGAATTATTTATTGTATATCATTGAATATTTTGCTAAATCCATTTGAATTTTGACTCTAACTAACTCTAACTGCTGACACATGCACTTCAGTCGATTGGGTATGATAAGTGCATCCCGTGCTTATCATAATAATAATTATTTCTCATTAAAATTAAACACTCAAATCGCTGCCAATTGGCATGGAACCAGTGTCTATTGGTATTCGCTTGCCAATTGCAGTGGAACTCCAATTGGAGCTGGAACTGGGGCTGAAGCTGAAGCTGAACAAATTATGAAACTGTCCACTGTGTGTATGATAGTGTGTGAGAGTGTTGGCGTGTGTGTGTGTGTGTGTGTGTGTGTGTTTGTGGTGTTTCTCTGCTGCTTGGTCAGAAATTGCTGCAACAGTGATGAGCGTGGAGCGTATCGAACGTCGTCGTCAGTTCATTGTTGTTTACAGCCGCCAACATTTACTCACTCACACACAACAGACAAGCACACACACACACACACATACACACATAGTCAAGAGAGACACAACAAACAGCCGACCACAAAATGCAACACACAAAAACATACTCAGACAGAGACATCAACAAGCCGGAAGTGTGCGTGGCTCGCGAGCGAGATGGCCGCACATGGAGCGAGCGAGATAGAGATAGACAGAAGAGAGAGCCAGCAGCAGTAGCGACAAGAGACAGTGTATTAAGCTGATAGAAACAGAGAGAGAGGGATAGTGGGAGAGAGAGAGAGAGCGCGCGCGAGCGACGAGAGAGAGAGAGCATAGATAGAGGCAGAGCTGGCACGCCAGCAAACGCTGCCAGCAGCAACAGCAGCAGCAGCAGCAGCAGCAGGCAGGCAGAGGAAATTGTGAACAGAGATCTGTCGGAGAGAGTTTGGACCTGGCCGGGTCCGTCAGGGCACGGCACGGAGCGGCACGGCACGGCACGGCACGGCATGGCCCGGCTAGGCAGGCCAGCACTGCGGCCATTTCCGCAGTGTCTTTTAGGTTGGCGAGGCGAACGCGCGCTCGATTTTAGTTTTCCTCCTCTGCTCTGTGATCTCGAACCAACTGCCAAACGTTCAACAACAACGCGAGTCGAGCAGCGTGCAGCGAGTATCGAGTATCGTGTATCGTGTATCGTGTATCGAGTATCGCGTCTCGACTATCGAACGTTGAACAATTTTCGTTCTATAAATTTCGTGTTCGTGTTCGTGTTCCTCATTTTCTTCCTGTTCTTCTTCTATTATTTTTTTCGAGTGCTTTCAAGTGCTGCTCGTTATTTACCAGTGTTGTGCAACGACAGTTTGCATTTGTTTGTCGGCTGTGCGTGCGATCGAAAACATGTGAAGCGAGTCCTTCCACGCGTGATGCAGCCGTTCGCAGGCCTCGTGCCGGCGCCCGCGACGCGAGCGACGAATGCGATCGTATGAATATATATTTACATAGAGAGAAAGATATATAAGAGTTAATCAATATCAATTTCAATATGAATATCTAAATAAGAACAAGTATATATATAAATATATTTATATATGCATATATGTACATTGTTCAATACTCTGTCAATTGATCCGCGTGACGATCTGCTTTGATATTTTCACAAAGTCTCGCAAAGTTGGGCCGTCGTCGTTTAGCTTGTTTTGTCTGCTGGCCAAGTGATTGGGAAATTGCGACCGCGCTGCCCACTGCTCCATCATAATTAACTCTACAAAGTAAATAAACGAACTGGCCAAAATGGACCCGGCCATGTGTTTATCGCGGCGAGGCTGTCCGCTGTGCGCTGCCAACAGTTTCGCGTTCACATTCACATTTGCAACCCACAAGTCCGAAGCGTTCACACGCTTTCGCCTTATGCTCAAAAATACAAAAAACAAAAAACAAAAAAAAAAAAAAACAAGAAATATATAAATATAAATATAAATAAAAGCAAATAGCAGAGTATATTGGCAATGTGCAATATTTCGTTTGTTGATCATGACAACTAAACTATTTTCCGACAATTGGAAGCTATGTAGATGATATACAGATACATACATATATATTCGTTTGTATAGGCGTTTTGCTTGAGTTAGCATTTGAACTAAACCTTATAGTTGATCTGTTTGCCTATATGTATGCCGTCTCTTTCTGCTCTGTTTGATGTGTCTGTCTCGTAGCTCCCTCTCTTTCTTTCTATCTGTAAAAGCCTTCACTTTTTGCTAAATCAACTTCCAGCTCCGGCCAAGCAATCCTTTGCCTCACAACACTCAAGTCTCACTCGGTTGACAATTTTGGCACGCCGAACAGAGTATGGCGACGTCAGTTGCACTCGGCTGCAACCACCTACATGCCCGCCTTTATTTCTATTTATTTCTTCCATCCTTTTTTTTTTTTTTTTGCCAATCGCTTGCTGCTGCGGGCCAAGAGAGCAACTGCGACTCTCCAGTGCTGCTCAGTTGGCTAAGGCGCCCACGGCTCGAGGCTCTTCAGCCTTTTGCTGAGCGAATCTCTGTGTTGTTGCCTCGCAGCTCATTTGTGTTTCATTTCATTTTTATAACTCTGGCGGCAACATGAGTTGACGCCAGCAGCATCAATGCTCTCGCTGCTGATGTTATCGTTGTTGTTGTTCTTGTTGTTGTTGTTGTTGTTGTTGTTGTTGCTTTATATCATTCACACTTAGTTTCGAATGATAAATTAGGCTCTGAAGCCTTGTTTGTAAAGAGCGCCGAAAGTGTTTCAATACAGCAACTCAACATGCGGTGCGACATAGATGTGGGTCTATGCGCCCTACAGCGCCACAAGTCTTCCATGCAACTGATACAAACAATGCCGAGAGATGAGTTAATTATGGCTTGCAACAATGTGGCAGGGGAGCAGAATCGATTAAGTTCGAGAACTACAAATATATATGCAGCCATACATGAGTATAACAAGCTATGAAGGTATTGGGAATATCTGTTGATGATAGGCATTCGATGTTCGATCAAAAAATATATGTATTAAATATTATAAATTGTTCAAATATAGAAAGAGAAATATCTCTAATGATCTTCACCTTCCATATAGCTAGCAGTTGAGTTTCTTTATATATATATTTGGCTTGCCTAATTGGATTATTGATTTCATTACATTCTAGCGAAGGACGTCACAAAACACCTTGAGCCGCAGAAAGCCGGGTAGCACATGACCACAACATTAACTCGCTGAAATATGCGTCCATCTGTGATTTTATGGACCTCCCTAAGAACTTAAGCTTATCAACCTCAAACTGTCCGCGCGCATTTTGCTTTCATATTTCATACGAAATAAATATTTTTTGCGCTCATTTCTTATGAAATCTGTGACAACTGCAGCTTAAAGGGAAAATGCTCGTGACAAGTATTATTTATTTAATATTTATCAGTTGTGGAGAAACTTTTTCTTGCTCTCAGAAGATCCACATATTTACTATGGATTGTAGTTGTAATTGCCATCGGAGCTGAATGATTCGAGCTCGATCGCTTTTTCAGTTGAATTTTACGAGTGATTTCGAATGAATGGAGGCGAGAGACCAGCTCGTGCTCTATTCTTTTGTCTCTTGGCCATTATTGCTCATTACTCATTGCGCAGATTTGTCAGGCGTCGAGGAAAACCCAATTAGTCATTAGTCGCTGCCGATCTACATATTTTCCCATTCGGATATTCCACTTATTGTTGTTGTTGTTGTTGTTCATATTTTATCTTGAATAAAAAAAGAGCCGAAAATCATAATTATAGCTGCGTGTATTTAAATATAGATGCGCATTGTTAGCGCTGCTCCATCTCTGCCCCTGCTGCTCGCCAAGCGCGGGGAAAGGCGAAGAAAGTGGAGCAAGAGCGACAGAGGTAGGACGGGGCTGGGGCGAGGCTAGGGCCGGGCGCATTTAGGATCGGGGACCCG
Source organism: Drosophila mojavensis (assembly GCF_018153725.1). Classification (NCBI taxonomy): domain Eukaryota; kingdom Metazoa; phylum Arthropoda; class Insecta; order Diptera; family Drosophilidae; genus Drosophila; species Drosophila mojavensis. The sequence continues at coordinate 16,782,173 of NW_025318667.1, read as the reverse complement.
TTCAACTTAATTAGGCATGCGTAGCAACAATAAACAAATTTTGGGAATTTGGAAATTTTGGAATTACGGGGTATTAGGATGAAGCATGCTTGGCATATTTCCAAATGCCCTCGTCCCAAAATATTTTTCTTGAAATGTCAAGTGCAGTAGTGGCCGCTGCTGCTGCTGCTGCTGCCGTTACCATTTTATAAACAACACCGTGTAGCAGAGATCAAAACAAAGCAAAGCCAAACAAAATGAAACAGAATCCGAAACCGTTACAGCACAATCACTTGAATGAACAAAAGTTTTGCGAGTTTCTGTCAGCTTACGAAATCGTGGGCCTTGAGCTCGACCAATTTACGATCATCGCAGCCATATTTATGCGCTACGCGGCAGCAACACCTCTTCGACTCGTGCTAGATTGGAGTCTATGGAGTGTAGTCTATCGTCTATCGTCTATATATCTATATGTCTACAGTCTGTAGTCGACATTGATCATCTCTTCATCAATTGATGGCGCGTTAATTATCGTGAAGGCTTCACCCATGACTTTGCCTGGTTTATTGGGCCACGTGTGCGTATGAGCAATTCGCTAGACGTTCCTTTTGGCTATATTTGATTATATGGCTATGGCTCGACGCGACTCAATCCAACTCGATTCCATCCGACCCGAATCGACTCTCGGCAATTTGTTTATAAACATTGCAATTTTGATTTTTACTGTTCATTTCGTCGATAGGTTTGTGCCCCAGCTGCGCGAAGCATAAATTTATTAACATGCATAGCTATGTTCACGTTTACTAAATATACATACCTACATATAAATACATATGTATATACTGATATCTCTCTGTATATATATATAGATATATAGATTTATATTCGATGTATTTATATATGTATAGATATTTATGCGATCCCCAACACTAGTGAACTGGAAGCCCATTTAATGCCACATTTTATTTATATGCTCGGCGCGTTTTTTATTTGTTTTGTTTCGTTACGAAATTTCAATGGTTGCCGTTAAAATAAATATTTCCACATTGACCATAGAGAGTAGAAATGTTTCCAATTGCTTCTTTCAATAAACAAACTGCCCCCGAACTAAATGCTGTGAAAATATTAAACAAATTTCGCACGTTTTATCCTAAAAGAGAATAATAATCAAGTTTTCGTCGCGTTCGTCGCTTTCCAAACGGCTTCGATATAGAATTTGTTCATTAATTTTCGCGTTGTTACCAGTAGTAAAAATCTCTAGTGATTCAGTGACACCCAACAACTCTAAAAAAAAAAAAAAAAAAAAAAAAAAAAAACAAAACAATAGCCAGATGAAACTAGAAATCAAAGATCAAACGAAAATCCTTAAAGAACTAAAATCGTCAATTGAACTCGATCAAAAATGCCAAATTCTGTGCAAGGGACGAGAATAACGAATAACTTTATACCCAAGCAAACAACCCAACGGAACCAGAACCAGAACCACAACCAGCACCAACTCCAGCTCCAGCGTGAACAGCTTATCACATCGACAAATGGTCGATCTGCGTGCCCCGCCCACTGCTCAGCTGCCAATGATGGGCTGGCCGCGCAAGAGAAAGAACTCTAATCCCGAAAGCGATAGCTCCACGAGCACCTATCGATAGGATAGTTAATCGATCGATCGATCGTTCCTCCTCCGATAACAAAAGAACTCAAGTCAGAGACGAGTCTGACCCTGAAATACGATCCCATCGATACACCCACACATATACACACACCCATACAAATAGCCAAGGCAGAGTGAGAGTGAGGGAGAGAGAGAGAGAGAGATAGAGAGCATCAATTAAGCCATATACCAATTGAGCTTTGGTAAAACACTCCGCGCTGCTCCGCTCTGTTTAACAAACCATGTTAGATATATTTCGTGGATTGAAAAACCTTGTAAAGGTCAGTCACGTTAAAACCGATTCGATAGTATTCCGCCTGCACTACTCAATAACTGTGATGATTCTGATGTCATTCTCGCTAATTATAACCACACGCCAATATGTGGGTAATCCAATTGATTGTGTACACACTAAAGATATTCCAGAGGATGTTCTCAACACATATTGCTGGATACAGTCGACGTATACGCTGAAGAGTTTATTTTTGAAAAAACAAGGCGTTTCGGTGCCATACCCCGGTATTGGCAATTCCGATGGCGATCCAGCCGATAAGAAGCACTATAAATACTATCAATGGGTATGCTTTTGCCTATTTTTTCAGGTGAGTCACGAACGGATGTAAGCAGGAAATTCGATAGAGTTTCTTAAACTCCAAAACTAACCGCATTTGGAATACAATATAATGGAATATAATTTATATATACGAGCCGATATATAGTTCAATCTGTCTTCGATATTGTAATAGAATATCAAATCTTAATAAGATTAATGGAACTTTTTTCTTCATTCCAAAGCTTAGGGTTATATAATAATCAGAGATATATGATCTATCTATAGGAAGTTGCATCTTTTTATTCATCTCTGAAATATTCTCTAGCTATAAGGGCATTCAGTCTTCGGCGTGTCAGATATAAACAGATTTTCATTCTGAAATGTATCTCAATTGCTTTTGATGAATGTAAATTTCAATTTCTTTTATCTAACATATTCATATGATATATATAGATATATATATATATATATTAGCTATAACCGAATCGAATTGATAAACAAAAGTGGCTGGCTCACTTCATCGGAATCATCACATAGCTTACAGGAATACCCCTCATGTGTGTGGGCAGAGCAAGTGCTTTGTTCATATGGGGAACCAGTTCAACTCGTTTATGCACTGACTCCCAGATTGGAATCTTGTCATGCGGCGATCATAAAAATTTGATATATTGACTCATTAAAGCATAGTGTATACAGTGTATGCATATGTATGTGTGCAGTCCCGGATGGGTGGGATGGGTTGATGTGCTGTGCCCAGTGATATGCCTACGTACTTATTTATATTTATCTACATTTCTATGAGTGCGCGTGTTTTTTATACTCAATACAAAATTGAAATTTCCAAATATTTGTTCTACTTAGTTTTTTGTTCTGCTTCTTCATTCCTGTGATTGCTGTTGTTGTTGTTGTTGTTGTTGGCGTGGATTTGAAATGTAAGATACTTGTATGCGTATGCATGGCCCATGAAATGAAAATGTTTAAACATATCCGTATTACCCGATTTGTTGCTGTTGCGAACATTTCACTTACGCTTGCCCAAGGCCAGCACCACCAACACCACCAGTTGACTGGGCTCTGTTGTGACGTATGTGGATACACATGTCTGTCCGCCTATCTGTCTGTCTGTCTGTCTGTCCGCTTGTCTGTCGGTCTGTTTGTCTGTTTGCTTTGTTTGTTTATTTGTTGATCGAATCGCTTACCAAATTTCAAATAGCTCCGCCATATCTGAAGTCCTTTGCAGCTCATCACTTTCCTGTTCGAATACTTTCAAGATTATCAGAATTCTTGGAATGCTATACGAAATTCAATTAATAGTGCTCTAATCGAGAGTGCTAGACTACGGAATACCCTGAACTCTATAGAAAGATTAAGTTTGACACCGAGTTTAGTCTTTGCGATAAAGGCACTAAGATCTAAAAGTTCATTTGTTCTTCTATAGAATGATCGCTGTGCAGAACTTTTGCTTTCTTCTTATACCTTCTGAGATCTAGGCACGAATATATGAATTCGCTTGACTGAACTTTTTCAGTTTTAAATCTGCTTGAACAATGTATAAAGCCAATAGGCTTTTATCAACTGTGTAAACAGCATTCAATTATCGATAAATTAACTAATCGATGAATAGATTAAATATATATTGTAAATGAATGATATAACATTAAGATTAGATCATGATACTATATTACAAATCTGCTCAATATACTAAAAACTAACATTGCAATCGGGCATTACTGACTGCAGTATACTCATTCACGATCAAACGCTGTCATTGAAAGCTATAGGATTTTTTTATTTACCACGCCCCCAATTGGAAGTAGTGCTAAATTTTGAGCAAACTAATAGAGGAAGCCAACTGTGGCGTATTCATTAAATTTGAAGCATTTTGAAAACTATCTAGTTTTCAAAGTATGGAAGATATAACTAATCCTGACTGTCCACGTCTCAATAGACTATTTCTATTGATTTTTATTTTTCTAAATATTTTCGGGACGTTAGCGGAAATGAGAGTAGCGGCAAGTGGGCAGCGAGATGGACACAATATACTCTTTTCACATTGCAAATGGGTATAAAAATAGTTTGGTTCAGAAATTAATGAGCTTACCTTACATAATCCCTTAACTGAACAATAGAAGTAACATGTATGGCAATTTGACTCGACGGTATGCGACTTGAAGATACCGGTACCCATGACATAAGCAAATACATGTGCATTCGGAACACACATAGATTTTACGTATACTCCATAGCTGTAAGCTGGGACGAGATGTGTCGATCGATGTATAAGTGCAGGCTAAATCGACTTGGTTTTTAATCTTAACTGAAGAATATAGAACTTATTTTTTGTAAGTTTTTCTTTTTTTTTTTTTTTTTTTTTTTAGCAATTTTTGACAGAAGATTATCCCCAGCAATTGAATTAGGATCATCATGACCTCCTTTTAATCTTAACTTGGAATATAATTTAAAGAGTTCCATGCTTCTCACATTTGAATAAGGCCAATATATGATCTGATTTTTAATTTCAATGTCAACTGAATTGAATTGACTAAATCGAGGCGCATTGAGCAGGTGGACCAGAACATATCTTACGTGAACTGCTGTTTAGGGGTAATTGTCTTATATTTAGCTGATCCAATTCAGTGAAATATTTCATATTTTTTATTTCATGTTCAAATGCGAGCTCACTTTAGCACATAGTATATAATGGATCTGAAATTTGTGCCCCATTGTTGTTCTACTTGCATTTTATGACGTTGCTCTGCCATATGTCTCGAGTGGCATGACAAGGCAGGGGCCAGTCCAAACTGAGGGCGAGACGCGGGGCCCCCGAACGATTACACAATAATATATCTTCCCGCTAACAATGTACCAAATATTAAATGTATATTTTTACCACACTTTTGTCGCAGTCGCCATTCGGTTCTCTGTGTGTTTTCTGTCTGTTGGCCGATTGAGGGGTTAAGAGTGGATGGTGAACGGAGGGGGGGCTGAGGGCGGTGGGGGAGCGTCTGGTGGGCATACGGCTTCGTTTTCTCGGTTAGTGTCACAGCGGCGATTATAGACGACGCCGTCATAGTCACCCAAATACCTATAAATACATTTATTATGGTATTCTCCCTGCTTAATGACGCGTGAACGGCGTTTCTATAATTTACACATTTTCCATTCTGCTTAATTTGTGGATTTATTAATAAAGACGACGGATGCGACCTGAAATCGAATGCAGTTCTCAGCCCAAAACGATCAGACAATATATAGTCATATATAAATAAGTATGTATTTATATATATTATGTATGTGCATGTGTGTGTGTGTGTATAATTGTGTGTGCATATGTACTGTGCATAAATAATAAAAGTCAACGATCATAAATGCCACGAGAAAACAAGCAAAGCTATAAATCTGTAGCCAACAACTACATAGTCAAATGAACCAATATATAAATATGTAGGTATATAAATATATATATATGTATATATAAATGTATATACCTATCTATAAATATACATATATGGAACTTTATGGAACACCTGAAATCAACTTCAAATATTCGAAAATACCTAACTAGATGCATAAGCATCTATGGACGTACGTAGTAGCACAATTGTGATCTCAGGACCTCGTTCATAATTGATCAGTTGGGCGGGGCCAGGGCGGGGCGGTGGCTGTGGCGGTGGCGGGTGTTCAGCGATCGGCAGCGATTATCTGGAGATCAACAATTGGATCGCCCACGCTAATGGCCAGGCCATTAACTTGGACAATGCAGCTATAAAGTTTAAAAGCAAATTCTGCCTTGCAGCAGGCGAACATGTTCAGCATCCCTTCCACCCACCTCCCACCTCCAGTCCACCGCACTGGCACTCCCGTTCCCATTTACCATTTCAATTTTCATGATCGTTCTCTTTCATTTCCAATTTCATTACGATTTCGATATTGATTCCGGCCCCGATCGGCTCAAATCGATCAAGCGCTCCCCTCAAATATGTCAAAAATTGAAATCTGCTTTCTTTTTTTTCCTCTTTTCTTCTCTTTTTTTGCCTATCTGGATATTTATTGAAAAGGCACAGACAAACATAAAAGTGAACAAATAATAATTCTGGCCAAATGCCAGCACACAGAAACAAAAATCTGGCCCGAATGGCCAGCAGCGGGAGAGCGGGGAAAAGCAACGAGTTGACGCTGGGGGGTTGGAGTCGGGGCTGGTGCTGGTGCTGAGGCTGAGGCTGATGCTGGGTTCGGCTTGGGAGGGACGGGCTGGCAACGTGACGCCGCTGACGACGGCTGGCGGATTCCCCGCCAGAGTTGGAGCATTGGACATGTGTTTATATTTGACTTATGTGTATTTATTTTTATGCACGCGTGCGAGAGTGGGAGAAGCCAGCACGGAACCGAGAACCGGGAACCGAGAACCGGGAACCGGGATCAGGCAGCCGGCAGCCGGCAAACGCAACGCAACTGGCGCACTCGCATTCGCACTCACAGTCGCAGTCGTCGCTCTCCCCAGCCTCCCACAAGCCGAGCACTAGCTTTCGCACAGCCCGCCCACGCACTGGAGCCATGCTACATATGTAGTTATGGGTCTGTTTGTGCTTGGACTGCTTGGGCTGGTGGGGCTCCAGAGCCACAAGACGTTCGCTCGCGCGCGACGTTTGCCTAATTGAAAATGCAAACTTCTCTTTTATCCTCAATGCACTGCGCACAGTGGGGCAAGTGTTACGGGGCTTGAAATTAATTTGGGTCTTAAATGCTTTTGGCAAATAGAAATAATGAATGATTGATCAATAGTTATTTATTATTGATAAAAATAAATTATAAACGCAAAAATTAGAACTATTAAATAAATAAAAAATAATAATAATAGTAATAAAAATATATACAATAAAATATATGTATATATATATGTATACATATATATAAAAAAAAATGCAGCTTTGAGTAAGCTTGTATAGCTGTTATAAATAAAAAATATAATAATTAAACAGTACAAATTAAAAAAAATATATATATGTATATATAAACACCGATATACACTCATGGCCAATTTAATAGGTGTAAACAAAAAACTTTTTTTATGGTAATGACGTTTATATTTTTTCATGTAACTTAAAATGCACAAAATATACATATCTTAGAATAGTAACAACAACAAAAAAGTAAAAAAAAAAAAATAATAATAATAATAATGTTTAACATACATTTGGCATACTTTGGAAAATACTCCAAATTTTGCTGACCAGACCAATAGGTGTGTTTTATATATTAACACATATTTCATAAACGACGGCTTAATATCGAATAATAAAAATCACATTCAATCGCATCCAACACTCTTGGAATTCCACTTTGTAAATTTGGATATATAATTAAATATATATTTTTTATTTTTTTATTTTTACCTATTTTATTTTATGTTTGTTTTTTTTTTGGATTTTTTTATTTTTTGCTTTTGTTCGACCTTTGCTCCACTGTGCGGCGTCCTTTGCTTTCAACTTGGTTGCGCCTGTTGATTTTCGACTTGGTTTGGTTTTGATTGCAGCTGCATTTATGCCATGTTTTTATGGCAATTTGAACGCTTGCCAAATTGCTTTTCAGACACACACGCACACACACACACACACACACGCACGCATGCAGTTCGATACGCAAACTCACCCACAGCCATTGGCACAAGCTGCTGCGGCTGCCTTCTTCTAGAAAGGGATTTTTCGAATATGGCTCCGATTCTTGCTGTTGCCTGTCGTCGGTCCCAGCCAATTTGCAGCAAAGGAAGCGAGATGGCGATAGGAAAACAAATATAATGCCAGCAGCATGCCCCAATTGAGGGCCGAGCTGTTAGGGCAAGGGTATAAAAACAAAAACACAAAACAGAAAAAAAAAAAATCAAAAATTATGCCCGACGGCAAAAAGGCAAATCAAACGCATCATTTGACTTCCGGCAGGGCGTTGCAAGCTGTGTGCCCAGTTGTTTAGCTGTTGCTGCTGCTGCTGCTGCTGGCCCCACAATCTGCCGCAGATGTTGGCCGAGCGACGTCAATTTCAACGTATTTCAACATATTTGAGTCGCATTGTTGCAACAGATGCAAAAAGCATGCAACATTCAGCTGCTGCTGCTGCTGCTTCTTCTTCTTCTGCTGCTGTCAAGACCATGCCAAGACCATGCCCTGACCGCCATGCCAAAAGCCTGTCGACTGCTGTGCTGTGGACTAAAGTCATATGGGGCTGTATGGCCTGATCGCATGCTGCTGTCTATAAGATCTCTTAGCATTTGCCAACATCAACAGCGCGTGAATTATAAGAGCAATGACAATGGCAGACAGACGCCATTATGTAGGCACTAAACAAACTGAACTCTCACCTCGCTCGCCGATCGACCAGCTGCTGCTGGTCGCTAAGCCATTGTCCGTTTGACGCGTTGGCTGCGGGGATTACCACCTGCCCACATTTCAGCAAAGCCAAAGCCATAGCCAAAGCAAACATTTGCACAATTTAGCCAGAAATTTACGATACAAGTTATTATTAATATGTCATCAGAGCGGGCATAAATAGCAGCACGTCAGAGCCAGCGGCAGATCCATTTAATTGGGCAAGATCGCTGCTGGCCAGCCGGACGGACTGTGGCAACGTCTGTTGTTGCTTCATCCACAGTTCGCTCTGTTCGCCCTGTCGCTCTGTCGCTCTGTCGCCCTGTCGTTTTTTCTACTCTCGCTAATGGATCACAGCTAATTGTTTTGATGACATGTCTATAAATACGTATACATATATGCGACATTTATACACACACACATACACATAAGATATATCCCTCGTGTCTAGCTGTCTGTAAGTAAATCGCGGAATCAGCAAACAATAATAATAATAATGAGAACAATATGCAGAGGCATGCACTGGGAAGGTCAAGCAAAGGCAATTTTGATCATATAATACCTTTGGCATTGTTAGCTGGAATTACTTGGCCGGGCTCTAGCCATGGCCTATGGCTAAGGCAAGCAGCTGGCAATTGTCACTTGTCAAATTTAAGCGCTTTTACGACAGACGCCTACACTGCGTCGCCCTAGCTCACCTTTACAGAACTAAATATACTAAATATATATTGTGTATATATGCATATACATATATCTTGATAATATCTCATACATCTCTCCCTCTCTCTCTCTCTCTCTCTCTCTCTCTCTCTCTCTCTGCTTGCAGGCAATCTTATTTTACACACCAAGATGGCTGTGGAAGTCTTGGGAGGGTGGCAAAATTCATGCGCTCATCATGGACTTAGATATAGGCATTTGTTCCGAAGCCGAGAAAAAACAAAAAAAGAAATTACTTTTAGATTATTTATGGGAAAATTTAAGGTAAGCCAAGGCGATTGCAAATTACTTAGCGCATTTGCAATTTCACAATTGAATTCCTGCAATTCCAGATATCACAATTGGTGGGCGTACAGATACTACGTGTGTGAGCTGCTCGCCCTGATAAATGTGATAGGTGAGTAACCCAGATCAGCATCCTCATCATCATCATCATCATCATCATCATCATCATCATCATCATCATCATCATGATCGTCAGCTGTGCAGCTGATGCAGAGCAAATGCCTCAGTTTTCATAGTATAATAAACAAATTTGGGGTTAATCATACAAAATATCTTTAGTATATACAAACAGAGATAAACTATATGCATAAAAGTATATACATATGTATGTTAATATGTACATATGCATATTCATATATGTTGCCAGTTCACTCAGACATTTTCCGTGGAAAATCAATGACGAATTTTTATCGAATTGACCGTAGCCGCAGTCCGCATCAAAATAAACAAATTTTTACTCACTGCTGCGTATTGCAGGCTTCTTCTTCTTCTTCTTTTTGTTCATTTTCTTTTCCATTTTCCAATTCCATTTTCTTTTGCATCTCGGACAACGTGCGCCACGTGCGCTACAATCGGAAATCTAGCAAAATAATTAACTGTCAGAATACATAAGAAATAAAGAAATAAACAATTATAAAATACACTAATTTGCCTATATATGTGCAAGTATACAAACACACACACTAACGCACACGCACACATTTGTCTATTAACAAATTTAAGGCAAAGTTCAGGCTAATTGAATGTTGACGTCTGATGAGTTTACAAGAAACGCGATTAATGAAGTGAGGCAAATGGGGTAGCCTGTAGCCCATTTAAGCAAATTCCATTTCAGTTTCAACATAGTTCGTACCAAATGCCTCAGATATAGACATATATACTATATATCATGAATAACTAGTTAAAATTTGGACTACGTTTTCATATACATATGCTATGAGCATATGAGTTCCTTGGAATCAACCTCATCAGCATCCATCATAATAACAGCAGCCTTGCAGTCGGGTATAACCAATTGTAGAATACTCACTCAAAAACAATTTGATTGATTAAATATAAATAAATATGTATATTAATTATATATATTTATATATGTATTCATTAATTATCAATTTTTAGACACACCAAATTCTTATATAAAGGGTAATTTTATAAAAGCTATAGGAAAGTTTTTCAAAAAAACACACATAAAATTCATAAAAATGCCTGAAATCTTTATTTGAAAAGATAATAGCTAAAAAATCACCCTTTATGCATCAATCAATTATAATTATATATACTGTAAGATTATTGTATATATATTGTATATATATGTACATATATGTATTGAGTACTTTCTGACTTAGAACTAGTACACAAAATGCACTTATTAGGGATCGTAAGACTCTATTATTGCCTGAGAAATATGGTCAGGATAAATTGATTGCTATTAATGCTGAGTTTTATATGGCGACAGTTAGCCCATATGAACTTATATATAGGAAAGTTCATTGCTGAGCTACAAGAGTCGTACATGCATATATATATATATATATATATAATATTTCTAGTTTAGGCAGTTCATAAAGAAAGGCAACTAGCTCTAAGGCAATTCCCCCCATTCGCTCCCCATTTACTACACTCTTAATGATCGCAGCTTGATATTGTGATCTAACCATGCTTAAGTGCGCAGCTCAACTAATGGCCATAGTAATGCCATTCGTAATTGCAATAGCTTCCATAACAATAGCCGCAATGAGCTCATACAGACGCACAAAAACGAATTTACCTCTAATTTGTTATATTTCGATTCAATTTGCGTGATTATTAATTTGAGCATGGGACCGGAAGCGAAGCCTAATTGATACACATGAATTGACTGACATAATTTATTAGATTGTTAACAGATTTAGCTGAGTTCACACGCTCTCGGAGGTAGGCAATGAACTCGTAAATTGGATTTATAAACACGCTCCACACAGCGCATCTCCCAGCAGATACTACGCACTCATAATTTCATTCAAAATTATCCAAATTGAAATATATTTACACGTCGGAATTTATCTAAATATATATATAATTTGTTGTTTTCGTTTCGCAGGTCAAATGTTTCTTATGAATCGATTTTTCGATGGTGAATTTATGACATTTGGCTTGGATGTGATAGATTATATGGAGACCGATCAGGAAGATCGCATGGATCCGATGATTTACATATTTCCCAGAATGACCAAATGTACATTTTTTAAATATGGTTCAAGTGGGGAGGTGAGTATAGTTCAAATTATTTATGCTTAATTGTGGATATAATTAAACTTCTTCTTCTTCTTCTTCCTCTTTGAATAGGTGGAAAAACACGACGCCATTTGCATTTTACCATTAAACGTTGTTAATGAGAAAATTTACATTTTCCTTTGGTTTTGGTTTATATTATTAACGTTACTCACATTATTAACGCTAATATACAGGGTGGTTATTATATTCTCGCCTCGAATGAGGGTATATTTATTTCGAATGCGATTTAGGTGAGTGACACATATCATGCTAAATGCGATGATCTAACGTTTTCTAACACTGGTCTCTCCGTTTCACTTCACAGGTTAGTGCGTCGAGACGCAATTGAAATAATCGTTCGTCGTTCCAAGATGGGCGATTGGTTTTTGTTGTATTTATTAGGTGAAAATATAGATACAGTTATATTTCGTGATGTTGTACAGGATTTAGCAAATCGCTTAGGACATAACCAACACCACAGGGTGCCTGGATTGAAAGGTGAAATACAGGATGCATGATATTGGGAGTATTAGAAACAATACAAAATGCAATATGTCGTCTCAATATGAAAACCACAACAACAACAACAACAACAACGTTCAACTATTTTAGTACAACAACAACAACAGCAGCAGCAGCAACCGCTTCATAAGTTCAACACAAAACTGAAAAAAATATAAAACGTATCTTACAAATACAACCAAAAAAACTATCGTCAATGCTAGCACATCGAAGTCATTTTCAATCAACAAGAGAGTAAAGCACAGAGTCGCCTCAGTAACGATAACGATAACGAAACAGATACCGATAACGATCAACGATCAACGATAAGCGATAAACGAGGCGAGATAACGACAAGGTTTAGGATAAATAAAGGCTACAACAATAGACCAAAGCACACAACGAATGAAAGCGGACTAAGCCGAACCAAAGTTAAAGTCAAAGGCAAGGAATACGAAACCAACAACAACAACAACCAAACAACAACAACCAAACAACAACAACCAAACAACAACAACAATCAACAACAACGAATATTAAAGTCAAAACCGATAGACGAAGCACCGGATATGGATGAATACCAATCACGAGTAGCAGCCGAAGGGAAAGGAGTTTGGGCGCATCAGCCGCCATCTGGCTGCTGTGCCCAAGGGCATCGCGAGCAGGTTGCACGTGGCGCCTGCAGCTGCCCGCATGCCCCATGGATTCAAGTCAAATGTTATGAAAATAGTATGTTGCCCAGAGACAAGGACAAAGTGTGTATGCGAAATGGAAGAGGAAAATGGAAGAAGGAATGGATTCGAACAGCACGAAGGGAATGGAAAGTCGAGGAACATCTACAACAACAAGAACAACAACACTCTTTCTCTCTCTCTTATTCACACCCACACAGACTCACTCACACACACACACACAAACACACTCGCTCTTTCACAATTTCACACACACACACATAAACATAAAACATTTACGCGGCATTACTCATACGCCCCGTAGACGCCCCCCATCACAACATCGCACACACTCGCACCTGCTCCTCACTTTGCTTGTCATGCAGCAACACAACAAAGACACCAACGAAGTCGAGACGACGCCCGCGAATATAATTGCATTTCTGTATTAAAACCCCCAATATCAACAACATCGGCAGCTGCAACAGCAGCTGCGAACATCACGAAACACCAACACCAGCAGCAGCAGCAGCAGCAACAACAACAGCAGCAACAACAACAGCAGCAGCTGCGACTGTTTCACAGAGGAAGAAGAGGAACGAATGGAGAGTAGCTTAAAACTCATCTCTCATTTATAAAAAAGAAAACGAAATTCGAATAAATTCTGAACAAAATTGAGTGAATATAAAAACTAAAATAAAACGAAATTAAGCTACAGAAAAGAAAAAACGAAAAAAAAAAGAAGAGAATGAGAGTAAAACAAAAGCAGGCAAAAACAAAAGCTAGATTAAATTCAATTCAATTAAATCACTTATTAAAACCAAATACAAAAAACAAAATAAAAATGATATCTTGAAGTGTTCATGTATTCGAATCTAGGTTAACTAAGTACAGCATATAAAATAAATCTAAATATTAAACTTACTTATACTTAAATATATATAAATATGTATATGCGTACACATATGCTATATATATGGTACATATATAGATAAAGAAACAACTTTTTTTTCTTAATCTAAGCATTTGTATTACCCGCTAAAAAAAAAAAAAAAAAAAAAAAAAAAAAAAAAAAAAAAAAACAAACAAAAAAATAAAAATACAAAACAAAAAAAAAAAAAAAAAAATATATAAAATTAAAATACAAAAAAAAAAAAAGAAACACAAAAAAGAAAAACCAATTTTGTATGCAAAAAGAAGAGGAAAAATTATACCAAAATCTAAATGTAAAGAACAAAAAATATCAATAAATATCAGCGACAGTTTAGTAAAATGGAAACAAAATACCAACTACAACAAATATGCATTAAAATACTAACAACAAGAAAATACCAGAAACAAAAGCGAAAACTCCAAATGCCGAGGACACACAAACACATACACACACACATCCACTCACTCACATACATAGTTAAATTAGGTCAATCTGTAGCGCGCATCATTAAATATAAACAAAAAATAATAATAATACAACAAAAGAAAGCAGAAAATACTAAATACACACTCACACACACACACATTCATAAAGCTTATTTTTCAATTATAAACACATACACACACATACAAAATTGCAAACGGAAACACGCAGCTTTTATTTCCGTCATTATGAATAATGTTTGTTCACTGTGTGAAGTTTTTAAGCAAACTCATCAGCATTTATAGCATAAATTAAATATTAAAAAAACGTAAGGAAAAACAAAAAAGAAAACACAAACAAACAAATGAGAATACCATGCAAATTACATAGTTCATAATAATTCCAATTGCAGTAATTGCAGACATATTTAAGCCACACCTTATAGACCAAGCAAAACAAACCGAAAAGCAAGAGGGAAATATTAGATAATTATCATACATTTTTCATGAATTGAAAAACTCAATCACACACACACACACACACACATGAGCGAGCTGTCGGAATGCTGTGGAACCAAAGTCAAGTCTCACATAACTCATTAACTTGTTGTCTATACAATCATATCTATATCTATATATATGTATATGTATGTGTGTACGTATATATAGAAAGCGAGTCTCGCTCTCTATCTCATATATACATAGATATATATATATATATATAGTTAGCTGATCTGATTCACATCGAATTGACCACACATCATGTGCTACAAATTGTAAAATCCGTCCAGAAAACTTTTTGAAGCGCACTTTGTTTGTTGCAAGGCTCCCGCTTAGCCAGAGCCAGAGCCAGAGCCATAGCCATAGCCATAGCCAGAGCAAGAGCCAGAACCATAGCCAGCTCTCGTTTTTTGCCCAATCACAATTTTGTTAGAAATTTTGAAAGTACTGTAAAACGGACCAAACAACTTGCAGACGCCTCAAGAGTTTTCCATTAGCGGGCTCTCTGAAACCAATCGCAATCGCAATCGCAATCACTGACACCAACTCTCTTACAATGCGTTGCTCACTCAGTCTCTATCGCTATCTGTATCGGTATCTCTATCTCTGTCTTCCTTTCACACTGTTGCGCATTTTTCTGTCACAATCGAGGACGCATTCAGACAAGCCAAGCCAAATGAGCAAATGTCACTGCCAGCTAAATAGTTTTAGAGTTAAATACTTATAATTATACTTGAAGGTTCCCGTGCAAAGGGCAGCTCACGAGTCACGAGTCACGAATCACGAGTCACGAATCATGCTAACAGAGCCTGACAATTCCACAGTTGGTATGCAAAAAAAATAAGAAACAAACAAATCAGGAATCATCTGCACTTGCTCACACACACCTACACACACACACACACACACACACACACAAACATCCTTCGTTGCTATTTGTTTTCTCACTACAGCATACTCAAAGACGCATTAGATTTTAGCCAACAAGGTTTGAGGATAATAAGAAAAGCAATTGGAAGAAAATAAGAGAAAATTACTTCTAGGTCGCTAATAGAGAGAATGGATAACGAAAAAAGAAAAAACAATAATTATAACAATAAAGAAATAAATAACAAAGTAATTTAAGCGTTTTTTTTTTTTAACAGCTTATAGCCAAATATGCATAAGGCTAAAATCTAGTTAAAAACAAATACAAATACAAATAATATAATGAAAATACTTGGTGTACAAGGAAACTAAATAATTATTAAAAACACAAAGAAAAAACAAAACAAAAAAAATTAGTTTATTCGTGCTTTTTTTTTCTCAAGCCAAGTAAAGAGAGAAAATAAGTAAGAGAATTGAATACATACTGAATGCTATGCAAAAGGATAACAACAAGATATATATAAATCATGTAAAAATCACATATTAAATATATATAGAATAATAAATGATATATATACACACATATATATCTATACGCATATGAATATGTGTATCCGTATATATATCCATGCAGTAATTCTATATAATTGCATAATAGAAGGAAATTGCCATTAGTTGTTAGTGTTAATGCGATACGTACAGGCATATACATGCATACACTTGTGTGGATGTGCATATGTGTATATGCGTGGTAGGGATACCTCTGCCAGGTATACAGCTCACAATGAATTCTAGCTAGCGGTGCAGGTGCAAATGCAGGTGCAGGGCTCAGCAAGGCATATGAGAAATGTAACTCAAATTGAACTAAAGAAGCAATTGTAAAATATCTCAACTCTGAATATATACCTAGATATATATATAGATAATGTTAAGAGCCAATATCGAATATTGAATATTGTATATCGTATATCGTACATCGTATATCGAAATCGTAACGTGTTCTTTTTCCAATGCAAACCTTTATTTTTCAAAGTGTTTGCCGCAATATTAACTACGAGCGAAATATAAAATAAATACAAATACAAATACAAATAATATTTCATAAATATGATAAGTGAATACGAATTGTGTATTAGCTACGATTATAATAAATACTTATACACCACACACACACTAACACACACACAAACACACACACACACCAACACAAACACATCTTAACTAGACGATAAAGCCCTAGCAGCCATAAGCAGTTAACAGAACAGACAACTTTAGCTCCCCAGCCTCAAGTCCACTAATACAAGCGCATCTTGACTACTCTTCTTCTTCACTAGCATTTGGCGTGTTCTCGATGGGGAAGCAATAGAAGCTGAACCTGAATGCTGCCCAGGCAGCTCCTCCGTCAGCATTATTTAGATCAAGAGCAAATCAAGTCCTTTACTCTATTCTCTCTCATGCATAAATACTACTCGATCGGCACTTGGGTAGTATGTATGTGTGTGTGCTCAGCCCTATGTTTTCTAGCCAGCTCACTGTTTTTGCTTCATTGTTTATTCGGCAAATTGAACGAATACATATCATTGTTTAATTGGATTCAGTCGAACACTCAACTCTGAGAGGTCCATACTTCTGTCTCCCTCTATGTCTAGCTCTGCTTATCTGTGACTCTCGCTTTACGAACACTGCCGCCTTCAGGCTTTCCGCATCGTTCGCTCTCTCTTCCCCCACTCCCAGTTAAATAGCAATCTCTATGCACATCCGGTATCAAAATCGACGTACAGCAAATAGGTCAATTGTCAAAATTAATCGAATTATATTGGTGAAATTTTTGCACTTTATATTCTTTTAAAGACAAACAACAAACAAACAAAAAACAAAATACGAAAAAAAAAAAAAAAAAAAAAACAATTTTTTGAAATTCTCTTAGCAAATGAAATTAGAATTTTTCTTTTAATTTATATATAAAATATCAAAAAAATAATTAATAACTAAATAAATAATTACAGTCAAATAGTGCAAAATTTTTTTATTAGACCAAGCGTTTTTAATGTAAACATTTGAATCGAAATTTTGTAAACTTCAAAATACATAAATATACAAAAAGAAAAACGACAAAAATTACACAAAAACAAAAAACAAAAAAAATCTGAAACTGCCAATTCACATTCTCAGACAAAATGAATATAAATAATATTAATAATAATTATTATCTGCAAGCAAATGAAATTAAACAATTTACACAAATGAACCATTTTTTATGTGTATACAATGCATAAATAATAATTAATTGAAAACAATGAAAATTGCTGAATATTTCCAATGAGAAACCAAATACAATTTAAACATATATATGCATATGTGTATGTATATATATATAGCGAACTACAACTACATTTAGGCGTACGCATTTGCATTATTCATATAGTTTGATGCTGAGCTAGGAGCAGAGGTCAGAGATTCTACTCAATTTGATTCCAATTTCAATATCTATTCGGGAGTGTTCCAAGTTCTCGTCTATGTGTGTGTGTGTGTGTGTGTGTGTGTGTGTGTTTGCCAGTGTGTGTTTTTTTGCATGAGCTGATACTATGTGTGAATAAATAGCAGACAATAATTAGTAAATTTGCAACAACAAAAACAAATTAATAAATTAAATACAAATAGAAATGAAAATGAAAATGAAAATGAATAGCAAAAAAGCAATATTCGTGTGTAACAGGCAAGGCAGCACACACACACACAAACATACACTTGTTATAATTCAATCTGTAACTGTATTCGCATATATATCTACAACTTGAACTGTATCTGTATCTCAGATTCTTTTGTCTTCCACATTCGTTTGGGTTTTCTTTTCCATTTTCCTTTAAATTTTCACTTCCTGACTAGCTCCAAGCTTTCAGGCTTTCTCATTTGCACGCAGACAGCAGCTGAAGGCGCAAAGTAGTTCCTAAAAAATATATCCAAGGTCAAGATCGAGCTGAAGCTAAACATTTTCTGTTCCAATTGCGAAATCGAACTCCTGCTGGGGATCTAATTGGCTTTTACTTTTCTCATTTCCGTACTTAGCCATATTTAGTTAGGCCATTTGTTCGATGTCTTAATACTTATATATAAATATATATATATATATATATATATATATATATATATATATATATATATATACATATGTATGTATTTATATATATGTAATACTTATAAATGTAGTTCCTTTCTCGTTAGCACAATTTTGAAGCATAAGAAAACTGCCTTAAAGTGATTTTCAAATTATATAACAAATTTATAACAAATATTGTAAATAATATAGTGCCCAAAACCAAAACTTATATTGGAAACAAACATTTTTTTTTACTAACAATAATTAGAAACGTAATGTACTTTAAGCATAAGCATGACTTTTAATTAACACCTAAGACACATACAATTTGTAAATAACTTAATATACATTTACATATTATTATTATTATGATTATTATAATTATACAATATACATTATATATATATATACTATATATACATATATATACACACATATGTATGTGCATATGACATATGTATTTTATAACGAATTAGACCGTAATACTAAAGCAAAACACGTTCAGCAAAATTACACTTAAGTTTTCCACCTTCAGATGACTTTTGACCGCAGAAAGAGATCATATTTAAAGCTAGATCCAGTACGAAGATGAGGAAGAAGTAGATGAAGAGAAATAAACAAAGTTTTGTATTTCAAATTGTTTTCCACAGCCCTTAAGTTTAGCCAGACCTAACTTAAAGAACGTAACGTATTTATAAAATAATACTACTAATAATAATACTTAAAAATACCAGCAAAAACAAAAAAAATAAATAAATAAAAATAAACTACATATAATACAAATAAATATAAAGAAGATGATGAAGAATACAAGAGAAAACCAAAGGATGTATGTAAAATAATTGCATAAATAATTTCAAATATATTCGCCGATTGCCTTCAACTAGAGGAATTTTGATTACAAAATTAATAATGAATATTACAAATAAAACATAAACAAATGAGAACTATTAAATATTGCATTAACAAACATATTTATACAATGGAATGGCCAAGTTATACGAAAAGACGAGCAAGCAGGAAATAAACGAAGAAGAAGAAGCAGAAGAAGAATTGAGCAGACAGCAGCAAGAAGAAGAAGAAGAAGAAGAAAAAGAAGAAGGAAACCCAAGCAGAAAACAAGAACAACAAATATACACAAAACGAAATTCAAAAAGAACTGAAGTAAAAACAAAGATTTTAAAAACAGCAACAAAAAACCAAAAAACAAAAATAAAAAAAAAAACAGCATCAACAAATAAAATAACAACAAAATCTTCATATTTGTACACTGAAAAAAAAAACCAAAAGCAAAAAAAAATAAATACGAAATTCTATAAGAGCCATAAAAAGAACTTATACACAAAACACACACACACGCATACATTTGAAACATTCATATGTACATACGTACATGCACACACTCACACACACACACATACAGTAATTTCTGCAATTAGGAATGCAATTTTATCCGAAATGTAGGCAAACATTTACGAAATTAGAAAACGAAAGCAATTTTATCAATTACGTCTGAAAAAAAAGAGAGAAAACTGATCTCGTTAAGATCTTTAGTTTTTGATTCGATTTCCCCATTTTTAGAACCAGCGAAAATGAGAACAAACGACAAAAAGGAAATTTGAAAACAAAACAAATACACATATCCAGCAATCTTTTCAATACATTTGCTTTACTTTGAATCAAAACGAAAAACGAACAAGAAAACAAGAATAAGAATACTTCAGCGACGTCTCACATCTCGGAGGAATTCTGGGTGCTGGACAACTCGTTTCAATTTCTTAATGCTGCCGCAGCAACGAACCTTCCTTGGATACTTTCTCTATATACATGCAAACATATATATATATATATATATATATATATATATATATACATATATATTACGTAACTTATGCCGACATAGAAAATCACAGACAGCAAAAAGAAGAAGAGGAGGAAAGTAAAACATAAATAATACAACTACATCAAGTACAGTAAATATTACCTATAGTTCACACACACACACACACATTTACAACTTAGCTCGTAAGCGAATCTCTAATTTGTATTAAATTATAGAAATATGGATAATTAATCAATGAATTGATCAATTAATTCATTATTGATAAACAATAGCATATTAACTAGTTCATATTGAAATACGCAACAGTTGGCAGGTCTGTGAATTGGAGTGTGTTGACTTTTTTTTTTTTTTTTTTTTAAATAAATATTTAACTAGTTATAATAACGTAATAATAATATTAAAATTAATAATATTAATACCTAATACATTATGAATTCATTATAAATCTTGTGTACGATTATTGTGAAACGTTTCATTTTGTTAATACGAAAATAAAACGCGTGCATGGTTAATAAAGCTTTAATTTGAAGCTATGTATTTATATAAATATATATATACATATATGAAATATATACATACATATATATACACACATGCGCATGCGTGTGTGTGTGTGTGTGGGGAGGGGGTATATGTATATTATATGAGTATAAATGAAGCAAGCGACAAAGCAGCAGAAGAAGAATAAGATGAGATAAACGTCCTCAGTTTATAAATTTTCAAATGAGTGACAGAAAAACAAAAATAAAAGATTTAAAAAAAAAACAAAAAATTAAAATTAAAAAGAAAATAAAAGCAAAATTGATTTAGTCAAGCAAACGTAACATACTTAAAGTTAAGGCCCATACACGTACATATATTAAAATAAACCATTATTTAAACATCAATTTATTACTGAATAGGCAATGGAACCGAGACCCAACATGATGAAAATGAGAAACCAAAATCGAATTATTTAATATACATACATTAATTAGCTGAATAGAATGTCATGGCTGGACGGTGGATGGGTACATCGGTGGATAGAGTACGTGCTATATACATATGCATATACATATATATGCAAAGGTGTGTGAGCATAGGCATATGTATATATCACATACATATCTGTGTAACGACGACAGTTTTTAGTCAATAATATTAATAATAATAATAATAATAATATGAATATGAATATGAATATGAATAGTGGCAGCAGGAAGAGAAATCGAATTAATGGCAAATCGAAAAACAATAAAAACAATGGCATTCAAAGCATATATGAAGCCCCTATATTGAAGATATAAACGTGAATTTTTAGCAGTGTAAGTAATACAATTATATGACAGGCAAACATACCAACACAAACACAAACAGAAACAGAAACAGAAAAACACACTCATACGCAACATAAGCCACAACAGAAAAGTTATAAGGCATACAGTTACATAAACGAGCGCTAGATGTCGCTAATACACAAGCGAGCGCTAGATGTCGCCTAAACTAAAATACAGAAAACTGATTCAAAAACCAGCATAAAGGCATACATCATATTCAGGATTACATATTCATGAATATACATACATATATATATATTTATTTATATATATAATATTATTATACTTCAAATGGAAGGCAAACGCTAAGATCCAATAGAAAAATTAAATTCTAAGCATACATGAGACAACGCATACATCAAGCAAACAATGATAACATAGCGAACATTAATTACTTGTAAATAACTCACACACACACAAACACATGGACACACACACATACACATTCTCACACGCGCACACACAAGGAAACACTCATAACATATACAATACTATTTTACATTTGGTTAATTAAACTTGCTAAAACGAATAACAAAAAAACAAAAACAAAAAAAACAAAAAAATTATTGCATCGCATTACATACGACAAGTAAATGGCAAAAGATTAAAGAGAAACAAAATAAATAAAGATGGTAACGAAAGCAAAGCAAGAAGTTAAAATCATATGCATCAAAGTTAAGTAAAAGTAAAAGTAAAAGTAAACGTAAAAGTAAAAGTAAAAGATTAGTACACACACACAAAGGCAATTAAGTGGAGGAGGCAGGAATGCATTAATAGGCACGAATGAAGGAGTTGCATTGAATCATTGGCGTCAATCAGTCTGGCTTGATTGACGGCGCCTATTGATAAGATGACGACGAGCGATGGCGCATAAAGAGAATTAAATAAATTACCAAGTAATATTATACAAATATTATTATATATAAATTATTATAATTATAAATTACTATTAAAGAAAAACCAAACAAGACAGAAAAAAATAATAATAAATAAAAAAGAAAAACAAATACAAAATCCAGCAACAAAACAGATAATGAAACACACTATTATAATGCGAAACAAAGAAAATAAAAACGAAACGAATTGACAACGTTGTATGATTTTGATCAGAAAGTAATAAAAACAATTTTCGATTTGTTACGAAATATACAAAATGCACCTGTCTTTCTATTTCGATTGGATTGGGCTCGAAACAGGAAATGAATACATGCAGAGTGGAGAAGCAATTGATTTGCCTTGTGTTAGGTAGTGGCGCCATCTATGTGTTGTTTTTCGGCAACTGCAGTAATGAGCCGCAAGCAGTTTATATAGAATAAGGATTACAGGCAGAATGGGCTTCGTCAATTTCAAACCAACTGCTTGGTAAAGTGCAAAGCAGTGCGTGTTGCATGTGTACGAGTATGTAGGTGTGTGAGCCAGGCAAAGAATGCACAAGCAGTTCAAAAGGAACTCGAGTAGTATAAACTATGCAAGCAGAACTTGTATACTTCCGGAAAGCAGTCCGCAGTCAAGTGCTAGGCGATGTATAAAATCCATTTAATATTTCACTTAATTTAATTCAATTCAAATGAGTGCAGATGTATCGTCAAAGACTCCAATGATAACGTGGCATTCTACTCTCATTTATCCAAACAAAAATCGAGCATTTAATGCAACACATTATGTGCTCTGTAATTTTGCTTAACAAGCAGGACGAACTGCACGTTATCTGCGGCAAATAAAGAAACCTGCATACTTTTGGGCGTCCGAAGCTGTTACTTATTTCTTTTCTTATGCAATTTTTCACAGAAGTTGGGTATGATCTGAGCTTAGCTTGAAGATTTATTAAATTTTATAGAAGCACAATATTGGCCGACTATAAGTATAAGATATGAATTACACATATTTTAGCCTGGCCTCAGATTTAATTGGAGCTCGACCATATTTTCAAAATTTTGAGCAAAAGTAATTAAATGAAGTCGAAGATATCCGAAGCTATTTTGGTATACCAATTTCTCAAGAGAAGAGCATCATCAAGAAGCCTTATACTGCCAAGTTTATGAATTGCATGAAAGACAGATGACATTCCGGCATATAGTCGCTATTAAAACTGTAGAATAAAAAGCAGTATAATATAATTATACGTACTTTAGTGCTGCACATGTCAATTGAAAATCTTTGGCAAAATCTCTATTTATTTATTTTTTTTCAGTCACTTCTTAAGCATGTAATCTACTCTCTCAACGTTTGCCCTCTCATCCTGTTGGCTAGCACAAATGTTGAGTAATATGCGATAGCCATCAAGAATGTTGTGTAATAGCCTTTGCGTATTTCGTTTCCATTCATAGGTTCCGTAATTTTGTTGTAAAAATACAAATACGGCCATGGGCTAATCCCTCGAGCTGATACTTCCTCTTCGATGCGACGCCTCGCTGATGAGAATCGGCCCGGGTTATCGGGCACGCAAATCGCGCAATTGGTGTAATGAAAACTCAGTTCCAAGATTGAAAGATATACGTCCATGAGTTTTTCATGCGACATAATTAGGGCTGATTGAATTGGCTGCCTGTCAAGGACTGTTGCTCAGCCATTCCCGCACGCTCCGCACATATCGAGTGTCAAAAAAACAGCAAACTTACCGCCGATCAGGTATACTCTACTCTGCCCAAACAGATGACAATTAGCGTCAGCTCAGTTTGTTTTAAGCGGAAACGCATCTCTGTGAAAAAATGGTCGTCAAACGTTGATACGAAAGCACCTTTGTTTGCCCCATTTGCTTGCTTATCGCTGATTTTGCGTTCCTGTTTATTTTGGCAGCTATTCAATGCAATTTGCAAAAAGCAAAAAAAAAAAAATTCCATTAGACAGTTGCAACTGTCATAGCCATTCATTAGCCACTCAGACCACTCTAAAGTTTGATTATTGCAAAGCTAAACTTTTTTCACCATCCGATGATTTAACGGATGTCTGATGATAGAGCCCTGATAGCTGGACAATGCTCCAAAGCCATCCCCAATTAAAGTTTGTGGCAGTGCGATGCGAAAGCTAAAGCTTGAAGCATAACACTGCACAACAAAATTGCAACAATTGTCTGATGAACGGTATTTATAGCTTCATGTTAACAAAATTGCGGTCGCTGATGCCAAAAATGCGCTCCACAAAAATAAAATTAGTGTCTACTTAAAGTGTATACAAATTAAAGATGAACAGTGAGTACTTTACAGTGAGTACTAAATTTTATATTGAGAAACAACCTTTCCGATGAGCTATATATCAATATATTTAACATAACAAACAAAAGTTATACATAAACTGGAAAAAAATTAAAAATAAGAAAAAGCCGAATATTTTTAAACTGGAACTGATACAAAAAAACAAAAATAATAATAATAATAATAATAAAAATATAAAAAAAAATAAACACACAACAAAAAAACATACAGTTACAAATTTTTATTGCATTAGAAATAGTAATAATATTATGCCTAGCTTAATTATTGCAATTTTGTTGTTTGCAGAGCGAATCGAAAACCATTTGAGTCACACTTGAATGTGTTTATAAATTTATGCTTAATATCCTTATAAACTAATTGATTTACTTAAGAATATGTTGAGCATTTAAGTAAATGTATCTATATTTTTATTTATTTTTTATTACGACTCAAGACTTTTTCTGACAATATTGACAGTGAATTGTGTGGTGTCATAGGTAGAGTGAAAGTGTGAGCTGCAACATCAGAGGCATTAAAAGCTAACTCATTCCACTCCAATTGAATGCTAAGCCAATAAGACAATAATAGAGCCTATATGGAGATACGGCTGCTCCATAGAACATCGTAGAGCAGAGGACCTTGTATAATCAGACAAATCAGTGGATTTCAGCCAGCTAGGAATGCTAGAAAGACAACTCAAATACATAACTCAACTGAATGATATACATTTAAATAAATTAAAATTTCGAATTCAAAGTTATTTTAATTAGTTAAACTTAACTATTTAAAAATAATGTTCATATATTTTTACTATGATTTATATTTATTTTTGGCTAAAATATAAATAAATATACTAAATTTAATATTTTGTAGCAATTATAATGCTATAACAATCACTGACCTCTACATCTCTCTCTCACTCTCACACACTCTTTCTCTTTTTCACGCTCAAATATGTTTGTCTATTGTATGAATATAAATATTCCAAAGCCAGGTGATACGCCATAAATTAAGGTCGAGATTAAAGTTAATCAACATTCGTCAAGGATTTACTTATCTGCCTGACAGTTAAGACTCAGATTGGCTGTCGATCATGGAATATTAATGCTTTGACCAATGACCAATTAAATTCTAGTAAGTCTATATATAGAACCTACAGGATCTAGGCCAGTCCCTGTGTGCATTAATCACATATCCTGCATATCTAAGCCAAGCACAACAGAAAATGAAAATAAAATCGATTATAAATTTAAATGCTCACAACTAAAAATCCCATTTTCGAGCCTTGATTAAAATGCAAGTAAGAGCAAAACCCCGCAGCATTGACAAAAAAAGGTGCAATTAGGAAACCATCAAAGAGTTGACCCCTCGTAATCCTGGCTAAATGGCACGGCTCTGCACATTTTCTAAACGTCAACGGCGGGTTTTCTATTTGAATATTTTACGAGTGTGAGAGTTTTTAATAACGCGCCACGTACAAAAGCGCGAAATGCTCGCATTTAAATCCATATTCGAAGCGAAATTCGAAATTGGGCATCAAGCACAGCGGCGCGAAGTTGTATTGTTATTTATTTTCTATGTTTGCTTTTGATTTATATATTTATTTATTTATTATTACATTTGACTGATTGCCAAGCCTCGCGAGCTAACTGCCTCGCCTCTCGCCTCTCCCCCCACCCTTAATACGAGCTCATGTATTATGAATAAGTTTATTGTCGTGCGCTATGTCTATATATTTAGTGGGAGCCCAACAGCAGCGCGTGGGAGGGGGAGGGGGAGGGGGGAAAGCGAGCAGAGGAGCAAAGTGTGCGACAGCAGCAAAAGCTCGTCAAAAATTAAAAAGTGCGTGTGGATTTCGGCTCAGTGTTCTGTGTTGTTGCCAAATCATATTACCGCATTTGTTATGCAGCCGGCAGCCGGGGCTTTTGCTACTCTCTGAAATCCCATTTATGTCGGTGCCCAAAAATGTTGCGAGTGACAGCACGTGGAACAACTTATGCATTCATATATAACAGATTTATTTAACCATATATATGTATTATATATGCATATATATACATATATGTGTGTGTATGTGTATATAATACTTGGCCCAAATTGAGCTAAGGCAGCTGAGCCCATTTGGAGGCGGCTTGCTCTAAGAGCGGAGCTTCAAGGATATGTAAGAGGTAAGGCTAAAATCGTCTACTTAAGTGAAATATATATTGTTTGTAGACTTATGTTTTATATCAGTGGGAGTCAATGTGCATTTTTTTTAAGATTATATATATATATATATATATATATATATATATATTTTTTTTTTTTTTTTTTTCAGTATTTCAGTTTGAGCTAAAGCAGAAATGTCTGAAAATAATGCAAAAAAAAAAAAAAAAAAAAAAAAAAACATAATCAAATTGTCTTATGAGTGAATCGAGTATCTCTGGACAACAAGAACAGCAACAATAAGAATATCTTAGCTACTAGCCTTTATTATATGAGACACGAATTTAATTTGCTTTCAGTTATAGATATTAATCGCATTCTTCATCATTCCAGGCTGCAGATAAATAATCAACATGCTCTACAGGCGCAAGCAACGAGCAGGATGTCTAGACATCAATGGCTGGCACATCCTTTAATGTCACGGACATCGAGGGAGAACAAAATATGATTCAGAATCCAAGCGGTGGCCAACATACCAAGAGCAACTAAATGGTTAACCAAAGATTTTGGCCAAATATTTAGGTACTGCAATCCCGAGTTCTATTTGAGCAGGAACTTCAAGAGAGCTCAGCCCGTCCTCCTGATGATCTGCTGGACCGGATCTGCATCTACAGTCTGTCAACTATTAAAACTTGAACTAACCTGTACTCTGTAGGGTATTCTGCATTCTGTGCGCGTTCTTTCGTTGCTCTACAATTAATTAAGACCCTACTGCTGTCCTGCCTAAGCTGTGCTGCAAATACTTTATTATATATGTTTGTATGTAATATAAGTAAGTTGACAATAAACTTGGAATAGTATTTAACTATTTGTAGTACTTATTCCTAGCTTGTCAGCTTCCTCGAGATCTACACCTTTTGTAAGCAGAGTGTTGGATGTTTAGTTTAGTTTCTTTACTTATTCTATATATTAGTGAGTGACATAATTTATACTTGCAAAGAGATTACGTATATTTCGCTGCATTTTTCTATGTTGCCACACGCTCGCTAGTTCTCCCACTCACCCACTCGGACTTCCAAGGTCGTTGCTCGTAGATCGAATAGAGAGAAACTAATAGCTGCTCGTGTGTGCTCAGATCTGAGAAGTTGAATTCTAGAAAGACTCTTCTTGCATATGTATATAGCATATACATGCACATATACATATACAGATACAAGTCTGCACATTGTGCGCATAATAATGAACTGAACTTTAGCTGCTATTGCTCAAGAGTCTACTAAAAGCCATTCGGCAGCTCAGCCAAAATAATACTTCTTTTGAGAGTATTCTCTTTTTATTAAACAAATATAAATACCTCTCGTATTGCAATTGCATCGGATTGCAGCTGACTTCTCGGAGTCCTATAAGATTCAATGTAGAACAAAACTTCATGAGCAAAGTCTGAAATCTTCATAGAGGTTCATAAATGAAATAAATAAATAAAAATAATCACAATTGGTTAATGCTAAATTTTGTTCATACGATTTTAGTATAATTCATGATTAATCTTGAGCTAACCAGCCGCTCAATTATATTATTCCACGCCTTTTCTTATCATTCGAAATTTCGCTGTGGGCGTGTACTATGTGAGTGGCTGCATCTCGGCGATCAATGGCCCGAGTGCAGCTGGGAGCATAATGAAGGCGAGATGACGATGTTGCCAGGCTGCTGGGCACAGTTCTGGCCATTAGTAAAATCAACAGCAGTTCGCAGAGACACACACACAAACACACACACACACACACATGCACACATTCAAAACTAACAGCAATAAAAAGGGCAAATGCTGGCCTGAATTTCATTTAACCTTTCTCGCACTCAGTTTCTGTCACTGGCTCTGTCTCTGTCTCTGTCTCTGTCTCTCTTCATCATGTCGCCCGTTTCTTGTGCAAGCCCCCGGCCCGGCCCACCCCGTCCCCTGAACATGGTGCCTGTCATTCAGTGTGACTGTGTTGTAGCTATTGTCAACGACGTGGAAAATGTTACGCTACAATTTAATTGAAAGGATAATCAGGCGCACAGCGGCAGCGCGTTATGCGAGGAGCGCACTCATTCAAAGGGGCAAGCACACAAAAACGCCGTGCAATGAATGTGTGTCTCACTCACTCTCTGTGTGTGTGTGTGTGTGTGTGAGTTGCAAATAGAAATAAAAAGCAAACGCAGACGCAGACGCGCGGACACAACGGTGGCAACATCGGCTTTTGTTGTTCCCGTCAAGTGTCCTTTTTGATGACGACGGCAATGGCTTGGCTTCTGCTTCGGCTTCGGCTTTGGCTTTGGCTTGGGTCTTTGGCTTTGGTCTTTGGCTTTGGCTATGGCCATTCGGGGTTGCTTTGGTAGACCTCGCTTGTGGCCGGGTATGTGAGCCCACAACGTGGCCAGCTTTGCTTCCGTTGCGTCGCTGCGATCCTCGGCCTGGGCCGGGCCTTGCCGCGGCTGGGGGAGCGCCCGCGGCGCAGGGCGTGTGAAGAGCACAGGAGGCGGCAGAGCGTTCGACGGACGGTGTCGCCAACAAAAGGGGTCGCCAGTGCGCAGGACGACGGCGACTTCACCGTCGATTGGCAAATGAAACTAAATAAAATTAAATGCGTTGCACAAGTTGCAAATTCATGCACAATCAAAAGGATTCACGCTGCGCTCACGTTCTCTCGCTCTCCCGCTCTCCCTCTCTCTTTCTCTCGCTCGCTCTAAGTCTCTAGCTCAGCACAAAGGCAGCAGCAGCAGCAGCAGGCGGCAAGAAATCAAAATAAAAAATGTAATTTTAATCGAATTCATTCGCCCCTTTGATGCATGCGAATAGTTTCTGATTCACATTCGTCACTCACACTCGAACATTTTGTATTTCGCATTGAAGTGCCCAGCCCTTTGCCTTCGGCTAACCTTATTAAGAGTCGCCCGCTGTCCTCTATCGCGCTCGCTGGGCAACTTCACTCTAGCCCTTTGCTCTCTGATTTGTGTTGTGCCAACAATCGCAGATGCGCAGCATGTTCCACCACACCTCACCCCACCTCACCCCACTCCACTCACCGAGGCATCTGCATTACGCGAAATTTTTCTGCGAGCAATGCAATTGACTTTTCCGGCCCTCAACTGCGGCAATCTGAGGCACTGACAAATCTCAACTGAGCCCAACTGTCTTCACCAAGTAATTACTTAATAAACCCAACTACTTACTACTACTATTACTATTTGATTAGTACCATTGTACAACTACTATTTTATTACTATTATTACTATTTCCAAGGGCAATAGGGCAAAATAGAGTAAATAGTCAATAACTATAATATTTTACATTTTTGACTTCGTTTTCGCTTTTAAAGATTTTTATTTTACAAATTATTTTGAATGATATTATATAGTCAAATTAAATGCAGAGAAATGTGTCTCAATAATATCATGACATTGCCAATGTTTTCTGTATGAATGAACAGATAAATAAATATATAAAATACATATATACAAAATATATTAATAAAAAAAAATTTAAAAAATAATGATAATAATGAAATAAAAAAAATATTAATATTAATAAATAAACATACAAAAAAAAATAAGAAAAAAATATTTTTAATATATATTAATACGCATAATCAATTCTTAATTGAAGCTGAGGTAAAATTAAATATATTACAATAACATTTTAGCATAGCTAAAAATTTATCGAATAATTAATAACGATTCATTAAGAAATTGAATGTTACAGTATATATTTTAGTTATTTAGTTGATTTTAACAAATCTTTAAAATGATTGGAATAATTTTTAGCTTAAATGAAAATAAATAATAGTTTTTGAAAATATAAGCTGAAAGTTTTTAATGTAAATAAATAGCATAAAATAATACCAATAAAAAAACCTATAACAAACAATAGTAATACGAAATAATTATATGTAGTGAATAAAATAAACCGAAAAAGATTGGAAATCAAGCAAAAATTAAAATTATTTGTTCAAATTTAGTGGAACAAAATTTGAGTTAAATCAGATAAATACTGATAAACATATAAATATTAGCTATAAATATTTAAATTAAAATAAAATTAATTAAAAATATATACATATTAATTAAAAATATTAAAATTCTAGTTAAATTATTTACAAACAATATTTATATAAAATAATAATAATAAACAGAATAAGCTTAAAAAGCTTAGAAATTAAATTTAAGAAATAAGGCTATAAATCAATTTTTTAAAGTAAGTTGAACAAAATTGAGCTGTACTAAAATAAGAATTTTGTATTGCTTTCAAATATTATTAAATTGAAAATAAAGATACATTTAAATAACATATATGATTAACAACTTTTCAACTTTAAAATCGATTCCACTTAGAGAAAACGAGTATTGATTGCAGCCTGGGCTCAGAAACTTTCATGCACTTCCATTAAATTGAAGTCCTAGATTACAATTCGGTTCACAGTATTGCTGCGTGATGTTTCTAATGATTCTGCGAATTTCATTGGTCAAGAGTCTGCCAAATATAAATCACAGACAAAGGCTAAGCCTTATCAATCTACATAGTAGAATGATGAAGTAATAATGAACAACAGCCGAAGGCAAATTGAAAAATCTCAAATTCACACATATTTATGCATTAGTCCAGAAGATATGGAATAGCAACACTATCGGCCGGATTTCGACAGCTCTAAATAGGATAAGCTGCGAGATCTGGACTCGAACTTGGCGCCGCCTGACAGCTGCTCGGAAACTGATTTATGTAGCGACCCGTGGATGCAACCGAACAGCAGTTGGCCGACATGCCGGGCAATTAATGGGAAGCACAATTGAGTTGTTTGTTGCCAGGACATACGAGACGAGAACAAGTGCGCAGGCAACAGCAACAGCAACAGCAACAGCAACGGCGACGGCGACGGCGCCTCGTGGCGAGATCTGAATAAGGGGTCAGTGCACAGGATACTGCGGCAGGAGCGGGAGGAGCTGCCACTCAATGCCTTCAATTTTGCGAGAATCCCGTCTGCTGTTTGTCAGCCCATTAGTTACTTAATCAATGCGCTACGTTTTTAACCAGAAGTCTCAAGGGATCTAGGCCGAGTAGCTGGTGTCGAAAGGACGTTCCATGTTTTGACACAAGGCGGCAACAACAACAACAACAACAACTGTAAGCGGACACTAAGCAACTGTTGTTGTTGTTGTTTTAGCTGCTGTTGATATTCTTATGTAATGTAATTGGAACTCCATTTGCTCAGACTCGAGTGTTTTATTGTTGTTGTTGCTGTTGTTGTTGTGTTTCCTGGGTGCCGTTTTTAACACGCCTTCCTCAAATGTCGAAATGTCGCCTATCGTCTACCTGATCTCAGCCTGCACCATTTGTAATGAGGCAGTTGCGTGAATGCGATTTCGCTGATTAGGCAGAAGGCAGCGCCAGCTGTGGCAACTCAGCATCTTGCTCGAGTCCGAGTCCGACTCCGACTCTGCGCCTGTGCCTGAGCTAAGGGTGCCTACTGTCCAGTGTCCAGTGCTAATCAGCTGCTGCTCGCATCTAACATAAGCCAGCTCCATGTCGCACAGCATGAGGCGGAAAGGGTCACCCCAAAAAGCGCTGACCGCTTGACCGCTGGGTGCGCGCATTATTGGCTCGCCCCGACTGGCCATGCTCTACCGCGGAAGTGACCAAAAGACGCAGGCGCAACGGATTAGCCGTGGCTCTCTCGGCCAGCCGCATGCAACCACGCAGCGAGTCGGCAGTCAGGAGTCAGCAGTCGGCAGTCAGCAGTCGGAGCAGGGGGCGGGGCAGTTGCGCTGCCATTGTCCGCTCACGAGCGTTTGGGCTGGCATGAAAATGAAGCTGTTGCCGGCGACAGTGCGCGAGCAAACAATGCCCCATTTACGCTGCACGATCCACTAGAAGAACTTGATTTCCCATTATTATTATTGTTATGGCCCGTAATTGCCGACCTGAGACCAGGCATTAGTGCCCCGGCACGCAGCCATTCCCCTGGCTGCATCCGCAACCGCATTGAGAACAAAGTTTTTTTTTTTTCTCTCTGTTTCTCATTTTGTTGTTTTGTTTTGTTTTTTTTCGCTTGGAAACTTTATTGAGGCGCTGGCATGCAAATCACACAGAGAGAGACAGCGCAAAGTAACCAAAGCCAATGCACAGACACACACACACACACACACACACACACACACACATATGCACACATAGGGTACGCTTTGGCTGCGGGATTAAGCGACACAAAGTGGACGCACTTTGCCGGAAACAGATTGGACAAATGAGACACTCGAGGCGCAGACACCTCGCCGAAAGATACCCACTGCCCAGCTAGCAGCCAGCAGGGAATGCTCCTTTTGAGCGACCAACAAATAACGCACAAAATTAAATGGAAAAGGAAACAAAAAGTGGCTGACAGCCCGTGACAGGGCAAGGATTTCGGTTCCTTGTTAGAGTCGAGTCGCTGAGTCGCTCAGTCTGGCATTCGTTGCAGTTGGGCAACTGCAACTGCGACAGCTTCGTCTTTGCCTTGATTTCGGTAAATTTGATCACATTATCACGAGGCGACGCACAATGGCCGTGGAGTAGGCCCGAGCACCCTCGGCCCATTCTGCCTGACCGTGAAAATTGCAATTTTGCGCCAGATAATTTCAATCTGTGACAATATTCGCACCGTCTGCAATGTTGCACACAGGCCAATTAGCCAGGACAACAGCCATAGAGAGAGAGATAAAGAGAGAGAATGGGAGAGTGAGAGCGAGGCCTTCAATTGATTCGTTGCGCCATCATCGACCAGAAGCAGGAGCCGAAGCCGATCGACCGCAATCATTTGGCCACAGCGGGTACTCGTCGACTAGCTGTGGCTGCGGCTCGGAACGGATTGGCCAGGGCATTCACTGGCTCGATCTAGCCCAGCTCCATGTGATGAGCGTGGCCAATGCGGCCATTTGTGGACACAGCGCACAGCGGCGGACAATTGGACCTTCGGGGCCGATGTCATCGGCACAATTTGCAGCGTGCCGATCTCTGCTGCGACTGCCATGGGCAACGATCGTAATGATGCGGCTGATGTATTCATTTAGCCGTGGACAGCCCCGTCGGCAGTGCCGTCGTCATCATTATCGGCATCTGAAGTGCTAAGTGGCCGCGTGTGACCAATTTGCCGGGCACAGCTGCTCAATAATGGGCTGAGCCAGAGCGAGCCACCGAGCCACCGAGCCACTGCCAATTGTTTCGCGCCACACACTAAATGTGCCAATGAGCCATGGGTGGTGACTGCGCTGCAGTTGCGTAATCACAGCTGATCGATGTCCCTATTCACTTTAATTATGCTGCAAATGTGAGTCGTGATTGAATACGTCGCGATTGCATATTTACAATGGCCAACGACTGCAAGGCCGCTAAACTGTTTTATATATTCCTATTCACAAAATGAAGAGTGAGTATATTGAGTTACGGCAATGTCTTCTTGCTTTCCGTTAGATACATATTTAAACAGCTGCTGGGTATTCTCGCCTGATTTATCCGATACGTAAATTGGAAGATAATACATTTGATATAATTAAATAATAATATTGTATATAATATTATTGAATATTTACAAGATTTGACAGACTGCAAAACTGATGTAGACTACATCATGTAGTTCATCCAGGCCTACTGGGGGCTTGACAAATGAGACGCTCGAGCTTTTAGAGCTGACAGCATTTATATTCTGATTGAGTATTATGCAGTCGATACGACTCGATTGCATAATACTCAATCAGAATATGATATAGCATTTTTGATCATGATTTAAGCAATTTCTCGCAATTAATTTTTGAGAGCTTCAATTTTATTCAGCCAAAATCGGTCTCAGATTTATGCAAGTATTTAGTCATGAATCTTGGTACTGCAATGCAAATTTTAAGTGCTTCATTTAATATATAAGAGGATTTACAAAAGTTGTTCATGCAGTAACTGACGCTAGCTTAGATGGCTAGCTGAGATGGTCAGTCAAGTCGTCCATTTGACTGCTTACCGGCTGCTCCCCTTACGTCATCTTTCTAGGATTACCTCTCAGCTTGGGAACGCCTTAATCTTCAAGGTGGGCGTCTAGTTGATCATACTCATTTGTTTTCCACAGGACACAACCTTTTACCAAGGCCACTACTATCGTTAGCCCACTCCAATGCCAACATGGGAGCTGTATCCAAAAGTATGACGTTATCAACCTATATATATGATATATGTAGTGATCTGTGATTTGGATTACTTCTCACACAGCTCACTTGGCAGCTTCATTTCTATTTAATTTCTTTTTTATATAAAGCTATGCCTATCGTATAAGGCAGCTGGCAGGTCGATGATAGCTTGATATATAAACTAATTCAAAGTAAATTTGCAATTGGTAAAAGGGTGAGCCGAATACTGATAATAGACAAATATAGGCGATTGTTTGAATCTGGCGAATATTTATTGAGGCATTAAATCATTTACAAAGTCTAGCCAAAGGTTTTTTTAGGCAAAATTAAATTGTCGCGAAAAAAAAAATAATAATAAATATATTCGACAAATTATCCTCAACAATATAGAGAGGCAAAGAATGGCAAAGAGTAGAAGTTTCATGATGAGCAGCAGAATATGTTTATGTATGAAATATTGTATATATATCTCTGTGTAGATTGAATGGGAACGCAAACTTAGGAAATCTTTTAAGAAGAGCTATTCTCAGCTGCTCCACCGAGTAGGCAGCTAATATATATTATATAAGTAGATATGTAAAGTACTATAGAGTTCGTCTCTAATACAACACAAAACTGATTCCATTCCAACTTCCCCAGACTTACTCAAGAGAATTAGAACTGATGACTTGGATCAACTATGCATAGACTATGATGATTGGTTGCCTCTTCGACTGAACTATGATTGCTTCAGAGTTGGTGGAAGCTTTTCAGCCTTACAGCAGTCACAAGTTGCACTATTATTACTATATATTATGAAAGCTAAAGACAAATTAAGAAATCCTAAACTATTCATGCTGATTAAGATTCCACTGCCGACTGAAAGCCATTTGCATAGCTAGAGAAATTTCGCTGTGCACTCATTTGACCTTAGCACTTGCTACTGATTGACCTAAGACTTAATCATAGACAAGTTGTTGTAAATTCGGTTCGCTTTGGCCACAGCGCAGATGACTGTGTGGCTTCGATAGTGGCCGAAAGGAAATGAAATGGCCGGAAGCTAAATCAAGCCAATTCAGTCAGTCAGTCCACTGGCGAAAATTCTATCAAAACTAAATTGAACAAAAGTCAATGCCCAAAAATTGTATGCCGGCCACGTAACACAACTAAATACAAATATGTGCTCTCATTGTTGTCCTCCTTCGAGTTCGAGTTCGAGTTCGAGTCGATGTTGCTGTTGTTGTTGCTGTTGTTGTTGTTGTTGTTGCTGTTGTTGTTGTTGGCACCCTTACCGAATAATTCAAATAAAATTTACACCTTTGACCGTTTGGTTTTGGTCGTCGCCATATAAATACGTCGATAGACTTTTGGTTGCCTTGCTGACCGAGGGACGACAAACGGAAATCCTTTTTCAATTTTATTTTATAGCAGAATGCGCACACACATGAATACACACACGCACACACACACACACACACACAGGAGTCTCAGAAACACAGCTGCTGCAAGTTATTGCAAAAATATAAATTGAGTTGCCGGCCACTGAAGTTGATTATGGTCTACGCTTCACCGAATCTGAGCCAACAAATTTTCTCAATTCGGTTAAAAAATCAACACCACTGCATAGAGACAGAGTGAGAGAGGGAGAGAGAGAGAGAGAGAGGGGGGGAATGCTCCAGCAATGCCACTTCAAAATAGCGCCCTCATTTGGCTCTAGTTTGGGTCTGCTTCAGGGCAACAAAAAAGAAAACCACGTTGGGTACCTTGCCTAGGCCATACTTCGCACTGAGATACCCTGTAGCTCATGAAATATGCCACGAATATGGAGGGTATCTGAGGGAAGCGAACATTCATTTGTTCAGTTTCATAAGACTATGACTGCAAAATCAAGTATCTCTAAAGGAATCCCTGCTTTACCAAGAATCTCTTCATTTCGACGAATATAACCCTTATGAAACATTTACCAATTTGAAGAATCGAATACAAATAATCTCTCTTGCGAGGAGTCTCTTTTCTTATGCCAATATTCTCCTTACGACGAACTTTCGCCTTTAGAAGACTTTCCCTTTCTGAGGAATATATTCGTTACAAGATCTTTTCCCAAAAATAGGAAATATAGCATCCCAAGTTTAAAGGGAATTAAATGAAGGGAATATAAAAGCACTCGCTACTTTCGAAGAATCACCTTTATTAGAAGAATATTCTCCTTTCGAATAACTAACATTTAATAGACAACAACTGCAATCCTTTAAGAATTTCCTATTTATGAAAACTCTCCTTCATACAAAGTCTCAGAAATCTGCTCTATTAAATGAATTTTCTAGAGATCTATTCATTTTGAGATGAATATTCTGTTTTCGAAGAGTCCTTGGCTAAGGAAGAATCTCCTCGTTTCAACTGCTCCTTCTCCTTTTCAAGAATCCCCCCCTTTGGATACACAACAGCATACCCCGTTTGGCTATCAAATTTCCAATGGGTGTAGCCTATAAACAGTCGCTGGCAATTTGAGGGCTGGCCAATATATATTGGACAACTGAACTAAGCATATATAGACGCATGTGTGAGCTTCTCCATATATGTATATGTATACACATACATATATATACACACATATACATATATGCTTGGGACTAAGCCCTGCGGCTCACTTATCAGCGTGCATTAAAACAAAGTGGGTATTGATGTAGAGTCCGGGTGCGCACCAAAAAAAACAAAAACAAAAACCTTCCCCCCACCCACTCGCCGGGCACGTTGACTCAATTTACACAAAAGGCAAGAAAGAAAACGGATTTTCACAGCAACGAATTGCAATTGCTCTAAAGAACTTTATAGCTTTGGAAAATATTGTTGACAATGTGTGTCAAAATATTTTTTATAAATGCAAAAATTCACTCTTATTATTAATAAATATAAATATAATATAATATAAGTAAAGCTGGCCCGGCCAAACTAGCTGATGAAGTGAGCTTCAAGTGGCATCCAGTCGAGGCTGAGTGACCGCCTGGGTTAGAGCATGCGTGGCAGCAATTCTAAAGGGTCTTCTCCTTCTTTGCGGATCAAACGGACAGAAGCCGCTTTCACTTATCAAAGTGGCCGGGGTCCAAATTATTTACGCCTTAAGCTCCAAAGCCGATTTGTCCACCCACAGGGTCGCTGCGATTATGCGCCACTTTCCCATGCCCGGTGGCTCACATATGATTTGGAGATATGCAAAACATTCGAGTTCCCAATAATGTGGGACAGCGGTCGCAGCTCCGACAAGATTCCCCGAGGAATTCCCCTGTTGACGGAAGTGTCGGCGGCACTTAAGCCAATGCTGGCGCCGGAATTCAGGCGAAAGGATCCAGCCAGGCAGTCGGCCAGCCAGCCAGCATCCTCTGCTCGGCCTGCCCCTGCAGTGTCAGCTTGCAGCTGATAGGCAATGGCAGGGCGAGGGGCAAGTGCCGGGAGGGACAAGTGTCAAAAGTGTTTACGCAACCAGAGCCGTCATGTCCATGTCGTTTGTCTTACTTATTAATTGTATTTCGATAATAATTTCATGCTCGTTAACGATTCCCTGTGCACGTGTGTGTGTGTGTGTGAATGTTTGTGTGTGTGTGTGTGTGTCCGGAACCGTATTAGTTACACGACCCGCTCTCCCAGCCGTTAAATAGTCGCTAATTAGACGCACATGTGTAACACAAAACCGCATTTAAGCGTTACTCTAGCAGCCCCGGCCGAAAGGACCTGGACGAGAGCGTGACGGCAAGTGCGAGTGTGAAGAAGGGCAAGGGCCAGGGCAGGGGCAGGGGCAGGGGCCTGGCCTGGTACGTTGTATCTGATCCGCCACCGACGCGTCATTCGACGAGTTCCGGCGAAGCACTAAAACTGTCCCAATTGTAACGAAATTATACACTTGAACTTCTTAACTTTGCCCCAGGGTCGCGCACCCAATAACTGTGAGCGTGTGCATGTGTGCGTGTGTGTGTGTGCGTGTGTGCGTGTGAGTGGTTTGTGGTGTTTGCTGCCTGTTTATGAGTGTGTGCGTGTGTGCAAGTGTTTGGTGTCTTTGCTGTCTGCACTTTGCCGGGTTGCAGCTGGGGTGCAGCCGGGGTGCTCGGGTCACGTGCATAAACATTTTGATGCGCTTACAAGGTATTTTGATAAATATTTTGTATATCAATAGCACTACCTGTAAGCCGCTTAGACTAAATATGCGCTGTGATTATATTTAGTTGATATCTTTATTTACTCAAATGTAAAAAATGATGCAACATTAATATAAACTGATATAAAATTTAGTCTAGCTCATAAACTGAGCTACTGGCTGCTAAGGCCTGCGGCTTCGGTGTTCCCTGAGAAATGGTGTTGATTTATTTAGCGACTTAATTAAATTATTACTAATTAATAAGATTCAGCTTAGATCACAAGAATGGTGCTGAAAATAAAATTTAAAATAAATAAATAATTTAATAAAATACTAATGTATTAATTAAATAATGAAGTAGTTACATTTAAAAAAAATCATTAAATAACTAAGTTATTATTTTATTTTATATATTTATATTTTATATATTTATATGGGACACTTTATTTTTAAATCAATTTACTGCATACAAGAGTGTTGTGTTTAACATTTTATTTTTTTATTTAAGAGTACAGGACACATTGTCCTTTTCTACTTAAATATAATTTTATACATTCAAAAATTGTGCTTTTTACAATTAATTATTGTTTACATTTGCATCTCCAGACTGTAATTAAATATTTATTTAAAGCTTATATATAAATACATACTATAGGTTTATTTAAATTTATTTTTATACCCTGAACCCATTGAAAATGGGAAATCAGGGTATAATGGTTTTGTTAAAAGTATGTAACAGGCAGAAGGAGGCGTGGCAGACCCCACAAAGTATATATATTCTTGATCAGGGCGACGAGCTAAGTCGATTTGGCCCTGTCCGTCTGTCTTTCCGTCCGTCCGTCCGTATGTATGAACGCGTCGATTTCAGAAGATATAAGAGCTAGAGACTTGAAATTTTTTTCCTAGGTCCGTGTATATCACGCGCATATCAAGTTTTTCTTTATATATCGATAACTACTCCCGATATTTTATTATCGATCAAAAACCTTATCGAAAGCTAGTTATTCAATTATATCTCCTACACCTTTAGAGCTAGAGCTTGCAAATTTTAAATGTAGACTTATATGTATTTTATATAATTTCGATTTTTGTTGTAATTTACCCCCCACCCCCTATATCCACCCCCTCACCCTCACCTTTGTAAAAGGCGTATTTCAAGTACTAGAGACATGTGCTTTGGAATGTACATACATTTTCACCATATAATTACGCCCTGAAACTTTCATTAAGATTGTACGTCTAGAAATTAAATTATTCAACAAATAAATTCTTATAATGTTACCTACACTACAGCGCAGCCCAAGCGCAGTTAGCAGAGCTCATTCTAATACGTGTGTGTGTATGTATGTGTGTCGAAAAGAAGTGCAGACTGATTAGAATATCAGATTAGAGGGTTCAGGGTATCTCCTAGTCGAGCAGTCTCGACTAGAGTCTTCTTACTTGTTTTTTAAATTTTTAAATTTAATTTCTTTTTTTTTTATATTTACATATATAAACAAAACTAAATAAATAAGTATATAAAAAATATAAATATATTTGAATTGATTTTGTTTTAATTTATTATTTATTTAAATAAACAAATATTTTTGTATAAGAAAAGTATATATAAAATAATAAATGATTAAATAAATAAGTCGTAGCAGTAGGTAAATATTTAATCATATTTATTTTATCTTGATTTATTATTTATTTATCATTGTGCTTGCTCAGCTGCTCAAAACTCTTCCCAATTAAACGATTTCTAATTGATTTAATATTTCCAGTCAAGCCCTTGAAGCATCTACAATTCAGTTCAAGTTGCTTGAAGCGACTTAAAGCTTGTTAAAAAATATTTTTTATTTTTTATGTATTTTTTGCTTTTGTTGTTTCTTTCTCCAGTCCGCAGCGAAACTTGAATAAAGTATCCCAACAGCTGGCTCCCGAGTCGTATACGTGGTCCTGGTCCTGGTTCTGGTTCTGGTTCAGCGCCAAATGGAGCAATCACAATTGCAAATCCAACCCTCTAAGCCCGTCGGAGTTCAGTTGCTGCGTGGCTCGTTGTCTTCATATTTTATATGAAAATAAATTTCAATACCAACTGAATCAGCCACGAGGACATTGACGTTGGCAATGATACGGCTGTCGATGTGATTGTTGTTGTTGTTGTTGTTGTTGTTTATTCCACTCATCGGCATTCGGTGTCCGCGTCTCTGGTCATCTCAGCATTTGCATGGCTCATTTGAGTACAAGTTGCTCTTTATTTATTTATTTTATTGCGGCCTCATTCGCGTTATGAACTCAATGGTCTGTGGACATTATTTTCATAATTGCACTCTACAACAATATATGTATATACATATATACGAAACAACAAACCCGCCCCCAATGGGACACATGTTCTGCCCAACCACCCAGCCAACCATCCACCCACCCAGCCAGCATCTACAGCCCTAGTTAAACAACATCTTGCTTATTGTTGTTTTCAATTGTTGTTGTTGTTGTTGTTGTTGGGCCTTTCATTATTCGCATTCCATTGATTTTGATGGTCTTTTGTAATCAACTTTTGTACTGTAACTTTTTATATGCATTCCTTCTCCACGGCCAATAATCAAAGAAATTATCGCCAGACGCAGAGCAAGAGAAGCAGAAAGAGAGCGACAGATATTCACATACATATATGCTTATAAATATTGAATCCACAATTCTTAGCAATCAGGGCATTCCCATAGAGCACTCCTAGGTGATAAGCGACCGGAAGACATGTTGTCTGGAGAGCGCACAGTTGCACTGAGGCCTGCCTGGCAGCCTGGATAATCCGCGGCTAAGCTTACACAAATGTTGTGGCCTAATTTATCTTGAGTGGATCAATTCAGTAAAACGGCAAAAACACAAAAAAGAAAAAAAACAAAACAAAAACAAGATCGATTTGATGATCGATTGAGCCGCTGGCTCAGTTTCGAGAGGATCAGATGACGTGCCAGATTCGACGTTTTTGTTGGCCATTGTGGCCGGGTGTGCTTTTGTTTGTCCGCTGGCCATTGGATATGCTACTCATTTCAGAAAGGGGATTAAGACAAGTGCTGAGCCGGCCCACAGTCGGTTGCACAATGCCCATTGGCTGTGGCAGTGGCAGTTGCAAGTGGCAGTTGCAAGTGCATATGCCAAAACAAAGGACATGCACGATCGACCTGCGATAAAGGGCTCACAGGTCGCTCGCCCGTTTACCGACAGCCAGTCTAGCGCGCATCCTCGGGCCAGCGCACATACTCGGCCTCATTTATTAAGCCTAAGTGCGGATTAGCCAAATGCTAATAGGTTTGCTAATGTGAAAGCACCGGCCACACATGCGGGGCCAGTGCGGGCCAGGCTTAAGGCTCTCGCACAATGATCGCGGCCACGGCCCAGTGGCTTTTATTGTGTGCCGCCCTCTCCAGCACACACAACTCCATTGTTCCACCAATTGCCAAACAATGCTGGCCGTAGCGCCGGCGCTGCAACCAGAGCTCTGCAGAGGCCGCAGTTTAAGTCTCCGTTTGCAGGCTCAGCTCGGCCGGAACAAATGAGAACAACAAATCTATTTATATGCTCTTAGAACAAATTAAATATTTTGTATGGGCTTTGTTACAATTTTTTATCATTATTTTATTTTTCATTTGAAATAATTTTTTTATTTAGCAAAGCTGCAGAATTTAACCTTTAAATATTATTAGCTGTCTAAGGCTTAAGTTGTTATTAATTTAAATATATATACGATTTTTTTTTTTTTTTTTTTGAATATTCGACTAGACAATTCTTACTAGTTTTATTATACCCTGAACCCATTGAAAATGGGAAATCAGGGTATAATGGTTTTGTGAAAAGTATGTAACAGGCAGAAGGAATCATCTCAGACCCCATAAAGTATATATATTCTTGATCAGGACGACGAGCTGAGTCGATATAGCCCTGTCCGTCCGTCCGTCCGTCCGTCCGTCCGTCCGTCCGTCCGTCCGTCCGTCCGTCCGTATGAGCAAAAGGATCTCAGAAGATATAAGAGCTAGAGAGCTGAAATTTGGCATGCATACTCGTGTATACCATAGGCAGTACGAGTTTGCTTTATTTTTTCGATAACTCATCCGATAACTTTTTTATCGAGAATAATCGAAAAATCGACATTGTTTTTTCAGCCTAATTTTAACACTTTTAGACCTGGAGACTTCAAATTTGAATTGTATATAAAGTTAATGGATACAAAGATTTTGTAATTTACAGATTTTGGATACCACGCCCCCTTCGCCCCCAAAAACGCATTTCAAGTACTAGAGACTTGTGCTTTGGAATGTACACACATTTTTACCATATGATTACGCTCTAAAAGTTTCATTAAGATCGTGTGTCTACAAAAGAAATTATTTAACAAATAAATTCTCATAATATTGCCCACATTGCAGCGCAGCCTAAGCGCTGTCGCTGCTTACTGCGCAGCTAGCAGAGCGCGTGCTTATAAGTGCATGTATATGTATGTGTGCATAAAAAAAGTCCAGAATGATTAGAATATCAGCTTGGAGGAGGGTTCAGGGTATCTCCTAGTCGAGCAGTCTCGACTGGAGCCTTCTTACTTGTTATTTATTATTAAGTTGATTTATTATAGTTATTTTTATAATTTATTTATATTATTATTATTATTATTATTATTGGTATTAATATTATATTTTATTTATTGTTTTTATTTACTTGAGACTTTTCGAATTTGTAAACTATCAAATTTAATCAATCAATTGTGAGATCGGGAGCATTACTCTCCCTAGGATCACTCGCTCTATGCTTGCTCTCCAAATGTTGAATTTCTAAAATGGAACAGTATAAAATAGAACGTGATCAAGCTTCTGTCTTGGAGCCAGTCAGTTGCTTTCCATTCTGGTCCCAGTTGGACAATTATTTTATTACAAGCTTCAATTTATTTCTATTATTATTTTTATTAAAAAATATACCGAATTATAATTGATTACATTTTTATTTATTTTTTTTTTTTAGTAAATATTTATGTTAAATAATTTACAAAATTTTTGCAAATGTAAAATTTATGATAAAAAAAAATTGATTGATTAATTCAATTTAATTAAATTAATTTTTAAAAAATCATTCTTAAATTATACTACATACATATT
Organism: Drosophila mojavensis; assembly: GCF_018153725.1. Lineage (NCBI taxonomy): Eukaryota > Metazoa > Arthropoda > Insecta > Diptera > Drosophilidae > Drosophila > Drosophila mojavensis. The sequence goes on along the minus strand of NW_025318667.1, from coordinate 16,737,482 downwards.
TTTAAAATTCGCTTATATTTAAAATGATTGCTTTATGTCTGTTTTGATGTTATAATATATGTATAATAAATCAATTAATTTATATCGTTAAATACTGAAGCTAATCTTGACAGTTTTACCAACAAACAGCTTTTTTTTTTATATTGTCAAATATATATAATCTAAGCACTTAAAAATATAAATCAAATAAATAATAAATCAAATATAAATTATATTGTGTATATTATATTTATATTTTATTTTAAGTATTTAAAATAATTTTTACACTGTAATATTGGCAACAAGTCTCTTACCTATTTATAATAAAATTAAAATTTTAATTTATTTTTTTGCTTAACAAATCTTAAATTCAAATAGTCGCATGGACATATTAAGGCTGCTTGCATAATCTTCCCTTGCATAAGAGTAGGAGTGGATGACAAGAATTCTTAATAAACCCATTGCAAACTGGCTGCTGGGGCTATGTGGCCAGGACGGGAGTTACGGCTCAGTTAGCACTATAGGGCCTAGAACATAGAAATGTTACATTTTTTTGTACCGGACGCGTTCTTTTTTCCAGTGCTACTAAAGTGGCGTTTGTATTTTTAAGCCAAAGCCAAAAGTATTTTTTGTTAGTATATGTACTTTTAGTCGTCTTCTTTTTTTCTCTCTCTCTCTCTCCTTTTTTTTTTTTTTTTTTTTTTTTTTTTTTTGAGTACATCCAGAACCCGTTGAAAATAGCTAACAAGGGTATAAGGTGCTCATGCAAATATGAGTAACAGGCCAGACGGCGACAAAAGGCATATTTCGACTCGTTGTTGAAATTGAGAATATTAATATTCGATATATAGATAGATCGTATATATTGTATATAAATCAGATTATTCCAGACGACTTAGGCAATTGCTAAAGTTGAACTGATGCCGCTGCTGTATAAAACTTTATATCTAGAATATTGCGTAAATCTCTTCATCTTATTTGCAGTACATTCCGTCAAGTTCAAGTGATATATGTATATATTCTAACATAAAAAGTTAAATTAATGCCACATAACTAAATACAATCTAATATATTCATAGTAAAATAGATTCTCTTAGACTATATTATTTTTTTTTATATTTATATTTGCTTAAATCTATACATCTATAATCTATATATCTTCGATATACTAAAATAGAGTTCGCATTGTAGCTTAGGGCATTTGCGAGTCGAGCACTGCCGAGTCGCGCACTCCAATATATTCCAGTTTATTTTTAGTGGTGCCTCTGATGCTGCCTGGCGCTTGGTGCACAGTTTGTGTGGACCGGAATCTCGATGGGTCGGCACTAGGTTTCTAATCAGTGCAGCTTCCGCTTGCCGGGCCGTCAGTCAACACTGCGCGATATTTGTCAACAAGCGGAACTATAAATATGCATGAAGGTTTTTTCACGAAAAAAAAAAAAAAATGCTATAGGGCTGGGCTAGGTTTGGGAATGTTAGTCCTGGCCTGGCCTCACCAATCCCAATCCCAGTCCCCGTCTCAGTCCTAGGCCCAGCCCCATTCTCAGCCCCAGTGACAGTGGCAAACGAGCAGGCTTTGAAATTGCACTCAGGCGATTTGTCAGAGAGTGAGCGTAGGGTAAACTCGTCTGTCGAGCATTTCATTTCATTCCTACTTTTTTTCTGGCACTACATCAATTTTTCGGACTAAGGGAAAATAACAAAAATCAACTTGGAAAAACCAGTAGTAAATTGTGAACTGCAATAGAAAAGTGAATTAAACACATTGAACTAACTAGGCAGATACATCGACTGCACTAAATTCTGAAGTGGCAGCCTCCCGTTGTTGGAGTCCCTAGTAGTATCCTGATACCGATACAGAGGATGTTCCGTCAACTTCAATTGAAAGCCCCCTTCAAGGGGCTGCAGCTGAAACGCTCATTGACCTACAGTGAGTAGATCGAATTGATGGCATTGTTGTTCACTGAATTGATGCACATATATCCATAATCGATTAATCGAATATATACACCTTCTCTCGCCAGATCCAAAGCAAGCACAGCCAATTGCTTTGGTCGAGGTCTCTGAGGAGATTAAGCAGAAGCCTCAATTCAAATTGAAATCGACGGCAGGACGCTATGTATCGCAGTTAGTTGTTAAGATCGCCTCCAAGATGGTAGAGTGCAACACCAGATCCCCATTGGGCTACTCCAACTTGCGCCTGAAGCTGCCAATCTATGAGATGAACCACACAGACATTCGGCAGTACAGCGTCTGCCTGAATCCGCTGGATCAACTGCAGATAGAGCAGGGCAAGCTGAGCCGCACTAACAACGTCTCGGTTGGCTACAACGACATGGCCGTGGAGCAGCCGAACAGCACGGCTGTTGCACCCATCGAGCCGTCGGTGGAGCAGAGTCTGAAGAACACTGGCACCGCCAAGCCGCCGCCACAGCCGAAGGTGCCAGAGCCGCCGGCCCGCAAGATACCCTACTACAATCCACTCAGACGCCGCAGCAATGTCGATCCGGCACGCGTACAGTATATCAAGGACAGATTCAAAGAGCGTAACATGGAGACCGACACCAACAAGCCGCAGGGCAAGAAGTTCGTCTCGCGCACCACCCTCCACTCGGGCCGCTTGGACAAGATTGATTAGATGCCTCTCCGCGAAGGTTTTCCCCGATTTTTCCCATTTTACTCCCACACAGCAAGTCGTCTGTAGAACAGCAATCCCCTCATATTTTCAGAAAATTGACTTTAAATATAGTTTGTTGCCTATTGGCATTTTAGCATAAACCGCAAAACTGATTTCTTCCATCTGTCTGAACTATATTTATTTATTTAATAATTTATTCGTTTCATTTGTTTTTTATTTGTATTTTTTTTTTTAATTTTGTATTTATTAATTGATTTATCTATATTTTTTATTTATTTATTTATGTATTATTTATTTATTTATTTATTTATTTACCTAAGTATTTACTTTAGTATTTATTTTTTATTTACTTATTTATATATTTATTTATTCATTTATTTGATTTTTTTTTATTAATTTATTCCTACATATTTATTTATTTTTTTAGTATTTTATTTATTCATTTATTTTTATCAAGCTAAAATTATAATTTAATACATAACAATATCAATTTGAGCTTCGCAGTGGCTTTTGGCTTAAATTCCTATCAAAGCTGAATCTTGAAAGCTAGCCCAAGCTCCTTACGCAGAACATTTGGTGAAATGGAAGAAGACAACCACGATTGCTTTCTTTAATGCCCCTACACCAACCCTACAACCCTACACCCCTACAGCCCTACAGCTTCCACATCTCAAATTTGGTTCAAGAACGATCCAATTTTTGCTTTGAATTACAATAACCTTAATGTACAAAACTTGACAACTTGAAGTTGCAAGCCTTGAAAAACGCATACACCGGCTTTACAAGCTCTTAGCACCTATGGCATCTTATTTGCTTTACATCCCCATAAGCACTTTCAGCTTGCAGCAACCAATTTTGGGTTATATCAGAAATCCTGAAATGGCAACTGGAGCAAAATAAGAAAAACTTTCAGCAGTTTCAAGAGCAGTTAAGATATCGCAGTCGCTGAAGAACATTTCTTTTATTAATCAAGACTCCCAGCTCTCACCAACCTTACATATTTATTTTTAATCACTGACTCTCCGTTTTACTCAGTCTCAGCTGTCATTTGTTTAATCACATTCAGATTCCCATTAACTCCAATACTAAATACTTCAAGTTACCCGAAACAGAATTTTCATGTCTTGTATAAATGAATACCTCAGACAAGCTTACCTCATTTAAAACTCAAAGTCTTGCATAAAACTTTCCAATTTGTGACTTCGAATTTTCATCATAGCTGTAAGCTTGACTTCAAGACTAAATACACCTCGCTAACCCTGGGATCTCTTCCTTTTAAGTTCCGAAGCTTGAATAACGCATTTTAAATTGGATTAGAAGGCTTTCACCCAAACCTCGTATTTAAGTACTCCAAAGTAATCCAAGGATCACTTAGTATAGCTATAGTTTCATTTCACATCAAAGTTCACCAAGTCGACTCAAGCAGAGTCTTTTCTAGATCTTCAATCTTTGCATAAATTGCAATCTCTAACAAAAGCCTCTAAGTGCAGAAGTTTCTCTCAAAGATTCTGCCACATTGAAGAATTTTAATGGCCTTATAAATGTATTGTGGGCTGACCTGAACTGTTACTCAATTTCAAGTACTTGTTGAGTATAGCTATAGATATTTGTTATACCCAGAATATGAGTGTGTGTATGTGTTGTTGTTGTTGTTGTTGCTGTTGGCACTCCCACTTTGATCCATGTGCCTGCCTCTCTTCAGTTTTTCTACTTTTCTTTTTTATCTTTTCTGCTGTCTGTCGCTGTCTGTTGTCGAGTCTATTCAACTGATTCAACTAAGTGTTCCGCTTTCAGCTCGGTTTGATGTGCACAGCTACTTGTGCAGCTTTTTGCCCAGTTACTTCTCGCTGAGCTCGTACAATCCCGGCTATCCCAGCTAGCAACTTGACTCGGATCCATATCCAGCAGAGTCGGTGATAAGGTTTGGAGCGTAGTGAGGGTGGGGGAGCAAATCGGTACGCATACAAATCACACTAAACCGAATACGTCCAGGCGGCAGTAGCTTTGCTGCAACAACAACAACAACAACTGCAAGGAGTCAACTTTGGCTTTCCCTTGAGTGAGCCCAGCCAGCAGCAGGAGCAGGAGCAGCAGCCGGCTCAATATCACAAAAAGTACCCGCAAAAAATCACATAGCAGGGCGCACATGAGCTCTGGTTAGGGACATGCAAGAAGCAAAAAAAAAAAAAAAAAGAAGAAAGGAAAAACTCAAAAAACACCAGAAGCAACAACAAAAATAAAAACAGCTGAACAAAAGCTGGCTGACTACAAAACCAAGTCGAAGCGAACGCGCGGCATCGACATTGGCACGCTTGGCGCTTGAGAGAGTTTGGCTTGGTTGGGTTGGGTGGTTCGGGTTGGGTGGCGCTGCTGGTGGATGGTTGCGATTGACTTTGACTCCTGCTATATATATCCTGTTTGTGCAGAGATTTAGCTTTGAGCTATGGATATCGTCGTCCCTGCTTTGTATACTGCCATCGAAGCTCATCGATTCAGTCGTCGCCGAACCGAGCGAGCACCAAGCCATGAGCCATGAGCCATGAGCCGTGAGCTGTGAGGCGCTGGGGCATTGAGGCATTGAGTTATTGAGGTATTGGCATTCGGTTTGAGTCTGGCCGGGGCACCGCTCTCGAGTGTCGGTGTCGTGCAGCAAGCACAAGTTGTACATGCTGTCAGTGCAGCTTTTTGTTGCCGTTTTTTAATTACATCCTCGACGAGGGGTGCATCAAGCATCAAGCATACGCCGTGTATGACGCGCCTTTGGCAATCGAGCAAAATAAAGCACAAAGGCAACAACAACAACAATAGCAACAACAACAACAAAAGTGCACAGAAACAAAACAAAAGTACAAAAGTTAACATACCATGACTACAAGTTATACCTCAGACGACAACACAGTCTGCACAGGGTATGAACACACACACACACACACACGTTCCACTTGCTGATGGACTATACTTGCATTTTCTCTATGAATATATACAGTATATATATATCTCATCTTTGTTTTTCTAATCTGTTCTCGTTAAATGATAATACATTCTTTCTGGCGATCTTTGGCTCTATAGCTATGATGGCCCAGGGCTCTTATAGCCCCAAGGCAAGGTCACCTGCTCACAAATTTGAGCAACGTTGTCTCTGTCTCTGTCTCTCCCTCTCTCTCTCTCTTTCTCTCCCTCTATTTCTCTATCTTTCTGTTCGTGCCTCGTACCTGTCGCGGCGCGTCGCTAGTTTATTGTAAAATTCCAATAAATGCAGTTGGAGTCGTATCGTGAGTCGTCTTGCAGGCGGAGGTGGTGGCGCAAGCCCAGCAAAAGGTAAACCAAAAAATTGCACCACAGCCACACACACACACACACACATACACGCGGAGGAAAACCAAAGCGAATATCGAAAAATTGGCCACGCGACAGTGGTAGAACGAGTTGCTAAAATGCAAATATTTCGCACGTTCGGCCAGCTGAACTGCAGCTATGCCCTATCATAGAATATTGAGATAAGACCTTCCAACTAATTCGAAGTCGACATTAACATAAAATATGTTTTTTTTTTTTTTTTTTTTACCAACCAAGACATAAAAAACGACTTGCCTGATTGAGGATAATTTAATGCCTCAAACCATATCTTTTTATTTATTATTAATTTGTTTTTTTTTTTTTTTATAAATCACAATTAAAAATTTGTACATATTCCTTAAAAGTATTATTTATATACATTTATGTTTGGGTTTATTTATTTTCTACTTTTTTTTATAAATTTATAAATTTATTTTTAAATTTTTTATTTATTGCTATTATAACATACAACTCAAAGTTCGTACATTTTCTTACCAATTTTATACAATACATATTTTTTAGCTTTATGTATTTTTTACATTTTTTATTATATATTTAAATTTTTATTAATTTATTTTTAAATGATAGTTATAAATATTTTTTTTAAATTTATTTTTACCTTTTTTCTTTATTGTATTTTTTTTTTTCAAGATTTTTTATGTTTATTTATTTATTAATTTTGGATATAATTAATTTACCTTAAAACATCCTTGTAACTGGTTCTGTCAAGATTATTTTATCCTGTAAGTAATCAGCATAATCTAATTTAAATATAATCCTTCAGAATTAACATTATTCCTTATGCTGGCTGCTGATATCAGAAACCTTCTCCAACTTCCATTGTCTATTATCTTAATATCTTGTACGTGGCAGCGCACTGAACAGTTTCCACTGACTGAAGGCGAGGCAACAAATCCACTTGACCAGGCCAAACAAATTGACTATTGGCACCCGGGCACTCAGCTCAATTGTTCAAGGGATTGCGACGTAGACTGCGACGGAGACTGGCGCAGCCAAGGCCATTATCGTCATCGTCATCGTCATCGTCATCATCACAGATTGGGCCAGCCCAGGACATGCGGCAGGCGGGGAGAGGGGGTGGCACAGGTAACGGTAACGATGCGGCGCAGAGCAGTTGTTGCCATTGCTGTAAGGGCATCCTTTGCATCCTCTGTTGCTGCTGCTGCTGCTGCTGTTGCTGCTGCTCTTGCTCCTGCTGCCATTGGTACTTTGGGGATTTTGTGCAGATTTACATGCAAACAATCAAGATATGCCGGGCTTTCAAGCGACGCTATGCTGGGACCTGAATCTGAGCCAGGCAGCTCCCCAAACACATCACCCACCGACCACCCACTCGCCCACCCACAGGTAGCGCCCGCTCAGGTATCTCAAGCTGACAGAGAAGGTTGAATCAGTGATAGCAAAGGGATTGGCGGTCTGTGACCCGCACTTCAGTGATGGGCGCTTCACTACCAATAGAGAGAGAGACACCCACACACGCACACGCACACGCACACACACACTGACTTGATTGGGACAGGTGCAGTGGCAATGCCAAGTTTGTTTGCCTTACACATTTCTTTAACTTTGATTTGTCAGCGCTGCATACATGACTATATATATATATATGTATGTATGTATGTATGTATGTATGTATGTATGTATGTATGTATATCTGCATGCTTGTGCGATTTGTTTTTTATTTGCATGTTATGCGCCATGTTTATTGAATAAATATCTACACACAGCTCGTAATCCTCAACTCTAGCTCAATCAGAGTTATTTTTTTTTCCCAACATTATTGGCTTAATTCAATTGATGCTGAATGTTTTGTTTTTGGCTCAGCAGTTTGCGATTTATTTAACTCTATCGCACTGCCACTCTCCCCTCTCTACCCCTCTCGCTTACTCTGTTTATTTGTTGTTATTTGAGCTCAGGTTGGCCTTTTGCATGTTTAAGGCGCGTTAATTATTTAATGCCTGTCACCCAGTGGCTAACACTCGGTGTTAAATGCAAATTGGCATTCTCGGCATTCGCCGGGCAGCGCAAGGCGAGCGAGGAGCAAGCGCAAGGACAATAACAAGGATATCACACACAGCATAGTTAACCCATGTGACACATACAATACGAGCGGCAGGATAACACCGCGACATCAGCACGGCACATCTGTAAAACTGACTGCTAAAAAAGCAAACAGCAACAGAGAAGGAGTGAGAGAGAGAGAGAGAGAGAGTGAGAGGGGGGGAGAGAGACAGTAAAAAAAGGAAAGCGAGCGCAAACGTAACACATCAACAACGCCAACAACAACAACAACTGTCCGTTGAATAAAACGTGGCGCAAAGTATCCCTTTTTGGTTAAGCAGCCATGCAGCTTGGCCCAGACTAACTATACCACTGACCCTAGACAACACCCACCCCCTTCACATACACACACACACACACACACACATAGCTGTTTTAGCTGCGCGTCAGGGTTGCATCTCATTGCGGCTAAGCGCATGAACTCCATTGGGGGCTGGGGACTGGGGGCTGGGGGTTGGGGGTTGCCAGTGGGTGTTGCGGTTTCTTGGCTTTGGGGTTTAGGCCTATAGTGCGCATGACATGGGCCTCTTCAAGCAAGGGGTAGTTGGCCAACGCAATTAGACTACAGTTTAAGTCCATTACAAATCAAGTTTCTAATGCGCGCACCACAATTCCAGGAATTACATATTCCTTAAGCATTTCAACTAAACAAAAAGCTATTATAAATATTATTTGACTTGAAGAGCATATTTTATAGCGCCTTTAAGAGCGGGCATATTAGTGCAGTCTTTAGTTATGCACTCTTCAGTAGTGCCATCCCTTTCTGTCAGCTTTAATAATTCAACATTATTTATTTATTTTGTTATTTTTAATTTTTTTGTTAATTTAATTATCGATTAAAATTATAAGTGTAAGTAAATAATAATAAAATAAATAAATATAATCACTAAGTAATATGGGCACTCTAAAGAGAATTGATGATGAAGTTTATTTGGTTCTTAAAATATTATTAATATATATATTTCTTAATTATTAAATAACTTAATTTTATTTATTTGTTGGTATTTTTTAATCTTTTGTTCATTTATCTACTTATATACCTATTTTTTTTATTTATGTAGGCCTTTTAATATTTAGTTTCTGTAAGCAAAATGAAACCCTTTGTCCTTCATGTTTTTCTAAGAATGAATTAAAAACTAATTAATGCAAAATATGTATAAAAATAAATATATAAATATATTGAGAAAGCAATATGGCAATTTCTGCTGATTGCATTTTAATTAACTATAATTTAAATGTTTAATCGAATTTTTATCAGCTTTCCCTTTATACAGTTTAAGATCTATAACTGTTTTAGTTACATATCTGAGCACTAGAGATATCACCTCAATTCAAATTTCATTCTTTGTGGAAATAATTCAAATACAAAAAATAAAAATAAAAAATTAAAAATTTATTTTGGCTTCATGTGAATATATTTTGCATTGAGTATGGCCTTCAGAAGGTCAAGAAACGCTGAGCGAATCTGACTTGCCTGAGGGTACTTAGATAGATATACATACATATATGTATATACTTATACTTATATACATATACACGTACAATCTGTTGGCTCAGGGTAGCATAATATTTACGAGTTTGCTGCGCGTATTATCATTAATTAAGGGGATTATGGCGACGTAGTTGCTAGAAAGGCATAAAAACCACAGAATCGCTTGATGGAAAACACTTTCTACAACACAGACAACAACAACAACAACAACAACAAGAACAACATAAAAGTGTTCCTGGTATTTTAATTGAGTTGAACGCATGCCAGCACTGATAACAAAGACATATGTGACCCGTAGACGCGTTCATCGGATATGAACGTGTGCGTGATTTCAAGTAAATCCCGAACAAAAATTCCGATAATTGACTTTGATGTCGACTGTCACTGCCGACCGCCGACTGCCGCAGCGTGCAACATGCGGCGTGCAACATGCAGCGTGTCTTCTACAAGTTGCTGGCCGAGCTGTAGATGTTGCAAAAGGAGCAAAGGGACCAGCTCGACAGCGCATGGCCAGATAATACAACATGCTAGAGCCTAGACTAGGGCTATGGCCAAATCTCCTGTTGTTTTCCTTCGACTCCTGCTCCGGGCTGCGACAGCGACAGCGACAGCGACGCGCTGAGGCACTTCATTTGGCAGCCGCCGCATCGCTGCTTTTATTACACAATGTCAGCAGCGACTGCGACGACACTTGGGTGCAAACGAGCCGATTATTGCCGCCTGATAATGCTCTAATTGCCCTGCAGCGACAACCAGTCGGCAACCAGGGCTCCTACTGTTTGGGTTTTCGCCAGGAAACTAAAAAAAAAAAAAAAAAAAAAAAGAAGAAAGAAACAACAACTACATAAAGTGAAGCGACAGACAAACAGAAAGCAACAAGAAAAAGGTGCCTCAAATCTGCACATCGTCTTGTCAGCTCTTTGTCTTTCGGCTGGGGACCATGCTGCGACGTCTGTACCTCTATCTGGAGACCTCTGTCATGGAGTGTAGGTGTTTTATTTGTCGTTCGCTGCCTCGGGCTGGGCGAGAGCACTTCATTAGTGTCGTGCGTCTGCACATGGCTAGATGATTGCTGCCCTATCTCTAATTGTCTACAACTATCTTTATCTGCGTCCGACTTCGACTTCGACTCCGACTCCGACTCGACTCGACTGGGCCTCGATCTGGGCTAGTTCTATCACTGACCGCAGTTGGTCAGTTTCTTGGAAGCGAGTCGGCATCTCTTGTGTGTCGCAACAGCTACCATCCAATTGATTTTCCATTTTCAATTTCTGACTCTTCAGCAATCCTGAGAAATTGAAAATAAATACGTAAACTACTTCTGATTGCTTAGACTTGACTGAGAAGCCAAGCTTACTAGCTCTGATTACTCTGAAATTATAAATATGTTTTACACCTCAACTATTATCGATAATTTACCGATAGGTCGTGGCTGCGACTTTCAGCTAAGCCCCATAAGCCCATAGGATAAATAGATATTGGGACCCGTTCTATGAAAACTAAATAAGAAAAAATGAAATCCGCACAATTTCCAGCTAAGTAGCAAAGGAAAAATTAAAAAAAAAAAAAGCCAAAAGAGCCGCAAGGGAAATTGATCTGATGGGAGGCTGTTTAGGCCAGGCCGGTGGAGGAGGCAGCGCCTGCTGCTGCAGCCGGACTGCTTAAATGTCCAACAAGATTTGATTTTTATCGCAAGTATATTTGAATTTTATTGCGTACGAAATATTCGATACAATCAGTGGCCATAAAAAACGACTGGAGCCGTGTCCACGTCGCCTGCCAAATGGCCAAATGGCCCAATGGCCAAGCGGCCAAGCGGCCAAATGGCCCCTGGATAAGCCCGTCCACCCAATTGGGCAGCAGAGTGCAGAGGGCATGTGGCGCGCGCGGCAGCTGGAACTGCGAATGGACAACAAGGACGAGGACGAAGACGAGGACGAGGACGAGGACTTTGGCCCGTCGACCGTCGATAAGGCGGCGACGTGGACATTTCTTGGCCACGTTGGCGTCATTTTCCACGCAATAAAATAAACATTCAAAACAAAATCAAACTAAACGCTGCATGTTGATAGCGCACGGTCTGTGTCCTGGCTCTGTCTCCCGGGACACAGCGCGCACTGGCCGGGCCCCAGCCAAAGCCAAAGCCACGCCCCTCCACTCCCCGCCGGGCTGCCATCCATCAATGTAACACATTTAATTATACCCTGCATCCGCGAAGATGGCATAGAATGAAGTGGAATTTATATAATATTCTAGATGGAAAATCATCAAAATTATATTTAATTTGATTTATTTATTTGAATTCAGAATTAATCTTAGATTATGACTATCCTATGAATTATGAACTGCCAACTGGGGCCTACAGCTTGTAACTGGATCTATATTTGTTTAGCATTGCAGTTATTGTTACCATATATGGAAGGAAGGTCTCTCACGTCGTCCAAATATTCCTAATAACAATCAGCTTACCCCAAACAGATGAGCATAGTATATATTATAGATATATATATGAATATACAGTTACCACAGTATATATAGCATATATAATACAGTAGAATTCGGTTATAACGACTGCGCTTAGAGCGTACGTACGGTTACTGCGACGAACATTCTGGTCCCCCGAAAAACGTATATGAACAAATTTATATAATCTATATATGGTCCACAAGGGATCTTCGCGACAGCCGAATTCTACTGTATATATAGTAATTATGATATATGTACATATATTAATAGTATCAATATTATATATAGAGTGCATCAATTCCAGCCGTTATATATATTTGAACTAAAATCACAGCTCAACGACTCCCACGCTCTCTATGACCTATCGATAATAGCTGAGCATATTTATAATTTCAGAGTAATTAGAGCTGGTAAGCTTGGCTTCTCAGTCAAGTCTAAGCAATCAGAAATAGTTTACGTATTTATTTTCAATTTCTCAGGATTGCTGAAGAGTCAGAAATTGAAAATGGAAAATCAATTGGATGGTAGCTCTTGCGACACACAAGAGATGCCGATTCGCTTCCAAGAAACTGACTAACTGCGGTCAGTGATACAACTAGCCCTGATCTGGGTCGAGTCTGAGTCGGAACTGAGCTGTAATACGCATTTGTATAAGCTCGTTAGAGTATTCCATACCTCTCAGGGTAATCATGCTATGTCAACCCATTTAAGATTTCGCAGACATTCTGAGGCTTACTTCTGCTCCAGTTATCTGAGCTGACTCCATTGGCTAGTATAGATGCTGATCTATAACAGTTAAATTATATATTTCACTTTATGATTTCTATTTACAGGGTATATAGGAAGTCTGTCTCTGACGACTAGAGCATTCTTCCATTAGCATTATTTTATGCTCATTTTTATTTCCTTTTGCATTTTTTCTGCTCCTTTTTTTTTTTTGCCTATCGCTGGTCAGCATCAGAGGCCGCAAAGCCCAGCCGAATGCGCACCCAAATTCTTCTTTGGCCAACTAATAGTTTGGGTAAACAAGACTCGCTGAGCTGAAATGAAAGTGGACATGGAACTAGAACTGGAGCTGGAGCTGAACGAATGCCGTGAAAGGGTTGATGGACATTGACGGCTGGGATTGAGACTAGGACTGGGACTGGTGCTGGGGCTGGGGCTGGGGCTGGGGATATGCTTCGTTAACTTTTGCGAGCCTGATTTAATAAGTTGGCTAGAAGCTCAATCGCCTTTCGATTTCTATTATCTGTTTAAAGGTCGACCCGGGGGCATACGACGCGGAGGGTATAAGCACATCAAATGCGTTTTTATTGAGACTTCGAGCCAATGTGACAACTTGAATGGCCACCCACGCTGTGGCTAAGGGCCCTAAAGTGCCCTGGCCACAATGAGTGTGGGCCTGGGACTCGGTTTGGGGTCGGCCATTTGGACTTGTGTTGATGCCGTTGCTCCGAGAAAGATAATCGTAAAACGGCCAAAAGAGCGTTAGACAATGGGACAACAGGAACAGGAAACGACAATAGCGTTAGGTCTGGCTCTCGCACTCTCAATGCGTGTGGTGACATCAGCGCCCATTATAATTTGGCCAACGGACGAGGAACAATTGCCCAGGCGACCAAGTAGGTCCCATAGACAATATGCCTGGCTTGGCCACAGCTCCCGATGGCTGCTGCTGCTGCTGCTGCAGAGGCTACTGTGTGCCCAATGTTTCTATGAAACTGTGAATTATAGGCTCAGTCACAATGGGCAGCGAGCTGCAGCAGGAACTATTGCTGCTCCTGCTGCTGCTGCTGCTGCTGCTGACTTGAGCCACATATTTGATTTATATTGCGGATGCGCCTGGCACTTTGCAGCCGCCGTTTGACTGCTCTCGTTCTCGACTCGTCTCTGGCCATAATTGGCAGCCATCAAAGGCAGCAACAGCAGCAGGAGCAGCAGCAGCAGCAGAAGCAGCAGTCCAGCTGGCTCTGGCCAATGCCAATTCAATTATATAAATCATAGCTGGAGAGAGGTTCGGGCATATCACTTTCCAATTGACCTACGCGCCGTGACATATCGAAATCTGTTATGATTCCCGGTAAATCGTGGCACAATAAACGTTTTTATGTGCGCGCCCAAATCAAAGACGAATCAGAGCGATAAAAACGGTTAAAATTACTACCCCAAGCCTAAGCACACCCCCTCGCACACACACACACACACATGCACATATATCTGTAGCTGTGTGCGTGCGTGTGTGTGTAGCCAAGGAAATTGTCATTAGACATGCCGAATTTATGATTCTTGTTTTGATTTTTTCCTTTTTATTTTTTTTTATACTTTTTACTTTTGGTGAACCCACACCCAGTGCTGGCATCCACGCCCAGCTGCCCCCTTTTTATTTTGGTAACCCTTCTCCAAGCTGTTGTTGTTGCTGCTGCTGCTGCTGCTGCTGCTGCTGTCGCACACTCACAAACTCATAAATTGTATAAATTGTTGGGCTATTATTTCTCGTTGCTGTCAGCGCAATATTGCGGAGAGGCAAGTGTCACAGGCGGCGACCAAAGTGGGCGAGAGGGTGATAAAGAGACACACAGTAAGAGAGAGAGAGAGAGATAGGGGGAGGGAGAGAGTGAAAGAGTAAAATATAAATATATATACATTTCTATATACACATTTATGTATATATGTACATACATATGTGCATGGTCAGACATGTATTACATATCATTTGTCATCTTTTTATTATGTGTTTATTTTTTTTTTTTTTTTTGGGAATTTTTTCCCTTTTTTTTGGCAATTGACTTTGCAGCCTTGACTTACGCCAAATGACATAATTAAGCCGCTCTCTGGTCAGGTAGTCGCTGGCTTTGGTTTTAGGGTTAGGGTTTATACCCCTAACCCTAGCGCTAACTCTACCATGTGCCATAAAATATAATTCGCTTGAATTCGTGGGCAAATCCTTTTTTTTCGCCTTTCTCCTTTTTTTCTCGCTTTCTCTGCACATTAAACAGGCGATTTTTGTGCATTTTTTCGGCGAAATTGTTGCCGAATTTCATACAATTCTTTGGCAATCGGCAATCGGTTTTTGTTATTTTTTTTTTTTTTTTTTTTTGTTTTTGTCAATGCTCAGTGGGCTGTTTGCTTGGTTAGAAAGTCAATTGGTTTATGATGCAAGCAACCCTCGCAAGAAATTGCAGCTTAGCTGTCTGCGATCTAAACGTCAACTAGCTGACTGAGAGCCAAAACTGTATTTTTTGAGGGGGCAAGAGATTAATATTTATTCTCCATTTGGCAGCAAAAATCTTTTGAATTGATAACATGTATAGCACACTCTGGCTGGCAATGGCTAGGACATCCATTACGCAATATAATACTTGAACATCCTGCGTAATCATATTCTCTTCCACAAGCTTTTGACACCTTGACCTGAGCTGCACCTGCATGAGCATGCATAAGAGTCTTGAGCGAAGGCCGAGCTAAAAGTAGATGAGCTGTGCTTCTTTAGGCAATATATGAGTTGCAGAGCTGAACGAGAGTGCAAAGTGAAGAGCGCAGACTTTTCTCTGAGAAGCCTTGATCTCCACTCAATTTGCAGCAGTGAGAAAATACATGCTCGTAGCTAGAGGAGACGACGGATTGGAGTAGAGGAGTCGTCAGGGAGGCAGTAGGAGCAGCCGACACGAGCTAACTGAACGAGAGTGCAGAGTGTAAGCTCAGACTTATGCCTGGGAGGCCTTGATCTCCGCTCAATTTGCAGCATTGGGCGATCGCAGCTGGAGCAGGCGGTGGCAGGTATTTTCACTGAGGCAGGAGGAGCAGCGCGCTGCCAAGACAGTTAAGTGCACGATAAAAATGCCTGATATATTATCATATGAATCCGACGGAATCAGCATATGGATCAACTCGAATGGCCTAGCACCCATCACAAATACTTATTACGAATTGTTTCGTATGCTGAGCTCTGCATTCATTGCATATTTGGCCAGCCATCAAAGCACATTTAAAGCTCCTCAAATCAAGTCCCCACAGAGTGCAGTATTACGCTTCTATATGGACGCCTGTTGGCCAAGTTTCCGTTTAATGCAAGAGACAGCAATAGGCATTCAGTTTATTGTGCGCATCGCTGACACTGACAACGAAAACCCGGCCGCAACTTCCCGGTAATTAGATAGAGACACCAGCCCAAGGGCACTTTATGGCCGGGCCGGGCTAGGCCGGGCTGGGCTGGGCTGGGTTGTGACGGACTGTTTCTGAGGTTTTGCGGGTTGCATAGAGTTGAATCATCTTCTAGGTAAGATCTACCTGCCATTGTGTTGGGCATTGCGTCAGTCCGCTGGCAACTTTATGCAATGGGCTCGGAAGTCAAGGACGCTGAACGGCAGGAGTCGCAGGACTCGCCGCAACTCGGCTCGACTACCTGACACGCTTCGAACACGCGGCCAAACTCTTTTCTTTTTATCGCCTTGGACTTCTTCTCTTTTTCTTTTTCTTTTTTTTTTCTTTTTGGCATTCACTCTCACTCCTTCCACTTGGTTGCTGTTTGGTTGGCAGTTTCATGCGAAAAAGGATTCGAGTGAAAGGATAACGGCGAATGGCATTTGGCTAGCTAAGCAGCCGGGCAATAGAAACGAATATTTTCGAACTGCAATTGAATTGCAGGCCAAGCCCAGCCCAGTCCAGCCCAGTCCAGCTACTCTATTCTCAGTCACTTAAGCGTTTTATTTTCCTTCCTGTATAGCCATTTATTTGGCCGTTTATTTAGCAGTTTATTTAGCCGTTTATTTTTATTTTTATGACTGCAGCCAACTGGACGAGCTGCAGAACGTTCGGCAATTATAGTACAATATATTTTCTCCATCACCTTAAAAGAGAGAATCGAAAATGACTCCTTTGATGGTTCAATTAACGTAGTTTTCGCCTTTCTCGCATCGAAAAAAAACTAAAATCTAAAAAACAAAAACAAAAATCTATAAAAGGGTAAATCGTTAAGAGAGGAAATTAGACAAAATTCCTTTAATAATTGCTATTCGTTGGAAAAAAAAAAAAATAAAATTTAATTCTCATGATACGAATGAACACAAAAATCCATTTCCAGTTAGAGCTGCAAGCGAAGTATGACATATTTACATAATTTATTTAGTCGTTTATTTATTTATTTATTTTTATTCACTTTAATTTTATATTTTATATAAAATTGTATTAAGTTTTATTTTAAGATTGATAATTTGGCATATTATCTTTCATCAAAGTGTAGAAGATGTAAAGGATAGCAGCTCCACTGATCATATAAGAATAAATAAAACAAACAAAAAATAAAATAAAAACAAGTAAGAAAGCTCTAGTCGAGACTACTCGACTACGAGATCCCCTGAACCCTTGGAGTAATAGCTACTTCAATAATTTTTCGCGTCTTTCAGCTTACACAAGAAACACGCACACACACACACACACGCACGAACGCACGCACACACAGGCATACATACACATACACACACATACATACATACATACATACACACACACACACACACGCACGCACAGACACACACATACACAATCACATACACACACAAGCAACCACGCATTAACACGCATGGGCGGCAGTGAGCGCTTACTATGAGAACTTAATTGCTTAATAACTTTTTTTGTGGACGTACGATCTTCATGAAACCTTTAGATTATGATAACAACATAGATATGCATGTATTTGCCAAAGCACAAGTCTCTAGTATTTGAAATACGCTTTTTACAAAAGTGAGGGTGAGGGGGTGAATTTAGAGGTGGGGGGGTAAATTTTAACAAAAACCGAAATTGTATAAATTGCATATAAGCATACATTAAAAATTTGGAGACTCTAGCAATAAAGGTGTAGAAGATATAATTTTATAACTGGTTTTCGATAAGGGTTTTTATCGATAAAAAAAGATCGGGATGAGTTATCGATTTTTAATGATAAACTTGATATGCGCGCTGTAATTACGGACATTTTAAAAAAAATTTGAAGTCTCTAGCTCTTATATCTTCTGAAATCGACGCGTTCATACATACGGACAGACGGACAGACGGACGGACGGACAGACGGACAGGGCCAAATCAACTCAGCTCGTCACCCTGATCAAGAATATATATACTTTGTGGGGTCTGCCACGCCTCCTTCTGCCTGTTACATACATTTCAACAAAACCATTATACCCTGATTTCCCATTGAAAATGGGTTCAGGGTATAATAAAAATAATCAAACAAACAAAAAAAAAAAAAACAATAAAAAATGGGTCTAAAAGAATCCTATATAGTATAAATAAATAATAAAAAAAAAAGGGTTAAACAAAATAATAAAAAATAAATATGTAGTAAAATAAAAAAGTAATAAATAGTAATAATAATAATAAATAATACCTATGATAAATAATAATAAAAAAATAGTAAATAATTAAAATAATACATAATTAAATAAAGGTAAATAATAATAATAATAATTAATTAAACAATAGTAAGTAATAATAATAATAATATATAATAAAAAACAAAACCATTATACCCTGATTTCCCATTGAAAATGGGTTCAGGGTATAAAAATTAATTTAATAACTTACACTCAGCACTAAAGACTAACTGAATTTTGATAACATACGGCCAGACGGACGGGCGAGCGGGCAGACAGACAATCATACAGACGAACACGCTTTGATCGACTCAGCTCGTCCGACTGATCAAAAATATATATATATATAATTAATATGGTCTGCCTACATTTGACGTTTTCCATTTTCAATGGAAAGACAGCGAAAATGAGAAGTTTTCGAATAAACTCCTCTATTTACGTCCTTAATGTATTTTCTCTAACTCCAAGAATTCTCATTCGATTGGTTTTCAAGCCAATGTGTATCCATTTCTCCACAAAATAGAAAACTTCTCAGTCTAGCAAATTTTCCCGATTTATTTACTGAACTCTCTTTCATTATTTAAGACAGCAAAGCGAACAATCGAGCGCTAAACACAATGCGACTAGGTCAAGCGAGGCGTGTGTGCCGATAATTGTTTAATCAACAAGTAAAATAAGGGCATGTGGCTCTAGGACCGGAGAATAAAGCAAAAATTTAATCAATATGCCTCAGTTTGTAAATCAAAAATCAAAAATGCGAAAAGCACAAATAAGTTATTTCAATTTGCCAAGGGGATGGATTCGATGCTGAGGGTCTGCGATGCGGGGGCTGTGCCAGACAAATGTTGGCCCATTGATTAGCCCTTGGCCCCGGCATTCGCGAATTGCACAGCTAAGGATGTTAATTTTGGGGGTTGCCCTCTGATTTCTAGAGTTTGATAAAAACAAAATTTAAAAAAAAAAAAAACTGCCCATTGACTAATTCCAACAATTTGTTTTTGGACTGTGCGTATAGAATGCCCCTCTATGAGTGTGTATGAGCGGGTATGTGCGCTATATAGTGCATATATGAGTATGATACTGGAGAGTATATAAAATAATGTTTTAAATACAATGTAAATAATTTTTGTTAATGCCTATTATTATTATTGTCTTTAAATCGTTTAATTTCAATAAAAAATAATTAAATTTTTTCCTTGCGCTACTCGTGTTATTTTTTCATTTCAATTAAAAAATTAATTTTTATAAATTCTCCTTAGAACTCTACCATACGCAGATACAGAAATTGCAGGACTGACAAAGCCCAAAGATTCATTTCGCGTGCTGTGGCATTCCAATCCTTTTTCATTGTGATTTCCCTTTCTTTCTCACTTTGCCTTAGTCAGTTTTATTATGCTTTATTGTGCTGCCAGCTACTTAATTTTTTTATTTTTTTATTTTTTTTTAATTCACAGCTTCTTTGCATAAACTAATTGATAAAAAGTTAAAATCAACTTTTTTCCACATATGTATATTTTGTAAATGCAATAATTTATTTTATACACTTTATTTTTAATCAATTTACGGTATATAAACGTGTTGTGTTTTACATTCTTTTTACTTAAGAGTACATAAACATTATCATTTATACAATGGAAATAAGAAATAAGTACGGAGGAAAAATTTTACCATAAAAACTCTATAATAATATTTTTGAAACGGATTCTGCTTTGAGCACATTTTTTAAAATTATATTTATTTATTATATTTTTTATATTTCAGTTGAACATTGACGTACGTCTTCAGTAATAGCAAGAAAGAGCTGTATCCCTGGTTCAATGAAATATGCTAAGTTGGTATCAGAAATTCAAGATAAATTAGAGTATACATTGTATGGCTCACCTTGATAGAGCATTATTCTACTCTCCTCCCTGCAATATGAAGCATATCTAAAGTCCTTCCACTATATCTCAAGCTAATTCAACTGAATAACAGAGTAACAGCACTCTGAGCTGATGTACAATATATTGCCTTTTAAGTAACTGAGTAACATGAACTTGCAGCTAATAAAAATTCAGCAAGATTCCAGATAAAAATTCCAAGTCCCAACCACATTAATTTATATCTTTGTAGCTGTTGAAGAGAGCAAATGTTTTATAAATATCATAAAGGCCATAAATGCACATGCATAAAAAAGAACAGAGAGCGAAAGAGACTGTGTGAGAGCGAGATGATGCTGGGTAGAGATAGAGCAACCACAGACCACAGCGTGGTCAATTAAGCCTTTAATATACGGCTGTCGACCCGCTTATGGCGATGCCCCAATGCCAGAGACGAAAACTGATTACAATGTCCGATTTCTGTCATTGTGAATGTTTCAGTGGCTGTGGCTCTCTGAATTTGACTCTGACTGTGACTGTGACTGTGACTGTGAGTCCGACTATTTGTTTAGCTCCAATGTGTCGAATCCCTCGTGTGGCGTGGATCGGCTTAGGGCTGCGATTCGGTTTTATTGAAACATTTCTGATTGTTTTCTTAACCAAGTCCGGGCAGGACAATGGCTGTGGCAAGGTTTCGATTTCGTGTTACGTCTGCTTCTGTCTCTTCTTCTTCGTCTTCTAGTTCTTTGTTTATTATAGTGACCATATCTGGTTCATAAATCATGCCAGAAGCTGCGGTCGTCGCCGACTCGTCTGGGACGACACAAGAGAAAAGTGAAATCAAAACTATTATTGGTGATTTCTACCTTCTACGGATATTTGGTTTTGTTTGCTTTGTGCGGTTTGTTGAGGTGGCACAGCTCGTAACGTCTCTCAGTGACAAATAAAAACATCAAATCATTCACAACACTTGTTCGCCTGGCATTGATTGAGCCAACACACCCCATGATCCTCGCCGAGCAAGCAACGAAAACAGAAAAAGACCTGAACACGGCCACAAACCCAATCAAAGAAATATATATATTGAGAAAACGACAATTTCCCTTGCTTTGTCTGCAGCTCCCCTCCCCTCCCCTCCCCTCACAGTTCGGATGAGTTCCCAACCTGTTGGACAGCTTCACTTTCATTCACATTCACAAGAGTTAAAAAAAAAGTCTTTTTAGTGCCCAGCGATTTATTGTTTGTGTATGAAAACATTAGCAGGCTTCTAGCCAGCCAGTTCTCTTGAATTTCTTTTCCTATACTTCTCTCTCACTCACTCGCCTTGACTCCGACTCTGTCTCGCTCGCATTGTTCGATGAGATTGATTAATGCTCTAATCCTACGATTTCTGCCTTTTGATTTCTATATTAAATGCTCATAGTTGACTCTTTTGATCGGACCTGGACGTTCCCTTACCTCCTGTTGGTTTGTTTATGTGGCTTCTTGTTGACTACGCATTTTTCATCTTCCTCTTTTCTTTTCTCTTTCTCCTTTTTTTTTCTTCTGTAATTTAATTGTACGTTTCATTTTCACGGTGTATATATATTTAATAAGCCCATTAATAGCTCAATTTGTTGGCTGCCTAGTTAGCATTCGAGCTGCTGAGTCACGCTTCGGTCATCATCAGAAATTGAGATATCGAGAAGAGATGCTTACGATATCAACAGTGTAGACTGTAGGGCATAAGTGTTTAATAAGGCTATTATTAATTTTTAATTTGATATATTTTACTATTTTTTGTGAGCACTATAAAAAATAATGCAATTAATCAATAGATTATAACAAAAATCAAAATTCTTTCAAATATATATGAATCTATATAAAACTTTTTGGGACTCTAACTTTCAAGATGAAGGAGATATAATTTTGTAGCTAATTCGAATCGGATTTTTAATCGGTAATAATGAGTCTCTTTCTGTAGTCCGCCTCTGGGCAAATCTTGGCTAGCTCCAATATCTTCTGAGATCGATGCGTTCACATACACGGTCAGGCCGACAGTCATAAATATCGTAAGACGACTCAGCTCGTCGCCCTGATCAAGATACTTTATGGTTTCCGCCAGTTATATACATTTTAATAAAAATATTTTAACCTGATTTTTCGTTAAAAAAAAATCAAAATCAAGGAAATTACATATTATTCTATTAAACGGTCTATGTCTAAATGTTATTAAAACAATTCGAATATAAAAAAAAATTAGTTAATTACATTATATATAATTTTTATTTTATACAATTTATAATTATTTAAATTATTAATATACAGTAGTAAATTATATTATTTAATTTATTGTATATATGTATGTATAACTCTTATTAATGAATATTTTTAATATATGCTTACCTCTGATAATATACATATTATTATTATTATTTTTAGTATACTTTATATATGTTTAAAATTTTTTAATGAATTTATTCATTTTATTCATTTCTTCTCAAAAAAAAAAAAAAAAATAAATAAAATAAAAAAATAAATAAAAAAAAAAAAAAAAAAAACATTTTTTATTTTTTATTAGTAGTATATATTATTATCTTATATTATTATATATTATTTAATTTATTATATAATATATATGTCTAAAATTTATTAATGAATATATTCAATTTTCTTCTTCTTCCCATTGTAGCTTAACGCACCAAAAACCATAAAATAAAATCATATAAAATCATCTCTCACTTGGAGTTTATAATTTCGATACACATTTAACGTCCAATAAACACAATATTTGACCCGTGTCCAATAGCACTTAATAATGTCCAACCCACACACACGCACACACGGGCATTCACATAGAGCACACTTAACCTCAGTTGGTCGTTTTTTCATGCTTTTTTTTACAGTTAAATTGTGTTTTATATTTTTGGATTGCAAAACTCGGCTTTAGGGCAATTAAAATTTCACGCTTTAGGCACAGGCGAGCGACCATGTATATGAGTGTGTGTGTGTGTGTGTGTGTGTGTCGCTTTGTGCCCGTGTCAATCAACAAATTTATTGTGCAAATTATTGCGGCAGCTATGACAACCTCAGGTGCTGTTTGAGGTGGTTGCCTTTCTTCTGCTGTTGGTGTTGCACCCCACCCCCCCCCCCCACACACGCACCCAACGCGATGTCAGTTTCTGTTTCGCTGTTGTTGTTGTTGTTGTTGTAATTTTTGGCTGTTATTGTTTCTATTGTTGTTAATTTCTGTGCGCTGCTGCTGTTGTTGTTGTTGTTGATGTTGTTGTTGTTGCTATGTTGCGTTGCACTTGTTTAAACGCATTCGCCACGCCTGGGATATGCGAACAACAATATAAATGATACGGCATCGAGGGCGGGGCAGTCCGCCGCCAGGGGTAGTCTCAGCAGCAGCAGCAGCAGCAGCGGCAGTTCTTTGGCACACCCTCACCTAGCACCGACCCAACCCGTCTCCCCAGCCCCTTGGCCTTGCCGCGAGCTCGGTGATAACGCGAAATAATTGCGTGACAACCATGTAGCGATAATTTTCAATTAAACGGCATTTTCTTTTGCCTTCTTGTTGCCGAAATAAAACGCGCAAACAGTGGGAGAGAGAGAGA
This sequence comes from Drosophila mojavensis, assembly GCF_018153725.1. Classification (NCBI taxonomy): domain Eukaryota; kingdom Metazoa; phylum Arthropoda; class Insecta; order Diptera; family Drosophilidae; genus Drosophila; species Drosophila mojavensis. Next base: position 16,713,663 of record NW_025318667.1, on the reverse strand, counting down.
GAGAGAGAGAGAGAGAGAGAGACACACACAAGTGTAAATGCATAGACAAAAGCGAACGGCCCACTACGAAATGAGCCGAGTGTGGAGCGAGAGCCAGCGTGAAATTCCATATTAAAATCAACTTATTTTCTGCTTTCATTTATTCATGCTCAGTTGTTGTTGCTGCTGTCGTCATCACACACACACACACACACACACACACACACACACACACACACACACACACACACAGTGCTAAAAAGCAATAGTAACAATTTGCTTCTGCTTCGTGTTGCTGGCAGAAAAGTGTCACACTTGTGCGTCATTAACGCCGCCAGCCGGTCACAACTGGTGGGTGGGTGGTTGGGTGGCTGGGTGGTTGGGCGGTTGGGTTTCAGTTGGCTCGGTGGGTATGCTGCTTCATTTGACGCTCCTTTTTATTTTGGGGTGGCCATGGCGGCCATGTGGTTGCCGCCTTTTTTGGGGGTTGCTGCTGTGGTTGCCAGCAACATTGCCAACCATTTTTCTGCGGCCAAAAGACAACAACAACAACAAGAACAAGAACAACAACAACAAGCACGGCAGCAGCAGCAACGGCAACAATGGCAACAAAAAAAGCTGAGCGCATGTTAATTTGATTTGCGCGCTTTGCAATTTGACAATAATATTGTCATCAGGTTGAAGCTAGCCAAATGCTCACACTTGGCCGCGGCTCGACGTGCGTGGCCAATGCACTTTTAATTGCCTTTGCAACAGACACGCGAGCCACTCGGCTCCCATAGAGGCGCAGAAATCTATTACAGGCACATTGAAATAGGGCCAAAACGAGTCTACAAATCGATAGACTTAAGTAAAACTCGAATAATTGGGATAAGAAATACATATATAAGAAACTTATGCTAATATGTGGATGTAAGAACAGCGTTTAGTCTGTCTTGCGATTGTTCAATTCTGATAATCACTTAAAATGAGCAAAGGGATAAATAGATCATATTTATTTTCCTAATATGTAAGAATAGAATAATATTTCCACTAAAGGTCTCATAATGTTTCTTTAGAGATAGAGAGAGAGAGAGAGACTATGAGCTAGAAGAAGAGTTAGACAAAGTCTATCTAGCTTTTAGGCAGACAATCTGGAGATAAAGAGTGAGGAAGAAAATTGAAAATCTCTAATATTGAGATAGACTTTTTCTGCCAATCTTCCTCTCGCTTCTACTATATTTCTTTTCTTTTCATAGGAGACAGTAAAGGGGTCTCTCTATCTCTCCCTCATTCCCTTTCTCTCTCGCTAGCTCCACATAATCCTCTTCTCCGCACTCTCTTTCTCTCATGCTCACTATCTCTCATCCTCTCTCTACCTCTCAGACTGTGCCCCTCTATCTCTGTTTTTTTCTATATCTATATAACAAACATACATATCACCATAAGAAACAGAAAATGTGTCTCTTTGTCTATCTGTTTGTCTTTCTCTCATCCCTTTTTCTCTTGCTTAACCGCCAATACTACAGTTCTTTTCTCCTTCTCGCTCGCTATTTCTTCTTATTCTCTCTCTCTCTCTCTCTCTCTCTCTCTCTCTCTCTCTCTCTCTGCCTCTCACAGATCCTCTCGATTGCCACTCTATCCGTTAGTCTTAGCGTTCACTTTGTATATTTTGCTTAGCCGTAACTCCTCTAATTCTTTCTTTCTCATTTTCCTGCTTTGTCTACCAAAATGAGCTCCTTAATCTCATGAATGCTGTAATAGCTACAGGCATTCAATTAGCAAGAGTAAGTGAGAGAGAAAGTCTTCTGGAGTCTTCCCAAGAGCCAGCCACATGTGCGTTCTTCTTCGGCTCCTTTGGCAATTTCTTAATGCTCTGCCCATTGACTTTTCCGTGCATATAATTGAAGGAACACTCCTCGAGCAACAATGTGAGAGGTGACAATTGTGTGGCTGTGGTGCTGGCCGAGTGACGACGGATTACAGCTGACAACTGGCAGTTGGGCTGTCAATTTGACCACGACAACCGCGTCCGGCTCATTAGCCAACCGAGACTCTCAATGCCAAAGATTAAGCAAAATAAATTTAAGCAAATGTACAAGAATTATTCACAGCAGAATTTCGCAGAGCTCAGTCTGAGATTGAGCGGAATAGAAGCTGGGAATATTCGAGAACGGAATTGAGTTTCACATATTTTATTTGATATTTTTTAAGGCCAACTTGCGTTGGCTTATAGGTTGGACAGACTAGTTCGTGTCTTCGGTTTGGCACTGGTTTTTACTAAACGTCGCCGTCGTCGTCGTCGCCGTCTGTTACCATTTATCAAATTCAAATTAACGCTGGCATTGCGTTCGCAATTGTTCGGCAATAAGTCCTGTCATTAACAATGAGTCCTGACAAGTGAGTAACAGCAGCAGCCGCGGCAGCAGCGGCAAGGACAACGACAACAACAAGCAACCACCCCTTTTTTTGCGCCTCATTGAGTGGCATATGCGTTGTGAATTGCGATTATATATATATATATATATATATATATATATATATATAAATATATATGCATAAATATATTCTGTGCGTGTGTGTGTGTGTGTGTCGGCTCTCCTGCATCCTGGCTGCCTTTTTAATGAGTGCAACGTGTTTTTGTTCGCATTCTTGTCGACTCTCGTGTGCACCCACTGTCCGTCATTCACTCCGGCTTGCCGTTTGCTGTGTTCTGTTTTCTGTTTTCTGTTTTTGGTTTTTTAATATTTGCGGTTGTCGATGGTCCCGTTGTTAAGCATCCGCCTGCCACCCCAAGCCAAGCCATCAACCATCAACATCAACTTAAGTTCAATTAAAATCCACATCAAACAATAAGCGGGCACGTAGCTGAACCATCAACTACTTCAAAATTGGCACAACAATAACAACAATGCGCCAATGCTCTCTCGCATTCATACACACAAACACAAACACACACACACTCACACCCGCACCCGCACCCGCACCCGCACTCACATCGTATTCATACGGCAATTTGCCAGGTTGGGGATGGACACGACCTCGCGGCCTCGCGGCTATTGTGGGTGGTTGATTCCGTTACTCACGGCTCGTGCCCGGGCTTAAATCTCGCCCAAAAAGAAAGCGCACACGTGTCCAGCAGGCGACAAACTTGTTGCCCTCCTGCACCGCTTCACACGCCACCCAACCACACACCCACACACACACACGCACTTAAGATCTCTCTGTGTTAAGTTAAAAGCAATGTCCTTGTCTTCTTTTCGTCAAGCCAAGCCACATACCTAACCATCTGCTTGACGCAGTCGAGCATACCCCGTCCGATATGCGCTTAAGCTGCCCAAAACTGTTTGCCTTTTAATACTCGAGCTGATGCACATGAAGATAATCTCATACCCAAATATTCGTGGAGATAATCAAGTTGAGGGCTGAGCACTTGACCAAAAATATAATTTAATATTTAGCTAACTAATTGGAGAGTTGGCTTTTAATACAAATTTAAATAACTAAATAACTAAACTATTATATTTTACTATTCATAATTTTTTTTATTAACAATTTACAAAAAAAAAAAAAAAAAGTTTTAATATATATATACTAACTTAGTATATTTTCATATTTAAGTATATATATTTTAATAATATTTAGAAAACAAATTAATATTTTTTTCACTAAATAATAATGTAAATAACTAGATAAAGGCAATAACTAAATTATTATAATTAAATATTAAATTCTTCCATGATTCAAATAAGAATAGAAAAAAATTGATTAATTAACAATAAAAAAGAACAAAAAATAAATAAAAATAAAAGTAAAAAAAAATTATATATAAATCAATAAAATATTTAACAAATTAAAATTAAAATTAAATCTAAGTCTATTTAAAATAATAAGACCAATTGACCCAATACTATTTTAAATATATGTATATTATTTTTAACTGTAACTGGAGATTATAAACCTGACTGACATATAAACATATTTAAGTATACACTTATTTTTAATATTTACTAAAGTATTTTATTCATATTATATAGTAATAGTCTTCTTAGCTTATTTAACTAAGTTTCCCTAATTCCACTCGATGCCTGCACTTGCCTGGGACGCAGACAAAGATCAAATATATCGAGAAGCATCGAAGCCATGGCCCATGGAGTAGGCCTAGTCCATGGCCAGTTGGCCAGCTGCGGGGGTGGCGAGAGCCACGTTTGAGTTGCTTTGGCTGAGGGCAACGAGTCAACAGCCGTGGTGAAGGTCGGGCGCAGGAGCAGCTATGCGGGGAATGCCTGTAAGCCAATTAATGCGTCAACTTATTAGTTTGTGCCCAGCACTCAGCGAGGGACGTGGGCGAAGGAGGTGGGCGAGGGCGAGGAGCAGAGCCAAGGCAGAATCTGGTTGCTGTTTATCGAACGCAGCTGTGGCTCATGCCATTCCGCGTGCTTTGTCAGTGGGTGCAAAAAAACATTGAAAAGCCCATCAGGTTTGGATGCTGTGGGGGTGCTGTTGCTTGTGTGTGTGTGTGAGCGGAAATGGCAAAAGAAGAATGCGAACGGGCGGTGGCAGTGGCAGTGGCTTCATTATTAAAATAATGCCACAATGCCCGGGCCAGGCCAAACTAACAACCACGAGAACATGCACAGAGATCACATCAAAGCAGGGTTCGTGGACCAGCTATTCGAGAACGGTGGCTGTGTTTTGTGGCCAATGCGGCACCCTCTGCCAGCGCAGGCAACAGCAGCAAAAAACACAAAACACAAAACTCTGTGAAAGGGGCCAGCGGGCGCAACGGGCGCAACGGGCAATCGGAATGAATACCAATGCCAATGCCAATGCCAATGCGAATGCGAATGCGAAATGCGTTAAGGAGCAGCGGCACAGCTTGGGCTGAGATTGGGTCTGGGCTGTTCGGGGCGCAGCCGTTCGATTTCTCAGGACGCCGCTCTTGTGGGCCCACACAAGAGGACATCGAGGACATGGAGTGCAATTAATGTTAATGTTGAGATATTTATGATGCAACCCCCTTACGTTCCAATTTTCCTTTTTTCCTTTTTTTCTTTCGTTCCATTCTTTGTTAAGAGGGGGTGTGGGCCACCCTTTCGGCTGAATATTTGCGTATGAGCTTCGCAGCGTAATTTAAATAACCCCGGCCGTAGCCGAGATCCTTGTGCGCATCACGGTCCACCCTCGATTGACGTTGCCATGGCCACAAAACAACATTTCAATTTCTGTCAAATAGTTTCGTATTGTCGTCGCACTCGGCAGCAGCAGTAGCAGCGGCGGCGGCGGCAGCAGCGTCAGCGTCGGGAGCAGCAGCGAAGCAGCGTTTCGAGGATTTGTCAAATCAAAAACTTATGTTACAGCTGGATTAAAATTATACATGTCACTGGCTGCTGACTGCTGGCTACAGCCAACAGAGGCAACTGAGGCAACTGAGGCAGCTGAGCCTGTCTGCTTGTCAGTCACTGCCACGTTGTTGTTGTTGTTGTTGTTGCTGTTGCTGTTGCTGTTGTTGCTGATTTAACGCTTCAGCGCGCCAAATAAAACTTTCAAATGAACAGTTAAATGCGCGCTAATAGGGGTTCAGATTTCAGCAACTTTAGCCCTCAACAAGAGCAGCCCTTACCCCGCACCCCGCACCCCTCGCACCCCTCGCACACTGCTGCTCACTCCTTACCCCTTGCCTCATCATCCTCAACTCTCTGCGTTTGCCCCTGGCCGCTGTTGCTGTTGCGTCCCTTGTGCAAGTTTTGTAACCAACCCGAGCCGGCTCCTGGCCACACTGAGCCCGCCGCTCTATTGTCCTGCCACGGATTGATTGTGACATTAAGTAGGATTTATTTATTTATTTACTCCTTTCTTTGCCGCCTGATTTTTTTTATTTTGTTTTTTAATTTCCACACACAAGATGCAAATGATGTTTTCAGTTTGTTACACTTTCGGATCGGATCGGATCGGCTCGGCTCGGATCGAAGCGAGGCGGATCACTGCGCCTGCCCAGGGCGTGGCGGGCTGTTTGCCACAGCTTTTAGCGCGTTCTATTTGCGTTGCGCATTTAAATGATTTAAGTTCGCAGTTTCAAATGCCTAGACAAACATTGAGTACAATCTGCATATGCTCTATTTCGAATTGAGCCCAGCTTGAATGCTTGCATTATCGTAGTTCTTAGACCAAACACCTTTCTGTTGGGCATTCGTGGCAGTCTGCTCTATTTACGAGTTAATCAATTGCTTTTTATTTATTTTAAAGTAAAACATATGTGAAAAAAAAGTGTTATATTTAAGATCTAGCTGAATTTGGCATTGGCAATGACTGGTCCAGAAACAACTCGCACGCTGCTCGAGTGGTACCCATGGAGATCTCAATCTGGCCACAGTGGAACACCAGAAATCTATCTACTCAAACCGCCAACCGGCTCGCAAGAAACCTGTCGTATGCCAGACCCATTTAAAGACTAAGAGGAAAACCTTCTTATTAATAATTAAGCTACTTCATATATAAGCTGGAATTAGTAGATAAACTTAACCTGTGATTATTTACAGACAAAAGGAAGATTATGGTGGTTCCTAATAAATATAAAAGAAAATAAATATATAAATACAGTAGAATTCCGATCATTCTTAATGGCAAGGGTATAATTTTTTTCGATTTACAAAAAAAATAAATTCAAAATATCGTGTATTGAGAACGAATTTTTTCAAGGAATTTTTTTTCGATTTATCATGATTTTAGCTGTACGAATTATCAAGACTTGATTGTATATTAGCAAAAAAAAAAAATAATAATGACTTATCCAGTTTATTTTTCGCCCTCTCGTGGATAAATTCTTCCTACAACTGCTCAAGGCGTGGCTTTAATAATAATAGTTTTAATAATATAGCTAATTTATAATTTTAATTTTATTTTTTAATTTAATTTTAATTTATATTTTTATTTTTTTAATTTAATTTATATTTTTAATTTTCATTTATAATAATTTAGCTAATTTTAATAAATGATTCGATTTAGTTTTACTTTTTATACACTCACAGTTTGCCATATTTTCAGCCATCAAGCAGCATTAGAAATATATATATATTCGATTTTTCCCGTGCTGCTGGCCATTTGACAGGTGCTCAGGTAAGCTTCTAAATAAATGCCACCAAAGTAGCGCAGCGAACTGTAAAAATCTGCCCAAAATCGACAGCAAATATTCAAACCAAAATAAATGCTAAGCCAGAAACAAAGCTAGTAAAAAATAAAAAAAAAATAAATAAATAAATAAAAATAAAAATAAAAGAAGAAAAATATCTAGTAGAATATGCATATAGCACACACACACACACCTACACATTTTATATATATAAAATGTTATACAAAATATCGCCAGAGGACGAAATGGAAGCTGTTCTATACTTTTTGTCGTTCATGGTTTAGTGATTCAATTATTTTTGTGCGCAATTTAGATTTATTGAGTTTACAGTTGACGTTGTTGCTGCTGTTGCTGTTGCTGCTGTCATTGTTGTTGTTGTCATTGCTGGTGCAGAGATTTGCAACAACAACCTGCATAATCAATACTGAATACCGAAATGCGAACGTGTTGTGAAGTTTGCCATTTGCCAGAAAAGTAAATAAAAATGCAGCAATTGCTGTGTGTGTGTGGGTGTGCTTGTGTGTGTGAAGCTGCATGCTTGCTCAGAGAGAGAGTATGCCCCTGGGCCAGTAGAGGGACATGCGGAATGCGGCAGGCGACATGCGGCATACGACAATCGGCATGGGGCACGAGTAACGAGTAGCGAATATGGCCGCTAAAAGCTTAACGCTCAACAACAACAACAACAACAACAACAGCAACAACAGATGCAACAACAACAACAGCAACACCGATGTCGACGTCGACAAGCGCTCGTGTGTCACGTGACGCATGCAATTCGCATCCGTTTCCGGTTAAGCACCGTACATAGCGTACGGCACAGAGCCAAGGTGGGCAGAGCTCGAGTGAGAGTGAGGGCGAGGGCGAGAGGGAGTTTGGTGGGCGGCTGCGGGGCTAACAAATGGTCGAGACGGTTGCTGTAGATATTGCACAAAGCGCGCTGCCTGCAGGGTTAAAAATCATTTTAAAACCATAAAAATAAACTCGCGTGTCTGCCAAAGTAAATAAATAGTAAAATAAAAGGCGAGGCACACACACACGCACACACACATACAGCGAAACATTTGCCAGTTTATTTGTGTCGATTTGTGTTTTGTTTTAATTTTTATTTAAGCTTCACACATTTTTGTTTTTCAAATCCTTTCACTCAACACTTGATGTGTGTGTGTGCCTGTGTGTGCGTGTGTGTGCTTAGGCAAAAAATGCAATTTAGAATATTTGCAATTCCCTTTGGCAACAACAAATCTGCCACCGATTACCCATTTCCGCTTCAGCTTCAGCTTCTCATTTCATTTAGTTTCTGCCTCAATGTATATCAAATCAAATAAAAAAAATATATATATAAAAAGAAAATAAATCTGCGCACATTTTATAATATTTATTGAGCTAAGCCCCAAACAATCTGGCAAGCAATGATCTCAATAACATTGTTGTTAAATCCATAAAAGTGAACTAACATGTTTGTTGTCTTGTCTACCTGTCGCTCTCACTCTCTCTCGCTATCTCTCTCTCTCTCTCTCTATCTCTCTCTGGTTTAAGCCAAGTTTCAATTAATTGAGAAAAAGCTATTTTTGCGCGCACAATGGTCAAAGTGCAATGTGTGTGCTCTGTACGATATGCATATAGAATTATTAGAAGTAAATACTCTAAGCTATAGAGTTTCGATATGGACTAGAAGTAAGGGAATCACAGATTGAATAACAGCTCTAAGTGAATTCTGTTAATTATGCCAACTAGATTAGATTTAAGGTAATGCAAATTGGTAAAAAATTCTACAAAATAAAAATTATTTTTCTGATTATTTTATTTATTATTTTTCAGATGAAGTTGGATGAATTTAAGAATTTTGGACTTGGACCAAAGTGAATGTGCGCTCTCTATATAGAGTCCCTCAAGTCTCTAGCTGTTATGTGTTCAGAGATCGACGCGTTCATACATACGTAAAGAGGGACGGAGCAATATCGACTCAGCTTAATATTTATATACCTTATGGGGTCTGCCACGCCCTCTTATGGTAGCTACCAGCTCAGCGTATAACTAAAGCAGCTCAAAAATTTCGAGTACCTCTATTAAAGCAAAACGTCCTACCATAATAAAAAACCACTTCTGCTTCAATTATATGTCATATTTCAATTTCAATTATCTACCTATATATATTGTAAATATACATATATATCAAATATTCAATAAACTCGGCCAAGTTATTGACACTCGACATTTGGATAATTTCCTTCTGTCTGATTATCGTCGCACGCTGCTGCTGCTGCTGTTCCTCCTCCTGCTCCTGCTCCTCCTCCTGCTCCTGCTGCTGCTGCTGCTCACTCCTAACCGACTTAACTGACCTTTTATTATTCCATTTTTTGTGCCGTTCAGATTTCATTATACCTAGTGCTTAATTTTTCAGTACAACATCAACACCCTGTACGACAACTTGTGAACATGACAAAGCAATTGAGCACGGCTGAGGCTGAGGCTGAGGCTAGGGCTGAGGGTTGACTGCCCTTGCTGCGATCCAGGGGTGTTGCGGGGACATTGATTATTAAATGTTTGAAGTGAAGCCAATGCCGAACCCTTTTTTTTTTTTTTCCTTTTTTTAGACTCATCTCGCCCATGACCCATAATTTGGACTGTGTGCGTCAAATTTATTGAAGTTAATATTTGTCGCAAATGGTATGGGTAGGCGGACGGCGGACGGCGGACAGAGGGTTGGCCGAAGCGCGCAATGAGCAAGGCTGTTGCAAAAAATGAAGTAATAAAGAAAGATAATTGTGTATAAGAATATGTGTATATAGATATTTTAGCAAAAGGGCTCTCTCACTCTCACCCCCTCTGCGTCTGCCTCTCACACTCACACCCTTTAATCGCCGCCTTCTTGGGCTGGTGCAAGCATAAATCATGCAATATATTGCATTATCATGCAGCTAGCTATCGTTCCGGCTGCCAGATTTGTCCAGCCTTCTAATGGATATAATAATGGGAGTACATAATGGTAACAAGAACGGGTTGAAAACGAACGAAAAACGAGTACAAAAAGCCGAGCAAAAATGTACAAGAGATACAACAGCAACAACAAAATAACAAAACAAAACAAAAAAAAAAAAAAAAAAAAAAAAAAAGAGAGAAAAGTTCATAAAGAGAAAGGAAATTTTTGGGAAATGGTAAATGGTAAACGGAGTTGGGCAATTGATTCGTTCGCCCAAGACACTGAAGGAATGAAGGTCTCAAGGTCGTCGCAACCTTTCGACGCAATTTGCATAAAGGATTTTCGGGGAAAGCATGTCCACAACATTGCGTCGTCGCAGGACATTTTACGACGCCTTTTGCCTGATTTCACTGTTCAGTTTTATGATGCAATCCGTAAACTAGAGCATTTCCCATTTCACATTTCACAATTCCCATTTCACCCGCTGCGATGGTTCGGCGGAAGATGAGCGACATGCTATATATGGGTTGGCTAGCAGATAGGGATAGGACAACTTGTACAATAACTGGGCATTATATAAAGTTACGCATTCCGAGCGTTTCAGCGCAGAGCGCGCTGAGCACAATGAAAGACACGAGCGGGTTTTATCATCGCCTCGTTCGCTCTCGCTCTAATTGTGCGGGCTGCTCTCGGCCGCGACATTTCTATTGCATTTGCATGCGCATTTGCTTAATGACAAATTTTCTGACGAAATCCATTCGAAGGCAACAGCCTTCCCTTAACTCCTCACGCAGCCCTTGTGCTTTGTTTGACCGTTGGTTGAGTTGTCCCTTTTCGGTTGAGCCACTGAGTTGATCGAATTCTCAATGTCCTCTCTATGCAAATATGCAAAGGCTGTGCCATTGTTTGGCCAGTCCCGTAAATGTAAATATTGGTTATTAGGCCAGCCATCTTGGCCCTATTCCATTTACATTTCGAATCCTGGCCACGTTGTCCCTTTGTCGCAATGTTATACAAATATGCGCCAATCGGTTGAGACTCGGCGCGGGTTTTACTCGCTATTGATGCGTTGCCCCGCAGCGGTTGCCTTGCCTCATTTGTTCGGCCTCCGCGTCTTTTATGTGGCATCGTAAAACTTTTGTGGCTAGCTGGCAATTTTTCAACACAACGTCAATGGCTGGCCGGCCGAGCCCTGCTGCCCGCCTTAACTATTTGCTTCGCAGAAATGCGGCAATCAACTCCCTCACTCGGCCAATCCAAAAGGGAAACAAAAAAGAACTTGTTCTGCTCTTACATCAATTTGTTGTTTCACAATAAGTTTATTTGGCAGGAAAAAAAGATAATTTATTTAGCACTGAACAAACTCTTTCAATGGTTCCCATTTATGGATATGGCAGAGCTTGAAAATATATACAAATAACTTAAGGCGACTGTGTAGATATATCAAATAAAATGAAAAAAGTTGATAAAATTAAAATAAATAAATTTTAAAAAAATTATTATTGTTACTTTAGCATATGTATTATTTAAGATAAGAGATTAAGTAAATGAAAAATAATAGTAATTAAAAAAAAAAAAAAACATAAAACTAGTATAATATAGACAGAAATATATTGTAAATAAAAATATAAAAAAAAATTAAAAAAAATAAAAATAAACATAAAATAAAAATGTTGATTAAATATGTTTAAGGCAAATCAAAGAGTATAAATAATAAAAAGAAAATAAAATTCAATTTTTTTTAAATGTTATCTACATTTCAATGTTTTTAATTAGTTTTTTTTTTAATAAAATTTAATTTTCTTATTTTTGTATATTAACATAACAATTATGCACAAAATATTATGCAATATAAAATAAATATATTAAATTCAATTTTTCAAAATGTAGGTAAAAAATGCCAATGGTTTTTTTCTTTTACTTTTTTTAATTGAATTGACTTTTCCTATTTTTCTAATATTAACATAACCAAACAAAAAATTTTATGCACAACAAAATAAATAAGTCATTTATTTTATTTGGATTAATTATACGTTACGAATAAAATATTTAAGTTTAAAGCAATAAATACATAAATAATAAGCAATGAATAAATAAATAAAATAATAATATTTTACATACCAAACCAATTAAAAATATCAAAATATTTATATAATAAAAATGAAATATAATTACCATAATGAAATACAATATAATTAATTAAATTATTATTAAATAAATATATTATAATTATTAAGCTAAAAATATTATAATTTTAAGAGTACAATTAAATAAAATGAATCAATCAAAGAGCCAAGCTATAAATTCTTTAATAATTATATGCATATAGAAATATATTTTTCGAAATATTTCTAAAAGAAAATTCTATATAATTCAAATTCAAACTCAAATTTTAAATAACTTTCCGAGGGCTTTTTTCAGAGCGTTAAAAAAATGAAAATGAGAAAAATAAACAATGAAAAGCGAAAAGTGAACGCCAAACAGGAAACATGGGAAACAAAATGTTGATTGTCACCTTCGGAGCGTAAGACATACAAACATTAGGAACGCCCATTTAGACAAAGGGTTTTCAATTTGGACCATGCTGGATGTGACCCATGTTGGTTACGGCGGCGGCTTGTTAATCTCTTAATTTATCAATTGAGGCATATTCGTGCATGGGCTGCAGCAGCATTTGGACTCGGCTGCGGATGCGAATGCGGATGCGGATGCGAGCTCGAATTCGGTTTCAATTTCAATTTCATTTTCAGTTGCAAATTAATTTCCATAAATGCGCGACGAAAAAGGCAAAGCACACAAAAACTGTCGGCGCAGTTTGTGTTAAATAGGCTAAAGGGGCTGGGGCGGGGCGAGGTGTTGCGAGTTTGGGGGTTGCTAAAAAGGGTTTCGACAAAAGTTATGTTTACATAATTAATTAAACAACACAATGCCACTGAGGCCGGAGACGGCGAAGGTAACACATGTGCAGCAGCCTCGCCGAGAGCCGAGGGCCGACTACGGGCCGGGCTATGGGCCAACGAAATGCAATATATTTCATATGATTTCACACAATTGTTAAGTGAAAGAGTTACGGCAGGGGTTGCAGCACGACCACCGCATTTGCAGTCTCAGATCTCGGCAGATATGCCATAAAGAGCGAACGTCGCGTTGCCTCGCCGCATCATTTACTTTGCTTGGTAATAAACTCATAAGAGCCAACCAAATGGGAACATTAAAACAAAACTAAAATGTCATCTCACCCTGCAGCAAGAGCAACAAGACGGCCGCATAATGGGGCAACAAAAGGCGCGACAAGCCTTGAATCCTTGAATCCTTGAATCCTGCCCTAGCCAAGCAAAAGGGTTGTGCGCGCTCCAGAGATGCGTCCTCATCTGCGCATTGTATTGCTCATAAACTATTTGTCACACGCAGCAAGCGGCCAGCAGCAAAGTGGGCGGTGGGCGTGCACATTTGTCATTAGCATTGCCCGAGGGTATGGTTGTGCGTCGGGCGTGGCGAGGGGAGGGGCAGGCCGGACAAACTGGTTCGCCAAGGAGCCAGCCAGAAAAGCTAGCTAGCGGCACAGCAAAACGCATAAATGACTTTTTGATTCACTTGCTAGATGTGTGCGTGTGTGTGTGTCCCAAAGGAGTTGCCTGGGTCCCGTTGAATTAGATCGCCAGCATTTGGTGTCGCCATTTTATGGCACATTTGTAATCCACTTCCACATGGCTGCCCACGCACCACCAACCACCGCTCAGTGGGCCGCCACCACACCAGCCCACCCCACCCCACCCCACTTAGCCGTGGCAACCTGTTACCAGGTGTTAAATTAGCGTCATTTTCAAACTCTGCTCACACGGATGAGCAAGTGGCGCTCCAACCAACTGCTGGCCTGCTTTTCATTTACTTCAGCCAGCCAGAATTAATGTCGGCTTTCGGTTTAACTAGAAGAATGCCCTAGATTGCCGGATTGTGCCATGTAACTGGAGGCTGTACCGCCTAACCTGAGCACACACATATATTAAAGCTGTATTTATTAAGCACTTCAATTAGCTGCTTCAGCTGTGGCCTAACTCTACTCTAAGTAAAATGAATTGTGCGAATATACTTTTAGTAAAATGTTCAAATTAGTGGAATAATGAGATAACTCCTATGAGTTATACGTGTGAACTGCTTAAGCCAAGTTGGAATATGCTGTTTGACGTATCAAAATACGTTTAAGATAGAGTTCTTCAATCTGTCATAGCCCATTTATGAGTTGAAGCTTATGTATAGCTGCTATATGCAGATGGACATAATATCAATTGATGTTCCAAATGTGAGTCGAACTTAATCAGCTGTACGTACATAAAAAAAAAAAAAAAACACATACTTTATAATAATATAATATAACAAAATATAGTATGATAAGCGAATAGTATAATAATAAAATGTAATTTAATATAGTTCTAAATTTAATTAATTTTAAATTTACTAAAGGAAGTGTCAAAAATACATATATCTACTATAAAGTATAGTAACCAAATTAAGTCTTCGGCCATTTCTTTTCATTTAGTAATATAAAAATATTAACAAACCTTTTTTTTAAACCGAAATCCTTTTCACAATTATCTATATTAGGAATCTAGTTTAAAGTTGCAAATTTTTAGATTTTTTGTGATAATTATAGCTGGGCTGTTGGAAGGTGTATGTTTTTTCCTGATTTTAGGTGGGGATGGGAGACTTATTAATAGCTCAAAAGAGAAAAATCATATGTGGTGTCTAATAAGTACATATAGTAAACTTCTTCAATTTTATTTGAAATGCATCAAATTTGTGTTGAGCGAAATCTGAATAAGATTTATAGGTAGTTTACTTAATTTATCAATGCAAATATTAAGTTTGATTCGCTTGTAGCTCTGTATTTTAGTTCAATATAAAAAATAAAAAAATAAAAATCTTAAAATAAGCTTTGTATATATGTATATGACTCTTGTGAGAATAAAATATAGTTTATTCAATATAATATAAGAATTATTAATAATATTTTTTATTTTATTTGGGAACTGTAATTTATAATTATTTATTTTTAATTTAATTATTATTATATATATTATTATATTATTATTATTTATTTGTAATTTATTACTATTCATATATTTATTGTAATTTATTTGTTTTATTTATTGTAATTTATTATTTTTTTGTAATTCATTATTATTTATTTAAAATTTATTGTAGTTTATTATTATTTAATTACTATTTAATGTAATGTTATTATTATTTTTTTTGTTTACTTATTTACTTTACTCTCACTCTCTTAGTTCACTCTCTATAACACACATTACAAGATCAACGCGCACCTTCTCCCTTTCAACTCAGTTGAAATCTATCTTTCAGCTGCTAAGGAGTTATTGATCAGTTGATCATTAAATCAGTTTATCAATAGTATACTTTGATTGCTCCTGCCTATAATCCCCTTTACCTTCTGCTGAGCATTTAAGTGCAAGCCGACTTTTCATTTCCATAGACTACGCACAATTTCCACCATAGTCTGGACGAGTCTTTTTCCATTTCAGCATTGAGTTCTTAAGTACTTAAGGCCAGTTCTTGGCGCGTATCACAGCTGTCCGACCTCCTGTCAGCCCCCTGCCTCCCTCTCCCGGCCTTCCTCCCACCCGCACTCAGACAAAGTTCCAACTGCGTAATATCTTCTGCTTAGAGAACAATTATCAAAACTGTTTCAGTTTCAGTGCCTAAAATTAGGCACTAATCAATAGATGGCAGCATATTTCATTTACAACTCGCCACCCCCTCTCCCCTATCTCTGTGGGTGTGTGTGTGTGTGTGTGTGTGTGGCTCCTTGGCTGGAATCACTTAATGCCACACACAAGCAGCTCCACTGGCCCAGCCCAGCCCCAGCCAAAGAGGCACGTCGTCTATTTGTTTTGTTAACAACATTCTTGAGATGCTTTTATGAGGCATGCTATGCCTGGAGAATCGGTAAATCACATGACTCCCCCAACCAACCCAATCCAGCCCAAACGGCATTTATAAGCAGAACCCCACACCATCCTCCTTCTCCTCCTCCTCCTCCTCCTCCTCCTCCTGCACGACTATATAGACTCCCGTCCACCCGTTGACACTATTTGTTGGCGCGTGAGTAATGCGCATGGCTTAATTTCAGTCTGTTGTCACATATTTGAAAGGCGCCCGAAAATACGCCCAGGCATAAATATTTATAGCCCCGTCAGCCCCTTCGCAGATTAGAAAACGCTTAAGTGCGACTTTTAACTCGTGACTTGTCTTAAGTGTCCCGCCCCGCCCCACTTCACACGCACACACACACACACACATTCATGCTGCTGCTGCTGCCAGCGCCTATTCTCGACTGTCAACGGAAGATGCCGATGACGGCACGCGTCATCTTTTTGCTGTTGCCCGCTCCACCTCTCGGTGAATGCTGCCGGCATATGTTTAATAGTTGTGCGACAAATATGAGCGACTCTTGAGGCATTTTTAAGTAGCTCCTCGGCAAACGCCCCCCCCTCTCTCTGTCGCCCTGCCACTATCCCTCTCAATGTGTTTGACGGCGAACCCTATCCCCTTCTAGTTGCGTATCTGATCTGCGCTGTTTGATTATGTTGTCGCACGCGCTGTTTAATACTGTATATGAATATGAAAATAACACCACCAGCATCACCCGTGCCACCCCTGCCACCCGTGCCTGTCCACCTTCCACTCTCCCCTGCCAACAGACGGACGTCGGCGTCGGCGTTGGCGTCGGCGTCGTGCCTTGAGGGTTGTTGCCAAGACGTTGGCGGGTTAATTGAAAAACTTAAGTGCCAACAGTCGCTGCGGATTAACCATATTAAAAATTTAATTAATGCCACTTTCGTTAAACTATTTTGATATTCTTGCCGTTTAGGCATTGCCATAACAAGGGGGCGTGGCCGGCAACGAAACACACTCAACTGGATGTGAAATGTGAAATAGAAACTGAAATTTCTTTTTATGATGGCTTAATCCCATTTCAAATGAGGCGAAAAGTCTGAAGAGTAGGTATATTTATGATTATTTATGTAATGCAGGAAGATATAGGAAAATATATGAATCCATATGAATTCTTATGATTCTATATGAATTTTCAACAGGAGTTACAAAAAGTCTCTAGAGTGATTCCGCAGAAGTTTTCATACTGAAGTCGAGCGCTAAAAATTAGCAATATTTTATTATTTATTAATTAATATATATTTAATTTTAGTTTCATGTATATTGATGTAATCAGTCATAATTGCCATATATAAAGTATATGCATATAAAATATGATAAAGCTCTCTTAGAGCAACTACACAATTTGATGCGTCAAAAATAATAGTTTCTATGAAATTGCAATGAAAAATGATTAAATGTGGCTGCTAATCTATAATAATATAATTAACAATGAAATATTCATGCTCCTATTTCTCACGCAATTCCTTCAATTATTATGCAACTTGTGTTTAACAGTTACAATCAATAATTATTTCTAATTTATTTTTAATTTAACTTCAATTCTTTTATATTTCAATTAACTATCTCTCTCTCTCTCTCTCTCTCTCTTCTTAGTCGCCTGCCTGTCTTATTCATTCCATTTCCTCAATCTGATCAGTAGACTGAAAAATGCATGAGATATATACAAGGGCTATATACATACATATATGAAAAAAATAAAAATTATGTTCTTAGAGCGAATGTTTATTTATATACACTTTGTTTGAATTTTTTATTTTTTTCCATATTTAATTTTTTTTTTTATATATACATATATCTAATACTAAACAATTTAGTTTATATCAATAAATAAAATACTTAACAATATTATGTGTTATTGTTATATTTTTGCAAGTTTATTTTCAGTTATTATATATTTTTATATTTCAGAAGAAAAGGCCTAAGATCCTGTATTCTCTATTATATTATTGGTTAATAATATTGTAATTTATGTAAACAAAAATATGTGCAAAAATATTGTAATTTATTAAAAATATATATATATTTTGTAATATTAAAAAAAAAAACTTGACCAAAAAATATATAATAATAAAATATAATAAGAGGCAAAAAATGTAATATTAAATGTGCTTAAGTTTGTATATTCTTAAAAAATATATTCGATTCCATATAAAAAAAAATTCTCTCTCTCTCTCTCCGTTTCACTCTTTTCTACATTCTAAAACCAACAAAAAATTAATCAAAACATTTGAAATGCCAAATAAATTACGATGAGCTCATAATGATGCAAACAATGTATGAATATGAATGCAGCAGAAATTGAAGCGTCATTAAATTTACATCACTCAGCAATCCAGTTATTCACACACACACACACGCAGACACCCATGCAGATGCCGTATGTAAGTGTGTGTGCGTATAGAGATATGCAGATGGCCACAGGGCATTTGGCTTATACATATGTAAGTAAAACACTTTTGGTAATTCATTAAGCTACGGAAGTTGAACTCAGAACTGCAATTTCCCCTAGAACCAATTATAGAAAAATTTAAATTCGTTTTAAAAGCAGACCAAACGCATGTCCCATGTCCAGCGCTGTTGGCCCAGACAGACGACTACACGACGACGACGACGACCATGACGACTCATGCAGAAATGGAAGGAGAGCCAAAGGCAACAGCAGCAGCAGCAGCAGCAGCCGGAGCTGGAGCTGGTAATGGTAATGGTATGAGAGAAGCTGTAGATGGCCACTGGCGTTGCCTCTGATGGATGAATGTAATGCCATGTGTGAATGTCGGGCAAGGGGTCGGGGCATGTGGGCGATGTGGTCCTCTCTCTGCATGTGCATGCCAGTGTGGGTGTGTGGACAGCGGCATGTTCATAAATTGAAATCACTTCCATATCCAGGGGAAAAGTTTGGCAACAAAATAGAGTAAAAGCGTTGGATCTACCCAAAAAAAAAAAAAAAAAAAAAAGAGAGAAAAAGTTGAAATAAAAAAGCGACAGTAAAGAGCAACGAAGCAGAGAGAAAAAAAAAAAAATGAGTTGAGCCAAGTACCGTGCAATGCCACCCACACACATCGAGCATGCTGGGGAAATAAAAAATTCTGTTTTTAAATCGCTGACATTGGAGAAGGAGGCGGAGCAGGAGCAGCAGCAGGACAAGGACTTGAACCAGCAGCAGCAGCAGCAACAGCAGCAACAGCAGCAGTCCAGGACCAAGTCAGAGTTGGCCATGTACGACAAGTAGGCAACACTTGACACAGTTGCCACTTTCAATTGCCAACATTACTCGAATGGCGCCCACTAAAGAATGGGCTAACCGGGCTGGCATGGGCTGGCATGGGGGTGTGGCATAAGCCGAGCAGCTGCATAGTTGAGGGCGGTGTTTTGTCTGCATATAAATACCGCCTGTGGCCATAAAAGTGGAGACCAACCGACCAACGTGTAACAAGGCCAAAACAAAACAAAAAAAAAAAACGAAAAGGAAGAGAAAATAGGAAAAAAAAAAAGCGAAAAACTCGCCCGACTGCAGCAGCAACGAATTGCCAATTCCAAACGAGTCCCACCCACAGCGCAAAGTCCGCACTAAAAAATGGCTAACCGAATGTGTGTGGGCGCGGCTG
This sequence comes from Drosophila mojavensis, assembly GCF_018153725.1. NCBI lineage: Eukaryota > Metazoa > Arthropoda > Insecta > Diptera > Drosophilidae > Drosophila > Drosophila mojavensis. The sequence goes on along the minus strand of NW_025318667.1, from coordinate 16,694,072 downwards.
TGGATGCTGCTAGCTCTCGATGTGGGTGCGGGCATGGGCGATCCATGTAACTCTGGCTGGGCACTTGGATGCTTGAGAGGTTGTCACATCTGAAACTGCAATCCACTGCCAGCGGCACCTTTTTGCCACAGTCGACCTGGCCAACAGCAATACACTACCATATCAGAGTCGACTTGAACTTGGCCAATAAAATGCTTGATGTTAAAATGTTTAAATTAAAATATTAAATTATTATTTTTCATATTATATTCAAATCAATATATAATGATATGTAAATGTCTAGATTTTATATTTAAAATTAAATGAAATAAGAGTTACACAAAGCGGATTACAACTTATTTCTGTTTTATTTATTAAAATTTATTAAAATTCTACAAATCGTTTTTTTATTGCTATATTCTGTATAATATATAAATTTTCAAAATTGTTTATATTTATTAGTTTATATTATAATACTATAATATAATATTATGAATATTTTAATATTTAATTTAAAAATATTTTAACATTATTAAGTAATGAAACATTTGTATTTTTTTTGTATACTGAAAAAACAAGACAAGTTTTACTTATTTATTTTTTGCTTTCCTTTTATTTCTCTTTTTTATTTATTAAAATAAGCAAATAAAATTTAATTATGCAATATTAAGCAATATATAAAAGATAATAATGTATTATATTTTATAAAATATATTATATATTATTATATAATATATTTAATAAAGAAAAATAATAATATATGTTTATATATATGAATATATTGAAAAACACGATCTTGTCTAAATTTTTCATTGGTATAAAATAAATAAAAAAAAACTATAACTAAATTATTATTATTTTTTTTTATTATTTATTGTTATTTATTTTTAATTTTTAATTATCTAATTAATTAAGGGAATATAATAAAAAAAAACAAAAATAACTATATTGTTATTTTTATAAAATATTGAACAAGTTCATGATTTTTCATACAAAACATTCACATAAAAATTAATACCTTTTCAAAGTATTTTTAAATAAGAAAGCAAATAATAATAATACAATAACAAAACAAAATTTTTATTATTTCTCAGCTTTGTGAATGAACAGAAAAAGTTATTTTTGTTTAATTTGGCTTGCACAAACTTGTTTCTATTTTACTTTATTCCATTTTATATTATTTTTAATTTTTATAAAATATAATCGAAGGCTTTTATTTATCAAAATAAAATTTACTTCGTTTGCCTTCAAATTTACAACTTATTCAGTTTATTTTTATTTATTATCTAAAAAAAAAATCTCAAGGTTTTTTTTATAGTAATATATATTTTTTGTTAATAAGCAATATTTTCTATTTATGTGTTTTATAATTCATAATAAATGAACTCTCCCTTTTTTATAGAGTATTTGCCAGGTATCTGCACAACGTATGCAACTTTAGTCGTTTGATGTTTTTTTTTTTTTACTTTCGTTCTTCAGCTTGTTGTGTACTCTTCCTTTCTGCCTTTGCCCTTATCACATTTCCATCGCATCGCATCACATCGCATCGCATCGTATCGCATCGTTGCCAGTGTCCAGTGTCCTGTCCTCCTGTTGTTTAGTTACTTTGGTAGTTTCGTTATATTTATTGGCCCACATTGGGTGAAAAATGTTCAACGCTTTGGCAATTTAGTTGAGTACCGTTATATGCTGGCGGCCTGGACTCTCTCTGGCACTGCCCAGCATCGGCATCGGCATCGGCATCTGGCATCAGGCATGGGTGGTGAGCTCTGGCGCTCCAGGCTCATAAAATGCGAAAAAGCTAAAGCAGAACAATGAATGCCAGCACCAGAATCAACTCTCGTCCACCTAGACAACTATCCGTGGCAGCAAGTGGAGCGAGAGCAACGGACAGGAGGCCAGCGGACAGGGGGCGAGCGCGATTTACGAGTTGCCATTTTGCTGCTCAACTGGGCCGTGAAGCGAAAAACGAAAAATGAAGGATCACCGCCCGCCCACACACGGACTCGTCGCATATGGGCACAGCGCCTGGACATGCCCATAGCACACTCAATGCTGGAGCTCCCATGCTCAAGCATGGAACCCACCATCATCGTCCAACTCGCATCGACTGACGCTTTATTTCATATTACATAATTGGGCGAATAATGAGTCTAATTGAGTTTTTATGTTTTTGTCGACAAAAACGCAACTCCAGCTTACTTTGCTTGTTAGCCATGTGCTTTGAATGCTTTGAATGTAATGAGTATATACGCACCTGAAGCTGCTGATATGTATAGCTCCATATATATCCTATCTGATATTTATTGATATCAAACTAAACGGAGCATTATCTAAAAACTCTCTCGCTGATTGAATATCTGCTAGCAGTATATTGTGCAGTCGGTTATGCCCGAACCTATTTCGGCTTTAGTCTGACATTTATCTATAACGAACTACACAGAATCAGAATCAGAATCACATAGAGCATTGACTAAATTATCTGGAATCTCCTGCTGGCAGTATATCATGCAGTCGGTTATGCCCGACCTTATTTAGGCTCAAGTCCTATATTTATCTATATCGAATTGAATCATTAACGTCTCTCGAATTGCTCGTTAGCTGAATATCTGTCAGCAATATATTGTGCAGTCAGTTATGCCCGACCTTATTTAGGCTCCAATCTTATATTAATCTATAACGAACTACACAAAATTCTTTGTTTCTACAGTTCAGTCGGCTCTAGTCTGATATTTACCTATGTATATAAGACTACACAAAATCGAGCATAAGCTAAAATCTCTAGAATCTCCTGCTGGCAGCATATCGTTCAGTCGGCTATGCCCGATTTGAATTCGACTCATTTTTTTTGTATGTCGTATGTTTTGCTCAATCCCTGTTGTCGCTCGGGCTAAATGAGTTGGTATTTGTAGCCGCTGGTCATTTGGGCGACACGCCCCCTCACACACACACACACCCGCACACACACAGCCATATAGACATACGTCTGGCCCATTTTCGTGTGAGACACTAACTCAATTAACGTCGCTGGCACCATGTGTTAATATCCTCTGTGCTTCCGTTCGCCCCCAATTTGGACTCCGGCTCGGATTGTAGCTTTCCTCAGACCGTGCCCAAGCCGGCGCACTTGTGTGTAATTGTATGTAATTGCGATTCAGAAAAGTCAAAAGCCTGCGAAATCACATTATTTTGTTTATCATTTTTTGAATGATAAAGGATTCATATGAATTTGACAAGGGTATTCCCTTGAATAGGCTCGGCTTGAATTGCATTGCATGAAATTTTAGCTCAGTTTCAGCTATGAATGAGCCTCATCTTGTTAACCTTCTATGTCCTGCCGCTAGATGGCGCTAAATGGTCGATGGCCGATGGCCACGCGATTGTGTTAGATGCATTTAGCACGCCAAATTGCGCTCGCCCGCTCCTGCTGTTCCGGCTGTTCCGGCTAGCAGTGTCCTTGAGTTCCTTTAATGCTAATGCAACTGTCGGATGCACTGGGACCAACTGCTGGGCCATGTCCTCGACTGTTAACTGCCCAAAAGTCAGCCCGGATCCGTGCACCTTCCGTACCTTTCGCTGAGCCTGCGCGTGCACAGAAGCTGTCCATCCTTTTCGGCACCTATTGTGCACCAGCGCGCGCTCTCTTTCTCTCCCTCTCTCTCTCGCTCTCCCTTTTTCACTTTCTCTGAGAGTCCTGCTCTGGCCCGTAGACCTTCAGCGACCTTCCTGCCGCCCGCTGAGCTGCGCACGCGAATCGCAAGATAGCGGGGCAGCGCAAGACAGAGATAGCTATAGATATGTGTGTGTGTGTATGTGTGTGTGTGTCCCGTTTACAACTTTCTACGAACACTGCGTGCGCCTGCAGCTTTACGACGCTCGATTCATTGGAATGCGCTCCGGTTGCTGGGCGAGCAGCCGGACCATTGCAGTTAGCATGCGGCACTGGGTGCCCGACTCGCAGCTCCCTGTGGGCTGAGCAGCAGCCGCTTGCTGTGCCACCGCTGCGCTACTCGCGTGCTGTGCCCGCGACCAGAGCCCCGAGCCCCGAGCCAGGCAAGCGAGAGAGCCAAGCAGGAGGCGTTGCCACTGCACGCTTCCTGGCCTCACCTATACGCATGCATATGCATATGCATAAATGCCATGCGATCTATTGTTGGCAATGCACATTTAATTGGACATCATGCGGTGCAATTGATTTGCCCATCGATATACAAGCGCGCTGAGAATCGAACAACATTTTGCTACAATTATTTGTGGAATGTCAACATGAAATATTTCACATTTCATATCAAACTGATTTGATGACTTAATCGGGGAGAAACAAATGTATAATGAGGTAGTTAAACTACTAAGTGTAAAAGAGAAACAAGTATAATAATAATAAATAATAATAAAAATAAATAATAATAAAAAATTAATAAATAAATTTGATTTGTTTTTCTATAACTATTTGAAATAGCCTAAATTATAATATGTATGTATGTATATATTAATATAATAATAATATATAATAATAAATAATAATAATATATAATAAAAGTATAGTAATAATAATAATATACATAATATTCTAATTAATATCCATACTTATGTACTATATAAAATTGATTTTTTTTTTTTTTTTTTAAACTATAACAAACAGTATCATAACTATAACTATAAGTATTTTATTTTATTATTTTATTTTATTTATTTTATTTTATTATTTTTTTTTTTAACTCTAATTTGAACTATAAAATGCATTTCATATATTGCATATGAGCAATGCTTGGCTGCCTCTTCAACTGCTCCCCTAGGGCTCCACTGTTCCCCTAGTGCCCCAAACTGCAGCAACAACAAAACAACAACAATTGGCAGCAGGAATCGGAACAGCATTAGCAACATAGCCCAAAGCATGGCAATTCGCTGTTCAGTGTCCGCCTGCAATGCAGACCAACTAGAAGCCTCTGGCAAGTGCTTTGTCAGCCGTTCAATAGAGCATGCTCTGTTTGCTAAGTGAAACGGGTATATTGGCACGAATCGTAGGCGGAATTGAGAGCACCAAATTATGTCTAATGAATCGGAATCTAAATGAGATATATGCGTCTATTGATCTGCTATAGTTTTTACTGATTCAAAGTGCATTCGCTTATGGGCAACTGAGAAATTCTTTGCTTAGTATTCGCGGGGAGCATTCGGCAGTCGATTGCATCCGCTTGCAGCATTTTTCTTACTTTGTTTTCTTGCACTACTATTTTTGTATTTTTTTTTTTTTTTTTTTTCTTTATGAAGCAAAATTTGTTTGGAATTTTTTCCAGCAACAGCAGGAGTTGGAGCAGGAGCAGTAGCAGGAGTAGCAAACGCCCGCTTCTGTTTTCTGTAACATGCTGCAATTGTCCAGCTGCCCAGTTGCCCCGCCTCCTGCCTTCATATTCTCGTCGCGCTCCCCATGCTCCACATAGACATTTTTTTGCGGGTATCCGATATAGTTGGGTCAGTGCTTGTGGCCAGAATGGTTCTGGTTGCGGGTTTCACAGTGCCGAGTGGGCCAGCTCCCACCTCCCACCACCCACTCTCTCCCTCTCACTCTCTCTCTCTCTCTCTCTCTCTCTCTCTCCCACTCACTGTATGTGTGTGTGAGTGCGTTATTGAGTGCAAATAGCAATTTCGCAACAATTCTGCCCAGCAGCATCTGGAAATTTGCTCGTTTTTCCTTTCAGCACTTTAGGCCCAGAATTGAGGGTTGAGAATTTCAAGCGGATAAGCCTGAGCACCCACGGGCACGGGTCGAGCACCGAGCCCCCGAAGGCCCCCTTCACCCCCCATATTGGGTACAGGCGTTGCATTGCCATTAACTTGGGCCTGCCGCTGATGCTGCTGCTGCTGCTGCTGTTGGGGCTATCTATTCATTTTGGCGATGGGGCTTGCATGGGTTTCCCGGGCGCATTGTAACGGATTTCTGGTAACTGTTTTTGGTTGCCGTCGCGTCGATTTTTGCTGCTTCAACTGCGCTCACACACACACATACACACTCACAGATGCACGAACTGTCAAATCTTTTTGTGTGTCCGTGTCTCGATATTGTCCACTGGGGAGTCCCTGGCGACGCCACGGGCTGGGAGCGGGGAGCGGGGGGGCGTGGGAGGTGCTGCGGCGTTGGCTTAGACGGCATTCCTGCAGTCGATTTTATTGGATTACGGTTTAGATTGCATTGGCAAAAAACTGCAACTGTAGCAGCAGCAGCAGGAGCAGCAGGAGCAGCAGGAGCAGACGCTGTTTGGTATTCATGTTGTTTATATTGCTGGCATTGTTGCTGTTGTTAGTGTTGTTTAGAAAACATGCTGCATGCAAAAGGAATAAAGGCGGCTCGCTCGTCCTTGCCATCCCCGCACATTTTGTTATACTTGGTTTTCTGCTATTTTTTTCGTTTTATCATTCGACAACAGCAACAATAACATGCAGGCGTGAACGAATTGAAATTTGTTTGTTGTTTGTTGCTGTCGCTTGTTGTTGCGATTGTTGTTGTTGCAGTTGTTGTTGCAGTTGTTGGTCATGTTGCTGTTTGATGTTCGATGGCATGCGCTTCCGTTGCGTTTGTACGTGCAACGCGACGCGACAATGTCCTGTCAATTGAAACAGCAGCTTAAAAAGGATAGCAATGCGGCCAGCAGCAAGCAGACGGTGCTCATACGCTACAATTCAGAGAGAATATCTATGGGGTGTTAAGTGAATGTTAAGTGAATGTTATATGTCTTAAGCTAAAAATTACATTAAGAAAATACTTGTTCTAATGCTTTCTAAATCGGAATATAGCTCAGTATTTGATTGACTAAAATGATTAAATGTTAAATAAATGTTATGTGAGTGTTAAGTCTATGGGATATGTCTTAAATTCAAAAATTGAGCGAATTTTCGTTGTTATTCTTTGAATATAAATATGGTTATAAAATCGAAGTATATCTAAATGTTAAATGTGAAGTGAATGTTAACTGTATGGGATTTGTCATATGATGAAAAATAGATTTAAATGTTAAATCAATGTTAATTCAATGTTATATGTCTTAAATTAAAAATGATATTAAGCGAATACCCGTAAATAAATCTAACTATGAAATTGGATAATATCTGAGTATTTTATTGACTGCAGAGTCAAATGTTAAATAAATGTGAAGTGAATGTGATATGTCATAAATACAAATTTATATTCATTATATTGATTTATTTTATTCTTTACTAATTATAAAAATTATTTTCTCTGACCAAACAGAAAACATTTCACATTAATTTATATTTAATTTTTTTATGTAAAAAATAATATAAAAAATTGAAATTTCAAAATATTTGTTATCTGTTATATTAAAAAAAAAAAGTTAAATAAAACTTACTAAATTTATTATTTAAATGTGTTCAAATAATAATTATTTAATTTAACAAAGTAACACTATATTGAAATACAAATAGAAATAGTAGAAATGGGATAGTTTAAATTAACGACAGATTTATTTTTGTACTAATTTTAAAATTGAACTTTTTGTGACCATAGAGAAAACATTTTCCATTAAATTTTATTTATTTTCTTATATATGTATACTAAAGATTATATACTATGCATAAAATAAATTCCAAACAAAATTTCGAATCTCAAAATATTCGTATTTTCTGGTTTAGTATATAACGAAAATATTACAAAAATTAATCAAATAATACTTATTTAATTTTGTTGTATTGCATTGTGTTTAAATAGAACAAATATAGAAATAAAAATATAAATAATAATAAAAATATAATTAATAAACATATAAATAATAATAAAAATATAAATGATAAAAATGTGAATAAAATATTTAAAAATTATGGTTTAATTTGATTAGAGATCAGAATTCATAAGCAAACTTCATTTAATATGTGCTTATAATGCAGGCTTCCTCCATTCTACAAAGACTTCTTTCTAGGCCTATGGCTCTATTGTTGCCTACGTCTAAGCTGCATGGATCCAGGGTATATTCGAGAGTGGTAAATTCCCACTGTCGCTGTGGATATTTTGTATGCACGTATGCAAATTTGCAGCTAGTTTGCTGGCATTTTCGGCAGCCCGCCTGGGCCAGCCGCCTTTCATTATGGCTGTTAAATGTAATGCATTTTGGATGGCTCTGTGCATGCGAATTGCTTTGCATGCGCACTCTGGTTTGTCACTTGATTCGCTGAAAGCCGATTTTCAATTATTGGACTTTGTTTTTAGTGCAATTGTCTGAAGCGCAGCAAGGGTTGGCGACTTCGGCCCCAAGTCGAGTTGCCGTTGGCTCCTTTAAATGTTTATGCACTGTGCCCAGCGGGCAGCAGCAAGTGGGCGTGGGTGGGGCACGGCAAGGGCTATGGAGATTAGACACAGACAGTGTGAGTGTGTGTTGGTGTGGGTGTGTGTGTGTGTGTCGGAGTGTTGCTAATAATGGCGCTACATGCAGCGCACATGTTTGGTCCTTGTCAAAGGATTTTTTGTTCGGACTGTGGCCCAATCTAAGCTAATTAAATTTTGGCCACGGCGCTTCGGGTACCGAGCAAAGAGCTCGAAAGCAAACGCAAAAGCAAAAAAAAAATCAAGGCGAACCAAAGGTCAAAGGCCAAAGGGCATAAGCTAAATGAGCTGCAGCAGCAATTTAATTAAAAATTTGCTTACACACATGCACGCACACACACACACACACACACACACACACACATACACTATCCGCCCCCTACTGCGCCAACGATGGCCCCAAAACAGGATCAAAGGATCAAGCGCTATCGCTGATGCGGCAACGGCGACCACAAGCTGCTGCTGCTGCTGCTGCCGCAGGAGTAGAGTAAGACGCCCCGAAAAACCCTTTTGCCTAATGCGCTGTTAATGCGTGCAATACACACACGCCCACACATACCCACACACACACACACGCATACACATACTAAGATAATCCCCATTTTAGACTAATTAAATTGTCAAATATTTGGCGTGGGCGCGTCTTCTTGCTGTTGGGCGTGGCAGAGCAAGCAAAACTGTGCTCAGCGCTTCAACTAATTTGCAGCTAATTAAATGCTCGCCAGCTGCGCGCCAGCAGCAGGAGCAGCAGCAGCAGCAGCAACAGGACACAGTCGAAGGACGACAAAAAAAAAAAAAAAAAAGGAAAAGGAAAAGAGAAGGTAACGGGTTAGCCAATTCAGGTAGCTGGGCCGGAATAGTGCGCGATGCATTGTGCATACGGGGTTTTGGTCAGCCAAACAATATGCTAACCGGGTCAGAGGTTTATGGCCCATTTCCATGGCCCTCAGATCAATGTCAATTGCCAAAAGCAGCGACGCAGCAGAAAGAGTTAAAAGGAGTGAGCCGAGCACGCTGCACTCATAAAATCTATCTATCCTTTTCGCCTCCGCTCCTGCTGCCGCTGCTGCTGCTGCTGCTGCTCCTATTGTTTGTTGTTTATTTATGCAGTCGGCGCATTGTGTGGCCAAAGCAAACGCGCTCGCACTCGCTCTGGCTCTTGCTCTGCCTCTGGCTCTGGCTCTGCTCTACTCATCCTTAGGCTTTATGGCCCCGTTCAATCGGGTTTGAGGCTCCGCGAACGGCAACCCTTAATTCATTGGAAATTTTTCGGCGCTGCTCTGCACTGCACAGCCCACTCTGTGCCCCGTCCCGCTACTTTCCCCGCCCACCGATTCGAGCCGGTGCGCTTTTACAACTTGTCAGTCATTCGAACAAAACTAATTTGCATGTCATTTCTTTAGCACACTTGAAAATTTGAGCATTTTGCACGAAGTGGCGAAGGGACATGGGACACGGCATGGCACGGGGGTGTTTTGCCGCCAGAACTATTGAATGAGCCTTGCCCAAGCACTGCATCGGTAAACAACTCTGCAAAGACCCTAATTGAACCACGGAACCTCAAGCGCTTTTTGTGCATTTCGACGCAAGGACGACGGCCCGAAACTCAGCCGTCAATTCAGATGCCAAAGCGGACTTATCTTTAAGAGTTTCCAACGGTTTATTTAACTTGTATTTTAGATTTCCACAAATATCGAAGTCAACGTATTTCAGATAGATGATGTCGAGCTTTGAGCTGAAATTATTTATAGTATAAAACTGATTCAAGTACACATATAGCAGACTGAAGAAAATATAACATATTATTTAACTTTTATTCATTGTAACTTGGTATACATCAATATACTTCATAGTAGGACTGGATTAGAAAATATACAGTGATTAACATTGATATTCGGATCTATTTTTATTATTTTCTTCAAATGCCCATAAAAAACTTATATAGTATATAACTAATTCATATTGACTTAAACAATCCCATAATAAAATATAATATTATATAATAATATAATAATAGTATATTTAATAATTGTCTATGTATTTTTAAGACTTTTTTATAGGGCTGTATTTATTGCTCTCTCTCTCTCTCTCCCTTTCTCTCTCGTTCACTCCCTTTCTCTTTCGCTCTCTCTCTCACTCTCTCTCTCGTTCTCTCCCTTTCTCTTTCGCTCTCTATCTCTCACCCCTTCTCTTTCACTTGCACTTTCTCTCTCTCTCTCTCTCACTCTGTCGCTCTCTCTTGCAATCATAAAAGTGCCAAAAAGGATATTTTCTTTTTCTTCCTTTCCTTCTCTCCTCTTACACCTTCTTCGTCAATTCTATTTTAGAATTTTTTTATACAAATTTTGAAATTGGATTTGGATTTTTTTTTATATAAACGCTTAGTTTCTAAAAATATCAACTTGATCAGATTTCCATCTTAAATAACTGTCGGTATATTCGTTGTATATATCTACTCAAATACAATTTCTATTGATTGACATTTTTATGTTTTATTTAATCTATTATTTTGAATAAAATAAGGCTTAGCAAGGTCCATATCGCTGTCCATCCGCCCATCCATTTGTCTGTCAGTCCGTCCGCCCATCTGACTGTCCGTCACTTTCGCCCTATGCAAACCCATTGCCCTCTATTGAAGCTATAGATTTGATATTTGGAACATATACTCGTGTATAGTCTGGAATTATTAAGTGTCAAAATAATCCCTATCCGCCCAGTAAAGGCGTGGCTAACTGAAGAACTCAGAAACTATGGTAATTGAAGTGCTAGAGACTTGAAATTTCAAATGCCCGGGTTTATAGCTCAAAGAGATATGGTGTACATACCTAGGCTCATTGTAGGCGTGGGCAAAGCTTTACTTTCTACACCTTTAGTGTTAAGAACTAAAAATTGATTAATATCATTTAACGATATAATAAATATATATCAATTGGGGGCGTGTCGAACCGAAAAAAGGATCTGGCTGGCGAGTATTCTGCAGGCGGTAACAGGCGACTATACGAGCTATGTCGGCAATTCAATAAGAATCAGCCCACATTACCGACAACCTCGCTGCGGCCCTGTACATATTATATATATGTAGATATAATTTCGTTAGTTACTATAGATGTATACAAATATAGGATTGTTTTGACTAGCTGAAAGGAGAACAAACGATATATAAAGACCTGAGAAAGCCCATCAAAAGAGATGTTGCTAGAGATAGAAACCTGGGTAGGAGTAGAAATGAAAGTCGGTTGGGTTTCTTGGAGCGCATACATTTTACTTGCTTCATTTGCGCGTCCAACGATAACACGTGCACTCGAAGGCAATTTTGGATTGGAAAAGGAATTGTGGATTAAAATGTGCAAACAAAATGAGACACGCCAACAATTAGCGAATTTTGTGCGAATAAGGAAACCGAGATCAGAGTGCTGAGCGTCAGCAACGCAGCTCCTCCAACTCTTGCAGATCCAGTGCCCATCTCCTCCAGCATCCCCAAGAGCGGCAGCACGGTATGCGGCGGGCTCAGCGTCTGTCTATATGACATCGCCGTCGGGCTCTGGTGGCGACGGTGAGGGGGCGTGGTGCTGTGCCAGCTTCCTCTCGTAGGCATCGATCTGGGCGGCAATAGACGCCAGCTGCTGCTGTATGAAGTCGCATAGGCGCAATATCTGTTGAACGCTGCGCTCGCGACGCTGCTCGAGAGTCTCACGTCTTGGTGGCTGGATCACTCGCTGCGGCGGCGGCTGTGCCGGCTCCCCCTGCATGCCATCGCCGGCGCCGCGCAAATGCGGCGCCAATGGCGCCTCGATAATGATCTCTGCATCGCCGCCGCCCATATGGGCCATGTGATTGGCGGGGGCCACTGTGGGTATGCCCATCACATGATTATTATCGCCAATGGTGCCAACATCACCAGCCTGTCCCTCATTGCCCATCGCACCCCAGCCGCCGGCCAGGTGCCTCCTTGGCAGCGTCTGTCTTGCATAACGCTCCATTTGGGTGCGCAATGGGTTTGTCATTGGCATTGGCATTGGCATTGGCATTGTCATTGGCATTGTGACTGGCATTGGCATCGGCTGTGGCATCGGCATCGGCTGTGGCATCGGCTGTGGCATCGGCTGTGGCATCGTCAACGGCAACGTCATCGGCATCTCCATGTGTTGCATATAGTCAAATATGTTTTGTCTGTGGCGGCGGCGTCGGTTGATCAAAATGTGACTGTAATTGTAGAGGTTGTTGTTGTTGTTGTTGTTGCTGCTGCTGCTGTTGTAGTTAGTGTTGTACGTGTTGCTGTGGGTATTGGTGTGGTTGTTGTTAATGTTGTTGTTGTTGTCGCCGCTGCTGTTGTCGCTGCTGCTGCTGTTGTTGTTGTTGTTGTTGCTATTGGTAGCTGTGTAAGTGTTTCTGTTGTTGTTGCTGTTGCTGCTGTTGCTGTTGTTGCTATTGTTGCTATTCGACGCCATTGCTATTTTGTGGGCGTTTTGAATTTTAAAACCGAAACGGAAAAGTTTTGCGAGCGCCAAGCGAATTTCTAAAAGTTTGAAGCGTGCTTGTAACCCGATCTGTATGCCGATGAAATAATACTGAACAACATTGACAAACATTGACATTAGCCGGCCTTTGAATTGAACGCTCCAGCCACGCCTGCTCATATTTATCACAGCATCTTCGAGTTGCGGCTTTTAATGGCAAATGGCAAACATTAGGAAATCGCAAAATAAAATGCAATATTTATTTAGAATTTAATATTAAATATTTACTCATGTTTATTAAGATGGGGTGCACATATACCCTGTTTGCGGAATGAAGAGTAAGTATGTTGCATGGTCAGCCAATTGCAGGTGTTAGACTAGCGAGAAAGAGATGGGGAGTAGAGATGGCATCATGAGTATATATAGAGAGAGAATTATAGCCTAATTGTTGCAATTAATTCATATTTAAATATTCAATTTATTTAAATAAATAAAATTTTCGCATTCCATATACCACACAATAAAAAAAAAAAAACAGTAATATAAAATTAAATAAAAAATAAAAAATTATTTCAAGTATATCATGTTATTATTATAATATCATATCACTATTATAATTACTTCATTATTTAATAATAATAGCCGAATCATTACAATTAAATCATATTTAAATATTAAATTAAATAAATAAAATTTTCGCATTTTATATACCACACAAAAAAATTAATATAAAATAATATAAAAAATAAAAAAAATAAATGTTCAAGTATATCATGTTTTTATTATAATATCATATCATTATTATAATTACATCATTATTTGATTAAGTGAATTTAAAAGAAAACTTATGCTAATTTGCTTGGATATGAAAAGAACTTTCGAAGTTCTTGCTCAGGGATTAAAAAATATTACAGCGACAGTAATTTTTGTATTTATTTTATATTTGCAATCTCTCTGCTACGAAACAATAAAATATTAACAATAACTAAAAATTAACGGATGATTTGAATTTCAATTAAACAAAGTAAATTATTGATTAATATATAAATAATACATAAACAAGAAAATAAGTAGAGTGAGCGCTTCTAATCAATTAAATATTACATAGTAAAAATATTATTATATTATTATATTATTGTTGTTGAAATATTATATAATAAAAAGTAAACATGTTTGTTAGATAGAGCTGTATATTTAAGAAACTTGTTTACTTTGTATAATATAACATTACAACAACAATAATATAATAATAATATAATAATAATAATAATTAAGAGTAAGCAAAACACTTTCAGCGCCTCTTTCCAAGTGGATATAACACATCTGAAATGGTTGCCATATAGAGAGAGGGCGCATCCAACAATGCTTGATTAATTCACGCACATTCTTAATAGCATTAACAAGCCTTTCATTGTATTGAAAGAAGTAGCCAGCTGCCCATTATAATGCATTAGTGGATCCACCTGAATAAAGCTCTTGGCAATTCTATAAGCTGAGCTCAGCTGATATGCTATCTCGCTCTCTCTCTACAAATATACACATACATCTATTAATGTCTACGCATTCGTATAGTTTTACGCCAACTCAAGTGCAGAGCAACCCCAGGAGTAGACCAAAGTCACACGCACACTCACGCACACTCACACACACAGAGCATAACTGTTATGTTAAGCTTTAGAATAATATGCATGCTTGTTGGCAGGACATCGTCATCAAAACGGCAGGCAGGCAGGCAGACAGCCAGGCCGACAGGTAGCGACAGGACAGGACGGGACAGGACAGGACGCCAAAGGATACTGGAGATGCCGCCCAAAAAGGGTGCAAAAAAAATATACGAAAAAGAAAGAAAAAAGAGAGCGGCCAAACACAAATCATATTACAAAACTTTACACGCTTAAGAGCGCATGTAATTGGCTTTTGAAATGTGCGCGCGGCAAAAGGTTAACACGTTTTGTTGGTAACCAGGAGCCAGTGGGGGCAGTGCGGGCAGTGCGGCCCGGACCCGAACCCGGACCCGGACCCGGCTGTGAATGTGGTAGCCAGTGGCCAGGACAATGGCACCGGCGATGCCAACGATACGAGCGCTGCGCTTTGGGCCCCGAATGTGCTAATAACAATAAGTGTCCTTTGTGCCAGTAAAATGTCGTCGTGTCAGTGTGTTCACTTTTGAAATATGAGCAGAGACCAGGAGCCCGGAGAGACAAAACGAACGAGCGAACGACAAGGATCCAAGGCAAGGACAACAACGCTGCCTGGCTGTATGACTGGGCTGACTGGCAACCCCCTTGATGCCACTGGCTAATTTTCGACGCCGCCAACAACTTAGCGTGCATTGTTGTTGTTGCTGTTGTTGTTGTTGTTTTGCTGTTGGCGTTCGGTTATATCCTTGAAACTTTTTGGCGCTAGACATGTGCTCGTTTTAGCTGTGACGTATATTTAACATGCCACACCGCAACTCCAGCTCCATTCAACATTCGAGTGAAGGCACTGAACAATATACCGCCTAACCGCCCATGCCACGCCCCACTCCCCACGCCCCATGTCCCATACCCCATGTATATTACGATTTTTGAGTGTTGGCATGTTTGCTGTCAGAAAATTGTCAGAATTTTATGGCCCCATTGGAAGTACATTTTGCTTGATTCCAATTCTTTTTTTTTTTTGTTTTTTTTTTTTTTTTTTTTTGTATTTATTTATTTTTTATTTTACTTTGTTGTTGTTGTGATTGGTGTTCGCTACTTTGTGTTGTTTCTCTTTTGATTGTACTTAGTTGTTGTTGCTTGCGTTTTAATAGTGCTGCACTAGAAATTTCTAGCGGGCTCGATGATTGCAAACAATTGACAGGCCTCTTTTGGCTAGACAAAAAAAAAAAAAAAAAAAAATATATATATATATACATAAAACAAAATAAAAAATAATACACAATAAAAACAAAACAACGATCGCTCGTTATGGCAATTGTCTTGCCAATTGCTTTGCCTAGATTGTTGTAATATATGTATTTATATACATTTATATATATTCTAATCTAATTTTGTTATTTATATTGATGATGATGCAGCTGTTGCTGTTGTTGCGTTGCAATTGCCTAAGCAATGAATGCTGTTGATAACAGTTAAAGTGGGCAGCAGAGCTTGAAGAGAAATTGTGATCCAATAAATGAATTAAATGTAATAGGAAAATATGTTGAGTTTGTGACTGAAAAATAATTTCAAGATAGCTGTATATTATATATTTATTTATTTTATTTATATTATTTATATGAACATACATATATGTAATATAAAGCACTAAAGCTGCCTTTAGTCTCATTAATAATCACGAGCTTAGCTTATCAACTAATTTCAGCTTATGCTTGGAGTAAGCTAATTACCTATGGAAGAAAATAATGAATGAATAATAATGAAATATATGATATGTATATATATTATTATATGTCATATACAGTGTATAAAAATAAAATTCTATTATGTGGTTATATTATATTTTTCACTTAATTTATATTTTGTAAAAGGTAAAATAATTATTGAAATAATCATTAATTAATTTCAAGCTGCTGTTATAATATACAATAATTAAAGCCAAGTATTTTTAATTCACCCAAGCTCAATGCTTATTAAGACACGAACGTATGTATACATGTATATATATAAAAATAAATAAAATATATAATAGAAATATTAAATTAAATCTATAAATAGAACAGAATCCAGAATATTTAACTATATTTATGAGTTTGCTTGCTTGATAAATTTTATACATATACATATATATATTATTATATTTTATACAAATATATATACAAATTTTTTATTAAGCAAGCAAAATCACGAATTTGCTGATTAATTTATGTACTTATCAAGAACTTCCGGATTCTGCTTAAAAATTATTCTATTTATATTTTCTATCTATGTATATATTTAAATTTGATATTCATATATACTATATATTTTATTTATTTATTTTTTATTTATTATAAATTTAATTTTTATATATCTATATATTTTAACTAATTAAATATATTTTATAATGTTAATATATTTATTTTATACATATATTTTTTTATTTTAATTTTGATTGTTTCATTTATTATTCATACATGATTTTCTTTGCAAATACATTCAAATACCTAACCAATATTTTATATGTATATATTTAATTGTATATACTTAATAACTCACATAATAACTTTCATATCGCTTTACATTTCAACATATTTAATATACGTTTGTTTACTTCATTTTTAATTAATTTTTTTTTTTTTATAATAAAGCCAAATTGTTTGAATGATTTTTGCATGCGCCGTCCACAAAGACAGCCAAAGGCGACTTAATGAATTCTGTGCAGAAAAGTTTAATGAAAATTGGTATAAATAACCTTAACAATCATCAGATTAATTTAAAATTGCTTACAATATATAGACCTGATCAGATGCAGTACAGAATATCTCCTGACTGTAAAAAATGCAACAATTTGCTATGAACAGCTTGGCTAAGCCTCTGAAATTGTGAAACGAAGGTGAAATATGTGAATCATATTATTCAAAATACCAAAGCTTAACATTGCAAAACAACGGATTATTCACGAGTGAATATTGTCTAAAAATTTGTAGTTACCATTTGTTTATAAAACAAAATAAATAGTTTTTTTTTATTATTTTTTTTTTTTTTTTGTGTTGTTGTTGAGTCAAAGAAAAATCTTTCCAAAATACTATACAAATTTGCGCAGCCTAACAATCTTGTCCATGTCGCTCGGTATATAAAAAATAATTACTACAAACATATCCCAGCTGAAATTTAGAGTCACCTTTTTAAAGGAATTCCCTATTCAAATTCAAATTCAAATCCATCCTTGACATACATTTAGGCAATGGCCGCCAAAGGGCTGTACTCGCACATATTTTAATGATGGCACTCAGAGCACTCGCCTGCGCTTTGCCGGGGACCAGAGCTAGTTCCCCGTTGCCTCGTTGCCCCTTTGCCCCTTTGTTGAGCGGCTTGGCTTACATGCGGCTACAGTGCATTTGCATTGCCAGAGTCACAGCTATACATTCAGCATGTGCGTGTGTGTGTGTGTGTGTGTGCCGCCATTGTTTGGTTATCTAATGCTCGCCAGGGGGCCGATCCCCGGAAAAATACATCATAAGTCGAACGCAGCGAGTCCTTATTCTGCTCGACTGTCTGCATATGCCTGATAATGTGAGTGTATGCCCATCGCTTCATGCATACGATCTCATGCAGACCAACCCCCCCTTCCTCATGGCATACGTTTCAGGGCGTGCAACCCCCTTCCATGGCGGGCATTGCTATGTTTGAAGTGGTTGTACGATTTGGATTTTGATTTCAATGCCACTCAACTGGCCGCTGCCGCCCTGGGAAAATCGCCTTAAACAGTCCATTTCGAAAATGCGAAAAACGCGACCGACGACCGACGAACGACTGCAACCCCGGCTCGGCTCGGTAAGGGCATGGTCGGGCTGGGTTGGGCCAAGCCAAGTGCCGCCAGGAGCTGAGGCTGGGGCTGGGGCTGGGGCTGGCCCGAATCACAGGGGGCTGTTGCTGAGAAGCATCAGTCGCGCATCAGTCGACCCATTGGCCATGCACGGGGTGGTTTTTTCATTATCATTTGCCCTGCACATAAATTATTTATTGTTAGCGATTTTCCAAAAAAGATAACAGTAGCAGCCAGCAGTCGGCAGTCTGAGCTGAGGCTGGCTTTTATTTACTTTAGTCGCGAATCTGGCAGGACGAGCAAGCCCGGATGCCAGGACACTGTGTGTCTCTCACTTACGAATCTGCTTTACATACACACACACACACACACACGCACACACACACACACACACAGACACCCATTCACGCACACATGTGTGTGTGTATATATTTTTGTGTCAGTGACCACTCAATGTTTACCACTCGATATAGTTGCCGTTGTTGTTGATATTTTTGT
This sequence comes from Drosophila mojavensis, assembly GCF_018153725.1. Lineage (NCBI taxonomy): Eukaryota > Metazoa > Arthropoda > Insecta > Diptera > Drosophilidae > Drosophila > Drosophila mojavensis. The sequence goes on along the minus strand of NW_025318667.1, from coordinate 16,675,355 downwards.
TTGTGTTCGTTCACCCTAAATCGACACCCCGCCATTTCGCTTTGGCCCGGATACACATAAATATTTATAAGTTTATGCCTTTGCCGCATTATGCGTTCTACTTACCACACACACATGCACACAACGGCCAAATTATTACGATTTTTGAGTAAATAGCTAAATATATACATATGTAGTATAAAAAATGTATAAAAAAAAAAAAGAAAAACAAAAATAAGTTATATAAATATATAAACTGTTGCATATTAATTAAGTCAAAATGCAAATTCACTAATTCTTGTTTAATCCTTGTTGATACGCCAATTCAATATGTGACATATCAATTAACATATGTCACAAAGTTGAGCATTTATTTTACTGCCATATGAACACTATATAAGTATATGTATATGTAAATATCCGTTTCTTGTTAAGTAACACTAGAGTCAATTACCTAGAGGAGATAAACGGAGAAACCCTAAGCCAATGAAAAATATTTAAAAACGTTGTCCCTTTTTTTATTGTCGACTTAAAAAAAAAAATTAATAAAAAAAAATAAATAATAATAATATTTAAAATATAATAAATAATAAATTAAAAATTAAAAATCTTAAATAATAAATTAAAAATAATAACTGATAAATAAAAAATATTAATTAGTAAATAATAAAAAATAAATAATAAATAAAAAATATATAAATAATAAATAATAAGTCATAAATCATAAATCATAAATATTAAATAATAAATGATAAATAAAAAATAATAATTAAAAAATAATGAAGAAATAACTAATAAATCATAAATCATAAATAATAAAAAAATAGATAAACAATTATAAATAATAAATAAACAAAAATAAATAATAATATGATGATAAATTTAATTAGAAAATAGTAAAAATATTGTTAATAATATTGCCTTATTTTTATTTTCATGACTAAGTTATTTCTTCTATGCATTCTGCATACTCTCACCACATTTCGTTAACATCTTAATTTCTCCTGCTGCTAATGGCAGTATTGACGAATGCTCTCTCTCTCTCTCTCTCTCTCATTTCATGTTCGACTTTTCAGCTATAAGTTGTAAATTGGCAACGAGAGCCTTTTATATTTTATATTTTTATTGAGTGTGAAATTAAATAAGAAAAAAAAGAGAGCGCGCAAACAGAATAATCTGCAACCGTCTGCCCGAAACCACCAAACAACACCACTACATTAGTAGCTCCAAAAAAAAAGTAGAAGAAGGATAAACAATCGGGCAACCCCGCCCGGAATTGCAGGCTTCTGGCAAATAATTGGATGCAATGCCCAATACACAATGTATCTCTCTCTCCCTCTCCCCTCTCGCTCACACTCTGCTGTGACTACCCGCAACAGCGGAAGTTAACTTGCGTGGCAGGCCAGAGCAGCCACACCGCCTACAGTCCCTCACTCTTTGATGATGCTACTGCTCCTGCTCCTCCTGCTGCCCCCCCCCGGCTCCTGCTCCTGCTGCTGCTGCTGTTGTTGGCGGCTCGACGCGTTCGGCTGTGGTTCAAATTTAATATTCACTTGCGCAAATAATCCACGCAGTCGGACAAGGGACAATGGACACACAGACGGGTCAGTCAGATAGGCAGACAGACGGACAGACGGACAGACAGACAGACGGACGGACGGACGGACAGACAGGCTGGCAAACACAATGGTAAAATGGCGCTGCTAAGCTGACAACAAACGGGTAGGCGGGGCTGATGGGCGGACGGTGGGTAGCGGGGCTTCAGTCCCGGCACGGCCACGCCTCCTGCAGCCGCAGCTGCCAGCTATGCAAACTGCAACTGCAAGTGAAGTTTCTCTGCGGCAAACCCCACGCCAACCTTTGACTGCGACTGTGACTGTGACTGTGACATTACGGTTGTCACAATGTGTGCGTGGGCGTGCTATGTGTGTGTGAGGTAGTGTGTGTGTGCGTGTGCGTGTGTGTGCGTCTTTGCCAATCTCAAGTTTCCTATGCAAATTCAGCTCTTAATTAATATTAGCTGGAGCCCCAGCTCAACAGATTTAAGAAGAAAGCAGAGCAAGAGCGATGAGCTCAGTGTAAGAAACAGCTGAGCACGGAAACAGCTCCAGGTAATTTAAGAGAAAAGTAGAGGACAGTGTTGAGTGATACGCTCGGGAATGGGAACAGCTCAGAGTAAAGGAACAGCATTTAGAGATTATTGCTACACTTGGAATAATTTGCCTAAAAATACTTATGAAACTGTGAGACTTTTTATTCCAATTAGGATTTTTCTGAAGAAACCTCCGGCCGGACCGATGAAAAGGCGAAGGAATGGAGGGAGCGTTGGATGAACAAACAAGCGGACGGACGGACGAAAAGATGAGCGGGCGGAGTGAGTGACTAACAGACAAACGGGCGGACGAACGAGCGGATAGACGGATAGAAGTACAGACGAACGGACGACCAGACGGACGAAATATGGAGAAAATGAACGGACGGGCGGACGATGAGACAGAGGAGCACACAGATGGACAGGCGGATAGTTAAATCGGCGGACAGACAAATATACCTCAAATATACTCGTATATAATTCGTACGATTGGCCAAATCCTATGCAACCAATATAAGACAAAGGCTATATAAGAGTAACAAAGAGTAAGAGTATTTCTTATATAACGTTGTTTTTATACCCTGAACCCATTGAAAATGGGAAATCTGGGTATAATGATTTTGTTTTTTCCCATATTTAACTACAATCTGTCTACCTGACACTAAATATTTTGCATTACAAAAAGAGAAAATTGATCATTTATGTAAAGTTAAAAAAAAAAAAATAAAATTAAATTAAATAAACAAAATGGACGGGCATTTGGAAATATGCGAGAGTTAGAGAGTGAAGCAAGTACGTAATCAAATAAGTAAAATATAAGTAAATAGGAAAAAATCCATAATACATCACCTGTATAACTTTAAACAAATATTATTCACCCAGCCATCGAGTTGGAGTAAGTAAGAGAATATTATTATCTAGATGATAAACTGATGGATGCACTTGAACAAATCTGTTAAAGACTAACTTCAACTCCAACTCCAGCCGAAAATGATTCTCCTATATTCTATATACCAATCTATCTATTTTTATCTACTACTATTATTTTACTATTTATAAACTCTATCGATGTCATATCTCGAAGAAAAAAATAAAATAATAAAAAAAAGAAAAAATAATAATAATCTCGAAAATACAGTTTCAGAAATTGTATTAAATTTTTTGAAATTAATATTATTAAGTGTGAAGCCTGTGTCATTTGAATTTGTCATCTAAACCACACAACGGACACGGCTATAACATTCGAATCTATTTAAAAATTAAATACACGCCCTCGCACAAAGTCCATATATCATATATATATAGTCTACTTTTTGGGGCCGACGTGGCCGGGGGCAAAGCCAGACGGCTAATTGAATAAATGAGTGCTGAATGCGCTGCATGCTGAATGCTGCAGCTTAGCTCGGCCTAAGCTCCATTTCGCAGAGCACCGCAAGCCAAGCACTTAAAAACTTCGCTGGCTGTCGCTGGTCGCTTGTCGCAGGTTGAGTATACGCCAGGTGTGGCGGCACTTAAAATTCAGATTTGCCGCAATTTGTTGCATGAAATCAAAGCGAAAACATTTTAGCAGCCGCTGTCAGTGGCTGATCATCGGACATGTTTGGTCAACAATTAGCAAATGTGGATGACGGACAAGACACATACACATGTGTGTGTGTGTGTGTGTGTGTGTGTGTGTGTGTGTTTTGCTGACCATAATTTGACTTGATTTTCCAACTGAGTGACCAGAGTCAAAGTTAGTCGTCAGCCGCGCGCTCCGACTCCAGCTCCAGCTCTCAAGAATAGAGAGAGACAGAGACAGAGAGACAGAGACAGAGAGTGAGTGAGTGAGCTGTAAAATGAAAGAATAAAGTATAGTTTGCTGGCCCGCCAAATTGCAACTGCACGCTGAGTGCCCTCGGCGCTGATCCTTATTGTTGTTGGTGTTGCTTCGTTTCACTCGTTTCACTCGTTTCGTTCGCTTTGTTTTGTGCCGTTTTTCGCACGACGCGCGCTGCTCGTACAACTGTCCAAGTGACAGCTGCCGCCGTGCTTGACAGGCAGCCGAATGTACCGAACCGCCCCCTGCCTCCTGGCCTCCTGGCCCCCAAGCCATCCCCCTCCAGCAGACATCAATGCAGCCGTACGGTCCCCGTTCCGCCGTACCAATGCGCAATCAGTTGCAACGCAATTTGATTTTGTCGCTTCATGGCTCGTAGCAGTTGCCAACTCCACCTCCTCCTCCACCTCCACCGAACCCCTTTCCCCTGCCACCGCCGCGCACCCTTCCTTCCACTTCATTCTGTGGCAATAGCGTCCATCGCTTGGCCGCCATAAAGTGCACATGTCGCATCGTGTTCGCAGTGACATTCATTCGCCGTTACACTGTTTTCTTTTTGGCTCGCCCCAAGCCCCAACTCCCACCTCCTGCTCGCGCATTGCGCATACGAAGAGTGCTCCATAAAAAGTTTGCCCTGCAATCTCTGACCATTGCGATTGTATTTCACCTCTGATCCCCATTGCCTCCCCCGCCCACCATTTCCAATGCATTTTCGTATTTTCTTTTTTGTCTTTTTCCTTTTTTTTTTTTTTTTTTTTTTTTTTTTTTTTTTTTTTGACAATTTATTTGACGCCGGCTTCAAGTTGCCGACGTTGCTGCGGTTGCAAAAGTGCATTAGCCGCTGCCTGTCATTCAGAGCAACAACAGCAACTGAATTGAAATAGTGGAGCACTGGAGCCGCATGGCCAACGACTGCCGGCCGACACTTAGCCAGACAAAGCCCACCAGCCCACCAACCCACCAACCCACCCGTCCGCCAAACCGCCAACTGCAAGGCTAATATGCAGCGGGCAGAGTGCAGCACGTGCAACCACGAATATTTAAATAAAGTTTTCCATTTTAAGACTATTGAAGATGCGCACAAATTTTATTAGATATAAAGGTATACAAAATGTATGTATATTTTTTTAATATGTATATATATTTTAATATTATTAGTAGCAGTAACCATAAATATTTAAATAATGTTTGCTATTTAAGATTGTGGAAGATTTGCACAAATTTTAATGACATATAATAAAGACTACATATATTTTTTGTAGGCAGAGGTTTAGTTTTTAAATATATATATATATATATATATATATATATATATACTACACCGAATTAAAAAAAAAAAAAAAAGAAGAGCTTACTGATAAAAACAATATTTTAAAATCAATTTGAAATTAATATTTAGATTAATATGTATATATTGCTTTTCATATATTTCATTAATAATTATATATTGCTTTTCGATGTTGAGTTGCCAAGTTTGCACATTTTTCCAATATATTCTTTAATATTCTTTTTTATAAAATTTTATGCAGCATATATATATATATATTTTTTTTTTTTTTTTTTTTTTTAATGGTAAATTTATGACAATTTTGGCTCGTATATACATATATAATGATACTAATTAAAATATAGGAAATTGTCCACATCTAGTTAAGCACTTCTTCATCAACAACTCAAGCACAAAATATTTGCACAGCCTGCAGCAGTTGATTGACATGAATTAGCTTGACAAGCTTAAGGTGCTTTACTCTTCTTTTAATATTAGTCATTCTTTAAGTCAGGCCACAGAAGGTCTTTAGGCTAATTTCATATAGCAATTACAAGTTTCGGGCACAGCAAAAAATTGTTCAATAACACGAGCAATCCAGCGGGGCTACTTTCAGCTCAATGTACACCAACGCACAGCTTATTATATATTACTGAACAATGGAAAATAGAGAATGTTAACAAAAAATAATTATGAAATTCTTAAGTACAGCTATTATGTCAAATAGAGAATATGTAAAAAAAATAAAATAAAATAATAAAAAAATGTTTAAAGTAGAATGAAAAATATTAATAAAAGCCTGTAGAAAATAAAGTAGAAAGTGACAGAAAACTCTGCTTGAATATTAATAAAAGCCAGCAGAAAGTAAAGTAGAAAGAGACAGAGAGCTCTACTTGGAGTTGCATTGGGAAATCAATATATAAAATGAGAAATATGCCAGATCATCAAGTTTCTGCTTCAGCTCTGGACACAGTCTGTGATTTCTTTAAGATGACCTGAAAGCAAGGAGATATTATAGTCATGGCTGTTTCTCATCACTTATAATAATAACTTAAATTTTGTTTGTCTTGAGAATATAGATGAATGCATTAAGAGCCAAACTGTTGGCTGTTCACATTATCTCCTTAACAATACGTAATATCTGCTGCAGCTCAGACTTTGGCCATATTTTTTGCTCAAATCTATTGCTGACTAGCTCTCAAAGCCAACAGCAGCAAGAGCAGCAGCAGCAGGAGCAGCAGCAGCAGCAGGAGCCGCAGCAGCAACAGCAGGAGTCGCAGCTGTTTTGCTTTAAGGCAATGCTCTTAAAAGTTCTGGACTGCAATTTTATTTTACTGTCCGGAGCGTTAACGACAATGGCACTTGTTGTTATTATTGTTGTTGGTTTTAGCACTCAATTGATTTTTGGCTGCCCTTGTTTTTGCTGCTGTTTGCTGTTCGCCGCTCGTTGTTGTTGTGTTTGTTGTTGTTGCTGCTGTTGCTGTTGCTGTTGCGGCATTATGGCCGAAGCCGCCAGTGTTGGCCATGTTGGCCATGTTGGCCATGTTTTTGTTTTGTCGCGTTGCCTTTTCCCTTTCTGCTGTATTTTATTTTTATTATTTTCTGTGTGTGTGTATGTGTTTGCGAGGCATCGCTGGCAATACCGAAGCATTGCGGTCGCCATATTGCGTTTGCATGCACGCCCACAGTCAAATACACATGCCACACCCACTCACACGCTCGCACACACACACACACACACACGCACGCACGCACACATTGACGTGGCCATATTGATGGCCATGTTTCATGCGCCGTTGTCAGCCAAATTTAATGCGCGCCGCAAATATGCAACAAGGCCTCCTCCTGCCACACACACACCTCCCCCCTCCATTCACTGTGCCAGGAGCAACCACCCGCTGCCCTCGATGCCGCATCCACTAACGGCTTTTTACAGGACGCTTTTGGAGCTGGCGTTGTAGCTCCATTGTGCTGCCCATCGCATGGCAGACAATAAGCGCGACTTTTCATTTGGCCATTTAATAAAATGCAGCACAGCCTCCACATGCGGAGGCTGGCAGTGCAGGCGGCAGGCGGCAGCAGGCAGGGGAGCGGGCTGAAATTGTTGTTGGATTTATGGCGGCATTACATGACATGATTAATGGCCATCGGGCGAGCCGGTCGATTGGGCCAAGCGCTGCCAGCTTCAGCTTAACTGCCCATCAAAGCAGCTGCCACGATTTTTGGACAAGATGAGGCGCCACGGCAAGCCAGAGTCCAGAGCAGGAGACGGCATCCCCACACCCACTTCCCCCCCACAAGCTGACCGGCAATCGAGAAGCGAGCAATAAGGTAAAAGGCTTAAAAATAATACGCAATGCTGGCAAAAGCTGTATTTAATATGATTTGCTTACACACACATATATACATATATATACATATATATCATATACATATTTTTATGTGGCGAATTGTCGGAATCAATTATGGGATAATGCCAATAGCTATCCGCTTGAAGTACTCCAGACTATAATAAAGAGGAGCAGGAGGAGCACTGGGTATGGGGAAAAACAGGAGGAGAAGAAGGATGACAGAAAGAGCTTAGTAAAAGGAGCAGCTGATGGGGGAAGAGAGAGACAGAACGAGACATGACTAAAAGGCGTTGATAATGATGCATTGATGATAATGATGATTGATATATAATTCAAATTCATTGGACAAGTCAAGACAGTCAAGTCCCGATAATTCGTAATGGCAAGGAGTACAGCCTTTTTTCGATTTGCACAGAAATTCAAATTATCGAGATTTATCGAGAACAACTTTTGTTCAAAAGGATAGAATTTTTTCCGATTTAGCGGGGTGCCAACTATCAAGGCTCAACTGTACTATATAATAACTCAACTTGCTAGTTGATAATGATGCAGTTGAGCAGTTGATCGAGATAGGCAGAGAAAGAGAGAGAAAGAGAGAGAGAGAGGTGAATATGAAGGTGATGGAGATGGAGATGAAGTTCCTATGTAATAAGTTCAGTAAAGTCTCGATAACTGGTACCCCGCTAAATCGAAAACAGCGATAAATTGGAACAAATTCTATCCCCTCGATAATTTAAATTTCTCTGTAAATCGAAAAAAAAAAACTGATGCCTCGACTGTAGTTCATAAGATACGTTACGTTCTTTATAATATATATAATAATATTAAATATAATAACTTGAATAGTTACTTCAATTTATTATACATCACAAGTAAGAGACTAAATTGCAGAAGTAGAGTTAGGCGAACAGACTTTAGCATGCGAACTGAGATGATGATCCTTAAATTTGTTATTAGTTCTCTATAAAAGGCTAGCAGTCTAAACTCTATTCCCTCCATACATTGATTGCATCAGTCGATCCGCTATGCATGCAAGAAGCGACTCCAAAGTCGTCGAGCATTCAGTCAACAGCAAACAAGGAAAAGCATTCAGCCAACATTCGAGTCGAATTGAAGTGTTGGCTGTAATTGGAGGAGCTGTCAATCGTAGCATATCATAGCATAACTTGTCAGCATATCAGAAAGCCGCAACATACACCTAGCCTACCAAAAATCCCCTCAAATATGACACCCATGCACACACACACACACACGGACAATCATAGATGTGAACTGTGACAATTAGCTTCAGGTTCAGGTGCAGCCACTGTCAAAATTGTGAAACTCCGGCAAACCAAACAGAAAGTCAAACCGTCGACTCCTGCTCCGCCCTTCCTGCGCACTCAATGCCAGTGGCAAGAGTGCTCCAAGAGCTCAAACCAATTCCCAATTACCTCAGTGCTCGACGTTACCTACGCTTACGATTCGTTTATTCTGTTGATCCATCAAATTAAAAATGTAATGCTTCAACATTTAAACTGCCAACTGCCAACTGCCAACTGCCAACTGACGACTGCCACCTGGCGAATGGCAAATGGCAAATGGCAAATGGCAACTGCTAACTGCAAGCAAGCTGACGCCCTCTAATGCTGCAGCAAACGGGTCAGGTGGCATGTCACTAATAAGTGCAATCAGTGAGGACTAAAGCTGACTTCAGTCGACAGCAGCAACAGCAGCAGCAGCAGAAGCAGCAGAAGCAGCAGCTTTCATGCAGTTGCGACAAATCTCTATTGCCTGCTTCCTAGTCTCCATTCTCCGGGGCTTCGTTGTCATTTGTTGATTTTTTTTCCTCTCCTTTTTTTAATACCCTGAACCCGTTGAAAATAAGAAACGCCGGGTACTTTGGTTTTCTGATTATGTATGTAACAGTCAGCAGGAAGCGTAGCAGATCTCATCCATCTCCATCATGACCAATAGTCAGTCTGTCCATCTGTCCATCCGTTCGTTTTTTTGCCTGTCCATCCATCTGTCCATATGTCCATCTGTCCGTCCGTCCATTCCTTCGTTCGTCGCTTCGTCCGTCTTTTAGCCCATCGTTTATCCGTCAGTTTGAACGCCGAGATCTCGTAAACCACAAAAGTTAAGGGCTTGAAGTTTTAAATGTATAATTATGTATCCAAACACTGTATATATTAAATATATTTTTTTTGATAGCTCACACCATTCCTATTATATCGATAATAATTGATGACTTTACTTTTAAAGTGGCTGAAACGGCGTTGGAGCTAGAATTTTTCGAATTTTAGATACCACGCCTACTGTCGCCCTAATTATAATACTAGAAATTAAACCATTGACTAATATAGACTTTTTCAGGATATCTCCTAGGCGAGCAGTCTCGACTAGAGCATTCTTTGCTTCTTTTTTTTTTTTGTCTTTTTTTTTGGCATTCGTCTCCTAATGAACTGAGCGCGCAACAAGCAGCCAGCCAAGTGCTGATGGGGCTGCTGGCAGTCAGGCAGTCAGAGCTGTGCCGCACCATCAAGTGCCATCAACGTTGTCATGATTTCTGCTTGTTAACATGGCTACCGTGGCATGCCCAATTCGAATATACCTAGAGCCCACTCCACTCCACGCACACACACACACGCACACACACACATTCTCCACTCGATACTCGCCAGATCTGGCTCTGGCCATGGCCAGCTCCATATTGGTTTTGCCATCTTGCGAATTTTGAATTCAGAAAATTTAACTCTTAACGTAAAATGTTAGCTCGCCTTTTCGGTTGCTATTGACTTTGAGCGAGACAGCGGAGCAGGCAACGTGTCCCTGGCAGCGGCAGCTCTGTCAGCTGCCAGCAGGAGTCAGCCAGGAGTCAGGCAGGAGCCGGGCAGGAGTGGAGCGCTCTGCCATAATTCGCCGACGACATGTCAACAGTGCGCATTGCTCCACATCCGACTGCATGGTTTTGTGGCAGCAGCAGCCGAGAGCGACAGCAGATGCAGATGAGGGGGCAGTTGGCTTAGCAATTGGAGTAGAGGAGCCCCCGGTGGGGCAGGAGATGTGGGGTGGGGGTGGGTAGAGCAACGGAGCAACGGAGCAGCCAGCGTGTTAGTTCATTTTGATTGCTAATTGGTTTGTTACACAATGGCGCAATGGGTTTTAACGAATTGGCCAAAAATTTATCAGCGAGCGAACAATTTGGAGCTGTTGGTCACAGTTAGGGAACGCAGAGTGCAAACTGTTTGCTCGAATGAGCTGCATGGCATGGGGATGTGGGATGTGGGGAAGTCAATGAAAAGTCAGCCAAGAATTGAAAATACATATTTATTTAAGAGAGAAGTGAAACAGTGATAAATGAGCTCAACAATAATCGAAGAGTTTCTAATGCTAGAAAGAAGGGATTTAGCTAAAGCCAATAATCGGAGAAGATTTTGCAGTTCAAAAAGAATAAAAATAGTTATAAGTATTTTACAGTATAATTATTCATTCGATATGTCAACAGCTTGGGTTTCATTCCACAAAGAACTTAAGCCCTAAGAAATAAGCTGGTGCGAAAGTGTACAAAATATTGATGTATTATAATCTAAATATAAATTATTTAGAATATATACATTATTTAGAATATTTGTATATAAGAAAAATTTTATATAACTGCAATACATACATATGTAAATAACATTTTATAAACACAATTATACAGCCTATGTTCAAGCAGCTCCGTCTCGAGCAGCTTCGTCCCTGGCCCAAGCCCAACTTGAATCTTAATTCGGCCCGGCTGGATGTCAGCCAGTGCCCGATCGCTGTCCAAGGACGAGACCTGGCGGCCGGGTGGCCAAGTGTTAACTGTGTGTCTGGGATGTGCAATTAAGTTCAAGGACGCGGCGCAAATTGTACGGGCTAATTGCCGGCGGCGAGTGCAGCAGGAGACACAGGTAAGCTTGGTATGCTCGGTTGCAAATGAATCGGTGCAGTGGCTATGCCGCAATCTGCAACAAGTGAGCCAACCGCATAATCCACAGCAACCACAAAGGTCACACATACACGCACCCACACACACACACACACACACATATATACACACAGTTTGGCATTAATAAATTTGCAGCAAAAAGCTGTTGGAAAATATTGAAAAAGCGATCTCTACACAGGGTCCATAAAGAGAGAGAGAGAGAGAGAGAGGGAGCGTTGCAGGCGGCGTTTGCTGTTGTTGTTGTTGTTGTTGTTGTTCTTGTTGTTGTTGATTCTTTTTTTTTTCATTTTGCAACCACAGCAAGGATTAAAGTGGACAGTGCAGTACAAGCGGCAGCAGCAACAACAACAACAACAACGCAGATGTTTATTGTTGTGACAATGTGGCAAACAAAAGCGAGCAACGACAATGGCAACAACAGCAACAACAACAACAATGCTGACTCGTTGATATTGACAACTTTTTAATCACTTAATAAATTCAATAAAAATTAAATGCGGTCGCGCGTCAACAAGGACAACAACGAGCAAAGGCAGGAACAGGCAAGACAGCAGGACGAACGGATGGACAGGATACAAGCTGAATGGGCAAAACAGGAGCAGCAGCAACAGCAGCAGCAGCAGCAGCAGCAGGAGCAGCAGCAACAGAGTCCGCTTAACAAAGACGCCAAGTCAGCCAGTCAATCAGTCAATCATTCAGTCACTAAATCAAGCATTTGACAAAAACTCAAAGCTGACATTGAACAAAGCGACAGCAGCAAAAAGGGTTCGAAATGAAACTTTTTTTCTCCCCTCTCCCTGTCTCTCCCAACTCTTCATTCTAAATCTCGCCACGAGCTGCGAGCTGCCAACTTTTTGATGGGGCACTTCGTGTGCCGTAATTAAGTTGGCAGCTCTTTAGCTCTGCCAGCTAATGACACAGCTCAATAACGCCAATGGCCTTTTTAATTAGCCCCAAACACTCACACAGTTTAATAACACAAGCCTCTTCAGTACCCCACATTGAAACCACTTTGTTCTCTGTCACATTAAAGTGTGTCGAATGTACTCAGCGATAGATATACATACAGACATACATATATAAGTATATAGGTCGAAAAGTCATAGATAACGACTAGAAATGTTAAATCTAAAAATGTAGATGGATTTTCGATTTGGGTGTATGATATTTCAACATTTAAGTTCTTCAGATATCAAATTGGAACTAACTGGAACTAGAGTCGACTTAGAGATAAACTAGGAAATAGTTGTATACCCCAAATAAGCATAGAATATTATTTCAATAATATCCGCAACCCAATGGGGATATTTTATTTACCAGATCCCAGCTATGTCCCAGTTCACTGCCAGAAATGGTCGGTGACTTTATTGAACTATGTATAGATTAAAGATTAAAGAAATATTAAAGAACCGTGTGAACCTGATGATGATATATGAGAGGAAAAACCCTGCACAAAGTGAAAGACTTTGATCAGACAGATCATTATATAATAAACCCATGTTCACAATATTATGTATATACATATTGTAAAATTTCTTTATCCTGGAACACATTTAAAGTCTACCTAACAGATATGCTGTCTTACAAACTAAAGAAATCGGAAAGTCATTCTGTAAAGTGAATATAGAAATCTCGATAAAGCATAGGAATCTCTATATTTCATTAAAGTGGAAGAACAGCAATTAAAATCTTAAGGGAGCTTCATTTAATTGAATATATCTCGAAATTTCGTAATAAATTTTATTAAAATACATCCATTATTATAGGCTCATTAAAGCATGTAAACCAAAATATTTTAAGAGTACAATAATAGTTATACTAGTAAAAAAAAAAAAAAAAAAAAAAAAGAATAATAATTATAATAATCATTATTTGTTCCCCTTCTTTCTTGAACCCAGAACTCATTGAATATGAGAAATCATGGTATAATGTTTTTTTTTATAGTAATAATAGTAACAAATTAGAAACTAGAACTGCCATCCAGTTGTGGAATGCCACTACCCGTTTGCACTCAAAATCACAACAACATATTCCAGGGTATATCCAAGTCGGATATTTCCTAGCAAATAGAACAATATAATCCTGTTGTCTGGCTGAAGCTAGTGCGCTTCATCTTAAGTATTGACTAGTCATTGGGTTATATATAAACAATAGAGGGAGTAAAACCTATGAGAGCTATCCATGCTCTGCTTTATCCTTGCTTTGAAATCAAATTGAATGTCATTTAATTAGCGTGAATATATGTATATTTCATATTTTTTATTTTTTATTTTTTATTTATTTTATTTGTACAGCAGTTTAATTTGCGAAATGAAGTGGTTCTTGAGACCCGTTGAAAGGGCTGTCGTTGACTTTTAGCTGTGACTGTGCCACTGCCTAAAGCGGAAACAACAATGCCCGGGGTAAAAGCAGGTGAGGGGCGGAGGTGCGAGGCCGGGCTTTAAGGGTTTGTTTGGGGTTTGAATATATTGGCGATGTGTTTTGCTGCTAATCTTATCGATATCGATATCCACTTCGTAGCTAAGCCAGCGAAGAGCAAATCTCAGCTATTGAGGATTACGGCGCCTCTACCACACCCACGCACACACACACATAAGGAGGCAGCTAATTTGCTGGTCTCTTGCGTTTTTAAACCATACTAAGCGCATTAGGGGGAAAAAAAAATAAAAACAACTAAAAACATTGCAGTAGGGCATTACCGACTGACGAATACTCATTCACGACCCAAATGCTTACAGATATTTGGGTAAACAGTAGAAAAGTTAGAGTTTCTAGCTTTACAACTTTTAAAGATACAGCTTTAGTTGGCTTGCCACGCCCCCAACGGGTCGTTTATATGCCCACCATATATTTTTGGCCTTGTGTTATTAACTCTAGCGTGTATTCCAAATTTCAACTCTCTGGTACTTCAATTTACATCCATTCTGATAAACCGGAAAATGAGATTTTCAATTTACCACGCCCCTAGTGGGACGTTTTATCTTTCGCCGGTAAACACGAGCATGTGTACGAGCATGTGCTCCAAATTTCAAGACTCTAGCTTCAATAGTAGCACAATGGATTGCAGGCAGCCGGATGGACAGTGAGTCGGACATTTCACAAAACCAATATACTCATTTCACTTACGTGAATGAGCATAAATAAATGCCAGCAGCACATAGTCAGTTAATGATTAAGAATGAACAAACTCAAGGGGTAACCGCGAGCCCATGGGCGGCTCAGTCAGTTGGTCGAGCCGGCTACACTTGGTCGCGCCGCCCCCAGCCCAACCCACTCTCAGCCCCACCCCTATCACCTGTCGGCTGTTTAGTGACAGGTTACAAATCGGCAACATTGGCATTTAAATTGTAAACCGGACAGCTTTAAAGCTGCCCACACAATTGACTTCGCTTGCGTGACATGCGGCCAAAATACACTTCATTTTATCAGCAGTCCGAGCATGTGGACGCTGCCCCCAAACCCCTCTCCCCAGCGTTGCCTATGATGGGAAGTGGGCAGTGACGGAGGCGGAGGCGGAGGCGTGGCTGGGTCAAATTGGTAGGCAGGACTAGGCCACATGCAATCAGCGTTGCCCGTCGCATTTCATTAGCGCTAAATAAGGAAAAATTCAAACCAAAAATACAGAAAATACAAAAACAACGAAAAAATTGTGAATGCATTTTAACGATGCTGCACAACGAATTTTTTATGCTCTGTGTATTTTGGCTATGGGCTAATAAAACATGGAATCATATATAGCTCAAAGTCTTTTCATATAATTAAAAAGTAAAGTGTGGATCTCACTAAGATTGTGTTAAATTAAAAAGAAAAATAAATTCAATATTTTATTATTGAAAGAAAATTATATAAAATTTAATAAGTATTATTTCAAAGAGAAAATAAAAATATAAAAAAATCGTAATAATGCTTACCATATTAATTAATCATAATAATTTAACAATTTTTGACCAAGTCTGTTTTAATTTTTTTATAGTTATATAAAATAAATTTTTAACTTTTTATTTATAGTAAAAATAACAACCTACTTATTATTTGCTTGACATTTTTAATAGTTAATAAAATATAGCTTGAATTTAACTTAAGAAAAATTCTATTAAGACTCCATTGCTTTTAATGTTTTATTTACGTTTCAATTTGGAGAAAAAATTAATTTCACTAAAACAGAAAATAAAAAATATTTTTATATATACATATGTTTATATATACATATATCTAAATCGTAGGGCTTAGTCGTAACTAAATTTCGAAGAAATAAGAATTTGATTTACTTAATATCAACATATGATCTATAATAATAATATGTATATATAATCTTAATTTCCGTTTCGAATAGTTTTTAAAATATGTTTAAGCAATTCTAATCTTGATTAATTATTGTAAAAATCTTGTATATTTTGCCTAAATTACGAAAATTTCATATTTCAACAAAATAATGTTGTTTCTTTGAAATAAAAGTAAAGTTAAATTGCTTTGAGCTATGAAATTCCACAAAATTAGTTAATCTTATGACACAAAATAATTATTTAACTCAAATTTTAGTGAAAAAATTTTATTATTATTTTTATTTTTATTATTAGCAGACATATTATTTTTTTAGCTTTTTTTTATGAAACATTTTTGAATAAAAAAAAATGCAAAATATATAATCAAACTAAAATTAATATATATATTAATTTTTTTTGTTATTCAATTTTTTTTTTTTCACTTAATAAAGATATGTGCAGGTATAGTTAAATAACTAAGCTTTATATCTTCCATTGGGCATTTCGAAATTAAAGTATATGTATTTATTTACGAGTATTTAATTACCAGTATATGTAAATACATCTATAATACATTAAGAGACATTCATATTAATATAATTAAAGAATTATCCATTTTTTATTGTATCCTCCCTTCAAGCAGCTAACCCCTATTGAGTGCTATGGACTGTTCTGATAATGCACAAAGTTAGTGCAGCTACTACAATAGCAAATAGAGCCTATTGCTGTAGTGCGATTGCAATTCATTTTCGAATGCCCGAAAAACTCTCTTATTTCGTTTGTAATTTGTACAACTTCACACATATACATGTGCCTATACATGTATACATATATATGTCTGTCTGTTGCGGACGGTGCTCTGTGCCGATGCTCTGCATGGGCATTTCGCGCATTTCACCTCTAACCGTACTTTCGCCAATTTCCACTGATGCGCTCTTTGTAATTTCTGGCCGACCATTTTCCATTGCAATGCTTGGCCATTTTTATTTTCTCCTCTCGTTTTCCTTGTTTTTTTCGTTTTTGTTTATTTTATATGTATGTGCATATATATATATTTCAGTTGATTTCTTTCTTTTCGATTGCGTTTTCGTTTTTGTTGCACGTCGCGTTGCGTCGCGCGGTTTTGTGTATCTCAATACGAAAATATTTGTATCTGTTAATGCATCTCCACATGTATCTGTCGCTCACTGGACAGACTGTGTGCGTGTGTGTGTGCGTGTGTGTGAGTGTGCGGCTGGCTGAATGTTTGGGTGCGTAGGCTTTTTTGACTTTCACAGTTTTTCGCTTACCGCCGCCAACAATCACACAGTCAACCCCAGTTGCGGCGGCAACCGAACAACAACAACAACTACAACAACAACAACTATTAATGCTAAATAGTCAAATAGTTTTTCATGTGCCGCACTTTACAACAACAACAAAGAAACGCACCCAAATTGCAACGTAAATACAACAAAATGAAGAAGAAGAAGAAGCAACTACATACATATGTATAATATATATACACATATATATATATATATATATATATATATATATACCTAGCACATATATAGTATATCTCGGAAAATCAGGCATCGGAAAAGTGTAAAACACATTGCGAAAATGTAAAGTGTTCCATTGATTGTTGGCGAAATAAGCGCAGTAGCCACAAGCCCATAGACATAGATTTGGTTACGACATGTGCTCAATGGCAGCTCGGAACGATCAGAGATCTCACAGTAAGCCCCACCTCAATCCGAAAAGGATCAACTTGACTGCCAGGGATAGCTGTGTGCACATACCTAATTGTTTATTACGATATATGATGTTATATATGCGCTATAAGGCGAAAGCTTTTGGCTTATAAAAGACGGACACTCCGACGGACAGACGGCCGGACGGGCAGAGGGACCAACGAACAGAGAGATGAACGGGTGAAAGAACGGATGGAAGAACGGATAGGTGGACGAGCAAATTGATGAACGGACATAAAGATAAAGAGACATATGGACGGATAGACGGATAAAAACCCGCCGGATAGTCAAACGGATATACAGATGGATAAGCAGATGGATAAACAGACGGACAGACTAATGGATAAACAAAGGTACAGGTGGATGTCTAGGCGATCAAAATAAAGTACGCTCCGTCACAAACAGATGACGACGGACGGATGAACAGAACGACGGACAGTCGAAACAACCAACGGACAGACGGATGGAGAGACGAACAGTCAGACAGACGGACAGCACATGACTAGATCGATTGAATTCATTGCCCTAGTAATAAATATATATGCTTTATGGAATGTGCCACGCCTCGCTCCGGCTGTTAAGAAAAATTACGCAGAAATCAAGTTTAATATTCGTAATACTTTCTAAACAGACCTCGTATATACGTATATATACATATATACAAATAACTCCATGGAGTATGACCTCATTATCTCTTACAATAACCGAATATCAATTTGAGAATGAGGATTTCTTGCTCAGGCATGGGGTATACCAGCTCAGTGGCCGGGCCACACAGACACTGTACGCGTAGTGCCAACAGGGTATTACGATAATGGAAACATCAGCAATTTAACGCAAGGTTATGTCCCAGTCAATGGGCGATCTGTAGTCGTTAACTATGTCCAATCGATGGAACATCTTATGGGCTCTTTTTTTCCACTCCCTCTCTATCTTTTTTTTTTTTTTTTTTTGACACTCTCCGTGCGGTTAATGGGCCAACGGAATGAGCTGCTGCGTTGTCCTTGAGCAGCGCCGCACTTGAGGTTGTTATGCTAATTAATGCGACAAATGCATTAACTGGGCACATGCCGATCGGACACCGGGTGTTCCACAGAGTGCAAGAGAGAGAAAGAGAGATAAGAGACGGAGAGAGAGAGAGGGAGAGAGAGATTGTAGAGACCTGGTAAAAGTATAAAAGCAGACCACAGGCCTCGTCATCTCAAATTATGCGTTTTAATTTCCATTATCGATTCGCATTGTACGCGCTGCGGTTGCCAATGACCTTCGAGAAGACCTGAAAGGAGTCGCAGGATCCCGAGGCAGGAGATAACGAAGAAGAACACTTGACCAGCAGGCGGTAGTGTCAGCATATGCAGCTCTGGCCATGCAGGCACAATTGAAAAGTGCGAAGCAAAAAAAAAAAA
Organism: Drosophila mojavensis; assembly: GCF_018153725.1. NCBI lineage: Eukaryota > Metazoa > Arthropoda > Insecta > Diptera > Drosophilidae > Drosophila > Drosophila mojavensis. The sequence goes on along the minus strand of NW_025318667.1, from coordinate 16,656,488 downwards.
ATATAAATAATTCTTGAGTTTACTGCTCAAATGGGCATATCCGACTGCATGGGTTTACTTACCATCAGCCATGATTATTTATTATTAGCAAACTTTAGGTATATATGTATATTTATACATATTTGTATTTTATTATTATTATTATTTTTTTTTTTTTTTTTTTTTTTTTTTTTGTGAATATAGAATATGAATTGATTTTCTTTAACAGAAAAAAAAAATTTTGATTTGCAGTGATTTTTAGGCCAAGCTAAAAATTATTTCATTTATATAGATATACCTATATAGGTATACATTTGCATAAGTATATAAGAATAAATACATACATATACATATATAGAATAAATACTTTATATTGTCAAAATGTTAAGCCAAAACGTGAAGATTTCTATATATAAACATACATATATCAATTTATCTAACCATCTCTTTCTATCAATCTCAATCTTTCTTCTCAGAAGACTGTTATACATACATCATATTTGCCATTATAAATCTAATACGAGATACAATGAAATATTTGACTCCCTTTTCCATAAAACACTTTGGTTAGGCTTTCTATCATAACTACGAACTATATTAAGTCATACAGGGTAAGCCATAAATAATCGCCCTATCGGAAAACTCTCTTTTGCAAATGGAGCCAATTGAAAGCAAAGGGAGAAAGGAAAACAGCATCGGCTGATTAGCTTTGCCACTCTGTATAGTAGTATAAAATAGAATAGAGAATAAAATACTACGATATTATTCAAAGAAAAGGAGATGCTCAATCTAGCAGCTGCAGCTGTGGGAAGTGAATTACAACTAGATTGCTAAGCTGGTAAAATCTCTTCTAATTTTCTTGTGATTTACCACACCAATTCAACTATTCTATATATCTATCTGTTCTTTCTCACTTTGTTTTACACGCTTTACTCATCTTTTGCACTCTTTTTTCTTTAATATTAAGTTGGATATGATTTTTTTAAGTTAAAATTTTTAGGATTGTCTGAGAATTCTTTTGTGAATTCCCATTCACAGATTGTAATGGCTCAATAATATCACAGACTATATTTGGCTATGAATTTTGAGCATATAAAACATACCAGTTGATACCATCGAGACACCTATTCTAGTTATTTTTATTTTTTTTTTTTTTTTTAGTTATCATATTGAAGAAGAAAAAAAATGTGAACAACAAATTTAGAAAATCTCAATTGAGATTCAACAATAATATCAAATGATATTTTCACCTAATATCTAACCATAGATATCAATGATGTATACCTATTTCCACTCTAATATCTAACTGTATTTGATATCCTGAGCGAATCAGTTCAACCTATAACTCTTATACTCGATGTTCAATTTAGTAGCAACGGAAATTGTTGGAAATTTCAAAAATATATTCGCATTCCCTTTAATTTCCACTTCCCACAACATTTCCATTTCTTGTTTCCCCATCAACCCAAATCAGAATGGGAAGCAATAGAATGAAAAAAAAAAAAGCATTTGAAAATTTTCGTTATTTGTTCAGTTGGATTTTTTGTTCTTTTTATTTGGTTTCAGAAATTCGTTTGTGTTCATTCATTTTTTTCGCGCTAAAACTTAAATCTAGACAAAAAAATTGTGTTTTGCTTATTCCTTACATGGCTAAAAACTTAAACATTTAAACATTATCAATAGCTAAATTCGCATGATTCAATAATAATATAAAAAAAAAAAAAAAAAAAAAAATTATGAAGAAGGGGAAGAGGAGGAGGAGAGATAACGCACTATTTACAAAACAGTCGAGTGAAACTAAAAAACTAATTTCAATTTATGCTACGAGATTTCAGTTTTTTTTTTTTTTTATGGGAACTTCCCTACGAAGACAAAGTTTTTGTTTTTGAAAAGTTAAAATTAAAAAAATAATAATAGTAATATTTTTATACATAGTACAAAAAAAAAAATGATAAAATTGAACTAAAGTTGGTTTGCTTTTTTGGTGTTTTTTTTTTTTTTTTTTCGAGTGTGGGAATTGAGAGCAGAAGACGTTTAACAGTTTTTCTTCAAGTTCGCCTCGCGGCGATCGAGCGAAATTCCAGTTGAGGTTTTTCTAGTTCGGTATTTGTGCTCGTGTGTGTGGGTGTTTCTTTGTTTGTATGTGTGTGTGCAACGAGCTCAACGCACGACTTTATGAATCGAGCATAAAATTTCGAGTGAGCTCCTCGCACAACCCCATTTCGCCTGCCCCCCTGAAACATCAACAACAACAACGACTATATATCCTGCTGGTGCTGCTCCCGCTCCTGCTCCTGCTCCTGCTCCTGCTTCTGCTCCTGCTCCGTTTGCCGGCCGGAGTTGTTTTTGTTTTTGGTTTGGAAATTGTCTGCTTCTTCCCCATTTGTGCTGTGCTCTGCTGTGTGCACGTGCCTAACTTATATGACTATATCACAATGTTGCTGCCGCTCTGCGCCTGCTTTCTGCATCCTGCTCCTGCATATCACGCTGTGTGTGTGTGAGTGTGTGTGTGTGTCAGTGTGTGTGTGTGCTACTGCTGTGACTCCTGCTCAATATGGCCGCCACACGGTCTTCTGCTGGACAACGGCATTCTTCAGCTTGGTTGCCGCCGGCAGCGTCGTCTCGGGCGATGCCTGGCGCGGAGCATGGACGGCGGCCACCGCTGCTGCTGCCGCTGCTGCTGCTGCTGCCGCTGCCGCTGCGGACGACTCGTGGTAGAGCGGCTTCAGGGCGGACGGTGCTTTCAGGTCGCAGCGCATACGCAGCGGCACGGAGATCTGCTGGGTGGGCGAGCTGCGCGTCGAGTCGATGGACTTGTCCAGCTCGTACTCGGACTTGACCACATCGATCTGTTCGTCGTCAGAGTCCGCATCCGAGGCGGACTGTTCGTGGATGGAGCTCGTCTCGATGGAGGTGTTCAGCTTGAGCAGCACGTGCGGCATGGATGTGGGCGTGGGCGTGGGCGAGGAGCTAGATGGGCGCGACGAGGCGGGGCTCATGTGCGCCGTTTCGGCGCCACTCAAACCGCCATGATGCAGTGCAGCGGCGGCGGCATTGCGCGCCCTCAAACCCGCGGCGGCCGCAAAGTTATACGGATGGAAGGCGTGGGGCGTGGCCTTCTGGCTCTGATGCGCGGCGGCGGCAGCTGCGGCGGCCACATGATTGAACGGAAATTGGGGCATGGCGTACGCCGACGCTGGCGGACCGCCCGGCGGCGAGGGCATCATGGAGGCGGGTGGCACCACACCGCCCACGGGCACGCCCACGACTGGCGGCACCGGTGGATAGTCGGCGGCAGCGGCGGCGGCAACAACGGCGGAGGCGGCGGTGGGCATGGCGGCGCCACCAGCAGCGCCCGGCGAAATGACGCCGCTGTTGCTTCCATTGGGCGACGTGGCGGCCTTGGAGAGCGCCGGATGATGCACTGCAGCGGCGGCTGCCTGCTGATGGCGGAAGTAATCCGCATAGCCGTAGGTCATGTACGCCGCATCCAGCCAGGCGGGATTCAGCATGAAGGGATTAAATGCGCCGGGATGTGGATAGCCATAGCCTGAAGAGCAGAACGGAAGGAAGAAGAAGAGGAAGAACATAAATTAGTACGATCCGTAAGAGAAATCGAAATTCGTTTCTTTTTGTTTAAAAACTGGAATTCCGGGTGGGATTATTGGCCGGGCTTTGGGTTTGGTATTGGGTTTCGGGTTTTTGGATTTGGGTTTTTGGATTTGGGGCACTCAAAACTGAAAATCGTAATGGAAACTAAAAAACTCACTTTGCTTACTTCTTGGCTCCCGCGGCCCGTCGACCGTTACTTTAATGGCCTTGCTGTAGCTGGCGATCTGCACCGGATACGTGGCGATGGTGATGGTCAGCGTAAAGGATTTACCACGGCCGGAGCGGCCGACAAAGCGCAGATCATTGAATTTGGCCACCTGATTCTTCATCGTGGTGGTGCAGTTGCGCAATTCGCCGCAGTAGTTCTCATCGTTGCCGCACTTGATCGAGACGAGGGTGCCGTCGGGCACATCGTCCAGGGCGATCACCTTGAAGGCGCCCGGCAGCGATTTGTTGGAGCGCCAGTGATTGGGCAGTGCGCTGCACAGGATCGACGGCGAGCCGGTCTGGGCCAATTCGCCGTGATATTCCTGCAGCATCTCGTGCAGGCTGGCGAACATGTCCGTCATCGAGCTGGGCATTTTCGCCGCATTCGCGTTGGAGCTGTTTGAACTGTTGTTGTTGTTGTTGCTGCTCGTGTTGTTGTTGTTGCTGCTGCTGCTGTTGTTGTTGTTGTTGGTGCTGCTGCTGTTGTTGTTGTTGTTGTTGCTGCTGCTGTGATGGCTATTGTCCGGCGTGGAGCTGCCCGTACTGCTGGCCGAATGTGTGCTAATGTTGCCTTGGCTAACATTTGTGGCCGCCGCTGCGGCCGCTGCCGCCGCTGCTGCTGCGGCCAGGACCTGGGTGTGGGCGGACGTATTCGCCACCAGGGTGGGTCCAGTGGGCAAATGCATTTCTCACAATTTCACTTTAATATCACGTGCTCAAAAAAAAAAACGAAATCAATTGTTGCTGCTGCGGTTATCCAAGTGGCGTTATCCTGGTAATCCTTCTTTGCACTTGCACTTTGAAATTGTTTTCCAACAATAACCAAAAAAAAAATATATGGTATATATATTGAATTTTTGTTGGGGAAAATCAAAGAAACGCTAGCTAGCTGGCAATGCCGCTGCCCTTGCACGCTTCGATTCCGTTCGCACTCCAAGATACACGCAAAAAAATTTCTTGTAAGTCTTTCGTTTTAGTATAATTTCGAGTTCGCTCGTTCGGTGGTGCCCGTTGCAGTTACAGTTACAAAATGTTGCTCACTACGGTTCACTTTTGAACTAACGAAACGCGGCGAAAATTGTGTGCTCAGCTCTCGCTCGCTTCGCTTCGCTTCTGCTTCTTCGTCTTTTCTTTTGATTTTGTTCTCTCTTGTCTGGCTGCGTTCTCGACACGTTAAAGTCGCTGTGTGAACTGTTTCTCAACTGCGATCGTTGCCAGTATTTAAAGTAGAATGCGTTGCCGTCGCTGTCGGCGTCGGCGTCGCTGCTGCGCCGCTGCAAGACGGCAGTGGCGCGCTCAGTATTTCGCTCTCGCTTGCACTGCAGCGTGACGATGAGGCGCACCCGCTCGCACTCGCTGCAATAATTCAGGACGTCGCTGCGTGGTTTGGTTGGCTCGTTCGCTTACCTATTGTGTGTGCGTGCGTGTGTGTGTGTGTGTGTATGGGCTAAGGGTGCAACGGCTGCCGGCGGCGGTGGCGGTGGTGACCGGGGCAGGTATCAACCACCATTGCCACAACAACAACCACAGTAAAAATTTCCCATTTTTCCATTGCGGTGTACACTCGCGCACACAGAAAACACGGCCAACAGCAACAACAACTGTAGAGGCAGCGGCAGAAGCAGCAGCAGCAGCAGCAAAGGCAACAAGAAATAAGGGAAGTCGACGGCAGCAGCAGCAGCGGCAGCAGCGACTGAGGAAGAGGCGTGCGTTGTTGTTGCCATGCTACTTGTGGCCAGGGACGCGCGGTCAAACCGACAAACGAAAAGAAAAAGAGAAAAAAAAAATAACAGCAACAACATGGGAAAAAAATTGAAAACACCAAAGGCGAAGAGGGCAAAAAATCATTGGAAGCAAAATAAAAATGTGCCATGAGAGCGCATCGCGCCAGAGAGAGCGGGGCGGCTCTCTGAGCATATTGGAAAGGCGCAGGCGGGCGCACAAAAAAATAAAATGACGTAGATAAAAAACACTCACTGGCTGACTGGGGCTTTATGAAAACTCATGCGGAAAACCGTGGCAAAAAAAAAAGAAAAAAAAAATACGAAGCAAATTCTAAAAAAAAGAAAAACGTAAAAGGAATAACTCATCTTGCTCTCAATTGCTGTGCTCTCGCCGCTCTATCTCGCTCGCTCTCGCTCTATTTGTCTATTGCGCTGTGTGTCGCCGGCTCAGTCGCTCGCTCGCTTACTCCGGCCCCCCGACGGGCGGTCGCAGGCTGGAAAATTGGTTTCTTCACGCACGCAACTTTAACAACGGCATTCAACAGTTCCAACTGCGCGCGTGTAGGAGACACCCCACGGCCCCGCATCCAGTCTACAGTGCCAGGCTTCTTCTGGCAATCCTACGCACCCAATGGCCGAGCCACAGGTAGCGGCTAACGGCACAATTCTGCGAGTAGCCACAGTGGCGTCCACTGTGAGGGTGCATTAAGAGCGACAACTATCGCTAAATAGATCCTGTTTGCAATGCATGTACATATATATTAGTGATATTAATTTGGAGTGTGTTGGATTAGTCAAGGATTATAGATGGATAATCAGCAGATTAGCCAATTGCGCAAGATCTGAGTGATTTATATTGAGTCCGAACTGATCTAGTTACTTGAGCTGGGCTGTAAGCCTAAGCCTTTACGGAAGTGATTCGGTTAGAATATGAATAAGATGAAAAATATCGTAAACTTGATTTTGATTATCATTCGAAAACTTTTTTGTCGAAAAATTTTTTTATTTAATAAACACATTAAAAAAGCATACAATAAGTATTTTATTTATATTATATTCAAAAAAGATTTAAAGTCTTTTTGAAAACAATTATTTTTCGTTTATTTATTAATATAATATATTATATATTAACAAAATTAAATAGGAACTAAACGAATAAATGGTTATATATAACTTTTATTAAACCAATAAATATCGTTTCATTTCAACTAATAATACACTATATAAATCAAATACATATGTTCGTATAATAAATCAATATTTTTGCAATATTTAAACTGAATAATGAACAAAGTTAATATGTCGAAGAATTTTTTGCAAACGAATGTAAATATTGCATTTATTTGATATAAAACTTAAAATTTAAATCTCAAGAATATTTAAACTGAAATAAATAAATATTTTATACGCATATGTCAGCAAAATAAATAAATATTCAAACTAAAAAAAATATATATTTTATACGCATAGCTAAATACATCTTATATAGTTTTGATATAGTAGAAACTCCATAAATATTCGTGCCCCCCTCTCGAGCAGATTCAATGGGTTGCGCCTCTGCCGCCAGGACGACAAATCAAACTCGCGGCAGCCCAAAAAATTGCGGAGCACCAAGCAAGTTAAAACGAGGCCACAAGTGCTGCACACAAAACAGACGAGCGAACGGACAGACGAGAAGGAGGAGAGACAGATGGAGAGCGGGAGAGCGCGAGTCAAGGCAGAGCAGCGGCAGCGAATGGATGGATGGCAGGGCGACCACAATGAGGAGCAACTGGCTAGCCACTGTCACGAGAGAGCGGCAGAGGGAGCTGTGAGAGCGCGTTGCGGGTGCCGGTGTGGTGAGATAGGATGCTGGGGAAGGGGATGGCAACGGAGGAGGAGGAGTGGGAGGAGGGGGAGGGGAATCATCTTAAGTGCAGGTCGTGACTCGAGTCGAGCCAACCAAAATGTCGCGAGAACGCGCCTCGCTGCGGGTGAGGGCAGCAGCGAAGCCGACGCGTCGGGAAAGTACACGCACACTTCCAATCAACAGCGACGTCGGCGTCGCTGTCAATGCGTGCGCGCCCGCTCGCTGTGACAACAACAACAACAGCAGCAGCAACAACAACAAGGCCAATCGACTGCTGGAAGAGAAGAAGAGAAGCCTCGGCAAGGACGCGCCCGGCCGAGGATGAGGTGATACAGGTTCGCAAGTAGCGTGCGACAAGGACGTAGCCGGCAAGGCTTTGATTGTTCTCAGCTAGCCATTCCAGCGAACTGGCCGGGCTCCTAGCCGTACGTACGTACGTTCCGCCAGCGTTATCCTGTCGTTTTCCACGGCAATTTGCGTGGCTCATTCAACACCCGCTGATCTCCAACAGTTCGTACAGAAGCTGCGCATTGCACGCGCATCGCGCCGCAGGACGCAAAACGGATCAGTCGCAAAACAGATGAAGAAGCAGCAGACAAAATTCTAATATCATTGCAGCTCTACCTAAACTCTCCTCTTTTTCTCGCTGTCTCTCCCTCTCTCTCTCTCCCTCTTGTTGCAGCTGCCACCCTTTTTTTACGATCGTTTTTTCTAGTTCTTGTGGCTCAAAGCCCCTGGTATAAAAATCATTTTCGCAATCAGGTAGCCACCCACTGCCTGTCCTCGGGCCTCGACAGGTAGACAAACCACATTCGGATCGCGGATCAGGAATCGCGAGCGCCGCACTCCCTCTTAATCCTTTACTTATGAAAGTCAATCGCCTGGATTATCCAGCACGCCCAGCAAATATTTTGGGCGATTAGCCGCCCCACAAGCAATCGACAGATCCGCGCAGATCTGAGCCGCCAGGCAGTAGATCACCTTCTCAGGTAAGACGCAACCTGTAGCCGGCAACCGGTAACCGATAACGGGAATCATTCTGGCCCTAACGGTTAAAGCAAAAGATCATTTAGAATGATCAAGTTCATAGCGAATTGATTTATATATTATCTAAATACACTAAAATATATTTCAATTGATAAAGTTGTCTAGGATATTAAGAAATTCGTATTTTTATTGTTTTCGAATTATAGTCAATTTTTATTTTTTTTTTAATATCCACATCTCTTAGTACAAATGTAATTAATATAAATATTTCACATTATTTCCTATATAATTTCATACAGCTTCCATTGCCAATGTAAAATCATTCAATTACCGCACTGTAAAAAAAGAAAGCAACAACAAAAAACCGTTCCTTAATTTTCTCTCTTCTCGATCGCCGCAGTCGACCAAACGATTGGAAGCGCGTGAACGCAGTGCGAGCAACTGGAACGATGCGATCGGGCCCAACCCTCACTCACTCACACACACACACATAGACACGCACACAATTTGGAGAAGGGGGCGCTGCCACAGTTTTGAGGCCAGCCAACCAGTGGCAAGCAGCAGAGCCACGACCACTGCTGAGCGCACGATCGATCAGTGGCCGTCGCTGTTTGTGGGGGTTGTTTATAAATAGACGCACGTAGCCCGTCCACTGAGTGCGAGGCGACCAAGCGTTTCCAATGGCTGCTGCAATGGAGCGCGAGCGAGACGTCCGACGCGCTATTAGCTACTGGCTCCGCCCCTCCTCCAAGGAGTGGCCGCTAATCGACGGACGACGATCGGCGATCGGTGATCAATAATTTGCCAGCAACAGCTGCCGGAATGCCGGAATGCCGTGTGCCCCGCGTGCTGCACATGCCGCCACTAACTAGGCAACACTAAATGCTCGTTGCGAAACAGTTCAGAGCGAACGCAGTTCCAACGCAGTTCAACTGTTCTGTTCCAGCGCCAACGGCGAGCAAGATGGAGCGCGCCGCAATTGAGAGCCATTTTTAAAATGCTGCGACGCGACGTCAACGACGACTGCGGCCGACGAGTTGGCAGCGACCGCGAACGTCGCTTGTAAGTGAATTGTGGTTTGTTGTTTTGGTTGGCGCGCGCTGCCACTGCCGCAGTCAACGTTGACGTCACTGCCGCCCGTTGCTGCGCCGCTGCGTTGCTGGCGCTGCCAGGATCAACCACCGAATGGCAAATGAAAAAATAAAATAAACAAACACAAAAAAATTGAGGCAGCCTTTGAATTTTTTCGCTCTTCATGAATGAGCTCTCCCGTGCGTGACGGAGCGAACGAGCGAACGTACGAACGAGCGAGCGAGCGAACAAGTAAGCGAGTGAGTCAGTGTGTGCGTGTATGTGTGTGTGCGCGAGTGAGTGAGTGAGAGTGACTGAGTGCCCATTGCAATGAGAGTGAGCGTGTATCACCACACTTCCACTGACAGCCACCTTTCCATTGGAAATTTTTATTTTGAGTGTTTTTTTTCCTTCTTTTGCTTTGCTGTCAGATTGGGGTGGCTACTTGGAGAGTCTGAGCGTCTAGCTGAGGAGCTGTGGTGAGTTCGAAGATGAGCATTTTTTCACAGCTCGCGCTACGCCTGCTACGTTGGCAGCAGCAGCTGCCGTTGACACTCCCACAACACATACACAGCAATACAACAGTTACACGTAGGGACCGCAACATCGACAACTGTGCCCACAAGTTTGTGTAATATGTCGTCTGCCTTGGTGTTTTGATGTTGGTATTGGTGCTGCTGCTGCTGCTGGTGATGGTGCTGCGCCCAAGCATTGGCTGGCTCAACTAAATACGCTGTTCGTGTCCCGTGTACCCCCGCCTCCAATCCTGCTTGGCTCTGCCTCCAGCTGCCAATGCGGCTGTGTGCTCGCTAGAGCCTCTCAAAGACGTCGACACATGTCACTGCCGCATGCTCTTTCCCCCTCCTTTGTTCACTTCTTCTAATTTCTCTAGGCCTCTGCTCAATTTGTATTTTGTTTTGTATTTACAAATTCCAATAACAACAAACAAACAAATAAATGCATTTTGTAGCCAATTCATGGAATGTGCTTATATGTGTGTACATATGTGAGTGTGCGTGTGTCTGTAGATATTCTATAGCTTTTTGCTCGTGCCTCTCTCTCGCCTTCTCGTTCTCCTTTCATAAGTGAAGGCGGCTCGCGTCAATTAACAGCTGCAGATCGTTCCAAATATTTAATGCTTGTTGTTGTTGCTCTTCTTCTTTCAGTTGTTGTTGGGGAATGAGCATTGGATAAATTAGGAGTGTTTATAATCTTTTTTCTCATGTTTGTTTTATTTCATTTATTTTTTGTTGGAAGACAAATGGAAGTGAATTATGTAGTTAAGTGAATGCATTTGAGTTTATCTGAATTTATATTATTGATAACTTCATAAAATTTTTGAAATAAATATATAATTGAATAGAAAATCTTGGAGACTATTATAGTAGTAGTATTATAATGTTAAAGAAAAATTCTAAAAGCTGTATGTGCATAATTTAATAGAAATATTTAATAAAATATATAATTGAATTGACAAATGCAAAGATTTTTATAATATACATATTATCATTAAGATGGGAAAACATTAATGGAAATATACAGAAAAACTACTAATAATAGTACAATATTATATCCGATTCAACAGATCGGATTATTTTATATGTTTATGAATTTTATCAATTCCCTTTAAGTACTTCTTATTAACAGTATATCAGATATAGATTAGATTGATTTATAATATAATATTATATATAAATGCATAATTATTTATAATTATTATAAAAAAATTTTTTTTTAATTTATATAGTACTGTTATATGATTTCCTGGATATTTTCTTCAGGCCTATAAACAGCTCTATATATAATTAGATATAGTAGATTTCTACTGAATATGGATGGGAATTATGATTCCTTACGAAACCAAACTCAAGTCAAATAAATACCCAAAAAATCAACCAATATGGTTCTTAAAAGTATAAAAGTTTCTTGGGACAGATTCACAAACCCTTAAATAACTACATATATACATGAACGTATATGTATGTATATATATATATATATATATATATATGTATATACATATATACTATAAATATACGCAGTTCGTAACCCTCTTGTTTGCTGTTAACACTTAGCCGCAGGCCAAGTTCATTGCAACTTTCGGCTTTCGGCTTTCGGCTTTTCGTCATGTGATACATATTGTTAAAAATAATGATGGCAATATTAGAGAGATGATGTGAGCGCGAGAGGGAGATAGAGATAATGAGTGAGCACACTCCACACTCGAGGGCAATACCCTCCCCTCGACGCAGCGGCACTCGAAATGCGCATAGACAATATAAAGATTAAAGCTGCAAATCCGTTGAGCCCAGCGATGGGCCCTTAATACGATTGCGCCCTATATATGTACATAAGAGTATCAACAACAATAACAACAGCAGCAACAACAACAACTACTATAATAAACGCCACATCTACGATAAGAGACAGGAACAGGAACCAGTTTTTGTTGTTTTGTTTTGTAAAATTACCCAACGAGAACTGGATTTCAGCAAAAATATCAAATTTCATATAATTGGCGGCCATTTTGAAGTTCTGCAATGCAAAATGAAAAACAGTCGGCATGAAATTCCATTTGTTACGTATCGCTGACCAGATGCAATATGCCGCAACGCTCCTTTGCAGGGCATCACTGGACAGGCAGCTTGGAAGTGGGAATGGGCAATGGGCAATGGGCAAGGAACGAGGAACGACTGGACGTGGAGTGTGGAAAGCGTGTGATGGAGCGTCACTTGCAAATGATTTTTTATCTTCAGGCCGCAGCCAGAGGCGGCAGGAAAAGGGGACGGAGCACAAAAGGAATTTTTATTCATATAGTAACAATCGTTATGTGAAATGTAAAAATAAAACAGAATGATAATCGTAAAAATAAACAATATAAATGAATTTATGGAAATAATCAGAAATAATAAATAAAAATTATTAAATACATATAATATAGTAATAAATATACACATGTGAAAATTCATAAACAATAAAAATATGTGATATTTATGATTATCTACAAATTATTTATTTACAAAATTAAATTAAAAGAAGTAAATATATATAAACAATCATAAAATATGTAATTATAAATACAACGAATCATTTTTTTTATATAATATTAAAAGAAAACAAAATTTAAAAAAAAAGACAACAGCAAAAATTATAAGAATAAAAATAATAATAATTAATATAAAAATTAAAAAAAATAAATAAATAAAATCAATAATATGTAAGTAGCAATAATCATGATCAAACAAACATAATGAGTTATTAAAATATTAATCTTAATACAAAATAAATAGTAATGCTAAAAAATAATTATAATAATTATAAAAAATTCCAAATGCACCAAATACTAAAGCAAAATAATATCATAAAAACAATAAATATATTTTATTGAAATTATTTTTATGTTTATAATAATTAATTAATCAATTAAAGTAATTACTTAATGAAATTCATTAATCATAATAAATAAAACAAAAATTAATCTTTAGTTATTTTTAAGCTATAATAATAAAGAAGATAACAATATTCATAATTAACATTAATAAATAATGCCTACAGTTCACAGTTAATATTAATAAATAATACAAATATCCTACAGCTGAAAATTCATAGACTCGCTTTTATGAAATCCCCCCTTGACAGCGCCACTGCAATGCCTCGTTCCAGAAATTGGCTCCATGACAACTCTTTCTTTTTTGTGCAGTTTTTTTTCCCCGTTTTCTTCGCTTGCTTCTTGCTTTTTTTGCATGTTTCAGTCGCAGCCAGTGCGGAGAGAGCCAGCCTGGAAAGGCGCAAAAGAGCGAAGAGCGCAGCGCTGCGTCGTCTTGGAAATTCGCAGTCGCGTCGCAGCGACGATTTTACACACATATAAAACAAAAGCAAAGCAAAACAAAAAATAAAAACGAAGTGTATGTATTTTTCCCGTTACTTTTTTACAAAGGCCGCAGCACAGTTAGCAGCAGTAGCAACAGCGGCAGCTCACTGAGAGGGGTTGTCGTAGCAGCGCCCAACCCCTATTCGCTGCTGCCAGTTGTTGTTGTTGCTGTTGTTGTTGTTGTCGAGTTGGGCTGCCACAAAACTAGTTTGGCTTTGGCTTTGGCTTGACAGCGACAGCAGCAGCGGCAGCAGCAGTGGCGGCAGCAGCAGCGTCAGCGGCGGCTGGCAGTAACCGACTTTCCACCCACTTTTTGGTTTTTCTCTGGTTATTCCGGTGGCTGTCTTAGAGCTTTTTAAGGGTTGCAAATCAAAACGCGGTTTGTTGGTTTGTATTTTTGGCCAAAGTCGTCGTAACTTTATCGCCCGCATGCGGGCACAAGCGAGACAGAGAGAGAGAGAGGGAGAGAGTGAGAGCGATATAGAGTGCGCGTGTGTGTGTGGAGGCAAGAGCAAAGGTGATGATGAGGGTGAGGGTGGGTGGGGGAGGGGGTGGTGAGGCTTGAGGGGCTCGTTACGTGCGTATAGAAATACGCAGCGTTAAAGAGTCATTATTGACACTTACCAAGTGTTGAGTCGCCAACGTCGCTGGCTCTGTGTGGGAGTGAGTGGCGGGTGGGTTTGGGGGGGGCGGAGCGGGGAGTGTCGGTTACAGCATCCGCCTGCTGCTGGTTGCTGGAAGTTGTCAACTCATATGCATAATTGCCTTGTATTTATATTTGTGGGGCGCCATCGCTGCGCAGTTTTTGCTCTCCAACCCAGTTGGAGCACGCTCGCTCGCTCATTCACTCGCTCGCCCTCTTTCTCTCTCTCTCTCTCTCTCTCTTTCATGTGCTCACTCCTTCTATGTGTGGCCTGATAGCGTCTATCTCTGTCTGTTCCACACTATTTCTCACACTCTTTCGCATACTCTCTCGCTCTAGCTCGCTCTCTCTCTTGCTCTCTCTCTCGCTCTCTCTCTCTGGCTAGTTAAGTGTGGAGCGTGTTGTTGTTTGTGTGCATTTTAGTTTGGGATTTTCGTGGCATTTTTGTGGCCTTTTGTCTGGTTAACCGTGGTTGGTTATTGGTCAACACGCACACACACACTCGCACACACATAACCACATGGCCATATATGAAAACCGCTAAAAAACAAAAAAAACACACACACACACAAAATATTGACTTAACCAAAAATGCTTGATTAACTTTTATCGTTTAAAATAGAAGGCATTTAATAAGTGCAATAAAAGCAAACAACTTTATACACAACAACAACAACAACAACAGCAACAGTAATGGGGAAATGACTGGGCCATAAAGCATGGTGTGAAAAGTTGTTGGCCATAAACTGTTTATGCATATAGAGCACATATGGCCGCCAGAAAAGAAATAAATAACTTCAATCAAATCACAATTTGAGCAAATTGGAAAATGTTTTTTAGGTTTTCTTTTTTTTCTATTTATGGATAATTGAGATAGGCTATGCTAATTCTAATAGGGGTACTTTTAGTGATGTATGGATGGATTCATGTATTGAGGTATTACTGTATTGTTGAATTGGTTAATTTATATATTAATATATTGATATATTGATATTTGGATATATTTATATTGATTAATTGATGATTGATATATTGATATATTGAGATACTGATGTATTGATAGATTGATGTATTGCTATATTGATGAATTGATTAATTTATATATTAATATTGAGGTACTGATGTATTGATAGATTGGTGAATTGCTATATTGATGAATTGATTCATTTATATATTAATATCTTGATATTTTAATATATTTATATTGCGATATATATTGATATATCGACATATTGATATTATCATTATTATTATTATTATTATTATTATAGTCCCTTTTAATACCCTTATTCATAAGTGTTATAGGTATGTAAATACTACAGAGAAATATCCTAATAGAACGGCCATATTATTTCTATACGGGGATGATTTTTTTTCCTGATTCGCCACGCCCCTTGGGCAGATCATATGCAAACAACATCATAACGATCTTTGGAACATTCCCAAATCTAAAAAAAAAAAAAAAAAAAAAGTTTCTTAAAAGACTACATACTCTGTCTTTATAGGGTTAATAGTTGGGATCTTATGGGCAGAGGGGCATATCTAATCATTGTGCAGAACTAACTGACTATGGATTACAAATTTTGTTAGGCCAGAATACCTTTAGAGACTTTAGATTTGTTTGAATAACATAAAAATAAATCAAATTGTTCCCTAACTCTTTTTGCTTATTTCAACTCAGTTTATCTGAAGCTGAAGAAAACTATCCTATAGTATGAAACCCATATAAATTCCAGATATTAACTCCAATTTCTAAATAGTATCAAACGAATTGCCTCTTTTATTGCGCTCTGACCGCAAAAATAAAAAACAAACAACACGAAAATGTGGCCAAAAGCCAAAGAAGAGCGAAGAAAAAAATTACGAGAACAAATGGGAACAGTAGAGCTCCGATACAATGACCGATATAAAAATTCTACTCCAGTTTTTTGACCAATTTTTAGTGCTGTTTTTTGTGCTGTTGCGTTTTTTCTCTTTACCGGGATCGAGGCAACAAAAGCCGCGGACAAACAGCGGTCCCGATCGATTCCGGGTAAATCCCGTGTCGAGTCCTCGGATTAATTATGCTGAAAAACAAGATTTGTATGCATTTGTATATATGACAGAGCCGAGGCTCGATGCGCCGTGTTTTATGAGCTTGTTAAAAAAGAATCATAAAAATTATCCATATTTATTTTGAAACTAGATCAGGTCAAGCGGCGCAGCGCAGCGCGATCCCAGCTCATAAATTTCGCTCTATTTCCCTCTCTCTCTCTCCCTCCCTACTCTCGACTCTTGACCTACAAAAAAATCGCAGAAAAAAAGCCGAAGAAAATGCATATTTTCCATGGACTTTCCTGGAAGAACTTGCGTAATAATTTGCATTATTTTTTTTTCGTACCGCCTGCTTCATTCAGCCGCGGAGGAGGAGGCGTGATCCCGGCCAAAACACACAAAAAATTGGCCTAAAAATTACCTAAGCCGTGTAAAACGAGAGCAGGACGATCGTAAAACAAGGACAATCGCTGGCCAAGCAGGACGCTTACGTAACGCCCGGGACGACTTGCCGAGGAAGAGCCTAGGACCACGGGCAATACAATTGTAACGCTCGAACCGCTCGACCCGCTGTGCGATGTTCTACTTTTTCTGCTAGTTTTGTTTCTTTTTTTGCCATAATAAAAATGCACAGAATTTTTTTCTTTATTTTTTTTTGTTAGTTTTTTCTTCTTCTTCTCGCCGTAGCTCTCATAAAATTGGCTCGCTGGATTATGTAAATGGCGAACAGGATGATTATCGTCCGCATTTCGAACTAATTTAGGCGGGTGGTGTCGGCATTTATGGCACCTCGATTCCCGCTGCCTGTCTAATCCTCGAGATCTAGTTTCGGTTTTTTGCATAACGCCATAAAAGTGGCTCGGAAAAAAGAAGAAGAAGCGAAGCTGAGGAAAAAACTGGAAAATTATGCGGAAAAACTAGAAATGAGAACAAAAAAAAAAAAGAAAAAAAAAGCAAACAAAAAAAAAACGGGAGAGAAAAAACTAAACTAAAGATGCACTAAAAAGTGGTCGGAAAACTGGAGCAGAGTTTTATGATAGTCGGTTTTTCGCATGGTCTTTTTTTACACTGCAATGCGAGAGACTGGGACAGCTAAAGGAAGAGAGAGAGAGAACAGTGAGAGAATAAGATAAGCAAAGATACAAGAAAAAGTGGTCGGGGAAAATAGAGCAAAGTCTTATGCAAAAGGTTTGCAAAAGGGGAAGGAAGTAAGATAGAGGGAGCTAAAGATAGTGAGATAGAGAGGGAGGGAACGATATGAAAAAAGATACCGATTTCAGCAAATTATTTCTACGGACTATGACAGAATTAGTCAGCATATAGACATATCAAAAGAGAGTGAGAGAGAGAGAGAGGGAGATTGAGAGAGACACAGGCAGAAAGAAGGATATATACCATTCCGTTTATATGGATTGAATAAGAATCAGCCGCCAGATAGATATATAAAAATATATGTATAATATATAAATATCTATATCTTTATATAGAGAGATAGAAAAAGAGACATAGAGAGAGAGACACAGAGAGAAGAATGTGAGCATGGATTGTATCTTCATTTGTTTATAAACGAAATAACAACAGTAGGACATTAAAGGTTAGAAGAAGAGAGACATGGAGACAGAGAGAGAGAGAGAGAGAGAGAGAGAGAGAGAAAGAGAGAGTGAGAGACAGGGACAGAAAGGGCGAGAAAGGGAAGTGAGTATGGATTGTATCTTAATTTATTTATTTCTATACTAAATATTAATTGATCAACAGTTGGGCATTAAAAGATAGAAGAAGATAGAAGATACATGAAGACAGAGAGAGAATAAGAAAGACATATAGGCATATATATTTATATAATGACATAATGAATATGGATATCATTATATAGCTGATCTATGAAACTGTTCAGAGTCTGGCATAAAATTTCTGATAGAAACAGTTAGATATTGATAGCAAGATGGTGTGGGCTATAGAGCGGAAATGGGACAAAAAGAAAGAGGGAGAGAGGAGAAAACGATAAAAAATGTACAGATATTGGTAAAAAAAAGAAAAGAACGAATTACGATTTTGAGACACCTTAGATAGAGGGAGCCAGATATACTTAGAAAGTGAACGATATTTACATGAATTGGATACTCTCTAAATTCTCCCCAATGCAAATTGGAGCACTACTTAATGGAATTCTCATTCGACTTGTCTAAATATAAGCAGGAGCGCAGGGGGAAAGGGAAAGTAAGATACATACTAAGAGATAGCAGCAGCTAGAATGAGAGAGCTACAGAGTGAGGGAGCACGTCGCTGTCGCTTTGTTTTTGCAATTCATTTGCAATGTCAGCGCCACCTGCTGTTTATTGCCAATATGTCGCGATTTTTTACCCTAGACACATGTTCCCATTGGGCTTCGGCTTGTAATTTGTGTGGGCGTGGCGGGGGGAAGCCCACCACGTCCCGCACCCGCCGAGAGGTGGGAACGGAACGGAAGGGCAAGCCACAGTAAACAGCGTAAAGCGAAGCAAAAGTAAGCAAAACAAACCAAGCAAAGGCAACAGAAATCAACCTACAACAACAACAGAAACAACAACAACGTTGTGTTAATAATTTGACATTTTATTTGTCAAACACGTCTCAAGCAAACAATCAAAGCGTAGCCAAAAGAAAAACAAATGAAAGGCAAAGAGTTAAAACGAACCAAGTGGAAATCGCAGAGATTTGCGCTCTGAAATATTTCAGATCGTTTGAGTCGAATTCTCTGGGTTTGATGGGATTAGTTTATGTTATACAGATGCTTAAATAACATGAGGAGCTCTATATACCCATTCATGAGAGTGAAATGAGTATATTGGTTTTGTGGTCCACCAGGACTACAGCATTCGTAATTGTTAATATTAATATAATAATATGAATATTTATTGTGAATATTTATTTTACTTGAAATTGAAAAGAAATACCTCTTTCGCATATACGAGCCCTGCTCAAAGCAAATTTCGAATTTTGTATTATTAAAATAATACTAAGAGATAATCAGATCGAAGAATTAACATGGAATTGCAATTGGACAAATTTATTCGGAACTTAAAATGTTTACAGAATTTGGATTTATGTAAAATGATCTAAAAATACGATGTATATATAATATAAAATATATAATATATATTTTAACTAGAAATTTGTTGAAGCTCTAAATGCTTTGCCGAATTTTCTAATATTTTCCTATACAACTTCTGTGCAAGAAAGACAAACATTAAAATTAAAAAAACAAAAATTGCATAAATCCCTTTATATCATATAATATCTCAAGATACAAAAAATAAATTATAATAATTAAAATTTCATCAATTCAAGGCTAGACAAAAGTTTAAAGCAATTTAAAAACAGTATTTGGACAATTCTTTTTCTATAATTTGATTTTATGTTTCACTCGTTCAATATGAAAACCAAATGATAACCATTAAATCAAAAAGAAAACCCATTTTTCATTGCTTATAGAATTTGTTAAAAACAAAATCTCAATGCAAATTTCTATACAAATCAGCTCAAGATCTGTTCCGATTCCTCTTGCATATTTCCCATATTGTTTGGATAATTTATGTGCCATGTTTATTCAACAAATTGATGAGCATATAAATACAAAGAAGACGATGAAGAAGAAAGAGGTGGAGGAGGAGGAGGAGGAGGAGGAGCAGTATGAGTAGACAAACTATATGCCCATTCGAACAGAACATATAAACAAATTTTAATGATCATCTATTTAAATGTTGCCCTGTTTGTGTACTTTGCGTGATTGAATTGCGAGTTGAGTTGAGTTTCACCATTTTACAAACATGTGTCTATACACTGACTCACAAAAGTCACTTGACTATGTGGGCCATTTTGATTATATATGAAGAGCTGTTCGACTGAGATCAGTATGAAATTTGAACTATTTCAGTTTTAGTTTGAGGTAGAATATAAAGAATATAAAATTCTTTTATTATCTGAAAAGAATCGAAATCTAGAATATAGGATTTTTTTTGATGTTACAGTATTTCAAATTTATTAAAAAAAAAAAAAAAACTTGGAATAAAATAACTGAAGTAGTTGGGCATGAAACGCGTTTCTGGTTTTTCGTTATTTTTCTTTACCTTAGATTCGAATACACTTTTAAAAATATAATCTCAATACAAACTCAATCTCATTGTAGTTTCGTGCAATATCCGTCCGTCCGTTCCTCTATCCGTCCGGCTGTCCGTCTCTCCATCTATTCAAGCTAGAGATTTGAAATTTTGAACATATACTCGTGTGTATCCCCTGACTACAATGAGATTTTTCCTACCCGCTCACTTGGGGCGTGCTAAATCGGAAAACTTATTTGCCGGTGTTTCAGAAGCTATGCTAGAGAGTTGAAATTTAGGAATATAAACTCTGGCTAACAAAACTACGGAGATATCGCGAATATATCTGCGCCTATTGAAGGCGTGGCAAACCGAGGTGAACTGTTTCTACAGTTTTAGAGCTGGAAACTCAAGATGTGATGATTAAATTACTATTTACATCAGATATAATAATATATTTATATGAAATTAATATATATATATTTACCAATTGATGCTTGGCAAATAGAAAAATGGTTTTCTCCTTGGATATAGTGTTATATTAATATTGTGTTGTAGATCTCCTCATCAGACAGTTGTCTTTTTATATGCCATAAGGCATACATGATTCGACTTGCTCCTGGCAACTGAGTGTTTTGTCCTCATTGAATTATTTACTTCGTCAGCCTTTCGCAAAATAATCCTTTCCGGCTGCAGGTCCAAAAAGCCCCGCTCCGCAAAGTAAATAAGCAAATATACATATGTATATATCTATCTATATACATATGTATATATATTTTTATGTAAAAGAGCAAAAAAAAAAAGTAAAGGCGAAAAAAAGGGCTCGAACACCCTCACTTGAATTGTGCGCTGACATTTTCGCGTTTGGCTTTGTCAGCAACGTCCTTGCTGCTGTCATTTGTTTGCATTGCACAGCAATAACAACAACAACAACAACAACAACAACTGGCAACACTCAAACAACACAAAAGGTGATTGCGATTGTGAATTCCGTTGACGTTTTTATGGCGCATTCAGCAAACCTAACAATTGCAAAACCGACAACGTGGAAGGAAGACCAAGAGCAAGCCAACTCCTTCGGCGCTGAATGCAGCTAACCAACCAGGCAATACCAACACACACACACACCCACACACACACAATTCGCGAATATGAACACTTGCCTATTTAATGTTGACGCCGACTTCAAAACTCCTAAGGCGGTTGAAGTATTTTTGTTTTCTCTGAGTAGAAACGAAAACACGGCTGTTATAAAGAACAACAACTGAGCGACGGGCAGGAAGGATTCACTCAAGCATGACGAGACACCCACTCCAAGTCAACAGACAGCGAGACAGCGAGACAGCGTGAGGGCGGGCGGGGAAGAGTGTGAGCGAAACATCCTTTCGAGCTATTGTTTAACGTCGTTGCGCCGCATTGTTGTTGCTTGTTGTGCTTTTTGCAAATTTTTATGGCTTGCTTAAACAAAACAAGTGAAGAAGCGAAATCCCCTCACACTCTCCAGCTAGACGCACGCCGACGTGGCCCGAGCCCCACCCAGTAAAAATCTTGCCAGTTCGTGTGTCATATTAAACAGAAAGTGTCAAGCAATTGACTTGGCCAGCAACTCTTTTCCGTTTGCGCTCTCACAAAGTGAAAGAGGGTATATTGGCATTCTGCTAATCTAGCTGGTCAGTTAGCTAATTGGTATATGTAATATGTGTCTTATATTAAGTTGGTTTGATCAAGGGCTGAGATGTTTTGGAAAACACTCAGCAGGAGGCGAGGCGAAGCAGGAATTTGCTATACTCACTCACGAAAGTGAAATGAGTATATTAGCTTTGGGTATATTAGGCTTGGGCGCCTTGCTGTCCGTCGATCTATAGAAGATTTGAAGCATCTACTCGTATATACCCTCAATTTATAAAGTGTTAAAATTTTCCCAATCCACCCATGAATGATAGAGCTACACTTATAGCCTAAAAATTTGAGGTACTGCAGTTTATATATCTTTATATCTGAGCAAATCTGCTCACTTATTTAACTGTTCTTTCACATATCCCATCCCATCTGTCTGCAACTTATCTACTTCTATACATAACTTATCTATGTTTGCATGTGATTGATCCTTTCTATATTCTAAGGTATAACTTATCTATTTTTGTATGAACTACTTTTTCCGTTAGATAACTTAACTCTTCTTAAAATTACTTTATAATTTATGCCATAAAACTATATGATATAAAACATTTTTTTTTTTTTGTGCAACTTATCAAGTTTAAAAATTGATATATATGTAATTCTGCTCTAATCAAATATATATTCTTATATAAATAAATTTTCTGTTAGACCAATTCTTAAATCTGATTTATGATTTATCCCAATTGATCTGTACATATGTGAATATATCTAGATTATATTTTAAATGAATATATGTATATGATATGATATATAGAAATATTTATTCTCATATATAACTTAAATAAATATTTTTAACTTTTTCAGTTCGTTATATGACTAATTCTATTCCGATATTTAACTTATCTATTTTTATATTGAATTGTAATCTATATATGAATAAAATTTGACGGAAGTTTTAAAATTTTTTCTTACTCAGGCGAACGACTTCGATCTTAATGAGGATATATACTGTCTTTTTTTTTAATTTTTAGGGAGCATAAAAATAAAACTATATTTGATAAAACTTATTTACTTTATTTTAAATTTAAATTAAAAAATTTGGATATATTTAAAAGCTCGCATCTACTCTGTACTAATTTACATATTAACTAAATTCATATCTGTACTTAAAACAGCTGATTCGCATACATTGAGATACATACGATATTAACGTATGTGTATGCCACTCCAAAATGTAGCCCCTTGTGCCAACACTCGAAGTTTTCGAGTTAATTTAGCTTCAAGTTGCATTTGTTTGTTCACTGAGCCGAAGACTCGTGACGTTCTTCGGAAATATGTGAAAACCGTTTGTTGGCCCACAATTTGGTAACTTTGTGAGCCGTTGACTGCTCAGCCTCAGCTGGCAATACAAAAGGACCTCCTGCCGCCGCTGTTGTTATTGTTGTTGTTGCTGTTGTTGTTGCCATTGGCTGGCATCCTCGAGTGGCCACTTGGCATTTGGCACTCATGTAAATCGACATAAATCAGTCGACAAATTTGCTATAAATCCGAATCATTTGCCCAGATTCTCATTTCACAAATGTCAAACGCACATTAACGGCAACCCTCAAAACTATTGATGGGGGTTACAGCCTGTATATAACGCATGAGATTACGAGCGGACGGTGCGGACGGTGCGGACAGAGCGTACAGCGGGTCGAGAGCGGGTAGCAAATAACATACGCACACGCACACACACACACACACACACACACAGAGCAGCCCATGCGAATAACGAAATTGAAAATATGACAACGCAATGGGTCTTATTTTGGGTGTCCAGAAACTGTGCGAGAGAGAGTGGGAGAGTGAGAAAACCTCTCGGACAGGGGTCGTACGTACGTACGTACGTCCGGCTGCTTAGGGCGGGGGCTCTTCCTGTATACCGTCCGCCTATCTGTATCCGTATCTGCCTGCAAAATGCCAATATTGTCAATGCAGTTTGACAGTTAGCCCAAAAGCCGTGGCGAGGCGCTGCGCGGAGCGGCAAGAGAGAGCGAGGCAACTGTCATCCATCTCCAAAAAACCAGCGGGACAACAAACAACAATTGAACATATTTTGCTGACATTTTAATTAATTTGACACTCGTCGCACGAATTTTTGGTATTTTTCGGCTTAGGCAGCGGCTACTGGTTTCTAGGGGTATTACGCGGCATTTTCCCGGCAAGCGCAACATTTAATAATAATAGCAAAAATAAATTAAATATGAAATGCCGAATGGGAAAATGTATGCGCCACAGAGGCGAATTGCATTTCAAAAAAAACTACAGTTATACGAAAATATGCTCGACTACAATATACCCAGCAGGCAATGTAGATGCTAGAGGCATGATTAAATAAATACAGTGAATATAATTGAAAAGAAATAAATAAAATAAAATTTAAAAAATATTGAAAAATAATTATAATAAATAAAAGTAAATAAAAAATAATAATATAAATGAAAAAAATATATATATTAAACAGAACTAACAATAAAAAATATTTTTTTAATATATTGAAGAAATATAACCGTAATAAGAGTTAAAAAAAAATTCATTAAAGGAAAATCAACAACAAATATAAAATATAAAGATATACTGAAAGAAAATCTTTAAACTAAAAAAATAAAACTAGAATCAGATTTTAAACTTAAAAAATGTATAACCAAAAATTTTAATAAATTCTATAGCTGTTATAATATATTGTCTTATTAATCCCTAATATCTATGAATATATGTATTAAAGTGCTGCCTTAAGGTAATTTCTATAAATAATTTCTACCAAAATTAACTTTTGAAATAATAGTTGAGCAGCGGGACTTAGCTATACTCTCTCATGAATTTATAAAGTTTATGCGATTAGAGATATGTCTTTAATACTTACGCATATGACGTATTTGGGCATAAATTTATTTATCACATATGCTTATATGCAGTTATGTGTTATAAATTAGGCATCCTCTTTCTTTCTACTATCGTGTTGCAGAGTATTATTGACACTACGACAAAAAAATATATATTTACTTTAGTAGACTTTCGAGGCTTATATAATATTAAATAAGGAATTATTAGTATATTTTATCTCCCAGGCGAAATTGTAGTAGAGAGTCTAAAGCAACTGAATTCTAGTTTAGTTTCTCTAGACTGGAGCATCTGGAAACCTCTGCCACTTCTTACGGATAAGTCTCTCCATTTCAATTTATAAATGTATACATTTATTTCAAATTATTCTATTTTATTTTATTTTTATTTTTTAAAGAGCTTGATCCTTTTATTCTTTATTTAGCAGAATTTTTTATTTGAAGAATTGCTTGTAACAATATTGTTGATTGATCTTAAACTCAGATCTTCCATGAATAAAGACTTTCCTTGTCATCTTTCTGCAAGGGAAAGTTTAGGATTTCCTCTCAAAAATATTCATAATTAATAATTTTAAAGCTATAAAAACTTTTTTTAAATCTCAGAATAAATATATGTATGCCTTTAATATACACATTGCCTTCTACATATACATACATGTACATGTATATGTATATGTACATATTCATCTTGAGCTACTGCTATATTACCCTCTTCCATGCATACAAACATATATGGCCTAGGCTCTGCACTCAACTAATTTCGTTTTAATCCTTTTGCCAAGCAGCCAGATTTCATACCCACTAATCCGGCCGAGTTTTACGGGTGCGGGTGCGGCGGTGGGCGGACTGAAAAGAGCTGGCCGAGCCGAACAATGGCATCATCTATAAAATGACAATTGCAAACAACAATGACGACAATCGCGGCAAGGACAAACAGTAGTATCGTATCCTTGCGATATACGCGTTCGCCTGCCTGACTCTGGCCCCGATAGCCAGACAGCCGGACAGCTCTGACTACGACGGTCTGCCTGCTGCCTGGATCACTCCTTTTCCCAATCCTTTTAGGCCTCGGGCACATTCTATTCATAATTAGTTGCAGGCAATTAAGAGACGCTCGCGGTCGCTCACAAGGCTAAAGATCTATCGAACTCTGGTGGGCGTCGGCTCACGGCCAGTCACAGTCGCAGTCGCAGTGACAATCATACTCACACTTACACTCACACTCAGACTAGCCGTGACAGTTCGAGCTGGCATTCGCGTTCGAGTTCGAGTTCGAATCGTCGCCTGTGCGTTCGCAATTTGTTTATTTTGAAAACAAGCGACACCCCTTTACCCGGAGGCGAGCTGGGTCACTGATCCGCGCATTAATCCTTTGACTTTTTCGGCTCATCCCGACGGACAGTTGGCTTAGCGCGAATCGCAAAGGCAGCGCGGCAGCGACAGCGGCTAGAGCACTGGTTAGTTTTTCCGATTTTCCGGAAAGTGTGGCTTACTTTGGTTCCGCTATCCAAAGTTGATAATTAACATTTGCTCGCATCGCCTGCTAAGCTGCCTGCCAGCCACGCCCCCGTCCACAATGCGGAACGTGCGAGGGGCGTTTGTTGTTTCGCTCGAAGGCAACGACTCGACTATACTAAACGGGTTTAGTTATAATTAACTGACTTTAGACGCGCCTTGCCTCCTCTTCTGCTTGTGCCACTAATCCGCCTTCTCACCTTGACCATGGCCGTTGCACGTTGCATGTTGCATGTTGCATGTGTTGGAAGTGTTGCAAGTGTTGCAAGTGACAAAAAATGGATGAATACGGACTGGGAAGTGATTATTCCATATGTTTTAGCCTTATGAATGTGAATATGAATATGAATATGAATATGAATATGAATATGAATATGAATATGAATATGAATATGAATATGAATATGAATATGAATATGAATATGAATATGAATATGAATATGAATATGAATATGAATATGAATATGAATATGAATATGAATATGAATATGAATATGAATATGAATATGAATATGAATATGAATATGAATATGAATATGAATATGAATATGAATATGAATATGAATATGAATATGAATATGAATATGAATATGAATATGAATATGAATATGAATATGAATATGAATATGAATATGAATATGAATATGAATATGAATATGAATATGAATATGAATATGAATATGAATATGAATATGAATATGAATATGAATATGAATATGAATATGAATATGAATATGAATATGAATATGAATGTGAATATGAGTAAGAATATGATAATGTATGTAAGCAGGTTTCTATATATGGGAATACAAGGAACCATTACTTATATCAAGTACTATAAGTTAACTGTTTGGCTTACACCTGCCTTGGCAATTCAGTTTGATGAGACTAAAGACGTTAAGCACTTTAAACTCAGCCAGACTCTTGTTTTATACTAAATTAAATGAATTTTCGCAGTGGCCCAGAGAACTTCGCTAGCCGCTTTTATTCGGGGTGGCTGATTGAGGACTTTCAAGGACAAGGCGCAACCTTAGCATGTGTCGCCCTCCGCTCCCGCCCGGGAGGCATAAAAATCAGCTCACATAAAACCATCGCTTAATGCGCTTTTTTCCCGTGTCCATAATCAATTTTTGCCTGAGCCCTGCAAGCGCAAGCTTAATAATGCCAATTTATTTGTCCGTCGAAAGGGTTGAATCGGACGGGGAGTGTGGGGGGAGGGCGAACTGCCTGAGAGCTGGCTGTGGCTCGGTCATAGCCTGAGTGACTCAGAGCGACGTGCACGTGTCTTTAGCCGTGTCTGCATACGTATAGCCAAATACCCGCAATTTATCTATTTGATTTTTAGATATGTGGCCATGCGCTGCCTCGTCTGAGCCCTGGCAAAACTTTTGGCTTAGCTTTTGCCTCTCGTTTCGCAATGTTTCATTGGCAGTGCGAATCAGTTCGCTTCAAATGCTCGATCACTTAATTTGCGCTGCGGATTAGCCCCAATATGTGGAACAGATTTACCAAATGCCGGATTATGACCCGACTTATGCCAGCCGAGCCGAGCCAAGCCAAAAGTTGAGCTATGCATATAAATGGCTAGCCTGAGGCAGCGTCAAACCCTTTCGATTTTCTCAAAGAACATACGAGATTTAAATGCTAGAGATTTATAGTAAAAAATCGTATGATTACTTACGGATATCTGATTATGTAACCATAGAAGAAAGACGAAGAGAATTGTTCTTCTTGATAACGCAACTTTGTCTTTTTATACAAGTCTCTTTTGTAACTTTTCATTGTCTTGCAGACCCATTAGGTCTTTGCTTTCTTTCTTTAATATATTTATAATTCTTTCCATATTCTTTGTGATTCACTCAATTAACTAAAAATTGTTCTGAAATTTAAGAATAGTTTGCCAGTTTTTAGGTTCGTAAATTTTTTAATATTTTTGTTGTCTGAAAAATTGTAGATAAGAGCATGGCCTGCTTTATTGTTTTATTAAAATCTATAAATTTATGAATGGAGTAAAAATACATAGATAATAGAAAAACTGAACTCAATAAGTATTCAGACATATATATATTTTTTCGAGATTTTTACTTGACTTACACAGATTTTTAAATATTTTTATTATATTTATCTCTTTTTTTTTTTCCTAGATTTTTACCTAACTCTGATAAAATTTCATTTGAATATTTTTTTTTTTTTTTTTTTTTTTTTTGACTAGAAATATTTTGACATGCAATGAAATAATATCAAAATCGGGCAGACCGTCAGAAATTATATTTATTTTTTTATTATAAAATTAAAGCTAGCTTAGAGTAGAGCAATGGCTACTGGGACCTGCGACTTAAAAATTATAGTATACACTGCGCGTCATCAGGTTAGCGCCCCCCTTTACACTCAACCTCAAAGCTAAATAAAATCTAAACCAGCAGAGCTCCATCTTTGAAATTTTTTTACATTATACTCCATTTATTTCTCTTTAAAATACAAAAAGAATGGCTACTGTAACAATAAGGATTATTTTTTAATAATTTTTTTTTTTTTTTAAATGTACAAAAAACATGTGACAAAAATTTGGTCATCAGATTAGCGCCCCCTGCGCTAAATTCAATTTATTTAAGTTAATTACCAAAAATAACACCTGTATTTTTTAAGCTATTGTTATTTTTAAGTAATATTAGTAGTGCGTAGTGCCGTTTTTTGTTTGAAATTACTTAAAAAATTCGATTAGGAATGGAATTATAAAGTTGTTCAATATTATTCAAGGATATGGTTGATTAAGCGTGTTCAGTACCTTCGATTAACTCTGTCTTTGTACTATAATGCTTTCCGGACTCATATACTTTCCTGACCAACCATCCCCAGACGTTTCCAATGATATTAAGGTCGAGTGAGTATGGTGGCCACTCCATGAGATCAATTTTTTGGCCCTGAATCCAGGACTTCAGGGATCGGGCGGTCTGAATTGGAGCATTATCATGCTGGAAAATCTAATGCCGGTTTTCAGACAGGTTATAGAAATGCGGAACAGCAGTTTTAAACACGATATTATGGTCCTATGCGTTCATGCGCGATGTCAAAAATTCAAGCTTGCAAGTGCTGTAGTAAGATATTGATACCTACACAAATGCCACACCACCCCCCCGCCGCAGCGGCTTGGAAACCGTTCCAAATAATGTTCTTCTATGAGTAGGTCATGGATATAATAATTATATCCATCAGTTCCTTCCAAATTCAATTTTTCTCATCAGAAAAGACAACATGCTGCCATTGGGTAGACCACGTCATATTCGCCCGGCCAAAATTAATGCGTATTTTATTTCAGCATATCGACTGGTGTCTTTTTTTTTACATTCTGTTTCTTTAAGTAATTAACTTTCTTAATTGCTCTTTAGACCGTTGATAAGCTCGTCCTAACACTGATTTTAACCCTAATCTTGGTGGTCGATTCGTGGGAATTCGAAGCTTCTCGAACTAATGCTCTTCTATTTCCTTCTGAAATCACTTGATTATTGCCGCTTATATAGTTTTTTCCATAGTTTTCCCTATTTGTAAGAAAATTGCCACTTAGTTTTCTGTTTTTTCCTGATTTTTCAGCAATTTTATGGTTGCATAGTCTAGATTCAAAGTATGCCTCAATCTTTGATTTTCAACCAAAGATAAAACTGTTTCTTTACCCATACTATAAATATATTGAATACTTTGAGCTTCACAAAAAATTTGGTGAGTGTAATTGCCAAAATAAGCAAGATAATTACAATTGCATTTGGGGGCGCTAATCTGATGACGCAAAATAAGTGCACACATTTTTTGCGAAAATAGAGAAGGATAGAAAATAAAACATAACGGGTTTTCACTCGCGTTTTTTTTTGGTATGAGAGACATCTCATATGATGATAATGAAATAAAAAAAAACCAAGAAGTTGCGTGCAATAGGCAAAGAGAAAAACGTAAAAGAAAATAAGTGTAAGGGGGGGCGCTAACCTGATGACGCGAAGTGTATCTTTAAGCTTTTGACTTGCTATGATAAGTGGCATATTGCACATTATATTTTGCGCCGAGAGCAATTGAGCTCGTGTCTGCTGTCGTTGCTTTAATAATATTTCATATAAGAATTCATATGCAGTCAGCTAGGTATAGATTTCTTTATCATTGAGCTGAGCTGATATGATATATTCTTATCTGATCTCATTTCATATGATCTAAGGATTGAGCAAATGAATTTTCTTAGTTTTTCAGTCTGATGCAGGCTATCTATAATACTCTGTATTATAATCTTAGATTATATAAGCTAGATATATTCATATACATATATACTCTCAGTAATTGTGGCAGCTCGTTTCCTTGAAGGAGCATTCATTGATGCGTTAACTGTTTGGGCATCTGGCATATTGATGTCTTAATAGCTGGAATATTGGCAGTTGCAGTGAAATGCAATCGTTGACAAAGTGTGGCAAGCATTGTTGCATGCCACCCAGTTGGTTTTTTCTCTATTCTTGCTCTTCTTCTGTTTTGGCAATGTGTGCAGCCAGCGACCCTCAAGTGGCCTGTGGTCCATTCAAGCTGATGACGACGGCCGCAGCAGCAGCAGGAGCAGGAGCAGCAGGAGCACCAATGGCAGGTGACAAAGCAACTTCACGACTTCATTGAGTTCGGCTCGAAACCTAATGAGAACAATTAGTGCAAATATCTCTTCCTCTTGCACTTCTTTTTGGACCTATTTTTTTGCATTTCATTTTATTTTGCTTTGCTTTTATTTGTATTTTTTTGAATGGAATTGAGTCAAAGGCAAGAAGCGTTTCTCATTTACGGGGTCAAACGACGGGAGATCTGGCCGTGCAGCAAGTGCAGCGCACTCGACTCAACGGCGACAACATAATCAGCAGCAGCAGCAGCAGCAGCAGCAGCAGCGCAAAGAGCTGAAGCTGAAGCTGAGGCTGAGGCTGAGTCTGAGGCAGCAGGGCGCAGTGCGTCCGCTGTGCGAGAGATGCTGGAGGCCATTTGCCACAGGGCCGCGGGGCAGCAGCAGCAGAGTGCGGCGTGCGGCGAAGCGTGAAAAGGCAGGAGCAGACAGAGAGCGAGAGAGAGGGAGAGCGAGTTGTAGCGGAGCATGCACAAATGGCTCAAAAATTGCACGCCAGGCTGCCAAAGGATGTGGCACGTCACTCCGCACAGACACTTCAATTATGAGAAAGGTAAATATTTTGTAAAAACAACGCAACAGGATATCAATTGAGAATTATGTACCCAAGCGCATTATCAAAATGTGCCCATGTGCGTGTGTGAGCGAGCGAGCGAGTGTGTGTGTGTGTGTGTGTGTGAGTGTGCTCTGACATTTGAATAACTCAATTTGACACAAAGTCAATAGATGAGCAGCAACAGCAGCAGCAGCAGCCGCCTGAGGCCACCCCGGAAGCCAACAACTGGAGTGCCAATTGTAGAGCAGAGCTACGTGTGTGTGTGTGTGTGTGTACTGGACAATGTCCAGCTGCTGCTGTCTACCTCCAGCCTTGCCTCGATAATAGTTACAGCGAATGCCGCTGCTGATCCTGGCGGCCTGACATCACTGCCACATTACGCAAGCCATAAAGAGGCAGTCGCGCTCGTTCCACGAACTGGCCAACGCCGCCGCGTGTCAGCCTAAAAAACTACAAATCTGAAAAAAAAAAAAACAAGAATCGAAAACGAAAAACTAAGAACAACAAAGTCGCAAATTCATCAAAAAATGAAAATAATATAGAAAACTGCACGCAACTAGAAGTTCCACTGGCTCATAAAACTAGAGGCAAAAAAAGGACAGCCTCACAAAGGGCTGGCACAAAGGGCGCTGCGCGTTCGGGCCATAAAAGACGAGAGACAAAATCAAAACAAAAAACGCACACGCAACAAAATTGCATAAAACGCGAGCGTAAAAAATGCCCAAAAATTGACAGAAAAAAAAAAACATAGCAAAAAAAATGGCATCAATAGAAAATCTTCGCAGATTTCGCAAAAAAAAAAAAATCCTACGACCGTCATTTGCATCATTTTTTAATTTTTAGTTTCCTTCTGCACTTTTTTTTAGCTCAAGTTGCTTTGTTTTCGAGATTTGTGTTCTTAAAAAAAAGCAAGGCAAAAAATGTTTATGGCCAATTTATGATAGGGATCTCAGCGCAGATTATGCAACACGAAAACTGGCCAAGAAGACGTCACAAATTTCGGCCTTTTGGTTAGGTTTCGGGTTCGCTAAATGGCAGCAGCAATTCTGCTTTTTATTGTGATGAAGAAATGTCAACAGCAATTTTCATTTTTGAGGCATGTTTTAAGAATATTCGAATTTTTTCATTTTTTTTTTTTTATCATTTCTATTCATTTATTTTTATTAGTTGTTATATTTGTTTAGTTTTTGGTTATGTTGTCAGGATCATATACATTGGGTCAGCTTTAATGTAATCACTATTATACATGATGTATGTTATAAGGTATTATATATTCTCAAAAATATATATACATATAATATCTTATATATTATAAGATACTCTTCTACAATGCCTTTATAGCACGCTTCAATCATCCTAATATTATTCTCCTCACAAGAAAGAGTCATAGGAGATGAGGTCTGAGGTATTAGGGTCTTGATACAGATACTTTGCGAGATTATTTTTATATAGTAAAAAATCAAAGATTAGCAAACTAATTGATTTTTAATGTTTCCGAAATGCTAAATGGATATGATAATGTCACAAAAAATATCAAAAATCGAACTTAGGTATACGATTATAAAATACTTTGTGAACAGCTCTCACATAAGCGTTGTAAAATAAAGTTCTAATTTTTTTTTTTTTTAATCATAATTTATAGTAGATAATCTCATATCTTATACCATATCATCCGATAGATTAGATGTGAAACATATACAATAACATATAATGGATTATATCCCAATGTAGATTAACGACTTAGTTTTAAGTTTATATTCCATCTAGCGTATGCATTTGTTGGTATATATAATAGTAGCATATAAAGTAGTGTCTCTCATTTCCCTAACTACTAGCAGTTCTATCTATATCGAAAGTATTTTGTATTTACTTTAATTAATGATCTCCCAAGATTTATATGTATTTTGTATAACCTAAAATCTTAAGTCCTAAAAAATAACCAAAATAACCCAA
Source organism: Drosophila mojavensis (assembly GCF_018153725.1). Taxonomy (NCBI): domain Eukaryota; kingdom Metazoa; phylum Arthropoda; class Insecta; order Diptera; family Drosophilidae; genus Drosophila; species Drosophila mojavensis. Next base: position 16,623,276 of record NW_025318667.1, on the reverse strand, counting down.
GTAACCTAAAATTTCTTTCTTCCCGTGCGATAAGTATCTAATGTGTGGATGTCTTATAACTCTAATAAAATATATATACATATATACATATTAAATTACTTTATATTAAGAGTTAGTTAAGTGGTCGAAAAATGTCTTTCATAAAATAAAAAAATTATATTAAATAAAAAAAAAAATACATTTTTCTAATCGAAGTTTCCAATATCACCAAGAAACAACAGCTAAGTAAATTTTCAATTAATACGCTTCCAGCAAAGAGTCGCAAACAATTTGCAGTTGTTTAAAAAACAAAACTCGAAGCAGAAGAAGCAGAGTGAATAAGAAGACGAATGAGACTAGGGGTATTCCCTGGTGTAAAGAGATTCGGTATTTGCGCTTTGTTCTGGCCCAGTGCTTGTTGGCAGCCAATGCATTGGATGAAAATATTATCATTAGGCGTTAATTATGTTTGTGTCGAACAGTAGCCAAAATATTTTCGTTTTTGCCAAAAGGGTAATCAAAGGGCCGACGCCGACGGAATTCCGTGTAAGCGCGCAACCGGGCGACAGACAATGGGCCTAATAAACATGCCGAACATACAGCATGATAAGCATTTTGGCATTTATGTATATGTGTGTTAGGTGGTCTTCGCTGGAATGTGGCTAACATCATTCTGGTTAGGCATGGCCTAATGAGTTGGCTTTTCTCCAACTTTCAATGTTTTCATTCGACTTTTCTCTCGCTCTCTCTCTGTCCTCTTTTTTTTTTTTTTGGCAAATCATGCGAATGCGAAAATGTCGACGGCACAATTAGCCGGGACTTGAGGCGGAAGTGGCAGCAGCCACTGCAATTTATAACGGATCTTGACAGCCCTCGTCGCTAACAATGCAACAAACTGAGAAAATCTTTTTCGTATTTCACTCGCCCGTTCGGGCATTGAGCGTGATTATAAAACGTAAAATTGCAATCCACCCTGTCATTAGACGCTTGCTGCTGTCCGTTCGTCTCAATTGTTTACCAGTTGGCCATAAAAGGGTCCCAACACACACACACACACACACGCGCACACACGCACGCACACTCATTGATTGAGCATAGAGTTTCAGTGTGGCCTTTGTTGCAGCTAGAGCAGCAGCCTTGCCTCATTGCCTCGTTGACAGGGGGGATATAAATGTTGTGATTTCTTAATTTTTGTTTGCATTTTTCTCGAATTTAGTAGGCTGTTGAGGTAATTACACTAATTATATGGCCCCGATCTCTCGCCATGTGTGTGTGATTGAGCTGTTAGCGACAGATCCACTAGACGTGAGTGTGTGCGTGTGTGTGTGTGTGTGAGCCTTGTTAAGGGTTGCTGCCTTTGCCTTTGGCTTTGGCTTAGCCGAGGTCATCTGACGCGTTAGATTGGTTGACATGTCAAACGGCAGAAGGATTTTCCAAACAGCAGAAAGAACACACAAGCGTGGCTCACGCTCTCTCTCCCTCTCTCTCTCTCTCTCTCTCTCTCTCTCTCTCTCTCTGTGTGTATGTGTGTGTTGCATTGTCATTGATACTGGCGTAAGTGCGGGGTGTGTGCCCAGACTTCCGACTCGTATTCCAATCATTCGAGTTGCGCATTATTTGCAGCCCGTCTTCAAGTTGCTTCACTGATTCAATTATCCGTTGCCCTGTCATGGATCAAATGTAAGACTAAAACTGTTTTTGACCTAGCCAAGGTGTGTCGCAGGTAAAAATAGAAATGCAAAGATATTCTGAACGTACCTTATGTAGATTTATATGTATCTATGTATGTAAGTAGGTTATTTCGATATGCATATCGATATTCGATATGCATGCAGCGCTAATCTCTCACTATCGATAACCGGGCTCACTTTCTGATCGAATATAATCGATATTTAGCTTATTTTGCATATATAAATTTGCATGCCAGTTATATGTTTATATGCACTTGCATATGCATGGGTGGATATTTGCATGCGTGCATGCACTTATACATGCCTACATGTATGCAAGTATGCAAGTTACATGCATGCAAGAAAGTGAGAGAATATGCATGTCATATATGCGCATATGTGTAGGCATGTGTGCATGCGTGCATGGAAGCAAGTGTATATATGTACATATGTATGCAGGCTTACAAGCAAGTATGCATATTATATGCATGTATGCATATTAATGTGTATTTATGTATGTATGCATGTATGAAAGCACATATCTGTGCATAGATGTACGTATGCATGTATGCATATGTGGAATGCATGTATGTAATGTATGTTTACATACATATATGTATTTTTGCAAATATGCAGTTATGCATGTAGCCATAATTATCATATGTATGCATATATGCGAGCAGATTTGCATGTTATATGAATGTGAATCTGCATGTATGTTTTTATTTAGGCATATGCATCTATGCATCTTCATATGTATGGATGTATGTACGTATCAATACCTTAAGGCATGTGTATATGTAGGCATGTAAGCAATTGCAAGCAAGTTTGCTTGTGTATGTATATACATATGAATGTTTGCATATATCTATGAATGTATGCATATATGTAAGCATGCATGTACGCACATATGCATGTACGTATGAATGCATGAATGCATGTTTATATGTGTGAGCGATGTATGCATGCATGTATTAATGTAAACAATATTACGCTTAAATATGCATGCAAAATTGTAAGCGAATGCATATGCATGTTCGCATGCAAATATGTATGCAGCTAAGCGTGGCATGTACGCGCATATGTCTGCAGCTATGCACGGCATGCAACATGTGTGCATGTATTCACCCCATACCCACAGAGGATTCGATTGCAGCTTGCATAAAGTTTCACCATTTATTTAGTTTTTCTTCATATTTAACTACGATCTCGATCAATTTTGAGAAAAATAGAGCAATGGAAACTCTGCTTAGGTTAGACTTGAGTGAATTTGTAGCCAAGTAACTACTTTACCGAATATGCTTTGCTAGCAAATGTCGCACAACAATGAAAAGTGAATGAACAGTGGGTGAGTGGCACAGTGGCACAGTGGCACAGTGGCACATGGATATGCATGAGCAAAACATGTCGCATGTCTGGTCAGCGACTCGGTCAGGGATGCTGCTGCCAGTGGTCGTCCGTCCGTCAATATTTGGAGTTAACATTACGTAGCAATCCCTTGCATAGCCTGTACATGGCAGACTCTCCGCCATTCGCTCTGGCAGTTCGTTTCGGTTTGAATTGCTCCGATTTACTCTGGCGCATCTTGATGGCTTGGGCCCTCGATTTGGCAAATAGATCCCCATTGTCCGAGTCCCTGTGCGCTGGTGTATAAATCTGTGTATCCGATGTCACCTGCTTGACCCGAGCACTATATACGGGATGTGTGTATGTGGACGCCCTTGGTGGACGCAATTCATCAAAGTTATGCACACCCGATCGACGGTGTCTCGACTGGCCAAACTGATAATTTCGCAGCTTCTGTGGGGTAAACGGTATCGGCTCTGTGTCATCCATCTGCTGCTGTAGCTGCATCAGCTTGTGTATACGCTGATGCACCTTCACATTCTCCAAGTGCACCTTCGCCCTCTTATCATTATGCTGATGCTTGTTGTCCTGCGCCTTTTGCATGCTCTCATTTTGAATTTTGACCCTATCAAAATACGTATCCTGCGGGCAAAGCTTTCGCGGCTGTTGATTTTGAATTTGATTTTGATTCTGCTGCTGTTGCAGCTCCTCAAGCTGTTTGTGCTGCTGATGCTGTTGCAGATGCTGTTGCTGCTGCAGCTCCTGTGTCTTTTGCAGCTGATGCTGCAGCTGCAGCTCCTGATGCTGTTGTTGTTGCTGCTGCTGCGGCGGCGGCGGAGGCTGCTGCTGTTGTTGCTGCTGCTGCTGTTGCTGTTGCTGCTGCTGTTGCTGCTGCTGTTCCCGTTTGCTGTTGGCCAAGCTGCTGTTGCTGCTGGACGTTTTGTCAGCCAACAAGATGCTATGGCTGCTGGCGGCCTTCAATTCCGATATGCTCTTCAATTGCCAGCTGCTGTCGACCTTCTCCGCCAGCTTCTTCGATGGCTTGGCCACCAGCTGATGCTCGCTGGGCAGCTTCACGGCCGCGACAGTCTCCTCCTCATCGTCACAGTCGTCGCGCAGAAAGTCCACGTGCTTCTTTGGCGACTTCGATGGCGCCGAACCGTTCGACACCGAGTCGGGAGGAATCGGCGGCTGGCGTGGCTTAACCAACTGATGCCGGGACAATGTCTCGCCACTGGGAAATGGGAACTTTGGCAATACGTGATGGAATGACTTATTGCGATGCCACATCGCATCAGAAGTACCTAAAATATGAGTAACCGAGCGATATTACATTTTATTTCTTCATTTTCATTTTCATTTTTTTTTTTTTTTTTTTAATCTTAAATTCAAATGTCATTCGTTAGTACTTACAAATTCGTACGGAAATAAACTGCTTCAGCGCGAAAGGCTTGTTTCTTAAGAGGGCCATCTTTTCCTCCAAATCTTACGAAATATTTTGAATCACTTTAAATATTTGAAATAATCTAAATATATATCAAGTTAACATATATAAATATATTTATGAATATTACTACGAATTTTGGTTTATGGAAAAATTATTTTCTTTTTTAGCCGAAACAAACAAATTCTAAAGTAGGCTGTTAATATTAAAACTACGTGTGTCCGAACACTTGAAGGTTTAGAATTGTACTGAGCTCCTGAAGCTGAAACAACGCTTAGGTCGCCTGCCTTAGACGACATCGTTTCCAAGGCCTACTTTGAAACGAAAAATATGCTTAAGAAATTCGTAAAGTTTCGCAACATTTGTATAAAAGTTTTGTAGCTAGAATCGTATTTAGAAACATTTGTATGCTCCTTCTTGAAATGATATGGGTATATTTGTTTTGTATGTTCGACTGTTCCATCCGAACATTAAGTTCTCGGATCGTATGAATTTAATTGAAGGCTGAAGACTTAAAATTTGGAATATACGTATGTGCTCTACTCGTAAGACTAGTAGGGGGCGTGGTCTATGGAGAAACGCTATTTACGATTAATTAAAGTACTAGAGTCTTGCCAAGTACAATATAAATATACGGTGCTAAAAGCATAAGGTACAAAAAATCTATAACATGGATATAGAAAACCTTGAATCAAGCCTTAGACCCTCAAATTCTGAATTTACATGGTTGTAGATTCCTTGGGCCCAGCCAAAAATAAAACATCCAAGTCAACTAAATGTGTGAAAAATTGGGAAAAAAGTGTATTCTCCCTGTTGTATAGCTAAAAACTCTAAGATAAATGATTTAATTGCTGTTGATCTACTCTACACGGTCCCTAAGGAGCGTGGGAAATTTTATGTTTATTTTTGATTATTATAATAGATATAAATAAATGGAAAATAGTTTTGATGATTATAATAGCAATAAAAAATAGAAAATATTGTATTCGTGATGATTATAATAGACATAAATAAATAGCATATGTAGAAAAAAGTGAAATTTCAAACATATTATTTTTATTATTTTTTAAATTTATTTATTAATTTTTTTTATTATTAATTTTTTATTTTATTTATTTTTTTTTAATCTGTGCACACGTTTAAATCTGTTCGCCGATATTGCAAATTCTTTCAGTTAAGATGAATGCAATAATCTCTAATACTCGCCTTGCTGTTGAGACTCTAAGAGGACTTATGCACTATACTAGAATTAATGTAATATTATTTTTAAAAGATTAATAATTAATTGTAGAAATATTAAACAATTATAAATAAAAGATTTATAAAATTATAAAAAAAACGTCTCTTAAATTCGCTTTCTCATGACTAGGCCAAAAGCCTCCTCTATAAATATTTTCAACCGAACTCTCCATTTTTTCTCACACTTCAACTGAACGCAGGCATTATTAATGTTTATTTGATCGAGTGTAGAACAGAGATGGGCGCATTACACAGCTAAGTAGTGTTGGACAACGTATTGCAACGCATCGCACTCGAATCAAAATACCTGAATGGGAAAAAAAAGAGAAACAATCTCTAGTATCACATGTATATAATACCTATGTATATACATATATCTATATATTTAGATACGGGGTGGGTTTGGCCTTTGTCACGTATAGGTAAGACACACTGACAGACGGACGGGAGTTGCAACGGAGTGCTCTGCGCCAGGGGGTTGCAAGTCGACATAGTAAATGACCCAAAACAGCAGACATTATCATTATGCTATAAATGGGAAAAGCATGAAAATTGTGGAAAATCGTCGCTCGAAATGCTCAAAGTGAAATGCATACAAAGCCGAATTTAATAAAAAAAAAAAAAAAAAAAAAAAAGCCCCGCTCGCCCTCTCGCTCACTCGCTATAACTCTGTCCTGCTCGCTCTCTGTCAGTGTCAAAACAAATATATGTAGATTCGTTTGGACATATTTTATGCATTTGACAATTGCCACTTCAGCCAGCATCCAGCAATGAAATCAAAGCGAATTTATGACTACAAGAAGAAGAAGAAGATAGAAGAAAAAAAACAACTATTGCATAATTTATGCATTTAAAGTAAACAGACGATTTAAGCTACACACTAGAGGGCGGTGGGAGAGAGAGGGGGGTATATCACGGCACAATATTATATATAAGAAATAGCAATCCAGCGAGGTGCGCTCAGTGGCTTGTCGCAAATGTTGCAGCTATCTTAAATATTGAGTAAGGAAAAATATTTAAAATATTATTATGTTAAAATACATATTTTTAAACAGAGTTAAATTACAACAAAAAAAAAAAAAAAAACAAAAAAAAAATACAATATTTATTTTTCCCTAATAATGTAATACTTCAAAAAATATGGCAAAATTTATTGAATTTTATAATTATTAAAATATGAAATGCTTACCTAAAAGAAAAAAAAAAAAATTTATTGTGAATATTGTTTAATTAATTGTCGTATCATAGATCGCAATGTTAATTTTATAGTAATATTTAAATCCTCCGAAATTTGATGGCAACTCATCTTGGTAAACTTCCAGAAAACTCTGAAAATAAAACTGTCTTAACTTTTCAGTAATTGCTAAACTATTTTTGATTTTACAAATCTAGAGTTATTATACACTCCCGCTTAAAAATATCGTAAAAATTGATTATTTTCTATACAATTTTTTTTTTTTCTAATTTTAGTAATAAAACTTTCTACAATACTAATAGTTATTTTTTTAAAATCAATTAAATCAAATAAATCTATCAAAAAGCTGTCAATACAAAATGAAAACATTATAAATTCGAATTTTCTGAACAATCTCTTACAGTATATATTCTATATTATATAGTTTCCCACATGATTCAATCAGAAAAAAGAAACGAAATTTGCCCTTATGGAAAAGAGCAATTGGCTGATGTCTGTGGCGACCCTCGCAGCCATCAAATAATAATTTGAGTTGACAGCCAGCAGTCAGCGCCATGTCAGAAATCACAATAACAAGAAGTGGAAGAAGCAGCAGCGTCTAAAGAAGCAAAAGAATAAAGCAGAGAGTGAGAAGAAGCCGAAGAACTTTGGCCTAGGGTGGACCAAATGCAAAATAGGCTTGCAGGCAGTCAGGCAGTGAGGCAGTGAGGCAGTGAGGCAGACACAAAAAACTACTTGAAACGCCAGTCAGGGGGGCGAGGGGTAGTCGAACGCGGCCACATCAGGACACTTCATGGACGCATCGGGGCCATGGTTCATTTACGTATCAAATTGGAACTTCCTCTGGGATGCCTCAGCCTACGCTGATGATGCTGCTGCTGCTGCTGCTGCTCAATGGCGACGATGATGATGATGATGATGATGTAACTCCCAAAACGCAGCTAATACGTTTTTTGTGTCACAGCGAGGCAGGTAGCGCAAATGGGCCCGGGAAAAGGCGAAGCGGAAGTGCAGCGAGAGGCAACGGCACAGATACGCATATTAATGGCACTGATTGTGCCGCGCTGATAGCTAGCGCCCGGCTACTTGAATTACATTTACATGCGCCTTGGACCTCGTCCCGGTCTCAAGTAATATGTATCTACAGATATATATCTGTATGCCATATCTGTCTATCTGTATATCTGTGTGTATTTGTCACAATTGTGCCGCCCGCACCCAAAGCCGACAAGAATCCGTCAACCCGTCCTAAGCGCATTACGACAATGAATGCTAGTAGCAGGAGAAGAAGAAGAAGAAGAAGAATGCGAATGAGACGATTCAGCATTCATTCATAAAAAATCTGAGAAGATCTTTGTGCCGTTTTTATTATGTCAGGCGGATGAGTTCGTTTACCTCGGTGTGCAAACACACACACCCACACACACACACACACACACACAGTGACAGATAAGATGCAGTTACAGATGCCGCCCGCCTTCAGCGTCCAGCCTCCAGCCTCCTCTCTCGCATATATGTAGATGCTGCTTGCGGATGAGGCTCGTAAAAATCATCATCTGGCCACTTTTTGCATAGCCGTAAATCTTTGACGGCATCAGATGGTCGACTTGGTCGCACGGGAGCCACTGCATCCATCACACATCAAAGTGGCGCCCCCACATGCGACCACATGAAACGCAGCTGTCGAACATTGTTGCCACGCTCAGCCGCCCTGCCCAAACAGAGCAGCCAATTGAGAGACAAATTGCCGGCGAGTCAAGCAGCTCACTTAATTTGAGATCATTAATCAATGCATCTATCTGTGATTAATATTCAGCCTCATTTGTGTCCCATTGCATGTCTGTCACGCATTCCTAAGTGCTCTACTACAGCAAATAACCATTTGAGCTACAGATAATATGTATCTTGTATATCCCACTTGTAATACTATTTTATGAGCTCAAAGAACATTTGACTAGATTCGGGAGAATCTGCAACTTGCATCAAGATCACAAATTGTCAAGCCTTAAGCATTCTTATAGAGTGGATATAGATATATGTATGTCCTATGAGAGTACATTTCTCTCAGTTTTTTTTAGCTCGCGCTCTCTCTTCTTGCCCTTTCTCTTTCACTGCTGATCTGTAAATGGTGAAAGAGACAGAGCAAGAAAGATAGAGGCAGAGGGAGACAAAAAGAGGTAGAGAGAGATAGAGTGATAGAGAAAGAGGGAATATGCGATAAAGCATGAGATTGACCCTCCATATGGATGGGATGCATCACAATCTTTCTCCCTCTCCCTCTGTCTCTCTTTCTCCAATCCTCACTTCTTTCTTTTTCCACCACTATCCCTTCCCCTCTATCACTCTCTCTCTCTGTCATTTGCTATTACGCACTCTCCATTGTTCTCTCTCTCTCTCGCTCTCTCTCTTCCTCTCGCTCTCTCTCTCTCTCTGTCATTCGCTCTTACGCACTCTCCATTGTTCTCTCTCTCTCCCGCTCTCTCTCTCTTTCTCTCGCTCTCTCTCTTTCTCTCGCTCTCTCTCTCTTTCTCTCGCTCTCTCTCTCTCTGTCATTTGCTCTTACGCACTCTCCATTGCTCTCTCTCTCTCTCTACAATTTCCTCGCTTTTTCTCATCATCTCTCTTTCATCTCTCCTCTTTCTCTCTCCATCCTTAATTTTTCTCTCACTGTCTCTTTCTCCCTCCTATTCTTAGTCTCTTTTTCCACAACTCTGTTTCATTCCTTTTTCTGCCATTGTCTCATTCTCTCGTAACTCTTTATATTTCCACTCTTTCTTCAGCTCTCTCTTTCTCTCACTACCCCCTCTCTCCCTCTCTCTCTTTCTCTCTCACTCTCTCACTCACACTCTTCCAAGCTTTGTCTAGCTTCCATAAAGTCTATGCTATTGTTCCATTTACCACCCGTTCCACTAGACTAGTCCATATACTTACTATAAAACATTTTCGTATTTCGAATTCACTCAAAGTTTATAGAGCGAGCGTAGAAACCAGCTAAACAAAACTTGAAATCGAATCTTTACCTTCATCTATTCCAATTCAAGGCATTTCAGCCAAAACGTGTAAATAGTTGACCAAAAAAGGTATTCAAACTGTGAATTTGGACCAAGTGGTAAATCGGGTTAAGGCGCGTCGAGTGAGGCAATCACGTAATACTAAACTAATTTCGTTACACCTGCCAAGCTTCCAGAGTCAAAGCGAATCGTGGACGTCGTCAGCAGGTGTCAGGTGTCATCGCTTACCTGCGCTGCTTGGCCATTGAAAGCCCAGCTGTTGCCAGAGATCAGCATTAGAAGGAGAGAAGCGGAGGAGGAATGAGCCATTAATAACTGCGCTAACTGCTTCATAGGTAAATGCATAATTTTTTATTGAATTTTTGACAGCGCTCATTAGTTTGTTACGGCGAGGATGGCCGGAACAAGTTGTTGCTGTTGTGTGTATGCGTGTGTGTGTGTGTGTTGGCTGTTGGCCAACTGTGAGCCGAGTGAGCGATAAAGATAAAGGTCAACATCCGCTTGCCCCACTCCGTGTGCCACGGCGCGTTGCATGTGGATTGAACGGCGATTGAACTTGTGCGCGGCTCAATGGCAATTTGTGATCATTAAAATGGTTCCGCTGGCCAAAGTTGAAGGCGCTGGCACTCAAAACGTTTACACGATGCTCTCCAGACACTAACCGAAAGTGTCATTGGGCTTAGCCCGGGCCAAGTTGGCTCAAGGGAGTTCGACAACAACAACAACAACAACAACAACAACAACAGCAGCAACGACAACATGTGGGAAATGAGCAATAAAAACGCAGCCAGGAAATCGAAAGACAATAGAATTGCGGCGACCGGGCAACGTAATTGTTGGCGTTGGTCATGGTGAACCGTAACAACGGCAACTGTCAAGCATCAGCCGGTCGGGTTGAAATGCAATTTAACTGCAGCGAGACCCCTAAGCAGCAGCAGCAACAGCAACAGCAACAACAACAACAGCAATAACAAGTGTAGCTAACACGTGCGTGGGAGCTGCGACTTCGGCCAGAGTCTAATTAAGGCTTAATGCACACACACACACACACACACATACACACGCACACAGAGGGACAACCTGCGAGCGCGTCAACAGCTGCTGCTGCTGCTGTTGCCATCTCGCTCGCTCGAACCGAGCTGCATGTGCATGTTCTTTTCTTTTTTTTTGGCATCTAAGTGTGTTTACGTAGATTTATGTAAATTAGCTGCTGGCCCTGCAGCATCCTTAGCCAGGCGCAAATGATTCCCAGAAGGCAGCAGCAGCAGCAGCAGCGGCAGCAGCAGCGGCACAGGAGCAGGAGCAGGAGGCTTGCAGCAGCAGCGGCAGCGGCAACTCTTTCGCTTTCGCCTTTGCCGCATTTCATTCACGTGAAAAGTGAATTTTATTTAATTTACATACACACAACACAAACTGAACAAAGCATAAATAAATATATACATATAGTATATATAGTGTATGTATGTGTGTGTGTGTGTGTGTGTGCATAGCTGGAAGGGAATGCGCATTGCTTTATGACATTGTTGTAAACCCTTTTAGCACACACACACACACAAAGAGACAGCGGCATGCGCAGCTCCTTTGCCTACTTCAAATAGCGGCCAGAGACGAACAGACGGACGGACGGATGGACGGACGGACGGATTGAGCCTGACCACCCTGGCCACTGTTGATTTTTCGCGGTCTAATAAAAACTGGTCATAGGCAAAAAGGTTTTGGGCCAGCCAAAGAGTTGAGGCTAGCGCAAAAGGCTTGGTCCCTGTGTGTGCATATGTGTGTGTGTGTGCGTGTGTTAAATGCTAAGAAAAATCAGTGCATTTTTCCATGGAAATCACGAAAACCTTTTGGTTTTTCACCGCCATCCGCCATATCCCAACGTCGGCCAAACCCTTTGTGCCTAACCAAAGGGTGTGAGTATTTGCATATCAATGCCGTTCGTAACACGTCACAACAGCAGCAGCAGCAGAGGCAGCGGCAGCGGCAGAGGCAGCGGCAGCGAAAGCTCCACGAATTCGTCCATAAAAATAAACTAAATGCCACAAAAGTTTATAATTCAATAATTCATATTTCATAGTACATAATGTAATATACATACATATATATACATACATATACATATACATATACATATATATGTATATAAACAATTTGTTGTTTTGAGCAATTCCATAAAATTTCATAAAATTCTACAACTATTAAAAATACATATATAAATATCTTATTTTAGTTGTTGATATATTTTAAGTAAATACTCTTAAAAAAAAAAAAAAAAAAAAAAAAATTAGCTTAGTCAACTTCAAAGTAACAGTTCTTCGTGAATTTTAAGGTAAAACAGCCTTCAGAACAATTTCCAGCAAAAGCACAAGAACTTTCAACTAGAATTCTATCAAGTTTTCTTTAAGTAAATATACAAATATGTGTATGTGTGTGAGTGTGAGTGTGTGTGTGAGTGTGTGTATGTATGCATGTAACTGTATGTGTGTGTTGTATATACATAATGGTATTCAATTTGGTATTGGCATCGAGCAACCCTCGCATGGCTGTGGCGGGGGCTGTTGGGGGGCGTGGTGGTTGTGTCTGGTGCCACTAGCCAAAAGGCAGCCGATAGCAGCGATCAGGCCACCTGGCCAGAGCCAAAGTTTAAGCAAACAAAAGCAAAAAAAATTAAAAAAAAAAAAAAATACAAAAATAATAATAATAGTAAAAAAAAGTAAAAAAAAAAATAATAATACAAAAATAAACAAAAATATATATATATATTGATAAGCTATCGGCCAATGACGCAAAGATAAAAGAAAACGCTCTATAGTTAAGTAGCAGCAAACATAGATAGAGACAGGCATATCAGAGGAGAGAGAGAGAGAGAGAGAGCAAAAATATTATTTATACATATATATATATATATTTATATATAAGATAATGATAATAGAGCGCAGCAAAGTTTATTTGAGGCATACCAAATATTTAGGGCTTTTCAAGGCGGCCCGAACTGAGAGCGAATGGCCTTTAGATGAGCAGAAGGAAACTGCATCCCATATTGTGATGTTGATGGATATTGAATGTGGATGTCGGATGTCGGATGTCGGATGTCAGATGTCGTCGGGGATGTGTACTGGGTATGCTGCATGCTGTGGATGATGCCCTGGTCTCTATCGCTCCTGTCATGGGATGATGCTCGCTTGTGCGCTATAAACAGTCAACAACTCTGAGGTAGATGCGATGCTCGCTGGCGAGCAGCGCGAACTTGGCATCGAAACTGATGCGGTCCACGGTGCGGTCACAGAACTCGACGCGATGCTGGCGCAGAAAGTAGATGAGGCCGAGCTTAATCTGCAGCATGCCAATGTGCATGCCGATGCAGTTGTGTGGCCCGGCGCCGAAGGGCAGATACGACATGGGCGTTTGCTTCGGTTTATTCTCGGCACTGAAGCGCTCCGGATCGAAGCGTTCCGGCTCCGGCCAGTACTGACAATAGAACAGGAGAACAAAGACATCGTGTTAGTGTGGTTGGTACACAGTGGTGATTGGCATGGCCAGCGTCTCACCTGCGGATCGTGGTGTATGGCCAGATTGGAGATGAACACGGGCATGCCGCGCCGGGCATAGCACTCGGCGTGCGGGCGCAGTGAGTAGAAGCGTTTCTTGTTGATCGGCGAGCATTCGCGCTCCAGCACCGGCACAATTGGATACTTGCGCAGCGTCTCCTCCACCACCATCTCCAGATACCGCATGCCGCCAATCAGCTCATAGCTCAGTCCCGGCCCGTCCCCATGGGCCGCGGCCAGGGCGAACGTGTGCCGTATCTCGCGTCGCAGCCGCTCCTGCATTAGCGGCTGCTTGGCCAGCTCGTATAGGGCGAAGGACATCGTTGAGGAGCATGTCTCGATGCCGGCCACCTCGAAGGTGGCCGCCTGGGCGGCCAGAAAGTCCTGATGGTGCGTAAAGTGCGTCTTGTCCTGCTGTAGATCGGCCTCCTTCTTGAGGGTCAGCAGCATTTCGATGAGATCATTGCGCAGATCGCCGCCTCGTTCGCGCTCCTCGATCACCAATTGGATGACGCGGCGCAGGAACTCCGAGTGCATCTCCGTGAACAGCTTCGACCGCATCAGCGGCACCAGCTTCGGCAGAAAGAATATCACAAAGAAGTCTATTATTCGACGCACATTCGGCTTGAATATGTCCTGACAATGTGAGCCGATTTCAGACTGCGTATTCCTCAGGCTATACGATCTCAATCCAAATGCGATGCTCGCTATCATATCCGTATTGTACAGATCGCACACATCCTTGATGCTAACGATGACACCGCGCGACGCTTCCCCGCGTCGCAAATCACGCGTCAAACGCTTCAAATACCACTCCAGATCGCAGCCAATCTAGATAAGAGATTAGAGTGCGGATCGTTAAAATGCGATTAGTTTGGAGTGCAGAGAGAAAGCTTATATAGGGATTCAGCACTGTGCAACAAGAAAGGAATCGAGAACAGTATCTGTGCAAACAGGGCATGTACAATATATTTAAATAATTTATATATTTATACACTCTATATATATATTATATCTCTCAACATTAGCCACCTTCAATAATGATAAGCAGATAATAAATACAAATATATTCAAGTGCATGCAATCATTTAATAATAAACATTTTGTTTTTATTGGCCTCTTTTTAACCTATGAAAAAGTCAAAATTCCATAGAACTTAACTGAAAGTGTAAAGTCTAAAAAATTAGTAGGCATGCGAAACCAGTTGTTCAATTCTCATTTATATGTCTATATTGTCAGACACTTGCGATGAACTTTGGTAACAGCTGCTCGCACGCAAAGCTTACATTAGTTTACACTAGCGAGCAATACAACGAAATTACCAGAACAAATATTAAAAAGTAAACATTGTTACAAAAAAATAAAAAATAAAAAAATATATATAAATATATAGAATAAAAAAAAAATAAATAAAAATAAAATGAATATCATATAATATTTTACTAATAAAAAAATAAATATCCGCACGCTTACACTAGTTTACACTAGCGAGCAATACAACGAAATTACCAGAAAAAAAAATCAAAATGTACATATTGTTAAAAAAAAAAATAAAATAAAAAATAAAAAAAATAGAATTAAAAAATAAAAATAAAAATAAAATGAATAGCATATAATATTTTATTATTAAAAAAAATATATATATCCGCACGCTTTACAATAGCAATACACGAAATTACAAGAAAAAAAATATAAAAAAGTAAATATTGTTACAAAAAAAAAAATAAATAAATAAATAAATAAAATTTTTAAAAATAAATAAATAAATAATTAAAATAAAAAATAAATAAAATCAATAGCAATAGCAATAGCTTACACTAGTTTACACTAGCAAACAATACAACGAAATTACCAACCAAAAATTAAAAAAAAATACATATTGTTACAAACTTAAAACTAAAAATTAAAAAAATTTAAAAAAAAATTTTTTTAATCAATTTTTAAAAATTCAATGGCATAAAGTATTTTACCTATCAAAAAATTTTTTTAAAATATATTTTTTTATAACAGAATCTGGAATATTTCCTTAGATGAACAATAGAAATAAATAAAAATAATAATAATAATAATATAAAAAATAATAATAAAAATAATAAAATAATAATAAAAATAATAAAATAATAATAATAAATAATAATAAAATGTATAAAAATACAAAAGTTAATAAATAAAGAAAAAATGCAACAAATCAGAAAAAAAAATTATAGACTAAAATTATAAAAAATAAAATAAAAAATATAAATTAATAAAAAATAAATAAATAAAAAATTAATAAATAAAAAATAAACAAATAAAAAATTATGGTGAAAAAAGAAAATAAATGAATTAAAGTAATTTTGATTATAAATTATTTATGAGATATTTTAATATGTACAACAAAAATTAATTAATTAATTATTAATTAATTTAATTAATTTTTTTTAACTTAAATATTTTATCAGTTAATTTAAATTTTTGAATTAAAAAAAAATTATTTACAGTTTACTTATAAAATAAAATACAAATAAATTTAAAAAAATAGAAAAAAAAGTATTATAGATAGATATTTTTCACATGTACAAACAAAAAAGCAAAAAATAATATAATAATATTAAAAATAATAATAAGAATAATAATAATAATAAGATATTTGACATGCCCACAGCATGCATGCGTGTGTTGTTGACTCTTCAATTGATTCATTAAAGAGAAAATCGAAATTTTGTTGCACAGTGTATTTTGATTGGCTCGCAGTTTATTGACTTACCTCCTCCATGAGTGAGAACATTTGCCTGATCTTGGCGCCGGTGAAGACCGGCGAGAGTCTAGTGCGAATTTCACGCCATTCGGGCTGCCTGGCAAAGAACAGATTGAGGGAGCCCATCTTGTCGTGGCGCATGTCACATTTGGCGAACCGATTGGAGAAGCTGACAAAGTCCTCGATTAGAACGGTGCGCACCAGCTGCAGGTCCCGTATGAGCAGTGCCGGCTGATGGAACAGGTAGATGCCCACGACGGGCTCGTTGCGGAAGCGCTCGTCAAAATAGAAGCGGCGCAGCTGCAACGGGAACGACTCCTCCAGTTTGAGCACCTTCTTCAGGTTGCCCAGCAGATGCGTTGGCTGCACAAACTTGACGCGACGTCGCTGCCAATAGACGTAGGTGCGACGCGACCAGATGAACACGGCGGTTAATATGGTCACAATGCCCAGCAGTATGTTCGTGGAGTAGACCATGGTGAGTGAGCGAGACAGTGTGCGGCCAGTGACAGTGACAGTGGCAGTGGCAAGTGAGAGGTGAGAAGTGAGAGTGTGCCGGAGACGGAGAGTGTACGGCAGCTACGGTTGGTGTTGGGCGAGTTGTTGTTCTAGCAGAGGCGCTTTGCGGCCGCCTCGAGAACTTGTGGCTTGGATGCAACTGCAATTACACTGGGGCAACCAACGGGTCCGTCGTGGCACGCTTGTGCCAAATACAAATAAATAAATACTTAACAAATTATATCACAATCAAGTTTTTGGTCTGCGCGGCGGCCACGACGGCAACGACAGAAACGGCAATAAAAACAATGCGGCGACGTCAACAACAAAAAGCTGGCAAGAAGAAGAAGAACCACTGACAGAAGTAACAGAGAAGAATATCACAAAGCATACTCAAAACGCCAGAACACATACATGCACAGTCATACAGTCACATAGACGCATACAAAATAATACATATGCACATGTATGTATGTATATACACAAGCACACAGAGTGTTGAGAATTGGCGAGAACACGAAAAAAAAACGCGCTAGCAAGCTGTACAAGCCGACGCAATGAACTGACGTGACGTCGACAACAGTGCTGGCCCAACGGGCCCCAAAAACTTAAATTGCGAACACTACGCGGCGACGTTAGCGTCGGCGTCGCCGCTCCCGATTATCAACAAAAGCAGAATACAAAGCAAAGTCAGCGATTGACAGGCCACAACAACCGCAACTGGCGTCGCAAACGCCCCCGTCATCGTGATTAACCGCAAAGTGCTCACGCTTGGCAAGGGGCAAGCTGATGAAACGGCAGCAAACAACGCCACTGAGATCTACATACGCTCTTAAAGCACAGTTCCACATAGAAATAACAACGAAAACAATTGAGTACCGGTGGTGAGAGAGAGAAAATATAAGAGAGTAAAGAATTGGCTCTCCCGTACTCGAAACATGTGCATAGGCACACTGACGCACACAGTAATTAATATATGTGCATACGTTGAAAGTGTAATTTAGATAAATAAGTTTCCTCATTTAAAACCATATGCTAGTATGCATAGTCAATTATACAGCAACTGCTAACTTTGTAAATACACCTGTGCGTGTATGTTTAAGAACTTTAAAATTTAATCCATTGCGAATCCAAGTTATATGTATATATTCTCTAAAAATATACGATAATATATGAAGAATCTTCATTGAATACAAAAGATGGACCCAATCAGTTATTTGGCAATTTAAATATTAAAATAATATTAGACACATTTAAAATGAACAATTGAAATAAATTGGTTCCACAGTGCGCAAGAGACTGGGCGCGTATGCCGACCGCAAATAAAAGTGAATATTAAAAGCGAAACAGCGATAGCGACAACAGCGAGCAACATCGATAGCAGCTACTCCACGTGACAAAGCTGTTCATGAAAACAAACTGCGCTCTCAATACTAAGCACGAACAAAGCGAACAGCAGCAGTGAGAGTAAGAGAGCCGCCTCAATATCAAAGCAGAAGCTTCTGCTGGACAAAAAGAGAGTGAGAGCGCCGCGTCTGGTTTAAAAATAACCGCATGTTCGCTTTAGCTCGCCTGATGTTCGTTCTTATTGCTGTTTGCGTTTTGTTTTCGTTTCTACTTCACCATAATAATATGTACACATATGCACATATGTGAATGCATGCATTTGTATGTGTGTTCCACTTTCGACCAGGGCGCATGCAATTACTAGGAAAGCATATGTATGTTTAGTCCAGGGCTGCGTGCAACGTTGAAAGTGCGCGCAAATTGAATCTTGGGCTTTGGTAAGCTGCAAACTAAATTCAACAAATTGCTTCTTACCACCGCTCCAACCAATTGTTGAGCAAATTGCTACAGACAGATAGCGCTTTGTCGAGAGCAGGAAAACGGAAACTCCATTTACAACAATTGACAAAAATTTGCACTTGTGTGTAAAACTTTGACGTACACTAGTTGGCCTGGCCCACTACGTCTATACACTAGCCAAACTATCTGCATAGAGACTATGTTAGTTAGTTCGCCAGATTTACATATGTATGTATGCTTGGTTATTTTTGAACTCAAATATTCACACGTACATACATACACACGTTTAGTGTGATATATAAATATATTTAATTGTTCATTGATTTTCAGTCTATTAAATCATTGAGCGTGGCAATCTGCTAATAAAAGTCTTTAAAGGGTGTGCAAAATTCGTTACGCGTGTTATCCTAAAACGAAAGCAAAAAAAGAAAAAAAGAAACCGTTTTCTTTCCTTTTATCTTGTTGCCCATTTTGTGTAGAGGCAACACCCAAAGCAAGTTACAGTTACAAATGTGCAACATTTCCGGTTGCTTCAGTTTGGGATACCGAAATCTGTTGGCCACACTGATGGGCTGCGAGCGGGTTATAGAAGGAGGCAAAGGCAAAGGCTGAGGCTGTGGCAGAGACAGAGGCAGAGGCAGGCGCTCGCTTTGCTTTGATTAAATTTCACGCACGACCGCATGGCAAGGGGTTGGGCGGGTTGGTTTGGTCTATGGAATCGAAATTGGAATTGGGAAGACACACAAGCATGCACACACACACACACACACACACACACACACACACACACACACACACACACACACGTACGCTAAAGCGCACTGCAGTTCGATTTGCATTTGTCTTGTTCGCGCAAAATGTTTGCTCTTCAGCTGGAGAGTTCACCTTCGACATCTGTCTCTCTCCCTCCCTCTCTATCTCTCTTCCCCATCATCATCTTACCCTCCTCCAAGCGTCGCGTAGCCGGTGATGTGTCAATAATCGGCGTTGCTTATGCATACAACGGCTCTACAAACACGCGCGCACTTGTCGTGGTTGGAAGGGTTTGGGTCGAACGGTGGATGGGGGGATGGGATGGGATGGGTGGTGTGGGGTGGGTGGTATGCGTACATGATGGCATCAAATTCAGTTGAGCCCCGTTCAGCTCGGCTCAGCTCAGCTCTCGTGGCACAAATCAAAGCCGTCTCAATAAACAAACATTGTGCGCATTTCATGCCCAGCCCACTTCCCACTCCCATTCCCATTCCCATTCCCATTCCCATCCCATTCCGCGCTTTGGCAACCGCCTTGTGCCATTTAGTTTTGGTCTGCGACTATGTTTTGATTCCATTTACATTGTTGACACTAGAAATCTTTTAATTATTGTCACGCATTGTGCTCGCACCCGGAACACGCAGCCAAAGCAAATAACAACTGAAGCTGCTCCTTGCGCCACTCCCACTCCCACTCCCACTCCCATCGTGCCTTAGCTTAGCTCTCGCTCTACTGCAGTAGTTTTTCTCTGCGCTATGTTGACATTTCGGTTTTCGTGTGGGAGCTGCGCCAGGTGGGAAATGTTTGTACACCCACACGCCCTGACGCCCTTCTAAGTGCTTTTTCACCGTGTAATGAGGGGGGTGTGGCAGCCTGAGTGTACGTACGCAAGTAGTTGCAATTATTTAATGTGCTTCCCAGAATTAATCGGAAGATATTCGGCCAAAGCGCAGCTGCATTAGATGGGATTTTGCAGAGATATACGAAAGAGCTATTAGATGATTAAGGAGATGAATTACTTTTAAGTTTATTTAGTTAGATTTTAATTATGGATTGTTTGTTGGTAATTGAAGGGATTGCAAGATGCTTTGCCGAGAAAATAGAGAAAATTAATATTATAGAGAAAATTAATATTGTTTTTATGAAATATTTTTTATTATTATTTAGATCTAAGTATTGTCAAAAAGCTCTTTATAGAATAACAAAAAAAAAAAAAAAAAAAAAAATTACAAAAAAAAAAAAAAAAATAAAATAAAATAAATAAATAAAATAAAATAAAAAATAAATAAAAATAAAAATTGAAAAAATAAAACATATTCTGATATCCTATATTCAATAAGTTTAGGGTACAAAAAAATACTGAAAAAAATAACTAAAGCTATAGACAAAAAGACAAAAGGATAATATATAATTTGCTTCTATATAGAAGAACCATTCCATAAGATATGTATATGAGTATGAATGTATCCTTATATGACTAAAGCTATTGTAAACAGATATATCCTAGATGGGAATCTCAAAATATATACACGTATTACGGATATGGACTCTATGGTCATTTATACTTATTAAACAAAAGCTATTATAAAGAGATATACCCTAGATCCATACCTTAAAGAATATACGATTTTAACCTTATTAAACTAAAACTGTTATAAACAAATATACCCCAGATTGATAACCTAGCAAGTATACAAAGTACAAATATTTGAGATCAAGCTAAACAGTTTAGTAAATTTGGGTCTCCTTATCGGCTTTATCGCTAAGAGTTCTTTATTATGGTACCATGAACATTGCACATATCATATAATACATATGAGGATCTGCACCTGCAACAACTGGACACGCAACGTGCCACACATGAAATGCGGAAAAGCGGAAAAGCAGAAAAACAGTTCACAGTCCAGCCGAAATCTATCCAAAGTAGCTAACAATGGAAATGATTCCATATCTCTATATCAGGCAGATTGAGATGCCGATGGAGATGGAGATGCTTTGAGATGCGATGTCGGTGCTCCGTAGATAAAGTGCGCAAAATAGCTGCGTAATTTGACGTTAATGTTACGCTAATAATAATCTGTCAGCTCGCATTAGGCAAGGTAAACAACAAGGCAACACACACACACACACACACACACACACATGCGCTCGATTCTAAAGATTTGTTGATTCTTCTTTGCTCGTTTTCCTTTGGCATTTACCTAGGGAGCAGCTGATCCTTATCTAATGCGCATGTGAGCATGTGCATGCGTGTGTGCATGCGTGTGTGCATGTGTGTGTGTGTGTGTGTGTTTAGCTCCGATTACAATCAAAATGCGAATGAGTTTGCGAATGCAATACGTAATGTGCTTAGAGAGAGGGAGAGGGAGAGGCAGAGGGAGGGGGAAAGGGACAGGAAGGGAGAGGCGACGTAACATGCTTAGGAGAATGCCGACGTCGTCCTTGCTGGGTCCTTGGTCCGATAGTGTCTTGGGTGCATTGTCGATGTGTTTGCCATTTTGACGGGTCTCGATTACGCTTGCAGTTGCCCTCTCGCTCTCGCTCTTGCTCTGACTCTCTCTCTCTCTCTCTCTCTCACTGTCTCCTTTGTAAGGATGCTGCTCTGTCATGTGTGTAATCCACTCTGCTCGTTGCTCAAAGTTAAATGATGCGCGCCTAAGTTGCGCACAAAGAGCGAGACCAAAGAGGCCGAGTTCCATTTATTTATTTTCCTTCTATATATATATATATATATATTTTTTTTTAGACACGCCTCGACGGCTGATGAAAGCAAATTGCATGAACAAATAGAACTGGGCCAAAAAATGCATTGCAATTAATTGTAGTTAGCTGTGTGTGTGTGCAGTCCCAGTGGGCCTAGCCAAGTCAAGGCCTGTACCGGACCGTTCCCTGGACTCCCCCGGGAAATGGCATGTAAATTTTCATTTGGACCAATGCGGCTACCAGCCTTTGCTTCTGCCTCAGGCTTTGGCTTTGCCTCTGGCCATAAAGTCAAAGTCCAACAAACGCAAAGTCAAAACGCAGCAAAAGTGTTTTTCCTCTTTCTCTGAAAAAAAAGAAAAACATACAAACAAATTGACAAAAAAAATGGGAACTGAAAACCTTCCAGGAAATGCAGAAAAAAGAGCTAAAAAATAAATGAAAAGCCATCAATAGGACAAGCTCTGCTCTGAAAACCTAGAAATCTAAATAGAGTTCAGTTTCAGTTTCGTTTTCCTGTTCGTGTCGTGTTTTTCGGGAAAGGCAAATAACTGTAAAGAAGTTAACCCGGCATAAAATGCATTTTTCTGCGTATTAGTGCTAGGTATAGACGCGCCTTTAACCCGTTGCTGCCGCACAATTGTTGCAAATTCCTTGTTTCGAAGGGGTTAAAAAAGCGAGGCAGAAAAAAAAAGAAAAAACTGATGCACCCTTTTTTTTTTTTTTAGCTGTCTTCTTTTTTTTCGCTGCTTTTTTAACGCTCGTAAAACAATCAAGTCATAAACCTCGTAGCGACATAAATTAGAAGATGTGGAACAGTCGCCGAAGGACGCAGGACGCAGGACGCAGGATGCACAATGCGCCGGGCGAAGGGTTAAAAAGTGAACGATTTACTTTTTTTTATTGCCATTTCGCTGCTGCTTCTTCTCGTTGTTGTTGTTGTTGTTGCTTTTTTATGCGATTCCATTTTGTAATCACTGCGAGCTGATTTTTTTTTGTTGTTGTTGTGTTTTTTGTTTTGTTTCGGGGTTTACAACTTGGTCAGCGCGTGGGTGGGAAGTAATGCTAATTTTCTGAGTTCTTTCGCCGAATCCGAGCAATCTACGTGGAACCCGTAAAAAAAAATAAAAAAAAAAAAACGAACCAGCGCAGTACTGAGAGAAGAAGTGCGAACAGTGGGTGGACTAGAGATGACTTACAATCTCGGTTTTCCACCGGGTTTGACTGCTGCGGTGGTAAGATCAATTTCTATACTCTAACTCTAGCTCTAGCCCAAGTCTATTCTATACACATATATGTGTGCATGTGTGTGTGTGTGTGTGTGTGTGCATGTGGCCGCTGCTTAACATAAAGGCGCAATTAACGTTAACCCCTTTGTGCCGCTGGTTTGCCGCCTTTGAGTTGGCCAATAAAACTGTCGCATAAGTTAGAAATTTCGTTGCGCCTACAAACAATGGAGCGAAATATACATTTTAATTAAGCCAATGCAGACCGAAGTCCGATCAAAATTTCATATTATGAACCTGCTGCCGTCGCCTTTACAATTCACATTACACAGTTTCCTTCATCTTCATCATCATCTTTGCCTTTTACTTCTTCTTCTTCATTGTCTTTTTTCTCACTGTGCGGCCTCACTGTTTCCTCTTCAATTAATTTTCTCTCTCTCAGGTTCTCAGACCCTCAGAGTTTACGCAACCAACGCCATGTGTTGCACTCGGGCAGCCGACGCTCAACATTTTTATTAGCCCTATCAAATTTGTACAAATTGCTGTGAGATAATCCCAAATGTTGCTCTTGTTGTTGTTGCTGTTGTTGTTGTTGTTGTCGTTGCAGTTGGTTTATTAAGTTGTTAGTTGCTTGTCCGTTCGTTTAGACCCTAGAAATGAGGCCAGCTAATAGATTCTTCTGGGCCCAAGGCGTGCCCGAAAAAATGGGAGTTCGTTTGGGAAACTGCATCAAATCGGAGCGAGGTGTTGGACTGTTCTATAGCAGTTACTTAAGATACTAAGTATATACGCTGTAGAGCTCATAATTAGGGTATTTTAAAGAGTATATCAATTCTGATAATATTCCCTAAGTTTTACCGTTGCTCGTCGAACTTTTTCCGTTGTTTATCCTTCTGACTCTAAGCATTTGATTTTTCATTTATAGTTTACCTATACATAACTGAGTCAGTCTAAAAATATTCCTCTATCCTTGTTCGAAAATTCTCCAACATATTTATTATATATGGTTTACCTATACATTACTGAGTTAGTCTGAAAATATTTCTCTATTTTTGTTACATAAAATTACAATTTTAAATAGATTTAGAAAATCATTTTGTAAAATAGAGTTTAAACTCTCTGGCATCTGATAATATTTATGCCATCGGATGTTCAATATTAAAGTCCTTATATGAAACTGGCAATAGATGGCGTGGTTGTCTCCTCTAAGTCGTTAAATTCTTAATTAAGATCAATAGCTCTAATAAGCTAGCTCTGCCGTTCTATCCAACCCTCCGTACTTTCATCCGTCTGCCTGTATGTCGCTCCGTCCGTCGGGTTTGAGGCAATGCTTGAGGAATATACGGCAGGAGGAATAGACAGATATCTGCTCTTCCGCTCCTCCGTTTATGTGTCCATCTGGCTGTCCGTCTGTCCTTCCGTCTCCTGCTTGAATGGAGTTCCATAAAGACGTCTGCTCTTCCGCTCCTCCGTCCCTTTGTCCGTCGGTTCTTCAAGTAATACGTTTTGTATGTTTTGTATGTTCCTCCATTCCTCCGTTCCGCTATACTTTCATCAGTGCTCCCGTTAGTCTTTCTGTTCGTCTGTACTCGCTTTAGTTTGCATATCTGAATATGCAGAACTCGTGCCCTATATTTAATATATAGGTTTTAAGTTTCTTAAAAGTTTGAAGTAAATCATCATTTTAAGAAAACTCACTAATTCTGATACCAAGAAAAAAAAAACAGTACATCTTAACTGCATATTCTAATGACACATAAGTGTCCTACGAATGTAAGCCCAGATAGTGAATGTTTCTTTACTATATCTAAGATTTTATCGATATCTTAAGTGACCAAAAAAAAAAAAAATAAATAAAAATAAAAATAAAAAATGATTGATTGCCACTTAGCTTAAGGTTTTCCTTAAAGCAACATCATTTAGTTCCATCAAGCAAAGTTCTTTTATAGCTCATATTAATTCTAACCAGATCTAAAATCCACAACTTAATATAATATGATAAATATTTGAGTTCTGCAACATTTCATGTAGGGCAACAGCAATATTTCATAACTGAATCAATTTAGTTATTGAGATTTGACTGCAAGGATATGGAGAAAAGACTTATGGGTAGAGCCCTAGTAGACGAGCGATGATGTGATGTGACCTAGGCAGAGGATGTAAATCAATGCAGATAATGCTTTAAGTGAGTTGAACTTAAAAAGTGAAGAGGGCGAGACAGGAGACAGGCAGAGAAAGGGAGGGAGAGAGGGAGACAGAGCGTGGCTGAGTGTGTGTGTGTGTGTGCGTGTGTGTGTGTGTGTGCACTGAGTAAACAGTTTCAGTTGGCAGTCATCAGTGGGCATCAAACGAGAAGTTGTTGCATTTGCAAACAGTGCGGACAGACGTGTGGAGGTAACTTAATCAACATGTCGTGCCATGTCTAAGCTGAACAAAGTCGACTGGCCAACATTTGGCCACAAGTGCAAGCCCGCAAAACTCTCTCTCACTCTGCCTTCCTCTTTCTCTCCATCCCTCCATCCCTCTCTCTCTCTCTCTCTCTCGTTCTCTCGTTGAAAAGTGCAACATGCAACGTGCAACGGGAGCTGCAATCTAGAACCACTTGAACCAAAATTGCAAACCCAAACTGCAGCTAAGTGCGTGCGTCGAGCGACAGGCAGCAGGAGTCGGCCCGGACAGGACTCGGACCCGGCACTGGCCACAATATTTGCATTAACTAAGAGCGACTGCCGGCAGAGCAGTGCATCTGATTAATGGCCGTAATGTCGTGACCTTGCAGTGCTGCCGTTTGACTGCCATGAGGAAATGCATTTATACTATTTTCATTTTTTTTTTTATCTTTTATATATTTTCTTTTATCCCCACCCTGGCAACGCTTTGCATCTTAATTAAGCCGTTGCGCGTTAATGCACAGCGGCCAGTGAGAAGCCAATATTTTTGTTTGGTAATAAAATCAATTTCGTATCATAAATTTTAAAATGCCTCTGCCGATGACTGCACAGGCCGGTGCCGCTGGTGCCGCCGGTTCAGGCGGCTCCTGTCCCAGCCCAGCCACCCAATTGCGATCCAATCCGGCGCCCGTTTCGTGGTCATGTCAGCAGCAGCGCTTTGGTCGTCGCCCGGGTGCCACATATTAATTCCAGTTTCGCACTCGCACTCGCAGTCGCAGTCGCAGTTGCCCACCACTGCCAGGACATGGACATGCCGTAAATAGTTGCTCACCTCTTTGAGCATCCACCCAGCCAGCCAGCCAGCCAGCCAACCAGCCTGCGCTGCCTCCTCCGACCGCACAGCGTTCATGGCTCCCGCTGGCGCTGCTCTTGCATTTATTAATAATTATAATGTCTGCGCTTGTCGTACACGCCGGCCATGCCGTCGACACCATTGCCAGCCGCCCCATTGCCCTCCTGCTGCTGCTCCTGCTCCTGCTCCTGCTGCTGCTCATGGGCATGGCCAACATTGTCCTAGATTCGGGCTTGGCTTGTCTCGCTTGCCGTTTAACGGGTTTGGGCTGCAACATGGCATTCATAAATCGCAGCTCATTTCGGCCTGGCCACGGAATGCACACGCATAATTATTTCAACATGCAGTTTGCACTCATTGTATGGGCTCGGGCGTGGGCGTGGGCATGGCTATGCGCGTGGGCGTGGGTGTGGGCGAATCTGTGCTGAAAATGGCGTAGAATGTGCGCGAATGGAATGCCTCTAGAGGCGACGCATCAACACATGCTTCTCATTGTGGCTGCGATGCTTTCATACCATAATTCATTTCATCAAAAATGCTATGAAACAAAATAGATATTATATATGTATATAGAATAGAAATGTAGCATTGATATGTATGTGCTCCCATGCGCATTAGTGTCTATATATATTTGAATTAGAGATCCTGCTGGTATTTTAAGCTAAATATTTATGTTGCTGTTGAGATTTCATGGAGAAACTTTTATCGACTTTGAGCTCAACAATGGCAAAACTTGGTAAGTCGGGTTAAAATATTCCCACAATTCTAGATAGTTTTGAAAGACAGAATTCTTTGCAAATTCTTCGCTTACTAATTTTACTAGCTTTTAGCTGGAGTGTTGGATATGAAGGATATCCCAAGTTGATAAATGAAAGAAGAGTTAGGATAGATGACAGGAGGATACATTATGTATAAATTATGATAGATGATAGGGTATCGGGTCTAGAGAATCAAGGATAAATAATAGATATTTGTAAATGGTAGGGGTTCACAGATGTAGATCGTAGATACATAGAGGCTCAAGGATGATAGTTCAGATGGATATATTATAAACGAAAGACAATAGTTGATAGATAATGTGATATGATATACATTTGAGTCTCCATAATTTGTTCCCCACCAAATTAAAATTGAAAATATAAAGATGAGATAAAATAAAGATAAATCGAACAAATCCCCTTGAAAACAATTCGTTCTCCATAATTTGAATATCTGTGAAATTCGAAAAAACTGATCCCCTCGTCACTTCGAATTATCGGAACTCGACAGTACCTGGCAGCAATTTACTGGCCCTGAAAACCTTCATATTCATCTTTTGCAGTCGCATATTTTGGAAGCTCGCTGAGTTTGATATGTTTTCAAAGATATTTCAGCTGCGGTTCAGCTGAAAATCTCACTCCACAAGCTGAGTCCATTCGAATTATTCCTTATTCGACTCAGACTATATAAGAAAGAAAGAGAAATTGCCGAATACAAATACTTTTTGAGCGCTCCAGTGTAGTTGGTCTGGATCAGATATGCCTTAGAGCTGTAAATATTTCTGGTATCTTAGCCAATTGAGATTTGAAGCCCCTGCAACTGCATTGCAGTGCTAGATAAGATTAATAATATTGTAAATATTAACACTTATCAATTGTTATGAAATTTAACTGCATTTGTTGTTGCAGTAACTACTTTAATATGAGAAGCGCATAGAGAGGCCCTAAAGACTGATTTCTAAGTTGAGTGCAAATGCGAAAGTTGACTACACTAATAAAAGTTTTGTCAAGAGCAGACAAACATGCACACAAACACACACAGACACACACATATACATACACACACACATACACAATGCAGCGACAGCTGATGCTCTATGTTTGAATTGTTAAGTTGCTATTGGATATGCCTCGTGCCATCTCTTTTGCACACATGCAGTTCGCTGTGTCTGTCTCGCTGTTTGTGTGTGTGTGTGTGTGTGTGTGTGTGTGTGAGTGAGTGTTGTAAGTTGCCAATTAGGGGACGCCCGGCGCCCAATGCCCGATTTATACCGTTACAGTGTAACCAATTCTCCATGGTTGCGCAATAACTGCAAATTTAATTTTGCAATTTCGCGCCTTTCGCCCCGCCCCGCCTCCCGACCAGCCTAAACAGTCGCACGAACATTCTGCTTTCCCAGGCGCCCATAAAATCTTACACACACCTAATCTCAGTCTCTCTGTGTGTGTGTGCGTGTGTGTGTGCGCTATAAATTTACAAATAAATTGGCGAATGCTCCAAGGCCGTGAAAGCCTCAGAAGCATTGCAAAATTAGCGGAAAGTTTGCGAAGCCGTCGAAGGCAACAGATTTGTTCCCTTTTTCCCGTTGCCGCCTTTTTCCGAGTTTACGTTTGGGTATTTTGGGTATTATTGGGTTTCGCTTTATATTCGAATCGCTCCCTTACAAATTGAGACATGAATCCATTTTTTGATTGTTTGGATATTTGCAAATTTTAGGATATTGATTTCAGCAAAATACTTGGGGGAATTGCAGATCAAAAGTTCTTCTGGCTATATTTCCTGTTAGAATAGAATACCGTTTGATTTCAGCTTAAATTGTGAGATATATAAGTATATGTGGTTATATTTTGCATTAGTTGATTGACTTTTGGTAGAAGAAGGCTTGGGATGGAATTATTGGACTTGTTGATTTTTTTTTTTTTTTTTTAGATTTTACATGCCATTTGGTTATATAGCATTGAAGCTTTTTTAGAAGTTTTCGAGGCTCTTCTCGAGAGTCGAATATGTTTATTTTATTGCTTTATTCAAGAATAGAGATCTAAAAGAAAGAAATGCTAACCAAGGATATTATGATGTTTTAGGTCTTTTTTTTTCAGTCCTAATGATACATATAGTATATTTGCAGTTAGCTACAGCTCTGCTATTACAATTTTTACTTTTTAATCATTCATTTATTTTTACAATGTTTTGTATTTATATTTATATTTAATTTGTTTTATATTTTTATTCAGTTTTATTTTACTTAATTTAATATTTTTATTTAATATTTATTTACATATGAAATTTATTTATTTATTTGTTTAATATTTTTTAAATTTAAATTTATTTTGTTTTAATTCAATTTAATTTAGTTCAATATTTTTTCATTAGGTTGGCTTTTAATTGTTTTTTGGTTATTATTATTTTTGATTATTATTATTAAACGTATTTTATTTATATATATATATATATTTTTATTTTGTATAGAATTTTAATTTAATTTGAGCATTTAATCCGTTTATTATTTTTAATTTTTCTCATTATTATTTTATTTAGATTTATATTTTATTTATTTTTATTTAATATTAATTGAACTCCATTTTTATTTTAGTTTGATTCATTTCAATATTTTTTTTTTTTTATTTATTTATTTATTTTTTTTTTAGAATCTTTAGGGTTTTCTGTCATTTTCTCATATGTTTTTCCGTTTGAATCAGTTTGATAGTTTATTAGTATTGTTGCTACGTATGTATAGGCAGATTGCTGCTTGAGCCCAATAGAGTTGATTACATAATGCTGTGCGGCGGACTCATCTCTGTATGCATCCGACACACACATACACACATACAAAATGGCAAGCGCGACTGTCGCACAAAGTGAATCGCTAATATTGCCACCAAAAAGCAATTGTGGAAAGAAGAAATCCATTTCAGGTTATCCGCGAATTTCAATCAGTCCCGCGATGCTTAAGCCAAGTGAAACGAGGAGTTGAGGCTGCCGCTGCTGCTGCTGCTGCTGGCGCTGCTGCTGCTTCTGCTGGTAAATATAAATGGCTGCTGCTTTTCAAGGGAGCGTGGGGGCTGGGCTGGGGGTGTGGGTGGGGTGGTTGGCATAAAAATAAATAAACACAAAGGGCATACGTGATGTGCTGAACAAGACGACAGCGTGCCGCTTGGGGCAGACAGTGGCACTGTCACTAAAGCACCAACAACAACAACACCAACAACAAGTCTTTGCCACGTGCAACATTTAAAGATGCGATACATTGGGCAGGTAAGTGAGGGCGGGGAGGCAGCTGGGGGTGGTTGAGTTGTAGAATTTCTGTTTTGATTCTTAAAAATTGCCATTGGAAATCCACTTAGGCTCGTTTGACAAAACTACTTGCCAGCTCGAGAGGTTTGCAGTGGGAGGCGAGGCCATCGTCGTCGATGGCGGAGTTGGGGGAGTTGGAGGAGTTGGAGGAGCTGGAGTAGATCGTGTTCTTGGCCGCACAGCTGGCGCGCGTGAGCAGCCAAAGATTTATGGCATCTTTTACGTGGCAGCTCAACTCTTTGGGGCTGCAAAGAGTTACGGCAAGAAAATCTCATCAAATTTATTTAAATGCACATAAATCTTGCAAACAGCTGCACAGCCAAAGCCAATATACTGACTGAGAGTGAGAGAGTGTGGGAGAGTGTGTGAGAGAGAGAGATGGCTAGATGGAGAGCAGATAGTTTGAAAAGGATTTTCTCAAAAACTGTGCAATGCGCTTAAGCGCATTGTAAACAATTAGATTTGAGAACGGGAGCCTGGGGCCCCAGGCATTAAAAATGTTTAACCATTGGCGCCACTTTCTGATAATAAACAATGTTGAATGCGCACTGCGCTCTGTGCAACTGTTGGCTGCACAGCTACATCATCATCATCATCATCGTCGTCGTCGTCGTCGTCGTCGAATGCTCGACTTGTTTATGCATTCGCTTGGCGTGAGAAATATTCGCTCGTGGCCACGCCTTTGACCAGCGGCCATAAAAGCTATGCCATAAACAAATCAAACACAACAAGAGCAATAAACACACACACGCACACACACACACACACACACACACACACACACACGCACACAGACACTCTCTCACATTTTTCAAACAAATCGCCAAAAGCAAAATATTTGGTTTTCTGGTCATGACGAAAAGCGCGAGGCGCCAAAAACAAAACAGATTTGAATTGATACGAAACGCAAGTCGGAGACTGAGAATATTCAAAGTTTTAGAGCACAGGCACCGTTAGTCCGTAACATTTTTATGAAAACATTTTTATGATGTTGCGTTTTTATAGCCAGTAAAACAGCAGCAGCAACAACAACAACAACAACTACAGCAGTAGCAGAAGCAAACAAAACAAAAGCACGAAAATACAGTATTTTGAAAAACAATCAAGCAAAACAAAGGAAAACTCAAAAGTTTCAGTTGATTTGGAAAATATTTTAGATTCACGAATATGATCTTGAGATCGGGAATTATATTATATATGTATACAGCTGCGCTAATCAAAATATATAGTGCGATGGAGCACTGAAAATGGAATCACAAATTTAGAGACTTAATATTGACTTTCAAGTTTATAAGAATATGAATTCATCTCAATATTCGTTTTAAATAGTTTTAAAAATATTAAGTTTATCCTAGTACTATTATACTACTGTTACAATATTCTACTACTAATACAATTATTCTACTACTATGACTACTATTCTATTTTACTATTCTCCTACTACTACTACTACTACTATTATTCTCGTACTACTACAACTATTCCACTACTATGACTACTATTCTATTGTACTATTATCCTACTACTACTACTACTACTATTCTCGTATTACTTCAACTATTCTGCTACTACTACTACATTCCTTCTACTACTACTACTATTCAATTACTAATATTAGTACTATTCTACAACTATCCTACTAATATTAGTACTATTTTACTACAGCTTCTACTAATACTTTTCTACTACTACTACTATTATTCTCGTAGTACTACTGCTATTCTACTACTACTACTATTATTCTCGTAGTACTACTGCTATTCTACTACTACTACTATTCTACTACTGCTATTCTACTACTACTACTATTATTCTCGTAGTACTACTGCTATTCTACTACTACTACTATTATTCTCGTAGTACTACTGCTATTCTACTACTACTACTATTCTACTACTGCTATTCTACTACTACTAATATTCTACTACTGCTATTCTACTACTACTACTATTCTACTACTACTACTATTCTACTACTGCTATTCTACTACTACTACTATTCTACTACTGCTATTCTACTACTACTATTATTCTACTACTGCTATTCTACTACTGCTATTCTACTACTACTACTATTCTACTACTGCTATTATTCTACTACTACTACTATTATTCTACTACTACTACTACTAAATATACTACTAGTACTACTACTACTATTCTACTACTACTACTAGTATAGATAGTACTAGTACTACTACTACTATTCTACTACTACTACTAGTATAGATAGTACTAGTACTACTACTACTATTGCTAGTTCTACTACTAGTATACGCTAGTATACATCTTTTATATATGTAGATGTATATATATATATATGGAGTGTATAACATTAATTAATTAATGTATGTATATTTTATATAATATCTTGTAAAATTTTAAATTGCCTCTAATTAAATTTTTATTGCCTATTTCTTATATCTAACAAAATGATTAAAGTATTCCATAAGAAACAGACTTTACTTTACGTAAAAAAGTTGTTTAAGTCTCTTTAAATCGTCAGTTCAGCTGATTGACAGTTGAAAGTTGCGATACTTGGCAACCCCCAGTGCAATGCGAAGGCAGTAATAAACGAACGACCATGAGCATGGCCACGACCAGGGGCAGGAGCAGGAGCAGCGGCAGGAGCAGGAGTAGGAGCAGGAGCAGGAGCAGAGCATGGGCACCCTTTTTATAGCGCAATGAGGCTAAGCAGCATAGAGTCACATCAAAAGTATCTTGGGATGTGCTTGGGCCTGGCTGTGGGCTTGGGTTAAAAAGTTTGCGAATTGAATTTGCCACACGACTATGCCACACGCGGCTCACCAAATTTCGCACAATTTTGCGTGCGAGGCGGCTGTGTAATGATGCCATGTGCCATAAGCGATGGGCGCCACAGCAGCAGGAGCAGGAGCAGGAGCAGCAGCAGCGACGGCAGTTGTGTGGGTGTTGTTAGGAAGAAGTGGGCGTGGCAGTGTCAAAGCATGCCAAAGTGCCGCACAGAGACTAGGCAAACGCACTGTGCGTGTGTGTGTGTGTCTGTGTGTGTGTGCGGCGCCTTTGCAATGAGCCCAATAAAGTCAACATGAGGTCGGAGTGTACAGGATGAGGACATCAAGAGCGAAAAGAAGCAGGAGTAACAGCAGGAGAAGGGCAGCAGCAGCAGCAGCAGCAGGAGATGGAGATGGGGGTAGAGGTCTAGTCACGACGCGACACACGCATTTCCCGTTACCGTGGGCAGACAATGAGGCAAGCGGCACGCCCTTAACCAGCGGGCAAACTTTGCAAGTTCGCCCAGCTTCCTCACACACACACACACAGTCTTTACTCCCCAAACGCAATTCAATTCAACTATTACAGAGTCCATTGTGTGCGCCTGATTTTTGATTATCGTACGCCAGGCACAAGAGTCACGTCATGGCCCTTTGGGCTGTGGCTTAATCGAAGATGCCGCCAGACAGTAGCAGGAGCAGCAGCAAGAGTAGCAGGAGCAGCAACAGCAGAAGCTCTGTGAGTGTGGCATCATCAAAGTCAATTGTTCGGAAAACTGGCAAGAAGAAAGCGCGTAAAACATATTACGCAGATTGTATTGATTTCTTATTATTTTGTCGCGACACGAAGCAACGCTGCCGTTTGATGCTTAGATTTATGGGGCAAGTGGATTACCCCATGAAGATGAGCACTCAATATATGTGTGTGTGTGTGTGTGTGGGCTTATGAGCGGATTGTGGATGTGGTTGTGGCTTGTGCCATCTAACCCAAGCCATTACCATACAACAAAGTAGCTTCGGCTCCTCCTCCCATCCTCCTTCTCCTCACCCTCCTCCTCCTCCTCCTTCCACGCCGCAGTTGTTTGCGGGGACAGCAATGCGACAGGAATTTTATTGTAAGCATCGCTCATGCAACAGCGAATTACAATATGCAGATTCAGGCCTAGACTTTGAGCAGAAAAACATGAGATCTTAGCCTATATAATAAGATGAATTAAAAAAAGCTTTCAGAAGTTTCATAAACCTTTTTATTAACATATTCTTATATCTGTTTAATAATTATATTGAATATAAAGTAAAAAATAATTTATATATCTTTATAAATGCGCTTTTATTAAATATATATGGAATACAAATTTAATTTGAACTGTTTTTTTATCACTAAAACTTTTTATATTGTTACACTTTATTGTTAACATAAATACAATATTTTAATATACAATATATTCTTATATTGGCCTGACAATTTTATTATTTTTAATTTTATTTTATTTATTTTATTTTTATTAATTTAAATAATTGTATATTAAATACATATGTATACATATTTATATTTATTTCCATAAATATTTTGTTAATTATTTTGAAACCTAACATATTTTAAAGGATAGTTTCATAAAAGTTATATATCTTGTCAATGTAGTTAAGGGTGTTTAGTTATTTTTAATTGTATATAGAACTAATATATAATATTAAGAATAAGAATTGAGCTTTCAAAAATCATTTTAGTGATTTGTTTTAGAAGGGGAAAGAACAGACAAAAAAAAAATAAATAACTAAAATTAAATAAATAGCAGAAATAGCATTCAAGGTTACAAATAATTAGTGGCGTCACGGTGGGACGTGGATGGGTTATAGAGATGTGGCACCCATATTAATCAACCCAATGACGTATATTAATTTATTTGTGAAATCTTCATGTTATCGCAAAATACACGAGGAAAATCGGCCAAATTCACTTCCCATTATCATCTCGCTATGCCTCTGCAAAAAACTTAACTTTTTCATACCTTTGTAAACTAACGATAATAGAAAATCTTAAAGCCTATGTTGCATAGTGCAAATAGAAATGATTTCAATTTGTTTTAGTTGTCATAAGCCTAGGTTCGAATAGTTTCTTTCGTGCTATAAATATCTGTTATTCATATTAATTAATTAATTATAGTGCTGGGTCCTCACGTATAACGGCTGCATAGTGGCTGAAAAAGGAACTCTTATATATAATAGTCTTTAACAAAAGGTTTTTGTATTTATTTTAAAATAAAAAAAAATAAAAAATATTTTACTATTCATTTATATTCAATATCATATAATAGTAAAGTTCTACAACAAAAAATTTCTGTTGGACATGCTAAAGAATGATTTGAAATTTTTAACATTTCTTTTAAGCTGTTGCTTAAGGTAAAAACGACAAAGATGAAAAGAAATTTGAGCAGATCATAAATAAAATTATTATTATTATTAATGATTTTCCTTTACTCATGATCATTATTATGAATTATTTTCCTTTGCTCATTTAAGCTTAGAAACTAATTTGACTAACAGAAATTTCAGTTTGTTATCATCGGATTTTTTGTACACTTTCTGAATACAATCACAAAACTTTATTTTATTGGTAGTTATTTTTAATTTCATTGAATTTTATATTTATTTTGTATATTATATTTATTCATATATTATTCTCAACTTGATTGTAACCTTAAATATTAATGCATCTGGAGACTTCTTAAACGTAAGCAAAACAAATCATATTAATTCCAATTGAATTTGCTGTGAGGTATTTTGTTTTTCGTACTCCCATTGCTCGGCTTTGTTTTGTTTGTTTGTTTTATTTTTTTGTTTTTTTTTTTTTTTTTTATGTATCTGCTTTTTAGACACATGCCAAAATTCTTAAGCAACAACAACAGAAACACAATCGAAATGAATACCAGAAATAAAAACCATTTTGGCCATAGAAGCGCGGTGCGCGTTGCAACCCGCAGATTTCCAAACAGCGGAACTGGATAAAGACAGAGTGAGAGGGCGAGTGGGAGAGTAGGAAGGGAGGGAGACAGTGAGACAGAGAGAGAGAGAGAGAGAGAGGTAGTAGGGGGACCCACTCTGTTGCTACTCATTCTCTGCTTCTGTTCATCATTCTTCGCTTGATGATTTTATATGTTTTTTTTTTTGTAACAGCCGCGACAAGAATAACAACAACAACAACAGCAACGCTAGCCGCCATTTTGCGTGCTGCTTGCCTTCACGCGTGTGTGTGTGTATTTGTATACAAAGTAGCCAGGGCGCACCCCAAAAAAAAAAAAAATATATAAAATAACATGAATAAAGGCGCGCCCTGCTACGTTTTTATTTAGTTATGTGTTGTTGTTGTTGCTGTTGTGCGGCCCTTGAAGAGCTCGTCCTAACAAGCATAAACCACCGCGTGGCTCTCACGCTGTTACCCACATACAAATGCATGCGTGCGTGTGTGTGTGTGTGTGTGTGTGATAGCGAGAGAGGGAGACAGAGATCAAGAGTGTGAGTGAGTGTGTGGATGGCCGCGCGTTTTTGGTTGGTGATGGCGTGCCACAGATGATCATTAACAATAACAGCAACAACAACAACAACAATGGGAATATCAAGAATATCAAGAGCATCGACGGGCGATGGCGGTGGTGGTGCTGGTGGTGGTGGTGGTAGTGGAGGTCGTAGTGGTGCTAGTGCTAGTGCTATTGCTAGTGGTGGTGGTGGTGTTGATATTGATATTCGACTACTCCTGCTTCTGCTGCTGCTGCTGCTGCCTGTGGTGGTAGTAGTTGCCGCGTGTCATTATGCATATGTATATGTATAAGTGTGCATGTGCATGTGCATGCGCCCCCGATGCTGCTGATAATAATAGAGGCAGAGTGTGCAAGCGGATGAGGACGAGAGGAAGGAGCTGGCTGCCTCAGCGATATTTGAAAGTATATAAGCATTAGAGTTTACATAATTATAGATTCGACTATATATGTACATATGTATATATGGACGCATATATAGATGTATATCCATGACTCATAATTATATATCTATACTTGTATAACAGCTCTCTGCAAGAAATGAGAGGAGGAAAAAGTGAAAATTTTTGAAGCTGTCTTCAACGTGCTTAGAAGGGTTGATTTGATATTTAATTAGTAGTTTAATCTTATCGGATATTACAGAAATCTCCTATAATTATAAAATATAGTAATATATATTATTTTATACATATATAGTATAATGCAAGCAATTCATAAATAGCAATTCATGAAATGTTTTGGCTTTCATTGAACGATTACTATATACATATATTTATTTATGTATTTATATAGCTTGTAATACCTGGGCATGGAAAATCGGTATAGCTACTATATCTTTTATAGCTTAATGCCTACACTCAGCACTTCTCAGCATCAGGTCATACATTAAAATTTAATAAATAATTCATTTAATTTAATAAATTATAAAAATAAATTATACAAATATGAAACTAAATATAAATTATACATAGATATTTATTTCTTTATTTATATGTATATATTTTTAAAAATGTATTTTTTTCTTATTGTTTGTTTATTTATTTATTTATTATTATGATTTTTATTAACTTTTTTTTTTTAATATTTATTTTTATTTTATTTTTGTTTGCTTTATTTTCCATGAACATTTTATTGACCATCATTTAAAGCTGTATGGCTTTTATTTATTTATGTTATTTTCTGATTGACTATAACTTATTCAAGATAATTACAGTTTCAGATCAAAATAAACGCCTTTAGCTACTTTCTAAGCTTTATACTTTTTTTTTTTTTTTTGTAAAGAGATTTTTGTTGAGATTTTTTATGTGATTAAATAATATCGAATAGTTAATTCTAAAACTGTGACACTCATTGATTTGATATAGGTTTACATATAACAGCTATCTATATCTTATCGATTTTGAGCTTTCAATTCAAAAAAAATACGTTCCATTTAACTCGCTAGCATTCCAACTGGCTTGGTTTCTGAGATGTATTGACGGATTGGTAATTGGTGGTTGGAGGGGAAAACTTATATATGTTTCAAATTTCGAATCTCTAGCTTCAGTGGAAGGGTTTGTAATATACTGAGAGCAAGACGGACATTGAGCAAAACCAAGACTATTAAAGGAGCTCTACAATGAATTCATATTTGACATAGAGAGCTCTAGTATGTAAGACTTGAAATTTTTATTCCGCACTTGCATCCCTTCAGGCAATTAGAATCAAGTATTCAGTTGAACTGATTAATAAATCTTTATATATACATACATACAAGTATATAATCTGCATCAGAATTATGCATGAATCTGTTAGATAGCTGTTATTTATTGCATGTTGTTGCACCACACCGAATGCTGTGGTGCTCGAATCTACCCGCTGTTTAAGTATCTGGGCGTGCAACATGCCACTTCAGCTGCCTCTCTGTCTGGCGCTGCACGGCCGTGTCTCTATGGCCGTGTTGGCTAGTGTTGGGCTCCGACTGCAATTGCTACCCCTTAGGGCAGACTTCTAGGCACACAGCTTGTAGCAAGGTAGCTGAGAGGCATTCAATAGAAAGAAGGGCGCGTTTACAAATATTTGTCGTTGCATCCGTTGCAGCAGCAGCAGCAGCAAAAAAAAAAAAAAAAAAAAAGACATTAACTTTTTTTTTTCACTCTAGCTGATTTTGATATAAATATCTATATTTATGTATGCACGTGTGTGTGTGTGTGTGCATCGGCAACATAATTCTTAGTAGCATTGACGACAAAGGGATAACATTGCATTTGTTGTCAGCCCAAAAACTGTCACAGCTCGCCAAAAGGATCGCATTTTCATTCAGCAGTTTTCATTGATTCGGTGCGAGGAGCGAGGGCAACCGTGGGCAACCCTCTAGAACAATGGATGCGTTCGCATGAAAGGAAAATGTTGACAAGACACACATTTTTCACCAAATGCCTACAATATTTGGCGTTTTCGATATTTTATAGCGGCAACAACAACAGCAACAACAGCAACAGCAACTAACAGCAACAGAGTCAACAATGTCCTTGCGCATACACGATCAGCCCCCTTTTGTTTGCCAGCGCCCAGTTTAGTTTCTGTCAGACAATGCGGAGACAACAAAATCGTCTTCATGACGTCTTCGTTCAACGTCTTGCCTTCCTTCTCTTCTTCTTCTTCTTCTTCTTCATGGTCTTGGTCTCCTGGCAAGGTCCTGGTCGTTATTGTCCTCTGTTTGTTGTTGTTGTTGTTGTTGTTGCTTGCTTGCTCTGTTCGCTTTTGTCACGTTAACGTCGCATTGTCTACGGCCAGAGTCAATAGATTTTCCAAAGCCGTTAACAGTTTTATGCTGCCAGCTCCCTATACTTTGATTAACGTTTATTTACGATGTCATCGTCTGATGTTTTCATTTACGCCTCGGCCAGCGCTTAATGTGCAATGCTGCCTTTCTTTGTTTTCCGATTTCATTCTTTCCACATATTTTGTTTCTGGATCGTCAGATCAGTCAAGTAGTCAAATTGCTAATAAAAATGCCTATGAATGCTTATAAATGCAACTATACTTTCAATAGTGTTTAACTTAACAAAGAAAAACTTGTGGAACTCTCAAATGGTAGATATGGAGATATATTATATGGTTACGCTAGAACAGCTTTGGTACATATTTAGAGAGAACTAAATAGTCTGTCTGTCATTCATTCCCATATTTATAATGATTATTGACAAAAAATCAGAAATCACTTGTTGAGACTGCTCGGGTACGAGATCCTCTGAACTCTTCTAAAAACTGATATTTCAATCACTATTCTGCTTATTATAACAAAACCCGAAATATTATAAAATGAACACGATAATTTGGAGACTAGACTTAAAAATGTAGGAGGTATAATTTAATAACATTTAATAAGGGTTTTAATCGATAACAAAATGACGGGAGTAATTATCAATTTTTGGAAACAGCCGTCATGTGCATCTGGTATATACGGACTCACCGAAAAAATTTCAGAGCTCTAGCTCTTTGAACTTCTAAGATCGGCGCATTAAAACATACGGGCACAGGTCTTAATTTATATTTAAATATTTTCTTCACAGTTTTTTAAGTTAAATTTTTATATTGATTGTTGTAAATGTTTTAAGTACAATTGGGCTATTTTGTTTATGTGTATGCATGTGTTTTTTAAATTATAAATATGCCTTTATTTTTAATTTTTTTTTTAATGTATTATTTATCAAATATATACTGTACACTGTTTGCTTTTATATTATATTTATATTCAGTTGTTTCACTATTTTCCATTGTTTATTTTTAGTTTGCCACCTTTTTTGCTTTGTGTATACATTTCAATAATTTATTTTCTAAGCTTCTGGCATGTTCACTCAACCATCTGTGTTGCCTATCCACAAAAGTTCAAAGACTGCCAAAAAAAAAAACGAAATAAACTTTGTCATATTCTGCGGCGCAAACAAATAAAATAAATAAGTAACAAGTTGCTTTGACCTTCAGCCATGTCGCAAATGAAACACCCTTCCAAGAGATAAACCCAAGCTAAGGCCATCGTTATTTAGTAAATAAATATTAGTTTTGCTGAGTGTTTTTATTTTATTTTATTTTATTTTTATTATGTTATTTTTTTGGGGCAGGAAAAAAATGTTTTTGAAATTGTATAAATATTTTTGAAATTCTTTATCTGTCTAAAAAAATATAACAGCGCAACGAAATTTCCTTTCACAAAAAAAAAAAAAAAAAAAAAAAAGAATAATACATAAATAAAATAATAATAATAAAATA
Organism: Drosophila mojavensis; assembly: GCF_018153725.1. Lineage (NCBI taxonomy): Eukaryota > Metazoa > Arthropoda > Insecta > Diptera > Drosophilidae > Drosophila > Drosophila mojavensis. Next base: position 16,582,297 of record NW_025318667.1, on the reverse strand, counting down.
AAAAATGCAAACCAAAGTCAGCTCAGCTTGGTTAGGAGCAAGAATATTCACTGACTTTTGGGAGCCCCTTGAGGAGAAGTACGAGGCCGTACTTAAGAATATGGTCTAATACCTCAATGGACGAAGAGCTATGGGGCCACTAGAAAATACCTAGCAAAGGCATCTAATATGATTACATTTGATGGACCATTCCGACGGATAGTATATAAATAATAGGGGAATAAGTTATGGATTATATTTATGACTATTTGTACTGGTTTATTTATATCTTTGATATTTTGAAATGTGAATAGCCTATTTGATATATAATAATAAAATACGTACATATATAAGGAACATATCGATAGGTAAATGAGTGAAACCTTCCGCATGGAGTGTATACAAATAGCCATGCGAAGCAAATTAGTTCAAGATTTATGCGTGCCAAAATAAGCGAATATACGCGAACACAAACTATATATATTATACATATATATACATATATATATTCAGTTATATATATATATACAATATTCATATTTGGCTGCTGTTCTTGTGTTTATTTAGCCATTGATTTATGCCATGGCCATTTTGCGGGGCATCGCTTTATATTGCGGCCGCATTTTGGCGAGCCACAAATATTGAATAATAATAATACATATAAATATACAAATACATACATGCATATACACATGTATTTGCAGATAGATACATACATATGTATGCTCACGCTATATAATTAGTAAATCATGTTATATTTTATAGTTGCCATAGGGGCCGCAGCAGAAATTAATGACAAACGCAATTTGTTTCCTTTTTTTCGGTTGTTGGTTTTTGCTTTGCCATTTATAAATTATTTATCAGCTCTATAAAAATTAAATAGTTTTCGCCTGATTGATTGACTAGCGGCTCATGCGTCTTATACATATGTATGAGGTGAGTGCCAGAATAATTAAGATTCCGATTAAATTTACTTGCAGCTGTTAGAAATGAATGCAGAATAGTTTTTGAAAACCTGAATTTTATTTATTTACTTAAAATATAATTAATTTAATATAAATTAAAATAAAATAATATAAAAAATAAATTTAATATAATATAAATTATTTTTAAAATATATTTTTAGAGCCCTTGGAAAATCTTAACTATTATTAGGGGTATACCCTTGAACCCTTTGGAAATGGGTTAGTTATAATATATTATTATTTATTATTTATTATTTATTATTTATTATTTATTATTTATTATTTATTATTTATTATTTATTATTTATTATTTATTATTTATTATTTATTATTTATTATTTATTATTTATTATTTATTATTTATTATTTATTATTTATTATTTATTATTTATTATTTATTATTTATTATTTATTATTTATTATTTATTATTTATTATTTATTATTTATTATTTATTATTTATTATTTATTATTTATTATTTATTATTTATTATTTATTATTTATTATTTATTATTTATTACTTATTATTTATTAACATATGTGTTTCATTGATTGAGCGGTTGAGGTAGGTTTTATGCGCCATCCGGCTAGGTTTGACCTATGGCTTGTGAGTTAGATTGCATTTTCTTCCCTTCTAGGGCTGCCTCCTATCTTGGAACTAGTAGCTCTTGTGCATTAGCCTTCAAGACGTAGCCTTGGGCACGGCCAACTGTGCTCCTGCGTCCATGTCGGGCACTCGCCATATCAGACTTTAGCCTCTACCTTGACTTTACCGAGAGCTGCTGTCATTTTGGTTCATTCTTTTAACCATTATTATTTTATTATTATTTTTAAAAATTATAAAAATCATAACTATGTACGTAACTTACTCTTCAAAGGCATATAATAAAATAAATACAATTTTTCTTTTTTTTTTTTTTTTATATCTTTAAAACGTTTTGATTCAATGGCAATTCATTTACAATTCTATACAAGCTTTGATATATTTAAATAATCCACATAGTATTCATTGATTTATATATGTATATCTACCTCTATCTCTCATTTCGGCACTTCGAGCACTTGTTAAAGTCGGATTTCTGTTGTTGTTAGCCGCTTTGCGAATCACAAATCGGTTTCCCACGCCCCGCTTGTTAGATCGGTTTTACACTAAGACAATGGACTTTGATTTGCTTTAAATTGAGTCGGATGACCGAAATGCCAAATGTTTTGTAAACATTTTTCCAAAAACATGTCAATGGCTGACCAACCCATGGCCAGCATGGGCAGCAGCACAACCCATTGTTGACCAGGGTCCTCAGTTCAGTTGCCTGCCGTTTTGTCTGGTTCGTTTGCCTTTATGTTTTTTCTTTTTTGATTTTCTCGTTTCTTTTTTTTTTTTTTTTTGGCGGCGGAACACATGAAACTGAAATTGACTTGTTACAATTTGGTTTGGGCCGTTAGGGGTACAGCGTTTCGCCGGAATCACACCTTGGCCAGGAGCTGTGGCCGTGCCGCAGGTGGGGAAAAGGCAGCTAATTTATTGTGGCGGCAGCTCTCTCTGTACTTTCTTTCATGCGGACGCTCAGCAACAAATTGTGCACTGGGCACAGTTACAAGAAAGGTCCATACACACACACACACATATGCTCACAAGGCTTTTTCCTGATTTTCAATTAAATACGTTCTCTTTCACTGATTTCAGGAATCGACAAAGAGCATCATAACAAAAAGTGCTAATGGGCTGACCCACAACTGAGACCATTTGATCGAGGTGTTCAATTTGGGCATTTCATTTAATTTTCTATGTCATAACTTATTGGGTTTTACATTTTTTAAAGTTTAAAAATTATGATATAAATTTAGTTAGATGATAAAATTAATTAATTTTCATTAAAAAATATCTGTAAAATTTCTTTTAATTTCCTGATGAGCATCGACAACAGAGTCGACTTACTGCTGTCCGTCTATCTGTTAGTTTATTAGTCTGTTAGTCAATCAGTCTGGTCTATCGGAATGTTAGTCAATCATTTTGTATATCAGTCTATCACTCTGTCAGTCTATCGAAATATCAGTCAATCAGTCTGGCAGTCTATCGATCAGTCGATCAGTCTGCAAGTCTATCGGAATGTCAGTCAATCTTTCGGAGTCTATCCTATGTTAGTATACTGTCAATCAGTCTGGCAATCTATCAATCCATCAGTCTGTCAGTCTATTAGTATATTAGTCTATCATCTAGTCAGTGTGCAGGTTTATCAGTCAGGCCGTCTGTTAGTCCATCGGTCACTCAATCAATCAATCTATCAGTCTGGAGTCTATTTATCTATAAATTCAGTCTGTCTGTTTGTCTATCTGACTTTCTGTCGGTCTGTTTTGCATCAGTCTTGCAATATAAAACAGTTAGAGACTTCAATTATGCACGTACAAGATGTGCTTAAAGTTATCGATAACACGTTCTATGATTATCTATATACATAAATAGATATGAAATCAGCAGCCATAAGAGCGCAACTCGCATATTTTAAGAGCTAAGCCTCTACAGGCCAGGACACTTAGTGGAGCAATTTTGATTAAAGAATACTTACATGTCATAATTGTTATCATACTTATTGGTATTTCAAATATTGATGAGCCTATATAGATCCTATGATTATGCCTGCTTGAGATCTTTGAAGTCCTTCAGAATATAACTTAATCGATTGCAACATTGATTAGTCTACATAAGTCCCATATGGTTTAGGATCTTTCAAGTCCATCAAAATATATCGTTATCCATAACAATAGTAACTGGTCTTTAGAAATCATATATCAATTTCTGATCCGTAGCTTAGAATCTCTGAAATCCTTCAAAAACTAAATCGTTAACAATATTGATTAAACTACATGAAACCCATATGGCTTAGGATCTTCGAAGTCCTTCAGAGTATAACTTAATCGATAACAATATTCAGTGGTCTATAGAAACCCTATATCAATTCCTGATCTATAGCTTGGAATCTTTGAAGTTCTTCAAAATATAACTGAATCGATAACAATCGTATATGCATAGCTGCTCGATAACTTTGGATCTTTGAAGTCCTTGGACAACAACTCAAGAAGCGACGACTGCCGTTAGCTAAATGATTCGCGCATAATAATGGCACATAAAATTGTTTTAACACTCTCGATTATAATTCGAAACAACTTTGCTGAATGGGCTGGCAACCCTTTTCAGTTTGATTGCCTGCTATTGTCCAGTCTCGCTCTCACTCACACTACCCTTCTCTCGCTCTCTGTCTTTCGTGCTCGGCCTCAACTCTTTCGCCTGTTTTATGGCGCCTGTGTAATGGCATTAAGCGCCTGCTGATTTATGGCCTTGCTGCTAGCTATATTTGAAGTTGTATTAATGAGCCAGCACACCACGCCGCCCCTCAGCCGCCCCTCAGCCGGTGCAGGTTAACTGCCGCGGCCCCGCCCCCTCCACGGCTAGCCGCCCGTTGTCACTTAGCATAAAGAAACAATTAAAAAATTGCTTAAAAAGCCAAAATGCTTTTGGGGGTAGCCGCATAGCAGCCAGATAGAGCGACGGATGAAGACAGATTTAGTAAGTGGTCGAGAGAGACAGAGACAGAGACCTATAGAGAGAGAGAGAGAGAATGGGGAAGAAGGTACGTGAGGTTGTTGGAAATTAAGTGCACCCGATGGTGGCATTTGGCTGGCGCGAAAGCGCGAAACTCATTAACTTGTGTCAGGCGCAGAGCTCCCCAAGAAATGGGCCCACTGCCACGCCCCACACGCCATCCGCCACCCGCCAACCGCCAGCTGGCTGGAAAGGCAAGTGCGAATATTATCATTATCACCAATCCGGCTAAAATAAGTAGTTCGCAGAGGGGGCAGACTTCAGGCTCAACATTGTTGCGCTTAATTAACAAGCGGCCTGTGGGTGGCTGGGTGGGTAGGTGGTGCGTGGGTCGGAGTTTGAAGACTGCTGTAAACGCAAAGTACTAATCATGAAAATTAAAAATAATTAAAACTTTTCTTTCAATTTACAGGGCCTGCGCCTTTGGCTTTTGTCAAGTGAATTTCCTTGGAGGCCATAAAACGTTGCCGGAAATGTTGATAAAGTGCCTGGGAGCAATGGTCGGGTGGTGGTGCCGGTGGAGGGTGGGGTTTCGGCTTGTTGTTTCTTATTATTTGTTTTCTTTTGTTGTTGTTGTTGTTGTTGTTTTTGTTTTGGCAATGGCCGTCGCGGTTAAATGGCGCTCCAGCGATTTTAATCACAATTTACGCGCTGCTGCCAAAGGGTTTGCCTTGTGAATTTGTGAATGCTCGTAAATTATCATCACGGCAAGTGGGGCGATCTGTCTCTCCCTCTCTCTCTCTCTCTCTCTCTCTCTCTCTCTCTCTCTGTGTGTGTGTTTGTTTAGCAACATGCTTTTGCGGGAGTATTAGCGCTGCTAAGCCGCAGGCAGGTTGATGCGCCTAAGCGGCCTAAGTGAAATGTCTCCCATTCCGTGGCTGTCTGTCCTGTCTGTCCTTTGGCCCGGAATTGTGTCATCTATGCCGCCAACTGCCGGCCATGGGAATCTCTGCTAATCGCATCGTAATCGGCTGGGTAATCAATCTGCCTCGGCTACTTGCGACGTGCAACTTGCCTTCGTTGCATTGACACAGGTTGTGCGTTAGAGTGTGTGTGTGTGTGTGTGAGGGTGTGTGTGTGCCACTGGCGATTTTCCCATGAAGATGCTGATGCTGCTGTGTCGCAGTTGCTGCTGCTGTTGTTGTTGTTGTTGTTGTTGTTGTTGCTGGTGGTGTCAGTGTCCTTTTTGCCGCCGTTATCTGTGCGAAACAGAGCTGAGCCGCTTGCGCACGGTTAGCTGCATTGTCCTTTTCTGGATGATTCCTTAAGCAGCGCATGCAAGATGATGCATTATGCACTTCCGACTCTCATCGACTCCCGGCACACTAAGCCGCTTAGCCAAGTGTCCTGGCCCGTCGTCTATGGGCGAAGGCGAAAGGCACCTCCGTTGGCTCGACTGGCTCCTGTTTGCCCGGCCCATTCATTGTCCTACCCCGGGCTCCATTCAGCGTTGACATTCGCTTTGTAGCTGCAATTTTAATTCATTTTCTCTTCTTCTTCTTTTTTTCGTCTTTCGCTTTTCGTTTTTGTTGTTGTTGTTGTTGTTATTGTTGTGCTCTTCTGTTCTTCTGTTTTGTGTATTGGTTTAATGCATTTTAGCAAATGCGCTTGACAGCTGAGGCCGGCTCAGTGTCAGCATTCAATCATTTCTTGGCTAGTTTTGCTCCTTTTGAGCGCAGCTCAAGCAGCTGACTCTGCACGTTGACTCACTCTTCCGCCGCTTCGACGTCCGCTGGCCGTCCGACCGCTCGCTGACCGCTCTGGAAGCAGCTAATTATGTAATTAGGCTGTCACGGCGCTCGCTGCTTTTGGCCGGGCCAAGCGCGTCAAGCGCGGCTAAACGCTGCTCCTGCCACTTTCAAATTGTTTTATCAATTTTATGTTCTATGCTATGTTTTGTTATTGCTGCTGTTGTTGTTGCTGTTGTCTTCTTTTTTCAGTCCCGTTGCGGTTGACCAACTCGCTGGCCATTCGCCTGGAACTTCTGCACCACGATCTTGACGTCGCGACGTCTTGACTGCGACGCGGCCAACCATGCAGCCAGCCCAGGCATAGCGCACCCCAAGTGCCCAACGTGGGGGCGTGGCCAGAGCAGTTGAGCGCTGATAACAGCTGCTGCCGAGGTGAAAGCCAACAAGATTTGAGAGCTGCCTTCACTTGTCGTGTCCAAGCTTCGCCTCCACTCGAACAGCTCCTCGTGAATGGTCAACTTCAGTTCTTCGACCTATAGCACCTATATTATAATGCTTTGTTTTATGAAGGAAAACTTCAATAGAAGTGAGAAATTTTCTATATTCTATTATCGCATTCTTATTATTTTTATTTCATTTTCGTTTTGTAATTAGAATATGTAATTTATTTATCCTATTTATATTTTCATAAAACGTCTCTAAGCTGTCTTTCAGCGTTTCTTTTGCTTGCTTTTGCTTTCCCTTTTACCTCCTCAATCTTTCTTGATTGACATCTTTATTGCTCTTCAACTCACTCTCACTTTTTCCCTCAGTCGCTCTCTCTTCCTCTCTGTCTATCTTTCCCCCTCTCTCTCGCTTTCTCTTTCTATATTTCTTTACTGACAACTCGCGCTTTTTCTATATCTCTATTTTTCTCTGTAGCATTTCATTTCTCTCTATCTCTGGGTTATTTTAATTCCGGCTTTACGTAAGTCTCTTTCTCTCTCTCTCTCTCTCGTTCTCTCTCTCTCTTCTCTCTCATTTCGTTCTCTACTTAGTGTTTTCAGTCACTCTTTAATTTCCTCTCCATTTTCATCATAAATTTTACATTTCTACTTCATTCTCTGGCAATTTATTCATTTGTATACTTTTACTTATCTCTCATATTCATGGTTCTATATCTTAATATTGATATATTTTACTCCCTCTCTCTCATTCTCGCTATTTTCGAATGTTTATAGAAAGTGAGAGTTTCTTGCTCTTTCTCTCTCCCTCTCTCTCTCTCTCTCTTTCTTTCTCTCTTGTTAATTTTCTCTATTGCTTTTGTGGATATACATATTCATTTTTTTCTGTACCTTTCTGACTAGATCTCCACTTCCCTATACACACACATACATCCATATGCATATATACTCTTATCTTTATGTTTTTCTCTCTCTCTTTTTCTCTTTCCCTTTCTCTCTCTCTCTCTCTCTCTCTCTCTCTCTCTCTCTCTCTCTCTCTCTCTCTCTGACACATTCTCACTCTTCTCTTTATTTTCCTTCTGCCAACATCTTTTCTTATCCCTCTCTAACTATTTATTTCTCTGCCTCTCACTCTCCATCCCACCTCTCGTTTTTCTTACCAACTCCCGCTATTAATGGAGTGTGAAGAGCTTCACACAAGCGTCAATCTCATCGATCTGATTTACCCAATTTGCTGTTCATTTCCGTAGATCAAGAGCTCCCATTTCTGCTGCCAAACACAACTCGATTATTGCACCCATTCAGCTCCCCGCTCATTAATATGATTAAGTACGTTAGCTTATGTTTATAGATCTCCCATAGACGTCGTCGTTGTTGTTGTTGTTGTTGTTGTTGTTGTTGTTGTTGTTGTTGCAGTTCTTGGTGAATTAACTGTTGCCTTTTGTTTAGTTTCATGCCGCGCTTTGCTGCTGCTGCTGCTGCTGCTGTTGGTGCATTTTGACATTTGACGAAGAGGAAATGTCACGTCACGTCGTGTTTTGCCGCACACCTCCAATTTCCGGTTGAGTGAGCTGCCGCCGTTGCCGTCACGTTGCCAGACATTCACCGTTGCGTGGGTGAGCCGTAATGCCCAACTGCAGGCCTAACGCCAACCAGCTCGAGCTTCGGCTCCAAATGCAGCTGCAACTGCATTTGCAACAGCACACCTCACTCTCTCTCTCCCTTCCTCCTCCTGCCCCTCGTTGCACATTGCAATCAAAAATTGCACGCACCAAACTGATAGCCATTGCTCTAGCCTGAACTTATTTGCCATAACGTAGAGCAGCCCCCCTCTCTGCCCCTCTCTGCCACCGCACCAGCCTCCTCCAGTCGGTTGGCCCACCCTTGCACACACACACACTTTGAGCTGGGCATGGCACGGCCTGGCCTCTGGGCAGGTTGGTCGATTGGTTAGCATTTCTGGTCGTTTTGCGGATGCATAGCGCCAGACGCATGAACACCACGCTTTGCGGTCTAGCCGTTGTATGATTTGGGGGCCGTGCTCCACACTCACTTGCTGGCCAACAGCTGAAGCCGTAAATTTGGCCCACTAAACGCAAGGCACAGCGCCCAAAAAGCTTAGAAAACGCAACAGCAAATACAAATAAATTAATTATAAATAATAAATAATTTATATTTATTTATATTTTGATTTCCTTTTTTATTGCTTTGAGTGAAATATTTTGTTTATTTAAATTTTTATATTTTTTAATTTTTAATTGTTTTAAATTTTTTATTTATTTTTTTTTTTTTTTTGTGCTGTTGCTCAAACTTTAAGAAGTTTTTGCTGTGGCGCCATCTGGCGCAGCCAGCGTGCAACTGCTGTCCTGCTCTGCAGCTGCTCTCCATTGAAGCTCTCGTGGCACTGAAATTTTTAAATGGAAAATTCAGTTTATTTAGTGAAATTCACAAAATTTTCTGCTACAATTTTGTTGTGAAAGCAAAAGGAATGAACACATTGGATTTAATTGAATTGCTCTCGCATCTGTTACATTGTTGTGCGCAGAGCGTGCGCAGCGCCATCTGGCGGCAATGGCCGGCAAGCATAAGCATTTTTATTTAAAATGGCGAAAGCTTTGGCGCCATGGCGCTCGCCGTTGCCGTTTGGCTTAAAAAACGAAAGGGTTGCACGCCGCCTCATGTCTTGTCGCACAAAAGTTCACTGGCTAAGGCGGCAGCTGGGGCCAAAAGAGGGGCGTGGCTGCAGGCGATTGGCATGGAAATGATTTTAGTAATCGCAAAATTTATTTAATGAAAAATTTGCAATATGAAATTGCAGTTAATAATAATACTGCCACTTCTCTTTGCTCCTCTTTTCCACTCTCTCTCTCTCTCTCTCTCTCTCTCTCTCTCCCTCTCTTTCGCCTGTCATTGCTTATAGTCTAGGCATGCATTGTAGTCTGTACACTGACCCTTGCCTGATTTGTTTGCCTAACGCCATGTCACATGGCCAGTAAGGTAAATTTACATTTGCCACGCCCACCGCCCAAACCGCCCCTCTTCCCACCCAAAATGCTTTTCATCTTTGATGTCTGCCTTGCGGTCGCCATTTAGCCAGCGTCCGAAGTTTATTGCACCAAACTGTTAGCTGAGCCCGATTGACTGCCTGAGCGACATTTATATTGGACATTAGAATTATCGATCTATATAGGATATAAATATATGAAAAATAAGTTAAGTCACATATTACTCTAACCACATCTATAGGCCAAGGTCGTATTGTTTCTTTCTGTATCAGTGATCAACTACATTTGAAAATTAAAATCTTATCAATGTGACAATATGTTTAATCGATTATTATCGTTCCACTTATCGATATCAAATTAATAAACTGCAATCGCACCTAGCGAATGCTTACTGTCTACAGTGTGTGGCAAAATACTTGGACCGGATATTGGTATCAGCTAATTAAAACGAACTTTAATGGGATGTAGCTGGGTCAGTGGGTGGGTAGCTGGGTGGCTGGGTGGTTGGGTGGGTGTGGTTGGTCTGGCTGTAAGGGATATACCTGAATGGTTTAATGTGCACACAAGGCATATGCAGACAGGGCAAACAGCAGCACACATACGTGTGTGTGTGTGTATGTCCATGTGTGCTACAAGTATGCGAGTTGCTCATTAAATAAAAACATAGACCTTTACAGCGGGATTTAAAAAGAAGCGAACGCAGGGATTGGCTTTTTAATGCCACTTGGTTGCTCTCTTTTTTTTTTTTTTTTTTTTTTTTTGTATTTTTTGTTGTATTCTTGCTTTGCCTTGGTTGCAAGGCGCAGACACTGAGCCACCCAAAATTGAACCCAAAAGCAGCGCCCAGCTGCTGGCAACGCAACCCAAGCGCTTGTCTCGTCTCTCAAACCAGCGAGTTTTTTGCGCATTTGCGAATTACACGCATTAATTTTCTTTTGTAACCCTTCTTTGTGTTAAGCATATGTGTGTGTGTGTGTGGGTTCGTCTCTCCTTCTCTCTCTCTCTCTCTCTCTCTCTCCCACTCAGCTTCAGTGAGTGTGTTTGAGACTATTTAATGAAATGTTACACATGTTTCGAACAGCAATAATAGCAACAAAGTGCGCTGCTTTGTCTGCTCATTATGTCGATATTGTTGAGCGGCGTTTTTTAATTGCAAGACTTTCAAACAAGTACAAAAATGAAGAAGAGAGTGAAAAAAATATATATACATACATATATGTATATGTAAAAAACTTCAGCTAGTATGACCAAGCAGTAAAAATGCTTTAATTGCCATTGCTAAGAGAATTTCAGATTTAATTTATGTTTCATATATATTTATATTCAATATCTACATGGACATATCTATATATATAAATTATTATTTACTAAATTAAATTAAATAGTAAAAGATTAAAACTGAAAAATGTCTTAATAATACTTTGAAAAATTAAATAATAGTTTTTTTTTATTTATTAAACAAAATTATGTTTAAAATTTTTGTTTTTGATAAAAACTAGAAATAAAAGTGCTTAAGTGGAATTTTGAAATGGAATTTCATAAGTGCTTCTGTAAAGAAATAATTTAAGCATGGAAATAATTTAACAACCTTAAGACATAATATTAAGGAATTTTATTGAAATATAATAATAATCATATTTGTGATAAATAAATCAATAAATATTTTTTAATTTTAATTTTTTTTAAATATTAAATAAAAATTTTAAAAATCACAAAAATAACATAGAAATTATGTAATTAATTAATTGAAAATTATTTAATTAATTAATATTTATTTTTGTATATATCTATTTATTGTTTTTTTTTTTATTATTATTATTATTTTATATATATTTATCTATTTTTTTAATATTCGTATTTGTTATATTTATTTTGCTTAAAACCTTGATTTATTGTATTTATTCTTTTATTTTTTATTTATTTACTTATTTATTAGCTATTTAATTTCTTAAATTCTTAATTTATTTACTTATTTATTAGCTAATTTATTTACTTATTTATTAGCTATTTAATTTCTTAAATTCTTAATTTATTCATTTAATTATTTATACATATTTTCTTTTCTTATTTTTGTAATTATATATTTATTTATTTTGAGAAGGAAATTTAATAGCCTCTTTTATATTAATATCAACCATGACATTTGATTTGATTTACAAATACTTAGTATTTTTAAATAGTTACTTATATATGTATATTTTATATTTGCAATATTTAATTCATGTCCAGACAGCTGCTGAGCAGCTGCATAACTTGGCTAAAGCACTTTCGTGCGAGTTGCATAGTGAATGCAGGAGCAGGGGGCGCAGGGGTTGGGCAAGTTGTGCTGTTGGATGGAGGCGACATCAAAGGTCGCTCGCACGGAGATCCGGTTCCGTCTGCTTGCGCTCTGCACTGCAATTGCAGAGTGGATGAGCAGGGCGCGCCATGTGTGGTCGCTGCCGTCTGTTCGTTTCTGCCGAGGATCGGTCAAGGCGCTCGCTCAAGTGGCCACTTGAGGCTGCCGCCGCCAGGCTGTCTGGGATGTCTGGGACGTCGCGCAGTGTCTCTGCTTCCGGCTCTGCAATGTGGCGGCGGTCAACCAACAAACATTGGCCGCCCCACTTGACCAGGACAACGGATCCGGCTACTGTGATTGATGCGGGTCTCTGCCCAGCCGCTGCAGACTGCCTGGCGGCATCGGAACTTTGCCTCTCCAATTTCAAATCTGACGACGGAGTAGCCCACTCTTAATGGCCTGCCCTGTCGCACTCAAATTAATGATCTGTTGTTTTTGGCACTGCACTCTCCATAAAACCCGAAGAGAACTTTCCAGCGATCTGCGCGATGATTAATAGTCGCCCGGCATGTGAGCGCGTCCAGAGCTGATCGTAGCAGTGAAATGTGTCTCCCTAATGATTGGCTGCTGCCAGGCCTAAGCCTTAGCTACATAAATATTTGTACAACTTTTTGTCAAAATGTGTGAGTAGTGGGTGAATAAGACTGATCTTCAATAAATAATCATTTTATATTATATAAAAAATAAGCGAAGGCTCTTTAGACTTCATCAAATGAACTTAACTGGATAGCTAAAGGCAAAGATGGATAATGAGAAACATGAGGAAATTGCCTGAAAACAACATACATATTTTAAGCTAGTATATTATTAATGATTTTATACAGTATAATAATAATATTATATTATAATTTTTATTTTTAAAGCTGGCCTAATACTTAAGGGATTTTCCCCTTCGTACTTTTGTTGCTTTCATACAAATTAAAAACCAAAGTATATATGATTATATTTAAGTAGACTAGAGTGTCCTGTGCTCTTAAATGAAAAATGTACAACAACATTTTTGTATTACATATTGACATATTATTTAAAATGAAGTGTTCCATAAATAAAATTAATTAATAATAATAATTTTATACAATAAATAACAACAATAATAATAATAAATATAATACAATATTATATGTAAATTTTAAATATTGAAATAAATATAAAAATATATATAAGTTAATATTGAATTTGTATATATAAAAGAATATATGTATGTATATGTATGTATGTATAATAATACGGTAGAATATATATATAAGAATATATGTATGTATGAATAATAATAATAATAATACGGTAGAGTCCGGCTATAACGATTCCGCTTATAGGATCCGTTATTGCAACGAAATTTTTGGTCCCCAAACTTCTATGGGCAAATTTATACTGTTAAAGCGTCTTCCGTGTATTCCGACGATCCCTTGAGCGTCGTTATAAGCAGATAATATTGAATATAATTACAAAAATATAACAAAAAATATAAAAAATATAGCAAAATGATATAGATAAGTATATACGGAAGTATATAATATTAAAGTCAGAAACATATAAAAATATAAATAAAGAAATATTAGAGTTTTAGTAATAATATAAAAAGTATACCAAAATTATGTAGATATAATCGGAAATATTTAATATTGAACAAAAATATATATATATAAATATATATAGATATATATTCAATTTTTAGTAGATTTTTTGGTTTTTTGTTTATTTATTAGGAAGCACTTAGAATTTCTCTTAGATCTGTTAATAATCTTGTGTCTTACCAGTAGACCTGGTACCAGTAGACCTGGTAATCATGATTATTTTCCACTTATTTCAACGCATATGAAAATAATAATATTTAGTTAACTACGTTGACTTTAAAACAAAAACACTACATTATATTTATTAAATAATCTTAAACAGAATTTTGTGATTTCTTTAGTTTTAGTTATTTATTTGAATATATTAGCTGAATCTTTTAAGGACTCCAAAAGCGCCTTCTACAAGACAGCAAAGTATGCGCACAATACAATTAATGAGCAAACACACACACACACACACAGAAGCACACACTCGCACACACACACATCATGTTGGGTGCTCTCCATCCACTCTGAAAAACTTAATTTTAAATTGCATAGATTAAAAGTCTCATAGTTTAGTGCACGATGTATGTAGCATACGTGAATGGACTCGCTTGGGGGTTGAGTGAGCAGTGTAGAGAAAGGGGAGACCAAACCGAGTGTGTGTGTGTGTGTGTGTGGGTGGGTGGGTGGGAGCGAGAGTGACTGACAAGCGAAACAGCTCAGGCGACGGCGATGTGTCTCGCGCGCTGTCACTTTTGACAAATTATCAGCGGCATTGGCAGCGACTTTGATGGGTTGTTGGCTGTTTGCTGAATTTGAAAGATAGCCCGGCTGATTAATGCGATAGTTTTTGGAAACCTCTTGAGCTTGCGGCATGAAATTAATTAAAAAATATCTCACTGAAGCTCACTGAGAACACACAGAGGCAGCAGAGGCAGCAGAGGGGCAGAGAGAGGCAGCAGAGGGGCAGAGAGAGTCAGCAGCGGCACCACAGCTCACAGTTCACGTAACACGTGACGCCTCTAAGCCACGCTGAGCGGCGCATAATAGTATTAGGCAACAATGGCGAGGCACTATATGAGTGACGTCCTGTCAGCGCCCCTAACATATATCTGCCTCTTATAGTTTTTTATTATGAAAACGAAAACATATTGTTCGACTATTTGTTTTTAACTATAACTCAATTCCACGTATTCCATGTGCCAAAATGTAACAACTGCCGAACGAGCGGCCGTCATCTTGTGTAAATAGCAGCAAGACGAAGGGAGACGCAGAAGGAGAAGGAGAAGGAGAAGGAAAAGGAGCAGCAGTGGCAGAAGCAGAGGAAGACAACCCCTGGTTGGCACAACACAAAGACAGATGAAATTTAATAACACTAATAAAGCTATAGAGCGGAGAACACGCACCAACAACAAGACTTTGGCGCAGGCGTATAATAAATCAATTAACGTACAATCGATGGGCTCTAGCTCACACTGCAACAACAACAACAACAACAGCAACAACAAAGGCAACATGAACTGTTAGATTGGATGTAGAGGGAGCGGGGCTCGGGCCGTGGCTCGATCGCAACTGTATTTATTGTTTACAGTTCCGGCTGGACGAGCGTGCAAAGGATGCGCAACGTCGCGAATGAGCCATGACAGACAGCATGAGCCTGAGCCTGAGCCTGAGCCTGAGTCTGAGACCGAGAGGTCGGAGATTATATGGAGGATCAGAGTGCGCCAGTTTCAGTTTTAGGTTCAGGTTCAGGGCATGGCTTGGCTTGGCTTTGGGGCCCGGGCGAGGAAGTGGCAGGCGCCGACATTGCGCACGCGCGCTTAAACAGTTTCAATTAGCGTCCGTCTCGGCATTGGCATCGGCTTACTCCTTTGTTGATCCCCTTTCATTGTGCGTAGGTGCCTGGCGGACAACATCTGGCCCATATCCTGTGGCAGCCGCACACGAAGCAAGCGCAAGCGCAAGCGCAGGCGCTGGGCGTGCCGCGGGCGTACTAATTTGTTGCCAACTGCTAAATGCTATATGTTTAATGATATGTGTCTTTATTTATTGTTTGAAATGCTCTCTAATTGATGAAGTTTTCGAGAAACAAGCGATGGAAATAATTCATTTAATTAATCTTGAAGTTTGTTGGATCAACTTCAACAGGATTCAAATTGCACTTGAGATGATCGAATGATCGAATGGAGAAGAATTTATATGTGATTTAGATTAGTTAATTGATATACATCTATTTGATATAAACCTATGCATGATGTAGTTTCTAGTCCTTTGCATTAGCTTATTGATATCGATAGACTATAAGCCATTCGATAAATTCGAAGATTGATCGGATTTTACATTAATTATTGATTATTTTGATGTTAGATATTTTAGCAGTAGTTTTCAAATTTTGAAAATTAAACTGATTTGAATTTGGTTTAAATTAAATATATATATATTTTAAAAATTGTTGTTATATTTTTATTCAATTTAACTGCATATTTTTCATTAGATTTAAAATATTTATCTCATTTTGTTTACAATATTTGCATCTACATGACAAATCAACCCCTCCCTAAGAATCATTGCACTGATCTTCAAAAAATGTGCTGCATACTTTTAAGCTGCCGAAAAAATGAAAGAGTGAACGCAGAAAAATATGAACTATAGATGGCGCGTTGCATATGTCTTCCGTTTGGCCTTAAAATATTTTGTAGAATTTTGTAGAATTTAAGCATAAGCTAACAAATATTATATTCTACTATATTTTTGAAATATATGATTAATAATGTAGTTTTTTTGGCAAATATAAAAATGTTACGATTATTTAAGTTAATATATACATATGTATATCACAATAATAATAGCTAACTTAAGCTAGGATATTAGAAAGTCTTATGGATTATTTTGATATATTGTATTTTCATGTTCCTTTCATTTCATATTTCTAGAACATCAGGAATGTTTTATAATGCTATAGTGCTGCATTCATATGTATATATATTGGTTTGTCTCTTTATACGAATGCAGCCACAACAAAGCAAAGAATCACACACACTCACACACATTCACACATACTCACACACACTCTCACACACATGCAAGTTCAAACGAATCACTAATACAACTAACGAAGTGGACACAGGCGAGAGTGGCTTCTAGTGTTGCCCCCAGCTTGAATGACAGCAACGATAGCGACGACGTCCACGCGACCCTTAGTGAAAGCCTTGGCCATCGCCGCAGCTGTAGTCGTAGTCGTAGCCGAAGCCGTAGCTCTGCTCCATATGCAAAGTGCCAAAGGGGCACAGAAATGAAAGCAAAAGTGAAACTATGCGATGCTACGCAGCAGGGACTGAGCAGCTGGCCAGTGGCTCGTCGGCTGGACGGGGGGACGATGGCAGGAATTGTGCTGGGTGGTGCGTCGTCGGTGGCTAAGTGGAACACCCATAAAATGCGATGGCAGCAAAACATACAAAGCATAGGCAAAATATGGTCAGGAGTTAAATAAATGAACGGATGAATGAATAAAGGCCACCGCATGTTGCACAAGAGTCTGTGTCGAGTCTCTCTCTCTCTCGCTCGCTCTATATGTGTGTGTGTGTGTGTGTGTTCACTGTAGTTTACTTTGGGATTTATGAATGCTTTATGGCGGATGTCTGGACAAGGTCTGTGAAGAAGGTCGGCGAGTGTGCTGTGCAACCCAACTAATTTATTGCCAACTTCCGGCAAGGCAAATAATTTTGTTTAGTTTTTGGTGTTGATAATGAACGAATGGCCAAAAAACGGCGAGACGGACAACGGACAAACGGGCCAAAAGCAGTGGCGCTGGCCACCTCCGGCAGGAGGCAGCGTCTCTTAAGCATGCGGTGCCTTTTGCAACAGGGTTGAAAGCCTCGACAGCTTACGATTCTGGTTTGAGCTGGCTGCCTGAATGATTCTCAGTGCCCTCGACTGCTGACCACCATTGACTTTAGCATGGCCAACTCACCCCAGGCATGGGGGAGGGGTGGTGGTGGGGGGGGTGTGTGATTGTTGGAAAGGGTTTAGTTAGCAGCCGCCCAAAACGGATGGCCAAAGCAGAGCCAGCCGTGGGTGGCCGGCAAGGCTGACCAACCCCAAGTTTGCCGGGCAATGGGCGCTGCTCATTTAATTTTCGCATAAAACTTGCCATGAATTTATTGCTTTTTAAATAAATAAATGACCAAATAAAGTGGAGAAATGTGCGTGTGCGTTAGTGTGTGTGTGTGTGTGTGTGTGTGTGTGTGTGTGTGGGGGGAGGAGGGGGAGGAAGGGAGAGTGGGTCGAGTTGTTGTGGCGCAACTAATTGAAAGCCACTCAAGTGTGCGCCTTACTATGCGCTGCCTTTGTCAGGGGCTGAATGGGAATGGGAATGGGAACGGGAAGGGGAACGGGAATGCTGGCAAGCATGCTTTCGCCTAGTTGAAAGAATCAAAATAAATATTTAATTAAAATATGTATTGAAAGATGCACAAAAGGGGTTGCTGCTAATCAAGCAACATTTTTAACACAACTTGCCAGGCAGCTCTGCAGCTCGGCATCGCTGGCTTGGAATTTTGGTAATTTTTGGCACATTACATGCGCTCCGTGGGTGCTCTACACACACACACATGCACACTCACACATACTTGCATTGTATCTTACGTATTTGCGCTCTGTTGACTTACAGTAAAAAGCTTTCAGCAGCAGCGCAACCTCAGAATCGTCTGCCATAACTAATTAATGCTACACTAATAGTGAAGGCTCCTCCCCAAACACCACCTACGCCCACCACCACACCCACGCCCATCGACACACACACACACACACGCAGTTTGCCTCTCTGGCAGCCAGCCAGCTAGCAACACTTTTTCATTTTTGCATTTGTGTTTATTTTTGTTGCTGTTGTTGCTGTTGTTGTTGTTGTTGTTGCTGTTGTTACTTTGTTTTTTTTTTGTTTTTTTTTGTTTTTTTTTAGACGCCCCTAGATGCTGAGACAGCCAACCACAGCCACGCTAGAGGCCGCACCACCATCACATCAAACTGAACCGCCACTAGGGGGCGCCACTTAGAGACGCGCCCGACGTAGCTGCCAAACGGGCAACAGCAAATGAAAAGCACGAAAACTTTCGTTTTTCTATTTTTCACAATTTTCATTGCATTGCATTTTATTTCGTGCTCAGCTTTGCAACCCGCATCACATGCCCGACCTACGCCACCAGCCGGAGTCACTTCTATGTAGAATGCCCAGCGAAGGCAAGGCAAGCCGAGCCGGGATGGGCCATCAGCATCAGCGTCAGCATCAGGGAGAGGATGAGGGAGAGGAACAGGGACAGGGACAGGGACAGGGACAAGGACAAGGACGTGCAATGAGAGGCAGCTGAAAGTCGCAACGCTGTTGCTTTTTGCACTTCTGCAATTTTGTTGGGGCAAAAAAGTCTGCGCATGTTCCCTTCCAATTGGATACGTAAAAATGAAACAAAAACTAGAAGAGCGATAAAGCGAATGACGCTGCGCCCGGCCAAGGGGCGGATGGTAGCCTACTACTACTACTACTACAACTAGACTAGCGTACAAAAATGGCGGCAGACAGCGGGTAAAGTGCAGCAATTAGAGCGGCTGTTGGATACCCTGCAATGAGAGGGAGCAAATTCAATATATGTAAATGCAAATATTTAATTAGGAGCGCAAATAGAAAATATAAATATAAATAATAATAAGAGAAAAAAAAAAAATATATATATATATAAAAGTGTATAAATATATAATTAATGAAATTAAAATTAATTAAAATATATATTCCATTAGGAGGAAAGCTAAAATATGATGTATGTTCTCGAAATAATAATATGTATATAAATAAATATACATATGTATGTATTACATAGGCTCAAATACTTAATGATAACTTATGTCAAGTATACGTCCTGTGATTCAAAAATATTTGAAATAAATTTATAGCATTGACAATGGGTTTGAGGAGTCAATTGCTTAAGCTTTTTGTGATAAATATATATAAATTATTATTATAAAATTTTGCATTTCTGGATAAAAATATTATATAAAATTAATAAATTAAATTAATTCCAATTCAAACTAAATATTTCATTCTTAATATGACTATATTGAATTGTGTTTAGTCAAAGACGAGAAAATAAGAATATAGCAAAATTAATTAAATAGTAATTATTGTAAAAAAAAAAAAATAAAATAAATATATTGTATACCAACTATTACATATAAGAATAAGATATACTTTTTCAAAAAAATACTTAAGAATAGGGCAAAATTAATTTTTGGCTATTATTATAAAAAATAAAAAAAATAAAAATTATTGTATACAAATTATTATATAAATCGGCTAATTGGAAAAGAATAAGCATACATTTTTATGTAATATTTTTATACAGGTATTTTTTTTTAATATAATTTTTTTTTTTATTTATATAAATTTATTTTTATATATAATATATTTATAAATATAAATTTATTTATAAATATTTATTTTGTAATTTAACTAAGTAATTATTTTATGAATATATCAATTTTAAGATTAACTTAACTTGTTTTCGAGGCAAAATACAAGGAAAGGAAAAAACTCCTTCTCACGTCCTTAATGATTTGATATTCATAGCTTTTGTTCTACATAATATCAAGTTTTGTTATACAAACCTCTTCATTCTGGGTTAAAAAGAGTATACACATCTAAGTGATCAACACTAATAGAGTATGGCAGACTCTTTATAAGAACATCTGTCATCTATTCTTATCTTTCTTATCACCTACTCTCTCATTATGGTCTCAGAGTAGCACTGCCTGCTGTGTGAACTGAACGAGCCGAGTGAGAGAGAGAGAGAGAGTGTAGCTGATGCTGCATAAAATAAGAAAAATTGTCACCCACAAGTATGCGCAGAGTCGGCAAACTCAGCACACCGCGCGGAGACGCCACCGAGTCTGTCAGTCAGCTAGCCAGCCAGCCAGCCAGCCAGTGGCATACGACCGCAAAGTGCAGTATGATGGGTGGTCGTGGCTCGGATTGGGGGCGGACGCCTACACAAAAACAAAAACAAAAAAATAAACAGAGAGAGAGAGAAGAAAAGAAAAAAAAAAAACTATTTAAGCCTTTGCCGCACATCGTTGGCGGCCCTCTTCCAATCAGCGGATCCCATTTTTCTCATGCCTCGCACACGGAGCAAAAAAGGCGCAGAAATAAACTAGAAAAACGTCTGCTCCGCCCGCTGCACGGGCCGTCTGTGCGCTCTTCGTCGCATTCTAGTTGCATCTGTGTGTGCGTGTGTGTGTGTGTGTGAGTGAGTGTGTGTATGTGTGTGCGGCGCTCGGTTCGACTGAGCGCAAACAGCTCTACAGAAGCCACCAGGCAGCTGCCGGGCTGATGAGTGCGCTGAGCAACGTGCTCCGAGCAAGCGCTCCAAACAGTTGCTCAGCTCAGTGCAGGGTTGCCAGCTCACGCGATGATATAATTCTCCATACAAATAGTTATAATGATGATGATGCTACTACTATGATTTCAATTGGTATATTTATATATAATTTTATTTAATATATAATTTTATAATTTTCTAGTCTTTTTTTAAGGGTAGCCACAGGCTAAGTTTATAATTTCAATAGCTTCGGCTGCAACTTCAACGAGGATTGCGATATATATTTTATATAGATGTTAATCATTTGGCAAGAGTTGTCATCATCACGTCTAACTTACTATATCCCAACCTTCAAGTCTATTCAGCTTTTAGTATAATTTTATTTGATATATTTATAAGTTTAATTCCTTATTAAGTTTCTTAGTGCGCTCAATAAAAGTGGGCGTTTCTACAGCCCCATTGACTGTCGAGCAGGGGTGGCAACCCGTTAGCTCTGAGTTCATGTCAAATGCAAATTGAGTGCAAATTTCATGCTGCTCCCCATTAACGCACTCAAGTGAAATTGGGGCGCATTTTCTGCTTTCTGAAATACCCTGCCAATGAGAGAGTAAAGGGTATGCTGATGCAAATGCTGATTATTATATTAATTAATATGACAACTTTTTTGAATTTCTATTTACTTTATAATTTCATTTTATTGTATTGCAAATTTGTTCAGCTAAAACTTTTTATTACAGGATATTTTGTAGTCGTTCAAGCCCCATGCTTGTGATTTCTTTCGTAATCCCCCACGTTGTTGTTGCTGCATTAAACAGGCACGTGGCACTAAATGTAAACAAGCCGCAAAATTGAAACGATGGAATAGCTCACGATGACAAGACGCCTGAGAGGAGGCACAGGTAATTGTGAGCAAAGAATATGGAATTGTGCTCTGGTATAGAGTATAGAGAATAGAGTATAGAGTATAGAGTATAGAGTATATAGTATAGAGTATAGAGTATAGAGTATAGAGTATAGAGTATAGAGTATAGAGTATAGAGTATAGAGTATAGAGTATAGAGTATAGAGTATAGAGTATAGAGTATAGAGTATAGAGTATAGAGTATAGAGTATAGAGTATAGAGTATAGAGTATAGAGTATAGAGTATAGAGTATAGAGTATAGAGTATAGAGTATAGAGTATAGAGTATAGAGTATAGAGTATAGAGTATAGAGTATAGAGTATAGAGTATAGAATATAGAGTATAGAGTATAGAGTATAGAGTATAGAGTATAGAGTATAGAGTATAGAGTATAGAGTATAGAGTATAGAGTATAGAGTATAGAGTATAGAGTATAGAGTATAGAGTATAGAGTATAGAGTATAGAGTATAGAGTATAGAGTATAGAGTATAGAGTATAGAGTATAGAGTATAGAGTATAGAGTATAGAGTATAGAGTATAGAGTATAGAGTATAGAGTATAGAGTATAGAGTATAGAGTATAGAGTATAGAGTATAGAGTATAGAGTATAGAGTATAGAGTATAGAGTATAGAGTATAGAGTATAGAGTATAGAGTATAGAGTATAGAGTATAGAGTATAGAGTATAGAGTATAGAGTATAGAGTATAGAGTATAGAGTATAGAGTATAGAGTATAGAGTATAGAGTATAGAGTATAGAGTATAGAGTATAGAGTATAGAGTATAGAGTATAGAGTATAGAGTATAGAGTATAGAGTATAGAGTATAGAGTATAGAGTATAGAGTATAGAGTATAGAGTATAGAGTATAGAGTATAGAGTATAGAGTATAGAGTATAGAGTATAGAGTATAGAGTATAGAGTATAGAGTATAGAGTATAGAGTATAGAGTATAGAGTATAGAGTATAGAGTATAGAGTATAGAGTATAGAGTATAGAGTATAGTATAGAGTATAGAGTATAGAGTATAGAGTATAGAGTATAGAGTATAGAGTATAGAGTATAGAGTATAGAGTATAGAGTATAGAGTATAGAGTATAGAGTATAGAGTATAGAGTATAGAGTATAGAGTATAGAGTATAGAGTATAGAGTATAGAGTATAGAGTATAGAGTATAGAGTATAGAGTATAGAGTATAGAGTATAGAGTATAGAGTATAGAGTATAGAGTATAGAGTATAGAGTATAGAGTATAGAGTATAGAGTATAGAGTATAGAGTATAGAGTATAGAGTATAGAGTATAGAGTATAGAGTATAGAGTATAGAGTATAGAGTATAGAGTATAGAGTATAGAGTATAGAGTATAGAGTATAGAGTATAGAGTATAGAGTATAGAGTATAGAGTATAGAGTATAGAGTATAGAGTATAGAGTATAGAGTATAGAGTATAGAGTATAGAGTATAGAGTATAGAGTATAGAGTATAGAGTATAGAGTATAGAGTATAGAGTATAGAGTATAGAGTATAGAGTATAGAGTATAGAGTATAGAGTATAGAGTATAGAGTATAGAGTATAGAGTATAGAGTATAGAGTATAGAGTATAGAGTATAGAGTATAGAGTATAGAGTATAGAGTATAGAGTATAGAGTATAGAGTATAGAGTATAGAGTATAGAGTATAGAGTATAGAGTACCACAGGTGGGACAGGTAATCAGAAGGGCAACAGGAAACGGTTGCTCAATTACAAATTGCAGCAAAAGGCAACAGAAGTTTAAGCTTTGAATGACGTTAAGTTTGTTAAGCAAAGCCAACTGGCCGGCAGCACGTACACACACACACACACACAAATGTACAAAGGGAGCATACGCAGGACACGCAGGAGCCGTTGTTTTTAGCATATATAAACTCGCATGATGCACACATTAATTGCCGGCGAGTAAATACAATAACAACAACAACAGTAAGGGCCGAGCACGGCGGGCCAAAGCTTTTTCTAATCATTAACACACACACTCGCACACACCCACATACACACACTCACACACACACACACTTGCTTGAAAACTTGAAAATTAGAATTGCCCATCAGAAGTACGCGGCGTATGTGGCACATGCTCGAGCCCATTGACATGTCTACCCCCTCAGCTCACCCCCTCCCGTCGCTCCCTTCGTTCCTTTCTCCGCTTGCGCTGCGAAAGTTGTAAGAGGTCGCATTGACAGCGGCCGTTTTGTGTGCAAGGATAATGCTGATGATGGCCTGCCTTCTGCCGGGTCCTGCTGCTGCTGCTGCTGCTGCCTCTTTTCTCTGAAGCCAAAGCTGAAGCTTGCGCTGCCACGGGCACGGCACGGCGCGGCCTGGCCTGGCCGATTGCAGCGGGGAGGACGAGCGCAGAGGTAGTCCCCCCTGGTTGAACGTGTGTGTGTGGCTGCACACATGAAAACAAGCGCGCTCTTGTTGCCCCACAGTCGTGGCCTGACAACGGCACAGTGGGCAGAGCATAGAGTTGATCACTCAAAATTACTTTTATATACCAATCATTTGATTGGGCGTAATGCCCATCGAGTGCTAAGTGAGCTTATAGATAATTCTAATAAAATGGGTCTAAAACTTGAAATGTATATGTTTGTATATATATTATATATGTTTATATATTTTTTTTATATTTTTATACCCTGAACCCATTGAAAATGGGAAATCAGGGTATATTGGTTTTGTTAAAAGTATGTAACAGGCAGAAGAAGGCGTGTCAGACCCCAGAAACTATATATATTCTTGATCAGGGCGATGAGATGAGTCGATTTGGCCCTGTCCGTCTGTGTGTCCGTCCGTATGTATGACCGCGTCGATCTCAGAAGATATAATATCCGTGTATATCACGCGCATATCAAGTTTTTCTCTAAATATCGATAACTACTCTCTATATTTTATTATCGATCAAAAACCTTATCGAAAGATAGTTATTTAATTATATCTCCTACACCTTTAAAGCTAGAGCTTTAAAATTTTAAATGTAGACTTATATGTATTTTATATAATTTCGATTTTTGTTGTAATTTACCTCCCACCCCTATATCCAACCCCTCACTATCACCTTTGTAAAAATCGTATTTCAAGTACTAGAGACGTGTGCTTTGGAATGTACATACATTTTTACCATATGATTACGCCCTGAAAGTTTCATTAATAATTCTTATAATGTTGCCCACACTGCAGCGTAGGCCAAGCGCAGTCGCTGCTTACTGCGCAGTAAACAGAGCGCGTTCTAATACGTACGTGTGTATGTATGTGTGCCGAAAAAAGTGCAGAGTGATTAGAATATCAGATTAGAGGGTTCAGGGTATCTCCTAGTCAAATATATTTGTAAATGTAATACATATAATAGCAATGTAGTAACTTAGTTTTTACTAACTTGTTCTTATAAAGGAACTCTAAATAAATTTAAATGAATAACATAATAAATAAATATTTGGAACTAAAGTATTTATATTAAGTATATTTTACACAATTAGTAATTTTACTACATGAGCATTTAATTGGTTATTTTGTTATTTATTCATTTATTTATTAAACAATAAATAAAATAAAATGTAAATGTATATATTTGATTGAATGTTTTGATTGAATTCCATAAAAAAAAAAAATTTAACATATTCGCAGGTCTCCAATTTTAGCTGTTAGCGAGTAATATATCGATAATATCGATATCGATATATAAATATCAATATATTACCAACATATTTTCAATCCTTTTACTACTAGCCTTAAACGCTTTCAGATCTGTTTAAGAACCAGCTCAACTTAATCGGCCTTACCAGACTTGGAAATGCAGTTAAGAGTCTCATATACTTATATTCGAAATTAATTATAATATTATAATTATATATATGATAAGTGACCAATAAAAGTAATGTGATCAGCGTTTGCCTTGCTTCATGCCACTGTGCCGCACTTGTTTAAAAATAATACATATGTATGTAGAAAATAAAGAACAATCAATTTAAATAGAGATATGCTCGGCACTTGCATATTTAAGTACAGTCTCGTCTGCTCTCATTCTCGCACACATACACGCACACGCACACATGCACACATGCACAGATATTTACATTCACATTTATGCTCATTCCATTCTGCCCACATTCACTCACCTCCAATCAAAACTATCGCTGGCTAAGGAGCACTATGTTAAGCAGTTCATGTGGCTACAGCTGAGAGTGTGTGTGTGTGTGGGGGGGTGGGCTAAGTATGTGGAATGCGATGAGTGGAAGGCTCAAGGCAAGGAGCACGTTTGTCTAGCTAACGTTTGCAACTTTTGCTACCCGCAATGTTTCAAGTCGAAACGCAGCTACAAACTAATGCGGCAAATGGCGCTGGCTATACGATAGTTTTCCCAATAGTTTAAAATCCATTTTATATGCAAAACTACAACAAACACACATACACATGTATACACTCACACACATACACACGCGCTCTCAACTCTCTGCTCAGCTTTTAAGTTGTATATAGTTTGAGCGGCGTTTTGTATTCTCTAAGTATATATATGTGTGTGTATAAATCTGCCAACTATAGCGATATATATAAGTGTGTGTGTTTGAATGTTTCTGGTATATTATGTAAAATGTTGCAGCGAACAATTTGTTGGTGGATGGTTGCTGTTGCTCATTGCTGCTGCTGTTGCTGCTGTTGCTGCTGCCGGTGCTGTTGTTGTTGTTGTTGTTGCTGCTACTGTTTTGTTGCTGTTGTTGTTTATGATAATGAGCACTTCGCTCATGTGGGCCACACACACACACACACACACACACACACACACACACACACACACACATTTATATACATACTGCGAGGCAACTGGCACACACATTAATATAGCCATCTCGCTTCATTTGCCAAACAGTTGCCCCACCCCGCCCCCTGCCCATCCGCATGCCGTACCCCTCCACCGCCTACCAATGCCAGTTGCCGTATAGCCTTCATGTGGGTGTTTTTTGGGTGGTTTTTCCCATCTCTCTAGCTGGCGCGCTCGCACAACCCGTTTGATAATGATGCAAAATTTATGTATTTTGTGTAGAAATGAAACCTGATTTTCAGACCGGCCAAATGAGTGAAAAGCGTATAACTAGCTCTAGGCAAATGAGTTGAGCGGCTAAAGAGTTGAGCGGCGAGTGGCGCCAACCCTTGACCAACTGACCAGCAGCAGTTTGAATGCAAATAAACGGGGGTTGACCTTAAAGTTCCCCAAAAATAACTCCAACCCCTCACCACGCTCTCTTTCCCCCCTCCCCCCATCAGCCTCTCACGCCTCTTGCTGCTTGTGAAAGTGTGCTCATTTTAATTTCAAAAATTGTTGTTCTTCGCGCGAGTCACTTTTTTTTTTTTTTTTCGTTCCTTCTTCACTTCTTCTTCTTCTTCCTCTTTCTGTGTTTTTGATGCCGAGTCAAATGCACGGCGAGAGTTGGCCTGAGCAGCTAACTGACCAAAGCTAGTCCACTCGTGGTTATTGCTGAGCATTTGGTTGCGTTTCCGTTTCCGTTAACAGATGAGGCGCGCGCGCACACGCACACACACACACTCAGACTCACACACATTTATCGTCGCTTTTAATTGTTGCATAAATCTGTAAACACACACATGTAATCCGTTCGGGGGAGCTCGCTCAAAATTTTGCGCTCAAACTCAATTTCCCTTTTGAGTTATTTAAACCAAAAAACAGACACACACACACACACACACATACACACATGTGAGGTGGGTCGGCATGCGTGTGTGTTTTGTCTCACACATGTATGTATGTACGCCCACACGCACACAGTGGCAGGGCCGCACAGACAGACAGAGCGACGTTGACGCCGCGTCGCCGCCGCTTTGAAAATTTGAAAAGTTTTTTGTGTGAAAATTTCGAAAATTTTCACAGAGCTCATTCGGTGTGCGTGTTATCATTTGCAATTGTGCTGTTAACCGGTTCAAAGCGCACGCATGTAGCAGCAGCAATAGCAGCAACAGCAGCAACAGCAGCAGCGGCAACTCGACAGCAACAACAAGAACAACATTAACACGGACACGGACACGGATACGGACACGGACACGGACTTGATCTGGTCGTGTGGCAGTCAGCTTCGTGCGCCGTTGGCTCCAGTTCGTCGTACTCGTTTCTCGTCGAGCTCTTCGTGCGGTTCTCGTTGGTCGCGTGCCGCCCGTTGTGCCGTGTGGGGCACAGGGTTTGGGGTCGTTCGGCAAGTGCAACGATACGGGGCAACATACAAATCGGTGGCGCTCAAAGGCGGCTTCGTATTGCCGAATGCAGTTGGAGCCAGCACGGGGCACCATTGGCCGCATCCGCACCATTGGCATCGGCATCGGCATCGGCAGCATCGGCAGCAGCAGCAGCAGCAGCATCGGCAGCAGCAGCAGCAATAGTAGCAGCAGCAGCAGCAGCATCGGCATCGGCATCGGCATCATCATCATCAACAGCATCTGGAGCTGGAGTTCCATGTGTCACTTTGCATTCTGACCACTAACTCGCCGGCCGCGTTTCCGTTCCGCTCCGGGCGTTCGTTCAGACCTCGACAATTTTTTGATAATCGACGTATTCGCAAGCGCAACAATAAACCACGATATATACGATATATTCGATTCGCACCGTCAGCCGTCGACGAATCCATAACAATTTCAATATTATTTATTTTTTTTACCCAACAAAATACCAATATTAAAATAGATAAACGCAATTTGTGTGTGTGATTTTTTGTGTTGGTGTTTGTTCATAAATGTTGATTCCCTCTTGGCCAACATCCTTGAGCCACAGGCCAAAACAACAGCAACAATTGCAACAACTGCAACTGCAACTGCATTCAGTGCTCACCCAGAGTCTTAACTCAATATATAGGCATATATCAAATAGGCATTAAACAATATTGAAACCCAACAGCAACCGCAATCGAAGCATCATTTGCGAAAATTCCACCTGTCTAAGGTAAGTTCGGCCATTCATTTTCAATGTTTTCCAATTTCCAAAAAGAGCTTAGATGAAGCAGATATAAGAGCCAATACAGGTTAATTTATTTAAAGATATTTATATATTTTTTCTTTCATGATCCTATCTTATGATTATTCTTAATTATTTTCTCTGAACTCAGCATTATAAAATTCTTATGGTTATATTTTTTTATAGCAGCTCCAGAATATTGAAAAATATATAAAACTGAGTTTAAAATATAAGAAAAATATGTGAAATATAAACAAAAATATTTTTTTATTAATTAATAAATAAAAAATATAATGCAAGCTATAACAGAATTAATTATGCACGGAAAATAAATACAAAAATTAAAGTTATATAAATAATTAACATACAATAATATAATTAAATATATATAAAAGCAATAAAATAAAATATAATTATAAATATTAAAAATAATTTAAAATATAGGAAACATAATCCAATATATATACAAAAAATTTTTAGCTGGCAGAATAATAAATTAATGAAAGTCAAATAAAAGCACAAATCTTTCAAAATTGTAAATGCATTTTCTATTTGCCACTCCTCCAGTGGGCGGATCTTGAAAGTCGTGACACTATATATTGCTAGGATAGATATGAAGTGATGTTCGAAAATTCAAATTTATGTTTCCAGCTTCAATATCTATGAAATGGATTGCATTCATACGGACTGACGGACATTGCCAAAAGTCAATAAAACTGATTTCATTCATTTAAATACATACAATATTAAATAAGCACATGTCAAAGAAACATAAAGTGCTACTATCTATAAATTAAAATAGTTAGAGTAGAAATAAAACTCAAAATTAAATGCTTAGGCTTTTATTTTAATCATCAGCAACATTAGTATTTATTTCTTAACTTAAAAGTATTTTATTATGTTTATTTTTTGTTTAGTTATAATACCCCAAATTCAGTAAATAAGCAAATGCCTAATTTTAACTAAAATAAGGTATAGAAAAAAAAAAAAAAGAAAAATTGAACTTATTTTAATACTAATAAGCTTTTTATTAATTTAATGTTGAATTTTAATAATATTTATTTTTGTCCGTAAATTATGTAAATTTACTTCTCAAACTAGTACAATTATTTTAATTTTAATTGTAAGTGTAATTAATATATATTTAATAATTAAAGTATGTTTACTAATAAATATATATTTAATATTTAATCAAATTTATGATAGTTAAATATTTATGTACTTAACATAGAATTATCTTCTTTTTTTTTGTTTAATAGAGATATATAAATTATTTTAATAATTGTTGTTCTTGTGTAATTTTATGAATTATATAATAATTAATTTTGGATTTAGTCAACGTAAAACATTTTACTCTTCTTTAGTTTTAATTAGAAATCTAACTTAATTAATATACAAAATATGAAACTAATTCAATTACTAAGCAAAAAATTAAACTAATATTTTAATTAGATTTCATAAAAATGTTTTCATTCTTTCATAATTTGTATCGAATTTGAGGGAATTAGTTTCAATTGAATTATTTGGCATTTATTGCACACACATGTCACACATGTCTATAATTACATTGGCATGCCATGCTATAGACGCGTATATAATCATATTGGGTAAATAGATATGTATGTTCCGCATATGTCTGACATCTTGAGCATTGCCAAAGATAGAAATCGACAGCAGGAAACGTAGAAATAATCTGCAGAAACTACGTCAAGGCAAACGATTAACCAAATGATTAAAATGGAATAATGAATAATATACATGTTATTTCATGTAGAAGCCATTAATATAAACATTTAATCACCCACTTCACATGTCAAAATGCAAATGCGAAATGGACGCACTGAACAATTTTTACTTAATGTAATTAATTAAAAGTGTAACGTATTCATTTCGCACTGACAGCCGCCCATTGAAAAAACAAAAAAACAAAAAATGGGAATGTGAACAAAAATAGAGTAAAGCGCAATAAAAAAACAAAAAAAGTAAAATCAAAAAAATAAATAAAGCAACAACAATCGCGAGAGAAGTGCGTTTCATATGATACCTTCGAAAACTCATCGGTGAACCGCACTTATGCACCGCAAGTTCTACCGCGAAATTGATAATTCAACGGTTAACCCAACGGTCAACCAACTAAAAAACAACGGCCAAAGAAAAAAAGTAAAAACAACCAGCCAACCGCGGGTGAGGGCGTAAAAAAAAAAACACAAAAAAATAAAATTTAAAAAAAGGAATTGGCACGCGGGTGTAAAACGTTTAAATCAACTGTGTAGGCATGCAACAAAATCAGCAAAAAAATGAGTACAAGCATTGCAGTCGGGCATTACCAACTGCAAAATACTCATGCACCGGTCCAAGCACTGCCAGAGCCATTTGCCACGCCTTCGATTCATATATGTATATATATATGTATATGTCGTAGCACCAATATTATTCACTTCTTCCTCTATAACTATGCACAATAATGAGCTCCCGGTGTTGTTCGCTAGAAATCTCTGTGAGTCGAAAGCAGTTCAACCCTAGTTCAGCAACAGCTATAGTTGTGATAATACATCCTACATCTACTAATTAGCACTAACATGCTGATAGTTTCTCTCTAAAATAACTGCAACAGGCAACCGCAACATAGTAACACATCGTGATAATATCATACCAATGCGACCTGCTTATATCATCAATAGAAAATTGACAATATATTCGTCAATCTGTAAAAAAAAAAACAAATCCTCATATTACGAGTGTTTAGATCTAAAACTGTAGCAGGCACAGTTATATACGATTTTCCACGCCTACAGCAGGCGTAGATATATCCGCCATATCTTCTTGAGTTTGTCCAGGCAACCCCAACATGCATTTCAGGCTCCAACACTATAGCACATCAACAGCCAAGATTTCTAAGATACTGGAAAATGAAATAACCAATTTACCACGCCCCTGATGGGCGGATCGGAAAAAGCTTGACATTTAATAATTCGAGAATATTCACGAATATTAACTAAAAATTTCAATTCTCCATCTACGATAATAGCAAAATAGCTTGCATTCATACGGGCAGACGGACGGACAGCAAGGCGGACATTGCACAAAGCCAATATACTCATTTCACTTTCGTGATGGAGTATACAAACACACACACACACAGGCACAAACATGCGCATGTAGAGCAATATGATATATTGTTAAAACAAATAAAAAAGAACAGCAACAAGCTGAGCGAATAAATAAAAATAAAATGCAAATACAAACAAAGAAACAAAAAACGAAAAGAAAAAAAAAAAACAAAAAAACAAATAACAAAAAGTAGGCAACAAATATTGTGCATATAATCAACATACAACAATCATTCAGTAGCAGCCATTTGGTATGGGATCAGACAAACGTTTCAGCCAAGTATATTTTTATTTTTTCGAGAGAGACAGAGCGAGAGAGAGAGTGAGGTGTGGGCGTGGGCGTGGGCGTGGCTCTGGCTTTGACTGTATTTGAAAGTGGTCAACCAACTCGTTGACCGCAAAAGAGAAAAAATATCATAATAAAATAAAATAAACACAAATGCTCAAGAGCGCACACATGAGTGTGTGTCTGTTATATATGTGTGCGTGTGTGCAGTCAAATCAAAAACAAAATATAATTGCAATAAAAATGGATAACGATATCATGGCACGCAGCACAGCCGGCGCACAAATGTAGGCAACACATTTTGTTGCATTTCGGCTCGTTTTAGGAATCATGTTTAATTAAATAAGATTTAATTTGAATACATGCAAAGCGAGAGAGGTAGAGAGAGATAGAGAGAGACAGAAAGAGACATGTCTATATGCGAGTATCTTTTTTTTTTTTATATTTGCATATTTATTTATTTTTTTGTATATATGCGTTCCATATATTCATTTGCAACTGCACAATTCATATTTAAATCGAGCTTTGAATTGGATTTTTATTTATTTATTTATTTAATTTTTTTTTTCCGACAGACATAAGAGCAAGCACTGTTGCACAATCAAATAATAGTTAAATTATTTTAAAAATTATCTCTTATTTAAATAGACTATTTTTGTGGTTTTAGAAGTTACGCCAAGAGTTTCCACTGAATGCTTGCAAAACATTTCATAATGAAAGCTGATTTTCATATGATTTTTCATAATTGTGTGTAGCTGGTGAATAAGAAGAAGCAGATATATCTTGATATACTTCTTGGGCTGATTATATAATGGCTCGCATCGTATCGAGCTGCCAACTAATAGAGCTTGAATGCAACGATGCGAGCTGCTGCTGCTGCATTGGACAGAGCTGCATTCGATGTTGCTTGCAATTTATATGGCATTGTTTTGCTGTTGTTGTTGTTGTTGTTGTTCGTGTTGTTGTTGTTGTTGTTGTTGTTGTTGTAGCTATCGTCTGGTTTGTTTTTGTGCGAATGCAACTTTTATCGATTTAAATTAAAAACGCATTGCTGCAAATTGTAAAAATTATCTGTGCGTCTGTCTTTCTGACTCTGCTCATCATGTGACTGCGCATTTGTATGGGCGAAGGAGTATGTGTGCGTGTGCGTGTGTGTGTGTGTGTGTGTGTCAGTCAGGAAACGCCAACACATTAAGTTGGTAGGCCATTGGACATGGCCTGGCGGCTGTCGGTGGCCATTGCCGCCATGTCCATGCCCATGTCATTGGCCGGAGCATTGCGGAAAATCGCATTTTCTCATTTGGCTTCTGTCATGCAAAAATATCAAAAGCGCGCTGCGAAAATCTCGTTTATTTTTCACACGCATTTCTGACATTCTCCGTAGCACAGCAGACACTTCCTCATTGCCCCGCAACACACGCACACACACACACACTCATATGGAGATATACTTCGCGCCCAATGCGCTCAATTCCCGAGACGCAACACAAACTTCAGCCGTGCTCGAAATCTGACCTGAACCTTCTTAAATGGTTTACGAAATTGGCTTAAAGCTTATGCGAAATTCTTGTAATTTGTATGTAACGAATCAGATTGTGTTTTCCTGCACCTTTTCTTATTTATTTCATTCTCTTTTCTTCTTTTTTTTTTGAGATATTTTCATATCAAATGATGATCAAAGAAAAAAGTCAGGCAAAGCTAACCGGAGAGCTCTGAAATGAATTGGGTAGGAATTGAAGGCCTATTTAATAGCAAAATTAAGCTGTTAATAATATAATATTATTGTACATATTTCACAGTAATATTTCGAGCTTTACTTTATATAATGTGTAATATATACATATGTATATGCATACATAGATACGCTTGTTGAGATATTGGCAAATGACTTTCTGGCATTTTTTTTTTTTGAAAGGCAATCAGTTAGATTAAAGGATAAGTGCAAAAAAAAAATTTCGAAAAAAGTCGATTCTGAATTTTTGCATTATTTTACAAACATGATCTCTTCCAAGTGGAATGTAGGTCATTTTGAGTGGATTATATTTTCAGTTCCAGTTCCTAACACTATAAGGAATGACTAATTGAGACATGAATGTAGTAACACATAATTAGCAATGTTTTTGAACTACTTATATGACAATATTATAGAAACATGGATTTTCGCTAATTTAATATTTTATTTACTAAATGAAACCACTAAAAAGACGGCACCACATAAACAGTGATAGCTTTCTACAAATATCAATATCATATTAAGCAGGATTGAGATCAGTCTAATTCTGTGAAATCTTTTAGCTAAAGGCATAAATTGAAGCGACTGTTAAGTAAGAAATCATAACACCCTCTTCTTCTTTTCATTAAATTTTGCTTTTAAATTTAATAGTCGCTTAAATATATATACATATATGCACTTATGCGTGCACTGTGCGTCTTCAAAATGCCCTTCGAGCTTTCTGTAAATTTATAATATTTTATATATCGTTAGATATGTTGAATATTTGATATATCATTAGAGCTATAGTCTCACAATTTTCTTCGATTCAGCTCCATTTTTTTTTTTTTTTTAAATATTCAATTGGATTTCGCATTATTTAAAAAAATATGCATCTTAAAATTTATACGTTAATAAAAAAATGCTTTCAAAATACAGTTTTATAAAATTATATAAATTGTGAATATTGATTCATATTGAACAAGTTCAGTTACCAGAATTTGAGGTCGTTAAAGAAAATTGAAATAATTGTATAATAATAATAAAGAAAAACTTAAGCAAATCAAGATTGAAGCTTGAATTGATTCTTGAATATTTTGATCAAAAATATGAAATATGAAAAATCGATAAACTATTTTTGAGTAAACTCTATAATTCTAATACCAAAGACATCATTGGCAGCAATAGATGAGACAGATTGATGATACACACTGAGAGATTGAATTCGCTCTATACGCAATACGAAATTGGCAGAAAATATTGAAGCAATTTTAAAGTTATTGCACGTATTCTTTGACTGTATTTAAAAATACATTTAAGATGCGCATATATGCATGTGTATGTATCATAATTTGAAATGTGTGTATCTGCATATGGTTAATGCTTTGGTTAAGCAGTTAATGTCCTGTGTCTTAATGAGCAGCCGTTGCAATGCCAACCAATGCAAAATATTGAATATGCACGCACCCACACACACACACGCACACACACACGTGCGCATACACGCACACAATTAATAAGAATTACAAGTTATATGGGCGAGCAGGCACGCATACACGCGCACGCATACAGACATGCGCCATGCATGCAGCTGCATGCTGCAAGCTCTGCGTGGGCAGCCACCAACAGCAGCCGCACAAGTGCTAATGACTTAATAAATCATCGCATGCGACAAAGAAATATATGATGGTCCCAGTGCGTTGGTCCTCGATGTTGCTGCTGTTGCTGTTGCTGCTGCTGCTGCTGCTGCCTGCATGTTGCTAGTGCTGGTGATGCTGGCGACCGCAGCCAGGAAGAGCGGCCAAAATGCATAATTCAATGAAAATCCGCAAATTCCTTTAATCCTCAATATTCATTAAAATATGCCTGCTGGCAGCGATGAGCGCTGTGATTCGTGCTGCTGCTGCTGCATCCGCTGATGCCGATACGGCAGTTGACTCTGTTGCTGCTGCAGCCTTTTGCGTAGTTTCAATTAAGAGAATTTAAAAAAAAAATCATCATTGCACACTTACGCCCACGTTGGCCCCCTTTGATTCGCGAACGTGAAGTTTATTAAGCGGCAAAGGCTTCGATGCGATCGTTGATGTTGCTGTTGCTGTTGCTGCTGCTGCTGCTGCTGGTGTTGGTGGTGGTGCTGCTGCTGCTGCCATTGCTGCTGGTGGCGATGGTGGTCATGTATACAGGTCATTACATCTTTATGTGCTTAAGCACATAATGTGCCCAGACCTCTGCCTATATAAAGCGATGCAATGTTGTCATATATACAAGACTATATAACTTTATATGTACATAACTGTGAGTGTGCGTGCGTGTGTGTGTGTGTGCTGGTGTATATGGCATAAAGCGGCCAGCTTAATCATCAACTTAAATGTGTTGTGCGGCAAAGGATTTAATGCATATAAGTATCCCTATCAAACTGCTCTTAATGCTCTTGCCACCATCGCTGCTGCTGCTGCTGTAGCTGCTGCTGCTGCTGCTGCTGCTGCTACTGCTGCTGCTGCTGCTGCTGCTACTTGCTGCGGTCATTTGCACGTTACAAAAATTAATTCGATTTGCTGCCTCGGCGGTCGCTTTAATCGTCTACCATGCGGCGCGTTTAATGAAAGGACACAGAAGCCAACGCACCAACTAGCAGACACTGTGTCCGGCCTGGCCAAATGGGTACAAAATGCAATTAAAAATGTAAAACGTGAGCAAAATGCATAATGAGCTCTCGAACAACACTTCATTAACGCATTTTCTTTGCTCGCCAAATGCTCTGACCGGCTCAGCCAGATTCTGGATTATCTGCAGAGAGATAGAGAGAGAGAGAGAGAGAGAGAGAGAGAGAGAGAGAGAGAGAGAGAGAGAGAAGAAAAATAGCAACAAATGTAAAAACATAACAAATTGCTAGCAAATTTCCTCTCAAATAGTCACGCACAGATCAGCCGCCCAACGAGCCACACCCACTGGTGTGACAGGCAACCAAATGTTAACATGCTGTTGCCAAAATTGCCAAACTGCCCAACCGAAAAACCAACACAAAAAATAGAAGAAAACGGAAAGAAATGTCAAATAATAATTACATTGCAACAACATGGATCATGTGAATACTCTTACATGAGAATGCTCTTTCAATCTCCTGAAAAATATGATAGTCAGTCCAAAATGTTTGCTAATGGGTGAGATATAGATAAGAGTGAAGTACATACACTCAAAGAGTGAATAGATTGTCTATAGTCTATGGGTTTTCGTATCAGCAGACCTTGCGCTCGATTCTAGGTTTCAAATACATCCCAAATATAAATAACAGATAAATAAGTTAAGTAGAGGGAATCATAATCAGTAAGAGACAGAAAGGGAGATATGGAGGGGTTAAAGAAGCGAGCCGTAGATACAGAAACGGCAAAGCCTTTAAGATATTCTCCATGACTCTTCAATGAACTACTCTCCTGAGCAATCGCAAGTATGTGAAGATTATTTAGGATAATAATAATAATTTATCAGATCATTATTGCTAAGTTATTTGTGTATTTACTCCGAGTTGATAAAACAACGCAGTGATCATCGAGCTAAAATAATTCTCATTCAAGAATAATTTGCAACATACATGTATGGCTATACAATGAATATAAAAGGAAATGAAAGACGATAGATCATAGATCAAATATTACATATCATTAATTATAGATCAAACATCATAGAACATAGATCAAATAATATAGATGATAGATCATAGATTATAGATGTCACTTCATATGTCATAGATTATAGATGATAGATTAATGATGGATCAAATAATACAAAAACCATACATCATACACCAAATATCATAGATCAAATATTAAAGGTAATAGATTGATTATTGATCATAGATGATAAATCATAAATCATATATCATAGATGATAGATTAATTATCGATCAAATAATACATATCATAGATTATACATCATACACCAAATATTATAGATGAGATATTATAGATGATAAATGATAATGATAGTCTATGATGTTGGATCATATATCATATATCATAAATCATAAATCATAGATCATAGATCAAAGATGGTAGACTATAGATCATACGACATTGATCATAAATTATGTAAAACAAGTATTGTAAATTACAGATAGAGACAATATACATATTATATATCCTGAACTATTATAAGAACCGAGAAGCATTCGCACATTTCTTAAGATTATCGTTATCAAATGTCAGCGCTTCAATTTCAACTGCAGCTCAATTCATT
This sequence comes from Drosophila mojavensis, assembly GCF_018153725.1. NCBI lineage: Eukaryota > Metazoa > Arthropoda > Insecta > Diptera > Drosophilidae > Drosophila > Drosophila mojavensis. Next base: position 16,544,130 of record NW_025318667.1, on the reverse strand, counting down.
TTACTGGCCTGGCGACCCTCTGAGCGTAGTGTATCAAGGGGCAAGGGCAGAAGGGGGGAGGCACTACTTGACCAGCGTCATAAATTTACATGCCAAACAAAGAGGCCGACAAAAAGAGAACAAATTTAACGAAAAAGCAAAAAAAAAAAAAAAAAAAAGTGAAGCCGAAAAACAAGTGGAACAACAAGTAACAGTTTCTGTTCTGTGGGCTGCCAGTGATGATGGCTGCGTTGTTGTTCTTGTTGTTGTTGTTGTTGTTGTTGTTGTTGTTGTCAGCGCTGGAAGGCAGCGCCGTTCGTGGCCTCAATGTTGGCCTCAAAATGCAAAACCTTAAAAAGGAACAACAAGAAGGCTCCAGCTCTGGCACTGGCTCAGGCTCAGGCGCTGACTCTCGTTCTGGCTCTGTGTTCTGGTTCTGGTTCTGGTTCTGGTTCTGGCCACCCCAAATTGGTGGCCAAAAGTGTTGCCGTGGACGTGGGGCTGGCTACCTTGTAAGCGAGCATTGTCAACAAGTTTGACTGCAATGAACACGTTGAATGTTGCAAACAACGCGACCTGATGGCAGCACGGATGGATGGAGCACGGTGTGCGTAACGTTTCAGCTGCCGGTAGAGGCGGAGAGGCGGTGTTGGTGGTGCACGACCTACTGCTGCTGGTGGTGTTGGTGTGGTGTCTGGTCTGGTCTGGTCTGCTGTGCGTTTGCCTGCGAGTCCTGCATGAGCTTGCATTTTTTATGGATTGCATTGCGTTTTCTTTTGCCTATTTTTTTATTAATGCTGTTTCCTGCTGTTTCGCTGTTGTTGCTGATATTGTTGTTGTTGTTGTTGCTGTTGTGTTGTTGTTTTGTTGCTTCTTTTATTGATTTTTTGTGTTCATTTTGCTGCGCTTTTTCGCACATTACGCATACGCGGCGTGTGCAACGGAAACCAGGCAACTGACCAAACGCGTCCTCCTTGCCGCCGGCTCCTGCCCGCCACTCGCCACTCGCCACTCGCCTGCCTTCTGGTTTGTTTGCAGAGCTCTGCGTTTGTACAGCTGTCAGCCCCTCGTTTGCTCTCACACCTTCATCCCGGTTGTTGTCCGGTTGCCACTTTTGTTGTTGCCGCCGCTGATGAGGCAGGCCAAGCGCAACAACAGGAACTGGAACAAACGCAGCAGGAGCAGCAACAGCAGCAGGAGCAGCAGCAGCAGCAGCAGGAGCAGGAGCAGCAACAACGCCTGCTTCGTTTATTGTTATAGCAAGGCTGGGCACGCGTGTTGTCAGAGTGTTTATTATGCCGCAACCCGTGGATTGCGGGCCGGACGGATGGACGACTGGACGCTGGGACATCGGGACACCGGCACAGTGGGACTGTGCATTGTCCGCTGCAGAAGACTGCAATGCATTTCATTTTTTTTTTTGCGTTTGCTTGTTTTATTTTTGTTTTTTGTTTTTTTTTTTTTTTTGCTTTTGTCTTGTTTTTTGTCCCCACGTTTTTATTTTGTCCGCCAATGACGATGGCGTTGGGCAACCGCTACACAACTCACCTGGCCCTCGCCTGACCCCGGCTGCTGCTCCAGTCGAATGGCCAGCCTCTCGCATACCCTGCAGCATGTATGAGGCATATGCAATCGCAGCTCCGGCTCAAGCAATCTCAATCGGACTGAGAGATTTGAGAGAGAATTGCACAGGGAGTGGAAATACTTGAAGCCGTTGGCACCGTCTCTAGTCGTGGCGCATTTGCTGGCGCTACAGGGTATCTGCTGGTGTTGCACTCCCCACTTTAATGCATTCAGCAGTTGCCTTTGTTTGCCCTTTTGTTGGTGGCAACCACATATTTGGTTGCTGATTTTTGGTTTCGTAATTTTTTATACCCACAACGCAACTTTGTCGCTGTTGTTGCATTTGATTGGCATTGTGTATGTGTGTGTGTGTGTGTGTGTGTGTGTGTGTGTGTATGCGTGTGTTTGGCGGTTTCCCCATTACTGTTTTCCCAGTGTTTTTCTACAAATTATAAACGTGTTCAGCATATAACGCTTCGCCCTTGTCCTTGGTGCCGCTGAAATTGAAATTGCACTGCGAATTGGCAATTTGTGATGCATTTTTATTGCTCGGTTAACACTACAATTTGTTTATAGCTCATGTGTAGTGCAGCTATATCAATAAATATTATTATTCACATAATTAGCTGCATTCTTGTTATCAGCTTACAGCCAGAAGCTCAGGTCTCGGGTCTCAGATCTCAAGCTGTAGTCGAAAGTCTAGAGACAGTGAAAACTCTTGCCATCGACTTGACTTTCGTGTGTGTAGAAGATTATATTGATAGCATTCTTAAAAGTAGATTTGATAGTAAAGTGCTCAAATAACTGTAAATCGGATCTTTACGTAATATTTATTTCTTATTTCTCTTAACGAATATCATTTAAGAGGAAGCACTATTGACGCTCGCACAATAAAACTCAGTAGTTCGTATTATATTACTATTAATTATTTTATTACTATTTTTTTTTATATTATGCAAACAAATTCGGCTATTTTTTATGCTATAATGTTTCTAAAATTCATTTTATAATATTCACCCTTAATATTAACTGCAAAAGCATTACAAAATATGCATAAAGTATAATAAAAACATTACTAGAAATATTATAAATCATACTGAAAATAAGAAAAGTGAAAAAACAAATAGAAAATTAAATATCAAGTTTAATGAAAAAAACTGATACAAAATTATATTATAAATACAAATAAATAAATAATTTTATACAAATAAAAACAATAAACTAAATAACAAATATAATCAAATACAATTGGGTACAAAATAATTCCTTTTTATAATAAAAAAAAAAAAAGAAGCAAAACCTATAAAGGTTACCTTATTATTGAGTTTCATTATTTAATATATTTGCTCTTCTCTTAACCTTTGTGTCAATTATATTTCAATACCTCAACATTATATAGTTTATGCTGTATTAAGTAAACGCCTATTAAGTATAACAAGAATCTATTAATAGTTGCATTAGCAGAAAAAACAGCAGAAATTATTGTCAAGTTTATTATATAGTTTCAATCGATTCGACTTATATGGGGACTTTAATATAATTCTTATGCATTTTATAGGCACGCTTCTATATATGATGTACAGTGGGTGATAATGTTGTAAGAAGATCAATATATTGAGTGCAAATTATCAGTTGATTGTTGGATAGTCATAATAGAACTTGTCGGTTGCGATTCACGATAAAAACAATCGCAAATATAAATTGTAAAAGGTTTCACCTAATCTTATATTAATTATTGAAACCAATAATCTGTTGATATCGTCTTCGCTTTGACTTTCTTAATTGATCATCATTCCTACAGATACCATACTCAACTATCGATGACATATAGTTGTCTATCGTTAGCTAACTATGCTTCTATACCTTTTGATGTCTATTGCAATAATTTTTTAATAAAAGAAAGTTGTAGATTTGCCTATAAAAATTACTTGAACTAAATATATGTTCCGAGTAGATTATGCTTGAATTAAATAATAATATCAATACACCAACATATAAATCATAATAGATTTTATTGATTACTCAATTATAAGTTCTCTCTGTTTACTTGAATTATTAACATATTATTCTGATTTAAGATATTAGAAACGTGTCGTATCATATGTTTATACAACGTCTGGTATGGATCTCTTCTACACTTTTAGTGTCTATTCATTCCAACCCACATTTCATTCATTAATTTTTCTTTTCTCTACTCTATTTTAATTGACTTTTGCCAAATACGAACGCATTGACTTGGCAAACATTGAAATTCATCACAGAGATTGTATTCGAAATTATTTTGTTTTTTTTTTAATTTTGATTGCTCTAAACAATGGGAAATTGTTTGCTCAAGCAATATTTGGAATGAAAAAAAAAAAAATCATATTTTGACACTTCAATGCAAAGGTGCAAAATCTATTTGAAAATCTGTGTGTGTGTGTGTAGGTGTATTGTGTGCCAAAAATCGACAAAATATTTACAGCAAGTGTAGAAAATAGAAACAGCAACAACAACAACAACAACAACAACAGCAACAAAATCAAAGCCAAAAGGCTTTTTAGGTCTACCAATATTATTCCACACAACTTCAAACCCACAAAACGTTGGTTAGTTTTTGGTAATAACTTCAAATCTGCACTTGCCACTTTGTTGCTGCAACAGCAACAACAACAACAACAACAACAACAACAGCAACAGCAACAACAACAACAACAACAACAACAACAACAAAACAACAACAAGCTGAATGAGGCAAATCTAAAAACCGAAATGCAGTTGGCAAAAAGTGCATGCACACACACACCACCCATACGCACACACACACACACACACACACATTGAGATGCCCATTTGGATAGGCTTAATATAGAAATGGCATCGAATTTGCGTGTCGACATTTTCGATATATATTTTTTTTTATTGTTGTATTTTGTGCAGCATATTTGACTTGTGTATGTGTGCGTGTGTGTGAGGGTGTAAAAATAATTTAACTAAAAATTGCACACAAATATGTTGGCACCGGTTTGGCTCGGCCAGCCGTCCAGGTGAAGGGTGATATGTGATAGAGGAGGGGCGGGGGCGGGGGCGGGCTGCGGTCTCGACTGTTCGTTTTTATTGTTAGGCAGTCTGCCGGCCAGCTCGCCCTCGCCCTCTCCCCCTCCCCCACCCACTGCCACTCTGTCTCTGTCTCTGGGGCACACACATACCGCAAAATGCTGTGGGAGGCATTTGCGGCATAGCCGGGGCCTGGCCACGGGCAAAGGGGCGGCAACTGCGTGATTTGCAAATACGAAACAAAATGCAGCACAAAACATACGCAAAATAATAAAATCAGTGCCGCAAAAATATAAAACCAGTCAAAAGCAGCAGCAGCAGCAGCAGCAGCGCCACCAACAAAAACCATTCACAAATTATAAAAATACAAAAAAAAAAAAATATATATATATATATATATATATATATATATATATATATATGCAAAAAATAAACAAAACCCAACACCAAACTGACCGCACACACACACACGCACAACACTCTGGCCGTTGCGTGCATGCAATGCTGCAATGGATTTGCCGGCGACGGGGGCGGAGTCCAAAACGGACGCCAACAATTGAGTCGAGTGCAAAATGGCAAATTGAGAGTCCGAGTGGAATGTGCCCCACACAGAGACAGAGAGAGAGAGAGAGAGAGAGAGCGCACTTGCAACCCTTGGCTGGAGTGAAATGCTATATATTTATATGTGTGTGTGTGTGTGCGTGTGTGTGTTGGGGGCGTTTGGTTGGGGCTGGCGGGGAATGTGTAATTTGCTAATTGAGACACGTTGAGTCGAGTCGACCGAGTCGACTGAGTCGAGTGGCAAAGCAATTCGAGTGAGTTTGCAGCAAATTAAAAAGCAGCCAGCTCACATGTGTGGATCACACACACACACACACACACGCACGCTCATATAGAGAGACACACGCGAGTCTAAAAAAAAAGGGAAAAAATTGTATTTAACATTTTAAGACTCAGCATCGAAGGCGGCAGCGACTCAAACAGATTATTCAAAGGCAAATGTAAACGATGCTTCACACACACACACACCCACACTCGCGCTGCTATAGCATGTGGCATGTTTTTAATTTATAGCGAGATCCAATGAAATTTCGGTTATTCAGACGCCGCAAAACTTATGCTTTGAGTGCGCTCCACACACGGAGAATCGAGAAGGCAGGCGAGCAGACACGAGCCTAATGCAGTAGCTCAATTGGCAACAATACTAGGCACACACATGTGGCCGGACACACTCACACACACTCGCACACACACAGCTAGACTAACTGTAGCTCAGTTTTAAACACGCGCGACGCGTTTGCAGCTGCGGTGGCATTCAAACAACGCCGTAACCGTAAATAAAGTCAATGAAACGCATAATAAAAAAAAATCATAATAAAATTACTAAAAATACAAAAATTAAATCAACAAATACAGATCGTGATGTGAAGTGAAGTTAAACAACAAAATAATAAAGAAATCGCCAACTGAAAGTGAAACAATTCGACGATCAGTGAATGAGAATCTGAATTTAAGTGCTGTGAAAACTAACTAAACTGAAGCAAATATTCATCTAAAAAGTGGAAAATCAATTAAAAACAAAAACCTGTCATCTGTTATGGTGAATGCAATAAAAGTTAAATATATGCAAGTAGATATATAATCAATAATTGATCTCATTCCTAAATATAGTTAATAGAGAAGCTCAATTGAAAGTCTCTCATTTGCTTGCTTAAACTTTAGTTAAATTATGAGGAAAGTCGACTGTTGTTCAGCCTGTAATATATATTATATATGATCTATATGCCAGTATGTATTCAATATTTTATATAATTTCCAGGTATATTTATAGAGAAGCACAGCAGAAAGTGATCCAGCTGCGTTGTCTGCCGAAACTGTGGCTCTATCTCTCTTTGGTTTACATAAACTTTAGTCAGATTATGAGGAAAGTCAACTGTTGTTCAGAATGTAATACTGATCTAGCTAGTATTTTATATAATTTCTAGGTATATTTATAGAGAAGCTCAGTAGAAAGTGATAACATTTCGTCAAAACGTAAGGCAAATCAACGGTATATAATGCATAATCAAGTATTATGCGATACAAAAACAGCTAAAATCAGTTAGATATATAATGTTGTATATATAATGTTTTATATATAATGTTTTATATATAAGTTAAGACTTTCGACAATCTAAGGAGGCTGGAGAGTCCAGTCAGACATTCAAGGGGAGAACCTAACCAGTAGAACAGATTTAGTTCAGTTTATATTCGGACTAGAGAGAGTTTAGATCTATTGTTCCAAATTATATAAAATATATTATTTCATTGAACACAAAGTTGTTATATATTAACAAGAACCCAACACTGCGTCCCCAATCACTAGTACTCTAGTGTGGGAGCGCTTAACTTATATAATGGTTTATATCATCTCTAGGTATATTTATAAAAATCCTCAATAGCAAAATCTGATATGTGATATGATATGAATGCAAAAACAGTTAAATTTATGCCAATATATATATAAATATATACATATATGTATATAATCAATAATTGATGCTATAGATATAGTTAGAGAGAAGCTCAATAGAAAATCTCTCATTTGTTTAAAAAATTTTAGTCGAATTATGAGAAAAGTCAACCGTTGTTCAGTCTATAATATACAATACTTGATCTATATGCAAGTATATAATAAATATCTGATATAATTTCTAGCTATATTTATAGAAAATCTCAATAGAAAGTGATCCAGCTCCATCTAACATTTGTTCACAGAAACTTTAGGGAAAATCAACCAGTATTCAGTATGTAATACACAATACTTGATCTATAGGCAAGTATATACATACCTTAATATTTGATATAATCTTTAGTTAACTCGATAGCTCACTTGGAGTCACTTTCTCTCCATCTCCCATTTATTTATTTCTGATCAAAGTATTCGGAAAGTCAACTGTTTATATTCAGTTTCGGATTTGCCACATGCCCACTGAGTGCATTCAAATAATTAGAATACCTCATTCGACTGGTTTATTTACGACATATCATGTCGCTGGCCTCCAATAACATCGAGAAACCCTTTTGTTTATTTGAAGAGCCAACGCAGTCCAACTGGCTGTCACACAAAGCCAATTGTCACAAAACAGTTTTCACTACGCAAACGGCTGTCAAAAGTGAAATAGTAAATATAGTAAAATAAAATCAATAAAATAATGAACACATATTGTCAATTATAAAATTAAAAGTTTGCAGCAAAAAGAACAAAAAAATAAATAACTATATATACATATACATAAATATATATATAAATATTCTCTGATTTTTATGAATGCAGAAAGCAAAATACGCAGAGTAAAAAATCACATGGCTAAACTATGAGTAAATATAAAAAAATCTACGTAAAATAAATATAAAAAATATATACATATATAATTTTGTACTTAAATATAAAAAATACTAAATATACAAATATGCCGAATATGATATACTCTGCCAGACAGCGAAGTTCATTGGAAATATTTGTAGACTGAAATTCAAGCGATGGCTGACGGACATATTTCTGCATAGTTTGGGTGTCAAAAAGACAGGGTATCAAATGTAGGGCATATGAATAGAGTATAGATAGATCAACATCAATTTACTGATAATTTTCCTATTTATATATTATAATGACTGAATGGTAAATTTTATTGTAAATTCCGTAAAAGGGTTTTCATGAAAAGGAAAGGATATCAATTGCTAAGTATGTAGATAGAAATATATATGTATATGTAGATAGACCAATATATCAGTTTCCTATTGAAATATTATTATCAATTGAAGATAAATTCGACTGTAAAATTTTTGCTTGAGCAATGGCAACTCATTGAATGCCGATCGAAAGCATTCACGAGTATTCATCAATATGCTGCTATCAGCAGAGTCTATGCTCTTCACATATCTAGTTAGCTCATAGCCATGACAATAGTAAAACGACCTTTAATAAGGGCAAAAAAAATTGTGAGAAAAAAAGAAACAAATGAAATGTCGGAAAACATAAATTTGAGCCGATGTCTCGCAACGACAAGAGAATTTTTGTTGCATTACGTTTTTTTTTTTATTATTGTTGTTGTTGTTGTTGTTGTTGCATGCATTTGCGGCATTTGAGTTGTTGTTATTGATATTGAATGGAATTTAATTGCCATAAACAAACGTGGCTTCCAGCCTCGGCTCGTGAGTCGGCCGTGCGCACATGAATCATGCGCATCTCTCATATTTTCGCCTTGTTGGCCCCATTGTGTGTATTTATAAAGACATAAAACGGCTCAAGGCGCAAGATAAACGCCATAAAATCAAAATATGATGCATTTCAAAGGCGGCTCGCTGGCTGCATGGCATCGCCATTGCCGTGCTCGAGCGTCCGGGTGGTCCGGCGGCTCCACGCGCCACGCTGAGCCGCCGCCGAACGGTTGGCAGATGCCAGCATAAATACCATAATTTCCCTATATACATATATATGCGTATATGTATATGTGTATATGTTTATGCACTATATAGTATATTAAGATTTAAGTTGTGTGTGGCGCACAGAGTGTGACTGCGTTTGACAATACGTCACAGCGAGCACAAGGGCAGACAGCTCCAGCTCCAACTCAGTGGCACCCCCTTATAGCTCAGCCACACCCCCCCCATAGCTCAGCCACCCCCCCCCCCTTGGCAATCTCAACGACGGTGGTCTGTGGCATTAGTGGCCGGCCGGTGGGGCTGGCAAATTTACAGCTTGTCAAATGCTTCACATTGCAGGTGGGCGTCCAGCAAGGTACAGCAATCAACAGCAATTTGGCAAAGTCCAGACGTTGCCCACACCAGCTGGCCTCTGGCCCCTGCCAGGATTGGTGGGGACATCCGTGTCAAAACAATGTACGCACTAGAAGTCATTTAATTTGTTAAACTCGGTGATTTGCACAAACTCACCAAGTGGGTGTGAGTGTGTGTGTGTGTGTGTGTGTGTGTGTGTGGGTGGGTGTGAGTGTGTGATGACATTTAAATTGGGGCGCTGCACAAAGGCAGCCAAGGAAGGTATCAAGCTTAAGTGAGCAATAGAAGGGTTGGAGCATTGCATGCAACAATGGTGACAACATGCATATCATAATGTTTACACTGCGCAACAGGAATGAGTTTTCACTGGTCATTGACTTTGTTGGGGCGAATTTCTACACACGGGGCAAAGTTAGTGTTGGAGAGAGATGTTCGAGTGGCATAGATAAAGATCAAAGGCAGCGAATTAAGCTCTCGTTGTAATCGGTTCTCTCTCAATTTGCTCGAATTCTACACTTGCTTTTGCATTAGGCATAGGTGTTGCAGCTTCAGCTCAAGGAATTATAACATCATGTATGAAGGCGACTGATTAGAAGATGATCTTAAAGAACTGCAGCAGTTGTACAATTCCAGCAGCAACCTGTCTCAGTCGAGTCTGTCGAGTCTTGATAATTCGTACCCCGTTAAATCGAAAAAACTTATAAATCGAAAAAATTGTATCCCCTTGAAAGAAGTTCGTTCTCAATAACTCTCGCTAATATAAATTTTTGTGTAAATAATAAAAAAAAAAAATAAATAAATAAAAGTATTCCCTTGCCATTTTGAATTATTGGGATTCAACTGTATTTAGGATTTTAAAGAAATATCAAATTTTTGTTTATGATATATAACCTCTGGCATATGTTGGATATACCTTACATTGACTGTTCTTTAAAAAATTCAAAAAATTTAAATTACTTAAATTAGATAGATGTATATATGTATATACATATATCTGTATGAGATTCCTATTATTAGGTTTCTTGAAAATACATTTTATACAGTAAAGTTTCGATCATTTTTACCCTACTAAATCAAAAATCGCGATAAATCGAAAAATTGCTATCTTAAAAACAATCGTTTTCGATAATTCTAGATCATTTGAATTTTTGTGTGAATCGAAGAAGAAGAACCTCTTGCCATTTCGAATTATCGAGACTCGACTGTATAAGGAATAGGTGGATCTTCTTAATATCTATGTACCTGTATCACAGTGTATCACAGACAATTATTAAGAGGTTAGATAAAAGTTTATTGTGTCAGTTGAAGAATATGTAAATATAGGAAATTTATTAAGAAATATATTTTTATTTGAAATAGATATACAATATATATAACTTAGGTAATATATATTTTATATTAATAAATTCTCAAATTTGTTCTTAACTTTAAATGCATTTGTGGCGCTCGGTAGATTTAATATTCATGTTCAATTTGAAGCCTGCAGTTGTCCAGTGTTTTCTAAAGGCGCCGGCAATCTGCATGCGGCAGGTAGACGGGGTAAGGGCCTGCGCTATGGTGTGGGCGTGGCCGACGGCGACGGGGGTTGCATGCGTCTGCGGTATGGTCGTAGTCTGTTGCCATCACTGCTATCAGTGGCCGTGGAGTTGGCGCTGCAGTTGAGGCTGCATTCGACGCATCGTTTATGCAATGCAACTGTCTAAGGACCCAGGGCGGGCACATCAAGTGTTGTACTTGGCCGGCGGGTGGGTGGTATGGGTGGGATGGGTGTTGCAGCCAGGCACGCCGGGCGGTGTCCGGAAATGCAAATTATGTTATGTGTCAAGTAACCGGAAAATTCATTTTAATTGCCGTAGAAATGCAATATTGCATTCACATCGACTGAGGAGGCGGGCTGGCATGAGTGGAGGCGTGGCATTGCACACTTTACACAAGAAATGGGGTTGGGGAAGAGGGCTGGGGTGGACTGCGTGTGATTGAGGTGCTAATAAACTGTTAATGGGCGTGGCTGGAGCTGGGCCTACCCGTTTCATTTGTCTTCGGCCTAAGCCTCGCCCATTGAGCATTTGGCAATTTGGCATATGCCTTGCCTTGGCTTGGCTTTTAATCGCATAAAATGCGTTAGAAAAATGAACAGTAAAGGGGGCAACTTGTCTGGTGAAAGGGGGGGGTGGCGTGGTGAGCCAGACGGCCGACATTGGGTGCAAGTGGGCTATGGCTGGCTGTGGCTCAGCCACATGCATGCACACCGCAAACGAGCCACTCAACGAGTATTTCAAAATAACAGACAGCCGCAGGCTGGCTGACCATCAAAACCAAACCAAACCAAACCAAAACCAAAACCGAAACCAAGGCCGACTTCATCAACAGCAACAGCAACAGCAACAGCAACAACAACGGCAACAAAATCATCAACAAGTTTTTGCTGTAAACTGCAATTGCAACTGGAGCTGCAGGAGCTGCAGGAGCAGCTGCTCAAAATGCAATTTTTCACTTTACGCAGAGGCCTGTGTAAAATCCAATCAAGCCTCAAAAATGTTAAACGTCTCCTACAGCATCTCGGCAAGTGCAAATGCAATTGCAACTGCAACTGCAACTGCAACGGCAACGGCAACGGCAACGGCAACGGCAACGGCAACTGCAACGGCAGCTCCAGCTGGCTGCTGCTTTGTCCTTTAGCCAGGCATCAGGCAGGCAAGCTGGCAGGAGGCGGCTTAAAAGCAAAAGCCAAAGCAAGCTGCGGGCAGCCCCAAAACAAACAAGAGCTGCAACTGCAACTGCAACTTCAACTTGAGCTCATTTGCTTGGCCAGAGCAACGTACAGCTATCCGAGCTCATATCGCCCCATTTAAGGCCTAAGCATCACGTTGGCCAACAGCTGCCATTCAGGGCACGCACTTTAAGCTGCCTCGTTGCATTGCATTTTTGTGGACTGGCGCAATCGTTTAGAGTTGATTATTCAATTTCCATTCAACTGCTCACAAGACTTCATTATGAAATCCAATTCAATTAAAGCATCGAGATCGTACTCAACTGGAGCTCATCTCGTCCGATTGTCAGTAAATGCAAATTATAAAACTCACAATAAAATTCTAAATTTATAAACATTATAATGATTAAAATTATATAGGCATATGAAAAAATATTACCAGTAGCTTATAGAGATTTAATATCATTATCAGTTTTAGCTCTTTAATAAAGACTCCAATTTGAATAAAATAGATGGTGTTATATACAAAGTTGTAAAAAAGATAATTAATATGATGATGTTGCATCTCCTTTCTATTTTCATGGCAATCGAACTTCTTGTTTCTAGCACCGCCTCTCGGCTAATCATGCTTTGTTTTTATCCGAATGGCAATTGCTCCTCGAAGGGAATTTCACTCAGTCGGATTTCGTTCTATGAACGTATTTAAAAAGCACTTCATGCCTGTCATCTGCTGGCTCTTCCAGTTCTTCTCTATTGCACTTTTCTTGCATAACAAAATGTTTTACCCGAATGAGTTTATAATTAGAGTATTCTCATTTCAATGCAAAATAAAATAAAATATGAAAATGAATTTCTTATAATCAGCCCACTGTTCAAGAATATTATTAATCCATTCTTTTTCCTCAAAATCTTCCTTTGTATAAAGGAATTCGAGTATTATAATTTATATTATTTCAAATGAATGAATGAATGAATTCAAATGAAAATAGAATATAAAAAACTTGAGAAAAGTAAAAATTCAATTACATCTTAATGAGTTTCTTATTATCTGTCCATAATCTAACCATAGTTCAAATATATTTTCAAAAATATATTACTTATTTATTCAAAATTACTTCGTAGAACATTCCTTAGTGTAAACCTATTCGAGTACTTCATTATTTACTTAGATAAATTTAATGCATGAAAATAGAATATGAAAAATATAACATACATATATATATATTTTTTTTCTTAAATAAGAATATGAATTTCTTATTATCTGCTAGATGTGTTATTTAATCATACTTCCCCCGCAAAACATTATTTAGTATGAGCAGATTCGAGTATCAATTTATTGATATAATTTCAATGCAAATAAAAATATAATATTAAAAAAAATATATATTTATATACATATATATATATATATTTATCTAATAATCCGCACAGTTACGTTATTTATTCAAAATTCCTCTGCAAAATTCGAGTCTCTTCTCCCCGTTATGCTGCGCTGTGGCCAAGCTCGCCTTCAAATTGTTCCTCTTGCACATATCGCTGGCATGCGAGCTCTTTAAAGAATAGGCCTTCTGCACATGCTTTATCATGGGATCATTAGGCCTAATGTGGGCTTGAGCTCAGTCAGCTAGTCAGACAGCAGACGGCAGACGGTGGTCAGTGGTGGTGGGTGATACCGCTAGACACCTCGGTCAGATAATTCAATGGACACAAAATGTCGTCACATTGTCGCCTCGAGGACAACACCAGATTGTGTGCAGCAATGGCTCTGACTCTGGTGGTGCTGGTGGTGGTGGTGGCGGTGGAAGTGGCTGCAATCCGTTGTTATGTCCTGTGATGGCATCTCGTTTGGCATCGTTTTGTTTCTTCGTCGTTTATCAAATGGCCAACGGGGCCGCCGTCGGGCGACGCGTCGGCTAAGTGACAAGCAAAACCGCGAATTGACCAGAGAAAGTCCAACTCCAGTTGCTGCAGTTGCTTTTTGGTGCTACGCACGCACACAGGCATGACACCAAGGGAAGCAAGGACACGCACACAGACAGGCCGGCCGGAAGACAGACAGACGGCGGACAGCGGACAGGGCAAAGGATACGTATGCATGCACATGCAGCCAGGTCGTGTGCCTCGGCACGTTGTTACTGTAGGCACTGCACTGGGCCCACGAGCCAACAGCATGAGTTAAGGGAACTAGGACAAGGCTGAGCAGCAGCAGCAGCAGCAGCAGCAGGCGGAGGAGCAGGAGGCGGAGGAGCAGCAAAAGATGCGTGCATTCAGCTTGTGTGGTGTGTGTGTGTGTGCCCTGTCTCCAGTGATGCGGCTGGCTGGTCTGGTTGTTGGCGCCTGCTGCCTGCTGCCTGGTGCCAGGGAGCATTGTTTTGGCCCAAAGTTGACCAAAAACTTGGGATTGTTGGATGCTCGTTTTTGGTTTTCTGGCCGTTAAAGTGGGACGGCAGCCGGAAGGATTGCATTGCAATGCATTGCAGCTGCACGGCACGGCTCGGCACGGCCCGGCATTGCATCGTCAAGTCCTTCATTGCTGCATTTTGGGCCGGCAACCAGCAACCAGCAACCGTCAACCGGCAGGAGGCGGCAGGAGCGTGCCGTGACTCAGAGGCGTCTGTATCAATTTATGGTTGAATTTGGTCTCTTCTCTTTGGCTGTTGATTTTTGCTTAGTCCTTGTTTGTGCTTACACACTCTGTCCGAGCCTCTGTGTGTGTGTGTGTGTGTGTGTGTGTGTGTTTCGATGTGCGTGCTGAAGTCTAGGAAATGTTCTCGGCATGCCGGAAATAAGTTTGCTGCCCGCAAAGTTAGTTGATTTAGGCATTAAAGCGAATCTATTGCACCAGCCTTCAGGCCAGCCAGCCAGCCAGCCACGTCCTCCGTCCGGCCAAGCTCGGCAGGCACTTGTGCATTTATAAACAATGTATGGCTTAATTTGCTGTTAGTTAGTAGCAAATGTTGTTAATTTAGAGCTCCAGCCCGGAGCAGACAATATTAACAGATGCTCCAACACGAGTGCCATTTCAGATCGTTTACCACTGTCACCACTTGCTCCAACTGGCAAATCAAGCCAAATACCTCTGGCCCGTCAATTAAACGATATTCAATTTGCCTCTGCTTTGCTCATAAATGTTGAATTGAGGCATAGAAATCTCTATATATACATATGTGCATATAGGAGTAATATAGACGTGACTTGCCGTAGAAGTCTTGAGATGAATTGAAGCAGTTTTATATTTTAGATGGCATTCATCCATTAATTAAGTGATCTCTATTATTAACAATTATAATATGATCATAGAAACGTAAAAATATAGTAATAATATATAGTAATATATAATTCTAATAATTTATGTTAACATACTTTATTAGCTAATCAATCAAATGTATTGCCTAGTAATTAATATTAATTAATATAAATTAATATTAATCATGATCTTTTATGAATAGTAATAATTAATATTTATGATAATTATTATTTGTATATATTAATAAATAATAATTGAAAGGCTATAGATTTATAGATGGAAATCTAGAAGTAAGACATTATTCATGAATTAAAAAATTAAGAAATATGTATACATATGTATCTCCATTTAGCACTTGCTTCTGACAATTGGCCAAATGTTCCAAGCAGAATTACGATGAAAACAAATCAGCATATAATCTAGAGATTCAATTGAATAAATTATCAAAAAAAAAAAAAAAAAAAAAAAATAATAATAATAATAATATTAATAATAATAAAAATAAATTAAATAAATAATAATAATAATAATAAATATAATAATAATAATAATAAAATAAAATAAAAATACAAATAATAAAAATATAATAAAATTTAATATTGTATAAATAATAATAATAATAGTAGGCTATTTTAGCAGATAAGCTCAATCAATAAAAAAAATCTATAAAATGTAGAACTAAGCCAAAATAGAAGTAAATAAAAAACTAATCTAAAATAATATAAATTGAAAGTATATAAAATATGCATAAAAATAAATGCAAAATGTCGAGGGTCTGGATTGAAAGCTGTAGGAAATATGATTTAATTACTATATAATAGTATAACCCCCATCGGGTTGGTGTTACTATTGAAATTATATCCTGTACTTTGTATAGGCTTTTTTAAATTAAAATTGACTCTCGTTTTTGTCAATAGCTTTAAGAAATAAATAAATAAATAATGAAATATAAAATATAAAATCTTTTAAGTTTTTGAAGATGGTATCAAAAATTTAAGTTAATATAGATCTAAAAATGCAAAGTCCATTAAACACATGAAATTTAAATGCAAATGTGGAGGCTCTATTTTAAAACATATCAAAAGAACATAAGCCATAGGTCATTCCCTTTATCTTGTTAGGCACTCATCAAAAATTTAGTTTAAACAAAAAAATTCATTTGAAGTTTTTGAAATTCGTAAATGAAATTGTTTGGAATTCTTTAGTTCAGAATTAGTCAACCAAGAACATAAACTTACTTTTACCCAAACTCTCCCACTCCCACTCGGCCCCCTTCACTCTCTCTTGCTCACTTTGTCTTTAGCATCAACAAACAAACTCTCACACATACAGACAGCAATGTCCACACACGCATATATGAAATACCACAAACGGGAAATAAAAACCCAAAGTCCAATTAAAATTTAACTACATCAAAGTAGCAGCAGCCGCATCAGTAGCTGTTTTAGATGAGACATGCCCGACACCTACACACACACACACACAGACATACACGATATATACATATGTGTATAGCTATAATATTAAACAAGTTTAGTATTTTGGGTTCGAGTGCGGATTGGGTTCTTGGGCTCTATGGGAGCACAACAGCTGCTGGACACGGATGTGGACATGCCAACTATGGGCAAAGCAACGAGAAAAAAAAAGAACATCACACACACACGCACTTACACAATGTCCAAAGAGCTCACACATATGCAGAGAAAGTGTGAGAGTGAGAGGGCAGCTCAAACTCTCACAATATCCATGGCATGTTGAAAATTGCGCAGCTTTACGGCAAATGCCGCAAATTGAAACAATTTACATGTTGTACATGTGTGTGGGGCCATCAAAGGGTTAAGCTTGCGTGTAAACCGTCTATGTAGCTGTCTGTGTGTGTGTGTGCCCGTCTCTCTCTCTGTCTCTCTCTCTCTCTCTCTCTCTCTCTCTCTTTGTGTTTTCCCGCTATTGATACCATTGCACGATTGAGCAGCAGCTCCGTCGTTTTCTAACAAAACCATGAATTTTGATTTAGCCCCCAAGCCAGAGCCATAACGTGGCTAGAAAAAAGGAGCCCAGTCAGTCGCATAAAAAATTTGAAGGGCAACTCCAACAACAACAACAACAAAAAGGTGGCAAGCCACGCGTCGCCCGCTGCCCCAGCTTCCAGCTGACATCGTTGGCGACAGCAAGCCCGGATTATGGCGCGCTTTTCGCTCCGAGTTTCAGCTGCTCACGACTCGCAATTGAATAAAGTGCGGCTTGGCCAACAGCTGAGATGCGCTTCAAACATTCGCATATAATAATGATATAATCAAGTAGAGCACTTACATCGATGATCATTGGAGTCATTCTGCTGCAGATAAGAGTAAAGTCTTTGAAGTCGTCTTAGACAGCTTGACTAACTGCTAGCAGATTTAGCTATAGCTATATAAGCAGATATCATAATGATAATGATGATCGTCAGAGTAATTCGAAGATAAATTTCGCTAGTAAAGTAAAGTTCTCCTTGTGATACTTTAAAATAAAATAATCATATAATGATATATAATAATGTTAATAATGATCAACAAAGTTAATCCAATAATATCGACACGCCTGCGATACGCCTTAGCAGCAAAAAAAAAAAAAAAAAATAAATAAATAAATAAATAAATAAAAAAAAAAAAACAAAACATAATGATGCTACATAATAATAATGAAGATCATCAGAGTCTCTTTACGTCCATGCTAGATCCGCAAGTAAAGCCTCTAAGCCATCTTAAACAGCTTGGAGAACTCCTCAGATACACTTCACTGGCATAAGAAGCGATCCACATACTGTGATACTTCCGAATATAATGAAGATGCACTGAGATAGTGAAAATGATCATCAGAGTCACTCTCTGTCTATGTGTAAAGTCTTTCAAGCCGTTGGGATACGCCTCACTATAAAAATAAGTTCTGAGTATATTCATATAAGATTCTCTAGAATATAATCTGGAAGATAATAAAAATACAATGCGAATTGAAAGATTTTATGGTAATAATCATGATAGCACTAATGATCATCAGAGTCAATCTATATCCTTTGAAAGTTGAGAGTAAAGTCTCTTAAGCATTAAGCCTTTCGAGCCTATTCGAAGGTGATTCTCTACAAAATAATAAACATATCAAGATATAAGGAGAATAATGATGGAAAGATAAGATATTACAATAATAATCATAGTAACACTATTGATCATCAGAGTCAATTTATATCCTATGAAAGTTGAGAGTAAAGTCTCTTAAGCATTAAGCTGTCCGAACCTATTCCATTGTGATTCCCTTGAATTTAACCTATTAAGATATAATGAGAAAAAAGAAAAGAACAAGAGATATCATAATAATAATTACCATACCACTAATGATCATCAGAGCCACTTTAAGACGAAAGTCTTTCGAGGGCCATCCACACCGCGAGATGGGCGAACGGAAATGCCTGTTTCTTTGGCCGCCATTGATTCGGTCATTAAACACCCCGCAAGGCCAGACTCATCTGTTGCCCGGGCACGACTGTCGCGCTCTGTCCCCTGCTCCATATGGCCTGGTAATAACCTTTATAAAGTAAATTTACAATAAAAGGCAAATGGTGAATGAGGAATGGCGCATGGCTATCCTGGCTGTCGGGGCTGGAGGATGGAGGATGGAGGCTGGGTGGTGGAGGCTGTTGGCTGGCGAAATGGCTGCGACACGCAGGCAGACACCGTTGTCCATTTTCCTCCTCTGCTGTTGTTGTTGTTATTTTGTGTCTCTTCTTTTTTTTTTTTTTTTTTTTTGTTGCTGATGTTTCTCTTGTTGCTTTTTGGTGCTTTGCTGCCCACACGCCGACACGTTTGGCTTCCGTTGGATTTTCGCCGCGATTTCCTTTCGCGCTGCTCACCATGGCCCGAGCCCAGACCCCGTCGCAATCCCGATCCCAATTGCCAGCTGTCGGTTTTTTGTGCTCGTTGGCCAAAAGTCAACCCATGAGCTGTGGCATTTTTAAGTAATTTTTATCGGCCAACTGGAGACGGGGCCAAATGGGAGGCAGGACAATTGGACAGCCAGCCAGAGCTGGGCAGCTTGGCAGCTGGACAACTGGACAACTGTTTGTGGCATCGCTGAACTCTGACAATGGGAATGAGAACGCGAATGGGAATGGGCATGGGCATGGGCATGGACTCTGGACTCGTGGATTCATCATGCAAAGAAATCAGCAGCTAGGAATTTTAAAGTTGTTACATGACCAGCAACAATGAATACTCCGCCTACAAGGTCAGCGGATGCGGTCAGCCCCATCCCGACGTGTGCGACGCCGCCATCAGCCGTCTGGGGCTGCTCCGGTGCGTGTCCATTTGAGCTGCCATGGAAAAACTGGCACTGACTAATGATGATGGTGATGTCGCACATTGGGCGGCCCGAGTTCAGTCGAGTCCAGTCCAGTCCAGTCGAGTCGAGTCGAGTCGAGTCGAGTCGAGTGTGTCGACAAGTGACAAAATATGCAAGTATCAAACCACAAATTCTCACCCGTGAGTCCACAATCATTTTGACACTGGTTAGTGCGAGCGAGGCGCTGTCTATGCATCGACGAGGATGAGGATGAGGAGGACTAGATTTGCGTTTGGATAGTTGCATGCCACATCTAGCCGCATGTCCTGTGCCAGTTCCTGTTGCTATTCCTGTGCCTGTCTGCTGGCCCCGCTGCAGCGTCCTTTGTCGCGCAACAGGAAATTGAAAAGTGCAACGCAAATTGCGTTCCGCTAAAGGTTGCACGTTCAACATTCAACGCTGCCATGCCACGCCATGCCAGGCCATGCCAGGCCATGCCTCAGTGTGTCCTCAGTGTGGACGCCATTTGCGCCCTCGCGTCGAGTGGTTGACAATTGATTTGTGTTTATGTGCAATGTCCAGGCTGTTCACTTGGATGCCAACCAGCCAGTCAGCCATTGCACGGATTCAAAGCCGGACTGTGCACCATGCTCCATGCACCATGCACCATGCACCATGCACCATCGTCATGCAAACTGCCGCTTGGCTGTGATTTAAAGACATTAACATGATGGCCGCCCGAATTTCATGGACAACACAAGCCGAAATTGAAGTCAATTTCAAGTGCAACTCACAGCACAGACTCCAAGACCCATTGAGGTTGATGGTGCTAAAATAGACGAATTTCACGCATTTTACAGCGATTGTCAATGTGGGAAAACCAGAAGTGTATAACATATATAAAAATGTGTATAATATATATAATATTGCCAAGCCGAATGGCTCAGTTGCCAGTGCCTAATTCCGAATTTTAGATTGATTCTTATTCCTAATGCATAAATAAAAATATACATAATATTGTTTTTAAATAAAAGTTAATTGTATGAGACTTGTTAAATTAATCAACAGCTTATAATGAGTACAAAAAAAGTATGAATCGCTGGATAATTGTATGAAAAAAATTAAGTGCTTATCTAATTAATAATCCGTCCAATAATCAACAGCTATTTAGATATAATATTTATTTTATATATACTATTATAATAATAATATTATTATTATTATTTATTTTTTATTTAATTATAATAGTAGAATTCATTAGTACTTATTTATTTAGTTACTTATTTATAATTTGCGTGTGCCATTTTGAACCTATTCGAGTTCTACTGCCAGTTCTTTCTACTTTAATGAGTTAATTTAATTTAAATTTTTTGTTATATATTGCAGTTTTGAAAAAGTACGAAATAGGGAGATTTTGTAGAGTAAAGAAAATTGCCTTTTAATTATGCAATTCACAAAAATATGAATTCAGTCTATATGGAGCTACGGCTTCTCCATTTGTGGAATAACTGCTATTTTTCTCATAAAGAAAAACAACTGAACTAATAAAAGAATCTCACTGGTTTCTGATTTATTTGGAATGAGGACATCATAAAAGCCTTCAAATGCAATTACATCTTCAACTCTACTCAAGACTCTTCAATCAAACAGAACACTCAGTCACTCACTCTTTCATCTCATCCTTCCATATACAGACTTACAAGATCTCAACTTAATCACCTGCCAGACCGCAATATCCTTCATACTTCACCGTCTCATTTCATATCAGTTCTTTCGTGTAGCTCTAGTCTACGCTCATTTTATAAAAAAAAGTATAGTATAGATATAAAAATACCATAAATGATATATGATGATATAGTACTGAGAATTATGAGCTTCAAAAGTGTTTTAATAATTTAGTCTAGTGACTACTAGACCCATATTTAATATCAGCTTAATATCGATTGTGTAATATTAGACTAATATATGTATATACTATATAGCTTGCTTGCTATTTACTAAATATGAATATATGCTTGTTATCTTTGCAGCTAGCTGAGCGAGCGAGCATACTTATTGTTACATCGTGTGGTCAAATCAGACAAAATTGTTCGATTAAAAAAAGTGCAGGCTCACGCTCAAGGACATCTGGAGCAGTTTGAGCAGGAGCCGCAGTCGCAGCCGCAAGCCACGCACTACACACACCACTCGCACCACACGCACCACTTGCACCACTCACAGCAGCAACAGCATCAGCATCCCTACAACAATTTGTATAGCACCCAGCACCAGCACCAGCAGCAGCAGCAGCAGCAGCAGCAGCAGCATCACAGCAGCAACAACAACTACAACAACAACCACAACAACCACAACAGCAACCACAGTAACAACAACAACAACAACAACAGTCTCAAAATGCATTTGACAACAACGAGCAGTAATTCGACGGCATCCAATGCCAATTCCAACAACAACAACACCAACAACAACAACAACAATAACAACAACACAGCCAACAACAACAACACAGCCAGCAGCAACAACAACAACAACAACAGCAACACAAATGGCTCCAACAACAACAACAGCTCGAGCAGCAACAACAACAACACAGAGCAAAACACACCGCCCACACCCGCCCAGCTGCTGAACGAGGCCTACACAAAAATGACCTCGGACATTTTGGCTGAGCGCACGCTGGGCGACTTCCTCACCGAGCATCCCGGCGAGCTGATAAGAACCAGCAGTCCGCTCTTCGTCTGCACCGTCCTGCCGCCGCACTGGCGCTCCAACAAGACGCTGCCGGTGGCCTTCAAGGTGGTCTCCCTGGGCGACATCATGGACGGCACCATGGTCACGGTGCGCGCCGGCAACGACGAGAACTACTGCGCCGAGCTGCGCAACTGCACCGCCGTCATGAAGAACCAGGTGGCCAAGTTCAATGACCTGCGCTTCGTGGGACGCAGCGGCCGAGGTGAGTTGAGGAAAAAGAAAATCAAGTAAGACAAGTCGAGATCGCTCGATTACGAGATTCCCTGAACTCTTCAAGGTACTGAAGACATAGGAGACTTAATATTATAACTGATTTGATAAGCGATTTTCATTATTTAATTTAATCGGAAGGACAGAATGACAGAGCTAAATCGACTCAGCTCGTCGCCCCGATCAAGAATATATATATTTTGCGGGGTCTGCCACGCCCCCATCTGCCTGTTACATACATTTTCACAAAACCATTATACCTTGTTTTCCCATTTTCAATGAGTTCAAGGTATTTTAGAAAAACTAAGTAAATAAATATTCAAACCTATATGATTTCATTCTTTAAGTACAGTGGAATCCGGCTATAACGACACTCCAGGGACCGCCGTTATACCCGTATAAGTTTGCTCATATAATAAGTTTGTCTAGGGACCAGAATATTCGTCGCTATAACCGTACAGACGCTACAAGCGGAGTTGTTATAACCCGATTCTACTGTATATGTATTTCTATTGATCTGTAAACAACTTGAATACTAATATATATACCATGTCAAAAAGTATCTAAGATTAGCTTCCAGTACCCTAGCGTATGAGATAGGTTACAGTCAAGCAAACTGACAAATGCATTGATCTATCGATAAACATAAATAAATATCTAACAGGCTGATCTATTGGGCGAAGACGTAATGCTGCCTGCTGAACTCAAAAAAAAAAAAAAAGAAAAAAGTCTTAAAGCAAATCGATACACGATTTCAATATTTTTACAATTTCTGCTAACAAAACCCTAGGCAGATAGAATAAAACGACATTTGTCAACAACCTTTACAGGGAATAATAATAATAACATAATAGGTGAATACTATTTCAGCTGCAATTAGGTTGCTTTTCAGTATAAAGACAGTATTATTTGAGTCTCTTTATTCTTCTCTATGTATACATCCATGTTACGGCTTGATCTACAATTGTACTACGAGGGAGCATTGGGTCATTTAGAGCCACTCTAAACATACAAAAGACTATCGAGAGAGGACTTACGTCCTAAGCTCCAAAAGCCGTGGGAGAAACATAGAATCAGGATAGTGTTATAGGAAATATGATGTTTATGTTTGAGTGGAATATTCATCTTAATTATTCGATACTTGTTTATGGCTCACAGTTTTTAGTAATCAAAAATGCCTCTCTTACACATACTAGAAATACTTTATATACCTACCTACATTTATATATGCTATATACTAACGTCATTGCGTATGTGTGTGTGTGTGTGCACAGTAATCGGAGGCAGCTGCTTGTAGTGAGAGCGGCTCTGGGCGGGGCTTGGCCTTTCCTTTGTGGCCGAAATGCACTCGAAACAATTTGTTCAATTATCGCCCCCTGCTCGTGGCTGTCGGCTGAGTGGCAAAAGTTTTGAGTGTGCTCTTCTCTTGCTCTCGACGCCATCTCCTTTGTTCAAGGATTATTCAGCCACTTTTTGCACTCTGGCATCCTTTTTTATCTTTAATTTTTTTCCCCCATTTCAGTTTTTCTTTTTTTTTTCGTGTTTTCACGCAGCTATCCTTTTATAGCCTTTTGTATCCGCTTGTAAAGCGCCGCACAAAATTGTCAGCAGTTCATTAGCAGACGAGTTCGGAAGTCTTGACATCAGTTCCGGGCGCCACTACCAATTGCTCATACCAAAGAAACCTTTGCTTAAAGTGTTTAATAAACTGTCAAGAGAAGAAGATTGCGGGTTAATTCCATCAGCGAAATGGACTTTGGTTAAGGGTTCAAAGTTGGGTAACTAATCACGGAAACGTATTACTTTAACAATTTTAAAGGGGTTGAGAGGTTAATATATTGATGATATGATATGACGATATGATACAATTATAAAAATGAATATAAGTAGGTTGATCCATTCAGTCCATTGAATGATCCAGCTGATCTTAAGATATGTAAGAGGTAAACATAGAGGCAGGAGGTTATGTGCCATAAAGGACTTTGGAGATGCATTAACCATAGAGCAAAAGTTGGAGCAGGAATAGGAAAAGAATCAGAAGGGAGATTAGAAGCTCGAGTAGAAATCGAATTGGTTATAAGAAAAAAGTAGGAAGTAGGAGGAGTACGAGTAGAAGCAATAATAGGAGTAGCAGTAGGAAAAGAGTAAAAGTAGTAGTATGAGTAGGAAAATAAATAAGAGTAGAAAAATTAGTATGAAAATAATGAGGAGTAAAAATAATAGGAGGCGGAGGTTATAGATATGACTAAGAATAGTAGTAGGAGTAGGAATATGTGTACGAGCAGGTGCAGCAAATGAAATGGGAGTAGGAAAAAAAGGTAGGAATAAAAATGAAAGTTGAACTAGGAAAAGACTCCTACTGCTAAAGAAGGGCTAGAAGTTGATGTAGAATTAGGAGTAGGAAAATAGTGATAGAATTAGGAGTAGAAAAATTAGTAAGAGTAGGAAAATAAATAGGATATGGAAAGAAATAGGAGTAGAATGGAAGTGGCATTAAAAAAAGAGTATGCGCAAGGAAATAAAAGTAAGAATTGGAGTAGGCAAATAAATAGGAGTATTAAGAGAAATATGAGTTGGAATATCGAAATCGAAGTTGGAATAGAAAAGAAATACGAGTGGGTATACGAGTATAAATCGAAATAGTAGTACGAATAGAAGTACTTTTAGGAATTAGTAGGAGAAATATAAATAGAAATAGAATCACATAATTCACATATAATCCAGATATAGGCATTAGCAAATGGGTATCTGCTAGCTGCAAGTTGTTATAGAAATAGTAGTAAGGATAGTAGGAGTAGAAATTAGTAGCATAAATAATAAGAATCACATTATTCGCATAACGTACAGAAGGAGCAGAAGCATTACCAAATGGGTATCTGTTAGCTGCTTCTATCCGCAACTAGCCCAATACCTGCAGCCTTAGACTCTCAATTTCCAATGAAAATGACGACAATGGTCAGACGAGAGAGTGACAGAAGGGATGAGGGCGAGATTGGAGCTGGGTTAAGAGTGGGTGGCAAAGCTTACGCATCCGCAGCGGTAAAACCGCACAAACCAAAGCTTTAACTGCGGCATTTGTGACAGGAGAGGACAGGACAGGCCAGGCCAGGACTGGACAGGACTGGACAGGAGTTCGACGTCCAGCACCAAAGTCTGTCGCATGTGTCACTGAATTCATGCATTGTCATTCATGGGGCAGCCTCTCTCCCTCTCTCTCTCTCTCTGTCTCTTTCACTCTCTGTCCAGCTTTTCCATTTGCCGTATGCATTCGCATTGAGGCGTTTAATTGTAAATTTCCATTCATTTAGGCTGCCTGTCTGGCATGGCTCACTCGTCCAGCCCGAATCGCGTGTCGTTCGCAGAGAATAACAAAGAAGAAGAAGAAGAAAAAGGCTGAGATAGATAGAAAATTATGTTTGTTATTTTGATTTGCCTTTCTATTGTCATATGAAATTCTCTTTATGGTTTTTTTTTTTCGACTGTTTGCGCGATTCATTTGATTAATTTGGTGTCGATGCAGCTGAGCAGCATTCTTAGGCGCGAGAGCCAGAGCTTGCCCAGAACTTGCCCTGGCCAGCAGCCAACGGCGGCTGGCGGCGGGCCGGGGCAGTCGGTGCGTATGATTGATTTGTGCGTTTGCGTTGCGCCCGGCTCTGCGGCGGCCATTTTGTTTTAGCTTCTGCTGCTGTCGCCTGCTAATTACAATAGCAAAATAGAAAATGCACATTCACCGCCATGAACACAGCCCGGCCATGCCCGCCGTTGGGTATCGTGTGCGTGCGTGCGTCATGCAATTTAATTACCCATGCATCGATTTATTTGGCCCTGCGCGAGGCTACACTTTTAATTAGCAAAGTGCCATGCACATGCACGCAATCACACGCACACACAGAGTGTGAGAGAGACAGGGAGAGAGTGAGAGAGGGAGAGAGAGAGAGCCAGACATTAGTAGGGGCTGTGTCGGTGTCAGTTGGCGATTGTTACGAGAGTTTTTTGCCGCCAAAAGCGAATTTCATGTCGATAACTTTGCCATCGCATCATATCACAAAGCCCCACACCAAAGCAAAGCAGAGCAAAGCAGAGCACGGCACCCCACACACACGCGTCAGCATTATCGATAAAGATAGCGAGTTAAGCTCTGGGTGGGCAACGTTGAGGTTTTTATTTACACAACTCTCTCAGGCCATTTAAGACGGCCGCAAAATGAACTGAACAATCTACTCACGCTCCTTGCCATTCGCGCTCCAGCCATGGCAAACAATCGAAGCCGACAGCCAGAGCCCCCCAAAAAAAACTGCCTAAGAAGACAAACGACAAGGGGAAAAAAAGTGGAGCGCACACGTCTCCACTCCGCCTCCCCACTCCCCCACCCAGTCGAGCAAGCCGCCTGCCATTAGTCAAAGCAATGGAAAGACAAATGCCTGGCCAAAAGTCAAGACCCCCGTGTTAAAAAGAAGCCGGCGTCAAAAAGGCAAGACTTTGTGTCTTCCAAATAAAAAGAAAAACAAAAATAATAC
This sequence comes from Drosophila mojavensis, assembly GCF_018153725.1. Classification (NCBI taxonomy): domain Eukaryota; kingdom Metazoa; phylum Arthropoda; class Insecta; order Diptera; family Drosophilidae; genus Drosophila; species Drosophila mojavensis. The sequence continues at coordinate 16,517,030 of NW_025318667.1, read as the reverse complement.
CATATCCAAATAACGAGCGAAGGAAAAAAAGGAAACTTCTACGAGCTGACACCTTAACTTGAATAGGGGAGACCAGGATCTCTCTCTCTCTCCCTCTCTCTCTCTCTCTCTCTCTCTCTCTCTGTGTGAGTGTTGGTGTGTGCACAGAGGACACGCCTTCAGTCGGAAAATGTTGCGTGCCCAATTTGCTTTTGGTTTTGGGTCCGTATGGCTGCTGTGTTTTTTCAAGCTGAAAATGCTGTGGGTGAATATCTTGGGGTTTGAGTCTCAGCGTGTGTTTTTCTTTTCGGGCATGAAGAGCGCAACAGGTCGAAATTTTGTTGAAGGCAAAGATCTTCTCAATAGAAAGGTAATGAATTAAGCATAGATGTAGATGTTTGTTAAAAAGGTTGTTTAGGTGGTAGAGTGAGAGGGGGGTAGGTAGAAGGAGGGAACAGTAGGGGAAGGAAAGAGAGAGACGCAGAGAGTAGAGAAAGAGATTGAAAGATGGTGATAGATAGAAAGAGGGAAGAAGAAAGAGAGCAGGATAGAAAAAAATAATTTGAGAGAGATAGAAAGATAGGCAGATAGAAGGAGAAAATAGGAGGGGGAAGGAGAGAGAAAGAGAGATAGCAGAGAAAGAGATTACAAGATGGTGATAGATAGAAAGAGAGAAAAAGAGAAAGCAAGATAGAAAAAGAGAAACGGAGAGAGTTAGATAGAAAGAGACAGTGAAAGGGATAGAAAGAGAGAGAGAGAGAGCAGAATAGAGGAAGATAAACTGAGAGATATATACAAATAATCAGTAAGACAGAAGGAGAAAGAGAAAAAGAGATAGATAGATAGAATGAGAGAGAGAGAGGGAGAGAGTGAATAAGGGGTATATAGAAATAGATAATAGAGATATAGAGAGATTGTGAGTGGACTAATAAGATAAAAATAGAAATATGAATATGTAATAAGAGGGATATAAATTGATAGAAAGTCAGATATTTAAATATAAAGAGAGACAGAAGTAAATAAACATAGAGATAGATTCTAAATTTATAGACTCAGAAATACATGAATGATTCTTATCCATTTTCCATTTCTCCTTTACTTACAACTTTACCGTCAGTCGTCAACTATCACACAGTTAATCATTATTAGTACTTCATTATTATTATCAATAATATCTTCATATTGCAGCAATGAGCGGGGGGCCGCTCTGCAACAGCTCATCACATGGTTTTCTTATACTTGAATCAATGTTGATCCCCACGAAATTATGATATTAGATTTCGTTTGCTTGCGCTTGGGGTAGTTAAATATTCAATTCACGAGTAAAGATTATTTGTTCAGGCCGCCTCAATGCCGACAGAGAGAGAGAGAGAGAGAGACAGAGAGTGTGGGAGAGAGAAGGCATTAAAATCAAAGCTGTTGACAAATAACTGAAATCCTTGCTGCAAATCCTTGGCAATTTGCAGAACAAGCGTCATAAATCAATTGGGTAAAGAAAGACATACAAAGCACACACACGTGTCCTGCCAGGGAGGGAGTTATCGGTGTGTGTGGGCGGGGCTACGCCCTCATGTGTTTGTTTGCCTGCCTATAGTACTTACTATATACATACATATATGATGATTGCTCATACACACCCATGCACACACACTCACAAACACACGCACACCCTGGCACTTTGGCATATAATCGTTTTCGTGGCTTAAAATTTTCAAGGTGCAGATTATTTGCAATTAAATTTGGGCTCATCTCTAGCAACTTTGATATTATTGTTTAAATATTTGCGCCGTTTGTTCTGCTCTGTTGTCGTTGTCAACACACACACACACAGACGTGGGCACATAAACAGAATTGTTTACTTTTTCCAAAAATTTCTCTTTGCTTTGTGCTTACCTGCCTACACTAAGTCCTTAAAAGCTTTCTGAGCCTTCTAATCCAGCCAGTAAGTCGGCCAACACAAAAACGCATTTTGTGGCTTATTTGGTTTCCCTTTCGACTTTTCTTTTTGGCCTCAGCTTTGGTTTTCCTTCATGGTTTTTTTCCCCCATTTTTCTTCACTCTCCCTCTCTGCTCCTCCTGAGACTTGTTGATTTATGAGACTTACAGCATGCGATAAAAAATGTTTTGTGTGCCGATTAGTCATTGCTTAGGGTCAACGGACATGGCCAAAAGCATATCCATTTCCGATTAAAAATTGCTAAATTTGTTAGCTAATAGGTGAAAAGCGAACTTGAGTTGATTTAGAATCATATTTTCATATTTATTTTTAATTTCAATCAATCAATTATATTCGATTGGCTTGACTTATAAGCAAATGCTATGAACATTCTAACTAAATATGTTAGTCTCTGAGTATTGGAAGTCTCATTTTAATAGCAATACAATGTTGGATATTATATTACATATATTATATATACAGGCAGTACGAACTCAGTGCATTTATCGGTGCATATTGCCCACCTATTATTTTTAGCAATGATTTGTCGGAAGAGTTTAAAATTTTCCAGAATATGAATAATAGTTATTTTTATTCTTTAACCTCTTATATTATTTTTGTGTCAAATATTGGTTGAGAATTTATTTATATATATATATATATATATATATATATATATATATATATATATATATTTTTTTTTTTTTTTTTATTGGGAACAAATTTTTTGGGAGTACAATTATGGCCTATAACAAACTGTGCTTGAAGACACATTTTAAAATTTAAAAAAATAAATATATATTTATGTATATGTATATATTGTATATACATTTGTATTGAACAAAGATTTTTATTTATTTATTTATTGATTTTTTTTTTTTTTTTATATGATACAGAATATAATTTTATATTCATTTTATTTTTGAATTTACATTTAAATTTGGATATGAATTAACAATTATATGAAAATATAACACATATATTTTCACATAACAGGATATATTTTATCATCATCCTAGCTAATTTCTATTGTGCATTGAATTGCTTAAATGCTATTTTTTTCATGCCTAAGAAACAGGCAACAGGAAATGACATAAAAAACGAATTAATAAGAAAAATTGCGCAACAATGAGCTAAACTTGATGACAATCAAGACCCAGTGTCAGAGGACAAAGTGCAAAAGCATTTTGCAACAGCAGCAGGACAGCCGAGTCGAGGCCACACTGCGGGGGGACGTAGACAAAATGCCACTTAAGACAACTGCAAACAGACAAAAGACGCTCAGAAGTTCATTTTTTGTATGGCAGAGCGCTGCTGTGCAAACTGCGGGGTGGCAAATTGATGAGCAGGCTGAGGCTGAGGCTGAGGGAGAGCCTGAGGCTGAGGCTGAATGAGATACACGAAATTGAACGACCCCAAGGCGAACGGCGAAAGATAAAGACACAAGTTGAGACGCAGTGGAGTGTGGCTGCAACATGTGTAAGCCTTGGTGTATCTCGTTCTCTGCCTTCCCCCCCCTCTCTCTCTCTCTCTGTGTGGTTTATTGTTGTGCGTGCCGAAATGATTTACGCTTTGTTTGTCAACTTAAAAAGCAAACGCCGGCAACAGGCGAGAAATGCCTCGAAGACATTGCACATACGCCGCGTTGTCATTGACAGACAGCGCAAAAAAGGCACCAAGGCTACGGCTCAAGTGCCGTCTTCACAGTTAGAAAGAGAGCGAGTGAGAGAGTGAGAGGGAAGAGATCGGGAGCTGAGTGAAATGCTTTTAATTGAATCGCAGCTCCGTCGTGGGCCTGGCAACACTTGACAATAGCAAAAAAATAAAGCAAGTGAAAAGAAGAAGAAGAAGAAGTCAGCCAAGTCTGGAGGCAGTTGGCTGGCGGTAGGCGTAACAAGTTAATTAAAAGAAAACTGTGTGGCACAAATGAAATAAATCTTAGCTTTCAAGTGCCACGACCGACGTGTGTGTGTATGGGTGTGTGTGTATGAGTGTGTGGGTCATGTGTTGCAGACAATGAGTTTGAATTGTAATTAATTCTTGCCAAGGCTGAAGCCTGAAGCTGGGGCGCAGTTTGTTACTAACTCGAATCCATGATTTATAAATTTAAATTGAAATTACTTGCGCTAGACTTTGCTATAAAGAGTGTGTGAAAACAGTCAAGTGCCATGGGCAGGTGTACCTGTATGTAATATGAAGTTGATCCATAGGTAATATGGATCATCTATGAGTATTTAAAAGTAATTTAATGTCGATGCATGTTCCCTTCTCATATAATCGATACTTAAAAGAAATCTTAAAAATTTAATGTGTTTTTTCAAAATGTTTTTGATGAATTGTTATAGGCATATCGCCAAGAAAACTTGCAAAGTTAAGATCATATATGCATGGGATCCTTTTTCTCTTCTCTGAATTGATAAGGTGATAGGATTTTACTGAATACGGTTTCCGTTAAATTGGAATTACAATTTAAAAAAAAAATTAAATACGAATACGAATTATTAAATCAGACACTACCAGCTGAATAATACTCATTCTTGTTCTCGTTAGTAGAATCTTCACTCCCAGCTCCCATCTTGCTTATCCGTTTTACCACGCACACAAAAACAAATATTTTAATATTTTATTTATTTATTAGTTTATTTATTAATTATTATTATTAACTTTTTTTTTTTTTTTTTTTTTTTTTTAATGCAGATCTTTTTGATTTGTCACGCTCTCAATGTTATATTACATCTAACCAATCCTTAAAAGTTCCAGAGAGTAACTTATAAATTCTGGTAATTAAAAGTATGTAATCGCAATATGCCACGCCCCAAGGCGTAAATATTATTTGCGGCTCATCAATAGGGGAACAGTAGCTGTAGCTCGATTAACGAGGCTTTCGGCTTATTGGCTTGGAATATTGCGGCTAACCACGCCCCTATGGGCGTAGAGTTATTCGCCATTTCTATTTTATTTTCAATTTTCTATTCGATTCTCTGTATTAAAAATATATAAAAGTGGGCAAGGCTATGGACAGACAGGCGAGCATATAAAGCCAATATACTCGTTTCAGTTCGTGAATGAGCATAAATAGTGAAACATAAGAGTTCACTAGCTCTGCGTCATGGGATATGCGCATTGTCTGCCAGCTGTTAATAATAATGCAGTAAACAAATTACATTCGATTTTTACGATGTGACAATCGACCGATGTTTTGTGTGCGTATGTGTGGTGGTTGTGACAGGGAGGGGGTGGGGCACGAGAGCTGCATAAATGTGGCACGCGTGCCTAGCGCCCATTTACTGAGCTGCGCTGTGTGTCGTAAATTTGTTAACTTCAGTGTTGTTTTACTTTGACCTCGTTCCAGGCAAGAGCTTCACACTAACCATCACCGTGTCAACGAATCCACCCCACATAGCCACCTACAACAAGGCGATCAAAGTGACTGTCGACGGGCCACGCGAACCGCGCTCCAAAACCAGTAAGTATTATTGCCACTCAATAGCCAAACTAGCTCTGTCCACTAGCGTCTGTTCAAGTCTGGCCAAGAACACACTCAAATACACTCAAACAAACACTCACACGCACACACACATACATATATTACAATAACAATAAAACACTAGAGACAAACTACAACAATTTTTCGAAACGAAAGCGAATTTATTAAAGCTCTTTGCATATGCTTAGGCTGCCTTCCTAATTGTTTATTTCATTTTACCTTATACTCTGTATGAGCGCGAATTTGCCAGAGAAATGAGGCATATTAGTTACATATATTTGTTGGATGAATTGCAATTGGCATGAATTGTGGAAAGAAAGATAGTTCTCTGTCTCAGTCTGCCTTATAGACAGCCAGGTCTTTCACTGTTGCGAGAATATTTGAGATAATATATTATATCATATTACAAGGAAATTCCATTCTACGGAATCTCCATTCTAGCCAGATCCATTAAGCTTTCTAGCAACTTCCGCTATATGTAACTCGAAGAATGTTCCAGATCAACCTCAATTTTACTTATAGACAGCTAATTGCAGTTCTTATCTCTTATGTAGAAGAATATGAGAAACCTTAGATCACAAGTTTATTTTAGAGGACATTAGCCATTGGCATAGCATAAAGATAAGCAGCAGTTGGTAGATTACTTATCCACTGCTGAGACCCTTTTAGCAGACACATTTAAAGGAGTATCTTCCAGTCCATGCAGCCTTCTCAGTTGCTCAAGTCTGCAGTCCTGGCAGAGAGTTCGATAAACGCAGGCGACGCCAAGTTTAGCAACTGCCAAATGCATATTTATAAGCATGGAAATATTTTACTTTGCATATGTTAAGACAGACAGGGAGCTCAGACTCGGCTATCGTGCGAACAACAGTTGCAGGAGTTATAGTAGTTGCTGCTGCTGCTGTTGTTGTTGTTGTTGTTGTCATTGTTGGCAGTGTAATCTGTTGAGTCCGAGAGCAACAATTCAATCCATGGCATGATTTATATCTGTAGCAGCCAGACTGCAACACCATGGCCTCTGGTGTCCGAAAAACAAGAGGCATAAACACACACAAGCACACAAACACACATACGCACACACACACACACACACACACACCCAATGACAGCTGGGCTTAGGCTGCTGCAAACGTCAGACAAAAGGTTATTATTTTATAATGAATACAATCTGCCGTAAAGTTGAAAACTGTATAATGGGCGACAGTTTTTAGCTGTAAACAAGAGCATAGCTAAAGGCTGCAGCAGAAAGAGAACGCTAGTCAGAAAGAGACAGCGAGAGAGCGAGAGAGAGAGGGAGACAGAGAGCGAGAGAGAGAGGGAGTGAGAGCTGTGCGTGTCTGCCAGCTGATAACATTCTCAATAATAGTATGACCAGACCTATGTATACATTTTTGTTTCCACCTATAGTGAAACCGAAATAATTAACAATGATTAAATATTTGTGCTTAAAGTTGGCGCTGACCGACTTGGTGTGATACTATTTACGCTAAATGATTTGGAGCAGCATTAATAAATGCACAGTGAAAGTTACGATTTGCCATTTGATTAAAGCTGGGATATATCATGGGATATTATTGGATATCAAAATAATATATATTTAAATAAATAATTAGCTTAGGCTAAGGTTATGCTAGTAGGGTATACCATAGAGCTATAGAGCATAGAGTGTGTCAATGTAAAGGTTCACAGTGATGAGTAGCAAACTTGTCGAGTCTTCTGCTGCTGGATCAGTAAATCCTTTTCTATCTTCTCAACTGCAGAGTGCGAGAGAGAGAGAGAGACCGAGTGATAGCAGAGCTTTGGCTCTTCAAAATGCAAACTCTGAAGTTACTTCATAGCAATTGACCATAGCTTAGCTTAGCACATAACAGTTGGTCATCTGATGCTTTACGCTCTGTTCGGGAAATGAATATAGGATTATACTCACTCACTCACTCAGTCACTCTCTCTTTCTGTCTATGAGCAACAGACTTTGGTTCGTTTCGTTTTCATATTCGTATTCTGTTGAGCACCTTGAGCTGAGCTATTCGTGTGATGCTCTTACCACGAACATCATTCAGGTATAGAGATAGAGGGAGAGACAGAGAGAGAGAGAGAGAGAGAGAGAGAGAGAGAGAGAGAGATGTACATATATATAGAGAGAGAGACGATTGACATTCACTCAATGAGATCCATGCTCTTCACATTCACATGCACACGCTCAATTCACTTAAGCTATCCATGTGTTGAGCGATCACAGCACACGCATACATACCCATACATATACACACGAGCTTTTGCTTCGCTTAAGTCAGCCAAAGCTGAGCGGCATATAACGATTATAAGCCGATCGCGAATGAATTCGTTAAAGAACCGATGCAAGCAAAGCAATCGATTGCTCTCTGTGTTCCTCTCTGTGTTTCCTTTTTAATAGTGTGAGTGAAAGTCTCTTATTGGAAGGCATCGAGTAACACTCCACTGTTATTTGCGAGCCATGCTTTTTAGAAATAAATTAACCCACTTAATTCGTGCTCAAATGTCTTAACAGTTGCAAAATTTAAAGGCTTCGTCAGGTATTTAGGATCGACGATCAAGTCCCAAGATATTAAGATTGAGGCTAACATTCCAGAAATGCATTTATTATTACTCTCTAGTAATGGTCTTTACGGATATATGAGAGGTGGGGCGAGGTCTAATAACTAGGATAGACTAAATCCGATGAGTAAATATAGACTGTACAGTGTAGACTAGCTATAGATATATGCACATGCCTCTTGTTTTTTACACCGTTCAACACTCGTTCAACACAAACTCGAATACAAAATACATGCAAAAGTAAACATTTAGTTAAGGACAGATAATTAAAACTGAAAAAAACTTAGTGTTATCCCTTTTAGGGCAACAACAACAATTCCACTTTGCATTTGGCCAGCGACCGTTCCACTTCTCCACGGATCCACTGTCCGGCTTCCGCATGCCGCCCATTGGCAACTGTCAGAGTGAGTAGCAATTCATCTTGATCACAAACAAACAAACATACATATATTTACCTATCATATATGCTATATATATTTATAAATTTGATGGATTTTTGCAAGAGTTGATGCTGAGTGCATTTGCATTTCAATTATTGCTTTTCGGCTTCATTTTTCGTTTCGCACTTGAGTAGCTGTAAACGCATGCAACAAACGTACGCCCGGCGAGGGACGAGGTGGGTGGTGCGGTGGTGCATGCGGGCTATGTGGTGTGCCCCAATGCGACCACATAAAATCACACGAAACGATTAGGGGACAGGCTTTAAAAAAGAGAGCGCAAACAATAACAAAAATACAATGTCAGTTTTTAAGCCTGCGGCCAACCAAAAGCGATGGACAGAAAGAGACAACAACATAAATGCGAGTAAAAAAAAAAAAAAAAAAAAAAAGCGAAACAATAATTAAATATATGCAATTTAATGCAATGCAGTGCGAAAGCAAACTATGCACGTGCGATTAAACAATAAATAATAAAATAAATCTTGACATCAATTTTTACAGTCGCTTTAAGCGACTGCATTAATTAGGCGCTCAATTATAAATATTTATATATTTTTTAAATTGAGCTTTGCGGGTGCCAAAAAGTAGGCAACACAATGCACAAGTGCAAGAGCAACGACTGCAAAATACTCTACAATTTACAAAACCTAGTGAAGAGAAATAGGTGAAATTTACAAATTAATTTTAAAAAGTATTTGATAAAGGAAAAAAAAAAAAAAATAAATAATGATGAAAAAAAATTATATTTAAATTTCATTATTTCTGTATATTTGATATAAACTATAATAAAAAAAATAAACATTTAAATTAATATATATTTTTATATTTTTTTTTTTTATTTAAAATACATACGGGAATAATAATAAAAAATAAAATAAATAATTTTTTTTTTTAATTAAAAAATAATAAATACATTTATTTTTATACTGAAAATAATAATAAAAAAAACAAATAATTTTTTTTTTAAATTAATTATATACATATTATTATTATTATTTCTCCCTTTAATATAGGGTATTAGTAAATCGTTTTTGTAGCTGTTGTTGTTGTTGCTGCTGCTGTTGTTATTGATATGCCTGGCTATTAAACTGTTGGCCACTTTATTTAACCAAAGCTTAATAAACAAATAAACGTTGGTCAAACTCAACAACAACAATAGCAGCAGCAACAACAACAACAACAACATCGACAATGACACTCGACAAACGTCATAAAAAACGCAGGCGTCAAACAATTTGCATTGCTTTTTTATCTGCTTTGATATGTGTGTGTGTTAGTGTGTGTGTGTGTGTGTAGGTTTGCGTGTGTTTGTCGCCATTTTGTATTGGCATAAAGAACAGCCAGAAGAATTTTTTATTTCAATTTAGCATCACAGTTTCCACGATTGACTGCGTGACGACTTGAATTGAGCTGATTTAGATGAATAATATATATACAGTGGTTCACAGCTTATATATGTATGTATGTATGTATATAGTTTATAAAGCTATTCGATATAATTCAAATTGTGACTCATGAGACTTGTTTCAAGCAGCTCATCTAAATATTTATGTATTCTATATAGAAGATTTACATATTACATAATATGCTTACATTAATAGCATTTCTTTTTCAATAAGATAGTAGAGCGATGGCAATGTTTTTCTTATTCTAAGTATTGGACATAAAGACCTATACTTTATCACAAAAACCTCTTGCAAAAACATAGCCCTGGCTCTACTAACTTACGATATAATATCGTAATCGCATAGTTTTAGAACCTATTTTAACTTTCAAATGAAATTCTGCATTGAACCTGAAATGCTCATATCCTTAGATCCTTAGATCACAAGCACCGAGCACAGCAATCAGATTGAATTTGCAGCTTGATCTATCGATTTGCTGTCTAAGCTCAAACAGTTTAAGCTTGTTAAATTTATTGGTCGCCCAACTGGCTGCATTGGTGAGAATTATAAATCAATAATTAAAATTGTGGGTTAGTTTTTGGTTTTTTTTTTTTTTTTTTTTTTGGTTAGTTGTCTGTGTTGTAGGTGAATTTAATTTAATAATACATTTAAGAATTCATATTAAATTTGATGTTTCCATTTAAATGGCGCATTAATTGATTTAAACACTGACAAAAAAACAAGGCAAATAAATAAATAAAAGAGATGCAAAGCCAGCGATTAATGGTTAGTCAAATGTGACAGCGACTTTAATTGACTTAAATTTCCTTTTGCTTTTCATTTGAGGTGAGATGAGAGTGAAATGTCAACAGAGGTGAGACTTTAAGGCAAATGCAATTCAATCAGCGCACAAAATATATTCAACTGTTAATTGCCCCGCCCACTGTCTCGAACAGGCCAGCCCAGCCCAGCCCCGCCTTCGATTGTCTAGCGCACAAATCAAAATGCAAATTACGCGATTTACAGCCTGACATTTGGCCGGGCGACATTGCAATCTATGTCTATCTCACTCGCTCTCTTTCTCTATATATACATCAATTTAATATACATTTATATACACGTGTGTGTATATATAGCCACGCTGCCCGCGTGTGCGTGTGTAAATAATGATTACTGAAAGCGTCTGTTGTTGCTGATTACCCATAATTTAATTGTAAATATGCAAAAAGCAAAATAACCTGAATTATTTATTAACAAATTTTATTGACAGTCGCTGCTTGACTTAATTACTGGTATATATTTTATTAATTTCGCAATAAGAAAATGCACTGAAATAAAATAAAAGCTATATATGTACATAAAAAAAATATTAAGCAATATTCATGCATTGCCGATGCCAGAGGGCAATGCGTCTATTGCCGCAGAGATTTATACATATATATGTATGTATTTATATATATATGTATATATCATAAATGACAAATATAATTGACAGCATGAGCGATTGAGCGAGCTATGCTGAGTAAAGCCGAAGAAACGCTTGGCCTGTGAGACTATACAGGGCTGTCCATATTCGACGGATCCATCTGACAGCCCTACCAGGCGGCCCATATTCGACGGACCCATGTATTATTTTTTTAAATTATTATTTTGGCTTAAGTAGCTTTGTGGATATAGATTTATGAAAATGATATATGTATATCAAATGGCCTTTACGGCGTATAGTGCACGTCTCTGTTAAGAGATATATGGCTGTCAGATGGGTCCATTGCATATAGACAATCCCGTATATAGGGCTCGACTAGACACTCGTAGTGTAACCTATTCAAATGATCAAGGATTCGCTTTTAAAATTGCTTTAGAATTAGTTCAAATTATTAAGTATCATAAAAGTAATTAAAAATTCTGAATCAATATATTTTATATTTTTATTTTTATCTTGAGCAACGACTCGACTGAGACTTGACATATATAAAATAAAATTTAATAAAATATGCTTTGACGCATACAGAAAAGTTTTGTATGTAAAATTAAAATTTTTTTCTTATTATTAATTTTTAAATAATTTTCTTTTATTATTATAATTATTATTATTATTTTTTTTTTTTATTCTGTCGCAAACTTATGTTGATTCAGAGTGAAATTTCCTTGGGCGCAACGCGTGTGCAATTTTCCTCAATTGGATTTGGTTTTGTTTGTTTGCCTGTGTCTGTGTGTGTGTGTGTGTGTGATATAAATCGTGCTGGCTTGTTAATAATTCAGTTACAAAATATGCGCAGAGAAAGTCAATCTGTGGGACAACAAACATCAGACAGCAGACCGAAATGCCAGCAACAAAAAAAAAAAAAAAGAAAAAAAAAAAAGAGTATAAATAAAATGAAAACAACAACAACCACAGAGAGTAGCAGCAACAGCAGCGAGCTGTACACAAAAAGCAACGTAATTAATGGAGGTAGAAGCATTTAAGCCAATAGCATTAATAAAGCCACCACAAAATCAATATCCGGATACGAAAATGCGCCCGTCGCCTATAAAAACTAATTAATAATTTCCGAATGGGCTATTAATTAAGCCTAATTATCTGTGCATGAGTCTGGACCCGCAACGTGGTCTGTACTTTATCCGAAACCAAATTTCCGACCCCAGCCATGCTCCCTCCACACACACACCCCCCCCCTTCCCCCCTCCTCTTTTCTCCTCACCGGGCTCGACAAAGTCGCCGCCTAACATTGGCATTTTTGGGGGCCGTACACGCCCCCGCGTCCCCACTCTCATCATCCTTTCCATGTTTGTGGCGTTTACATTGAAACGTTATCGCGCTGGCATGTGTCCGTCGCATCAGATACGTTTGTAATTTTTATGCACAGCTCCGGCCAAAGTCCCGCATAATGGCCATGATGGAGCTGCAATTAGCGGCCCACATGCGCCATAAATTTGAGCGCCATGCAGGGTAGCTGATAGGTGATAGGAAATAGGGAGATACGCATGTCCATATGTAGGTGTACACTGTATGCGCTTATCGCTGATGATTGTGCGCCATGTTCGGTAACTTGTCCAGCCGGACGTGCTGTGTTGCATTGCGTTTCGGTTCGCTTTGGTTGCTTGCGCTTCTTCTTTTGAGTTGAGTCCACATGCTGCTCGTATACTTCATCTGCTGCGTATTCTAGTTTTGATCACGCTCTTCTCTTTGTTTGTTTTTTTCCTCATCTCGCTCTCACACATACTACAATCTAACATATATGAAAACCAAAAACAAAAACATAAACGATATCAACAAGAAAGATATGTCCCAATTTGGTTTAGGTGCCAGCAACACGCATTGGGGCTATGGATCGGCGGCGTCTGCCTACTCGCCGTACTTGGCCAGCAGTGGACTCTCCTCCTGCACCACGCCCACATCAGCACAGTTCAACAATCCGGCACTGGGCTTCACCTGCTCGTCCAACGATCAGACCAACAACCAGGACTTTAGTGGCGCCACCAATCGCGACTGTGTGCCAAGTAAGTTGAGATTACCAATTGATTTATTGATATTGGAAGGTTATTGATCATGAGAGAGTTTTCTTTTTTAAATGGAAGGGGTATTCCAAGAAGCTTGCCAGATTATTAAGTATAGAAAAGCCCTATAAGCAGAATCGAAAAAAAAAAAAACCATCAATGTTTATTAATCATGCATGATGGATCATGGAAGGAATTTATCAGCTTGTCAAGTATTGAAATTAACTTGTAGTTCTTTTGTTTTTCTAGAAAAGTAAAAAGAGCAATGTCTTATACCTCGTACTTTCTTATAAGTGCAAAAGCTTAAAGTAAAGCACGAAGTAGTTAAACTAATCCTGATTCGAATATACTTGGAACTTTTTCTATAAGAACAATCTCCTATTCTTCGTCCTCGCATTTATATTGCAAAACAATTAAGGTTAATGCAGTCGATGTTAATTGATCATGATAAGCCAAAACGTGTCCGTCTCTGTCAAAAAAAAAAAAAAAAAAAAAAAAAAATACAGCGCCATCATGAATATTCCATTCAAGTTTGTCTGTTCCAAGCACTTAATATATTTGGTTCTTGATAGAGTGTACCAAAGAATTTCTTATAAATACAGGCTCAATTTAGGCTGTGAAGTATTCAATAATATGATTCAATAATATAATTATTCATATGGAATAAAAAAGTATTAGGAGCATATATATACATATCTCACTATATATACATATATACTGGATGTCTCTAGGAACCCATGTTTACTGCTAGAGTTGTTCAATCGTGGAATGAGTTAGATATATATAACTGTGTTTCAATAACTTCAAAGAGCTTCAAACGATTCTCTAGAATATCATACGAGAAATCTCTTATAAACTTCCATCAATTGATAGTCGTAATTTAACTTAAGATTTCATGGAAAAGAAACAAAAATAGATCTCAAAACTCAGAGTAGGGCCTCATTTATGTCATCATCTCTCTCTCTCTCTCTCTCTCTCTCTTACCTGTTGGGTGGTTAACACCGCCTCCTCCAGCCACTTGGCTTAGTTTCCATATTCATATACGAGTCAGGCTTTGCACTAATACCTTCTCCTACTTGTATCCACCTCGTTTCTTTGACGCAGTGCTGCCCGACTCGACGGCCAGTGACTTGGACCAGCATCTCAGCAGCCTGGTCGGCTCGACCAGCGGCCAGATGTCGCACCACAGCCTGCTGGGCGCCAGCGGACAGACGTCCATAACATCGACGGTGAACGGGGCGAGCGCCGGCAGCGGCGCCACCGCTGGCAGCGCAACGGGCGCCGGCGGCGGCGGCGGTGGGGCCAATTCGATTCTGGTGCCGCGATACCACACCAATGCCAGCAACGAGTACAATGTGCATTCCAGCCAGAATGGGCCGCGCAGCCTGAGCGACAGCTCGCAGGCCGAGTCGCCGGTGCAGGAGGACCTGCTGTCCACCAATACACCCAACCTGGGCAGCGGCACTGGCGCCGGTGCGAGCAACGGTGGTGCCGCCAACGGTGCGGCGAGTGCAGCTGGCGCGGGCAGCGGTGGAGCAGCCGGAGCATCAGCCGGCGCCGTCAATCCCGCCATGCTGGGCGCCAATCAGAACTTTCCGGGCATTGTGAACCAGGCCCAGCATGCCTCCGCCTCGGCCTATGGCGGCGGCGTCGGCGTCGGCGTCGGTGTGGGCGTGGGCGGCGGGCACGGCAGCGGCGCTGGGGCCACGGCCGCCGGCTGCAACGGCTCGCTGTATCCGGTGCTGCCGGCCAGCCTGCTCTACTCGCAGCTGTACACTGCCGCCAATCAGTCGGCGCACGGCTTCCACTCGCACACGCTGCCGGCGCACGCGTCGCCCAACTCGTCCGTGCACGGCGAGCTGCAGAGCGTCATGGATCACATCAGCAACGTGGGCGTACGGCAGCAGCACAACATCATGGCCGGCGGGGGCGTGGCGCACCCGGGCGACCTCACGCTGATCGGCAACTGCGGCGCATCGGTGCGCAACATCGAGGACGGGAACACCAACCGCCAGGTGGCCGCGCTCGCTGCCCATCGCGGCCACCACAACCCAACTGACAACGGGGGCAGCGTCTGGAGGCCATATTGAGGTCAGGTTCTGTGGTGCGGCTCCGCAGTTCTTTAGTGCCACGAGCACGACGAGGGGCGAGCGGCGGAGAAGCAGCACGAGCCACTGCAAGGCAACGATAATGGGAGCGGGCATCGGGATTTGGGCGGGGCAATGGACGGCAGCGGGTGCGGGGGCGGGGGAGGGGGCGTGGGTTACTGAGTGTACATTTCTGTATATACATTTTATAGGCCATACGAAAGAAATTCGTGTTTTTTTTTTTTTTTTTTTTTTTTTTTTTTTGTATGCAAATGATAAGCAAAAAGATTTTAGTAGAATTTGTTGGAGTTCGCCAAACTCAAAGCTAAAAAAAAAAAATAATAAAAAATAAATAAAACAAAAGAATAATATATAAATGAAAAGAATTAACTATAAATGGAAAACTACTTTACGTGTGTATAGCCGTAGCAGCATAGCAAAAATTACTCAACTAGCAAATGGATGGTGCGAAGAGCCAAGGTGGGGCGTTTTCAGAAACGCTTTCGCCTCTAAATCGCAAATCGACGAGGCACTGAGCGAGCTGAGAACGTTTGCAGTAGAATTTTAGATATTTTTAAGAAGTTGCGGATAGATGTGAAAGCAAGCCCCAAAGAAGAAGAAGAAGAAGACGAAGAACGAGAGAGTAACCCGCAACACTACGAATTCTAGATTCGAAAAGCATCGCATATGATGACATATATATATATATAGATATATAATTTTTTTTGTAGTTGTTCTCGATGTTTATGATATAGGATCCTCATCTCATTTAGATGTTTTACTCTTCGTTATCATTTCGTTCTCTTGTTTTTACAATTGTAAATTACTGTATAGCAGCGATTTGGAGTGGTCGAAGAAGAAGAAGCAGAAGAAGAAGAAGAGGAGGGAGGAGAAATGGTAGTCGAGAGTTAATGCGAAGAGCCGTTGTATATGAGTTCCTAAGCCGTAATCCATGTTCGTGAATTTGTTTACTGTTTTCATGTGCTTCGATATGCGTGTGGTATGTACTTTAAATGTGTATAAATCTGTGCAATGTAAGCTAAATACTACTTAATCTACGTATACGTAATAAACCTATATATATATATATATATATATATATATACACATAAATGGATAACTATGCAAAACACCTATAAATAACTGTAACAACATACAAAACAACTTTTTTTTGTCTAGTCCATAAAGCTTTACCACTTAAGTGAATGACAGCATTATTGGCTACGAGTTTCAGCATCACTGAATCGAGTCGATGGTTTTAGCAGGAGCAGTTACAGCTCATAGTCGAACTGTGACTTGTCAACAGTCTCAACCCGATCTAATAGCATTCTATAGAACTCCCACACACACACACACATACAGTATCGCTAACTCCAAGATCTTACAATGTTGTCAAATGAAAGAAAATAAAAATAAAAATAAATATAATTATAAAATAAATAAAAATCGTCGTCGCATAAGCGCCACTACGACGTGGCATTAGTCTTAGAGATCTACTCATTTGCAAATGTCCAGTAGCACATATATTTTTTTTTTTAATTAAAGTTGATATTTAAAAATTATAATATTTAATTAATAAAAAATAAAAATAAAAATAAAAAACAAATAAAAGCTGATCGTAAAGTATAATTGATGTATACCAAAAAATGAAAGAAAAAAACCAAAAAAATAATAATACAATAAAAAAAAAAAAAAAAAAAAAAAAAAAAAAAAACTTTGTGTATAAATAGAAAAAGCCAAGTGAAATCCGCTTGACGAATTTGAATTTTGCATAAACATAGCTATAACTATATATATGTAGTTATACATATAGATATATATGGAACAATTTTGTGCAGTAATTAAATTCCGTGTAATAAATTGTAATGCAAAATTTGATTTCAGGCAAAAGATTTCAACGAAATACCAAAAACGAAAACAAAGTAAATATAAACAACAGAAAACAATGATCAGAACTATTTAATTAAAGAAATACAATTAATAAAATCATTATGGAAATTAAAAACAATGGCAAACTGTGAAATTTTTGGGGGAAAAGGCTACATCTAGCGGGAAATAAAGCTGAATATAGCGGGAAGTAACGCTAGAACTATATTTAGTTGTCAATCGGCACTTTTCCACCAGCGGGAAATAAAGCTAAATTTAGCGGGAAATGCCGCTAAAACTCTATAGTTGCTATACCTTTTGCACAACCTTTAAATTGGCTTTAAATTCATAGACATGCAAAAGTAAAGATTTCCTGCGGGAAATGAAGCTAAAACTAGCGGGAGAAAAATAGTGATAAATCTAGCAGAAAATACTGCTAAAACTATATTTAGTTGTCATAATCTAGTGGGGGAAAAGGCCAAGTCTAGCGGGAAATAAAGCTATATTTAGCGAAATACCGCTAAGACTATATTTTGTTGTCATTGGGCACTTTTCAACACATGTTTTTGGCTTTAAATTCCTGAGTTGGCTCTCATCTTTAAAGCTTTCAGCTCAGCTGAGCGGCGACCCATTCGGTTCAGTTCAGGGTCAGAAGCCGGGCAATACAAATTGCTTGCCACTTTTTACGACACAATCGGGACAGTTGGCAAAGGTGGCAGTGTATTGGAGACGAGGTGAGTGGCATCTAGCTGCGGTTTAGATTGGCGGGCTACGTAATTTTCCGCTCAATTTATTTCACATTGTGGCAACCAATTAAGCTGCAAACCAGCAGCCAGCCAGGCCAGAAGCAGCGGACCACCAGACCAGCAGACCAGCAGACCGGCGGAGCAGCGGAGCAGCAGACCAGACAACGGCTTATGGCTAACAAAGCGAAATCGTTTGTGCTCAACTCACTCTCCCCTTTGCCATGTGCAAGAAGTCAAAGATGCCGTGAGTGCGGCTGAGTGGAATCGGAGTCGAAATGTTCGAATACTTTCCAGCTGTAACCGCAATAGTAGTAGCTTATTTAGCTCTCGCAGCCGACTGAGCGTTTGGGCTGCGTATTTCGTCTGGCCACGCCCAGATTTGGTTGGTGTCTGGGGCGAAGCTTTAATCATTTTGTTTGTGTCTACTTAGAAGAATTCGAAAGATGGCTTGCATAGCAAATTAGCAGTCTGCTGGCGCCCTGAAGTATGCAGCACCATTTTCGACTACCCCAAATGCCGTTACCAAGTGTATGAGTGTGTGTGTGTGAATGTGTGGCGGCACTGAATAATTAAAAATGTTACCCATTACTTGCGTCGCTTGATAAAATTTCAAACAAACATAGTAAGACACACATACACACACACACACACACACACACTCATATGTCTTTGGCAGCTACTCAAGAGTAGCTTAGCTGCATGGAGACTGCGAAAGCACTTGAGATGCTGTCTGCGAATCCCATTCAAAATACGAGCGTTACTTCTCATTACTTCTCTCACTTTCACTCACTCGCTCTCGCTCTCTCTCTGTCTCTCTCTCTCTCTCTCTCTCTCTCTCTCTCTCTCTCTCTCTCTCTCTCTCTCTCTCTCTCTCTCCCTCTCCCCACTCTGCGTGCCTCGCATATTAACACTTTTCATACGAGCAACAAAAAGTCCCTTGGCAACCGCATTGACTGATTGACAAACTGGCTGAGTGAAAGCAGAAAGAAGTTCAGCGAAACAAAGGATACTTCGACTCACGTACGAGACTTATCAATGTACATACTTATATAGCTGCATTTTGGAATATAGACCAAAGCAGGTTCCTATAGTGCATTAGAAATGCCCAAAGTGAGATATTGGCCACGTTTGTTGAATGATTGCCACAGTTGCTAGAGCCACAGTGCCTATCCGTACCTAACTACGCGGTATTTCGCAGCACATACGCCAAGCTCAAGCTACTCATTTGCCGTTGCTTCAATTAAGGCGATAAAGCTGAGCCAGCGCCTCAGCTCCTGCTCTGGCAGCCGGAACAAAAAGAAGGATTAAATTAAATTAAAAAATATAAAATGAGGAGCATGTTCGAGCGGGTATGCAAATTAGCGAACAGCTTAAGAAATTACTCAAAAAATATATAAAATTTATATAAGCATACATATGTATATGTATTAGTATATGTATATGTCTATGTCTATGGGTGGCTGTCAACCCTCAGGTGCTTGGCTTTTATGCGTAACGACAATCATCTCTCTGAGTCGCTTCATTTGCCAAAACTTTATGTCTCAATTATGCAAGTGATGAGCATGAGTATGTGTGTTCATGTGTGTGTGTGTGTGCATATACAAATTTTATGATGATACCAATTAAAGCCACTCACATGACAGCAACCGTGCAACTGCTGTGTGTCTTGGCGCACGCTTAATTAGCAACACCTACAACAAATTCCAGCCCGTACCCAGCCCGTACCCAGCCCAGCCCAGCCCAGTCCAGCTCAGCCCCTTTGGCGTCGCCTTGAGAAGCGGCATAACAAACTTTTTAATTATGTGATAATATATTTAACTTGTTTATGCAGACCCACCACCTGTTACCGCACCCCACTCCCCGCTTGCCTTTCGCCTTTGCTGTTTGCGTTATTGACGCCGTCAAACTCCACTGACAAGGCTTTAATGCCTTGTCTCTTCTCTCTGTGGCACGCCGAATATGAAATTGCCCTCGTTTCATGATTATTATCAGCTCGGAGATATAGGCCAATCAGATCAGAGTAGAGGCAGAGATACACTGAGAAATTATTGTAATAAATGCATAGAATGATTTTATATTACTATAATCGCTTTTACTTTTTTTATTAATTATAATTTTATTATTTAATATGTATTTAGTTAGTAAATATTATTTTAAAATTTGTTTATTTAGTTATTTAATATGAAAATAAATCAAATTTCTAGCATTTTATTTACTAAAATGCTTGAATTGTGATAATAAAATTTTAATAAATAAAAAATTAAAATTATAATAATAATATAAAATTACATTTCAAACATTTCAGAGTTATATTCCTTGCCTTAACTAGTTTCTTAGTTTATTTTATTATAATATCTAATATGCCTTTAGCATATTATTGTCTTGGACTATCTATGGTATCTTTATTTTTAGTAGCTCGAAATAATAATAAACAAAATATAAATGAAAAAGCAAGTAAAATGAACACCATTCTAATCAGAGCATTATGGCTAATGTTAATAGCATATATATAACATATACAGGCAATGTTATCACAGTGATATAGCTCTCTCTTTGCTTTGTATTTCAGAACTGATCCTCTCCCAGTATCGATTGGTAATTCTATTTAATTCCAATTGGAAATATATTTCTAAAAAAATAGTTAACCATATCTAAATGAGTCCCACTTTATATGACTTTCACAAACTTTTTTGCATCCAAATGGAATTTCCTCTGATATTTCTACAATAACTCCTCAGATAATCTCTCTCTATTGGTGACCCGAAACTTTCTATTTGTCCTCAATATATCTCTTCCATTCAATTTGTCCTTATCCTGAGTGTATCTCTTCCATTAAATTGACTCGATATTGCTATTGATATACCCCACTGATGTCTGCTTTGCGGATTTGCTAACAAACTGCTGATACACTACCCTAAAGTGTGCAAAAAAAATAAAATTAAATTAAAAAAAAAAAAATACATAAAAATACTTGTAATCCCACAAACGGAATACAACAACAGCAACAACAGCAACACCAACAACCGACAACAACCGCCAACAGCAACAAACGTTAACAATTCAAATGAGCAGAAAAGTTCGGAATGGCTCCCAAATGGACTCAGATGCAGGTGAATGGCCAGCAAAATATTGCAGAGATTTTGGTCGGCGCAAATTATGCGATGACTCTCTCTCTCTCTCCCTCTCTCTCTCTCTTTCAGTCACTCTCACTCAGTGTCTCTTCGTCTCTGTTTCCCTTTCGCTTGCTTTCTTTCCCTCACTCTCTTTATCTTGCTGGTGCATTTGGAAATCTGTTGCCGCAACTCGCGTTGTTCGCAACGCGCAAATATTTAACGGCTGCTACATATGTGCACCCTGCCACATACATATGCATACACACACGCACACTCGCACACCCATGCACATGTATGTACATGCGCACACAAACGCTGGCGCTGA
This sequence comes from Drosophila mojavensis, assembly GCF_018153725.1. NCBI lineage: Eukaryota > Metazoa > Arthropoda > Insecta > Diptera > Drosophilidae > Drosophila > Drosophila mojavensis. The sequence continues at coordinate 16,495,594 of NW_025318667.1, read as the reverse complement.
CTAAAAGGTATGAAAACATTCTTTGCTGTGGTTTCCATTGTTTTTCTACATTTCCGTTTGGTTGGCGTTGCATTTTTGGCATTCGCGCTTTGATAGCCTCCCCCCTTCCTTCCTGGTGGCAATGGCAATCGCAGGTCGCACAGGTCGCCGTAGGTCGTAGGTCGTCAGTGGCCGCTGGCCGTTGCCCGTTTCACATGGTTTACGGTTCACCGTTGCCCAAATGAAAGGATAAATGAGCTCAAAGTTACATTTCTCTGTGCATTATTTGCTCTGTCATTGTTATTGGGGCATTGGAATAAATCGAAAGCCCAAATGCATTTAAGCCCGGCTGGAATCTCCTCTGATACTATACCTAGCATGATTACCCGGATTTTCTCTCTTGTTGGACAGACCTTTAAGATTTTCATATACCATTGAATCAGACTTGTTCGTCAATAGAACTTTCCTTTTAGTCACTCTGATCAAGAAAATGCATTTCGAGTTTCTATTACTAGCTTAAGCTGCCACTAAAGGTAGCAGTAAGCTCGTTAATAAAATATAAAACAAAAAACAGAGTTTCTTTAAACTCCTAGACTGTTTAGTTTAATTAGTTTAGTTTACAAATCCCCATCAACAGTCCTCATACATATGTAGCTCACTTTGAAAGTCATATTGAAAAGCCTTTATCTTATTATTATTATTATTTTGTTTTTTATTTTTATTTTTTTATTTTTATTTTATTTTTTTTTCATTATTTCGCTCAGTTGCTCACATATTTTATTCGGTTAAATAAAAAGTTGATCAAATAATTTGCACTTTACTTACCTATATCAACAGTCCTCATATATATAAAGTTCTTATGGATGATCTGATATTCTCTACTTATCATATTTAAAGCCATAATGAAAGACCTGTATCTTTTTATTTATTTTCATGATTTCACTCAGTTTTTATTAGGTTAAAGAAAGCGAATATGAAATACATTCTAGTTTACATATTCACAGCAACAAGCCTCATATGATTATACCTTCAATCTTATTTTCATTCCATTTCACTTAATGATTTCACTCACTTACTCCCATTTCTTATTCCCTTGAATGAAATGATTTATAAAGAGTTTCTACTACTTTCTAGACTATCCGCCTCAACAGTCCGCATCTCGAGTCTAAGCAAATATCGAATCGACGTCGATAATAATCGATTTTACTCATAGCTCTGTTGCTCTGCACTGCTTGCTCCAGCTCGCTCTGTTGCGATAGTTAAGCTAAGACCATTTAGAGTTGCTTTATCAACTAATTGAAATGTATTTCATCCGCACGACTTCTGTTTAGCTGAGCCCCCTGAAGTCCCCCTCTCAAGTCCCGCCTACCCGCTGACCAGTCGACAAGCAATCATCGGCCACATTTGTGTTTAGTGTTGGCATTGCAATTTTTGGACAAGGCAAATAGATGCGCCATCGAAGTCCTGGTTGAGCATGCCACATGCAGCAGCAGGAGAGCGAGAGGGAGAGAGTGAGTGAGAGAGAAAGAGGGGGGGGGGGCTATGTGTGGCTGTGGGTGGGAGGAGGATGAACAAAACTGTCAGACAAATCAAACTCAACTCTCAACGATTGGAGCACGTTTTCAATATGGTTTGTTAGTGTGGCCACCACGGCGTTGCTGCTGATGAATGTCGATGTGAATGTGGATGTGGATGTGGATGTGGATGTGAATGAAGCTGTGGATGCGTGTGTGGGCAACGGACGGATATACACATGGTGGCGCTGTCAGCCGTTTGTGGAGCTGGTCGGATGTCACCTTATTTTGAGGGCTGCTGGTTCGGTTTTTGGTTAGTTTTTCGAGCACGGCCCGAATGCCGAATATTGATTTGAATCAATTAATTCGTGCGGTTGTCGCTGGAATTACTCCCTCGAATCTAATTAATTTTAATGCTCCAATACATAGAGAAACTCACACACACACACACACACAGACAGAGGCGACAGAGTGGCAACGTTTTAGTTAGTCGCAATGAACGAAAATGCATATTGAAGTCGAATTATGCAATTTGCTACTAAATTGATTGCATTTGCACAGCTGCAGATTTAGCTGGGCAAGGGAAAGAGACGAAAGAGACGAAAGAAACGACGCATGCAGATAGACAGAGATGGCATCTATTAGAGAGAGCAGAGCATACAGTCTAACTAGATGCATACACACACACACATATTTATACATGTACATATAGTATATATGTATAAAGTGTAATGAAATTATTACGAAAAAAAAGAAAAAGAGATAGAGAATACAAATAAAATGTTGGTTCATTACAAATTAAGTGAACTCAGATGGGGCCGTGACTTAATCCGATTCGATTTGAAATTAAAGAGAATTTTTTGTAAAAAAAAAAAAAAAAAAAAAAAAATATAGATAATGAATATTAGATTTTATTATGGTAACTTGAATGTACACAACATGAAGGTAAATATATTTATATATATATATTCATAGTATAGCTGAAGAAAATATTTCATAATGTATATATTTCATAAATAATGTATGCTATCAATTGCAGCCTATCGATTATCTGATTGATCTCATGAAAAGTCTCACCTCTTGATCATCAATAAATGATATTCAAGTCGAATTGATTCCCAAGTTGCATTGCAAACAGCTTTATGAAGGCGCGTGGTCAGCTCAGACTGTATAGGAGAATTGAGAATTGCATAGTAGAGCAGTACGTTGCAACCCTACGAGCTGCACACTAAGACAGACAGAGCTAGAGAGGAGCAGTCATTGCCAATATATATATATAGCACTGCTCTATCTGCCTCTCTTTATATATTGCTGAGTACTGCTCTTCTTTGCAATTCTCATAGGCTCAACAAGTACTACAGCTGCTTAGGCTAGCCTCTCAGTACATCGGCGAGATTATTCGAATCAACAAACGACTGGAAAACCAAGTAAATCAAGAATTGAATCCATGTTGATTATAATACAATATATACATCTATGCTATGGGATAAACATGTAGATAGTATATACATAAATGGTGATATATGTACATGCATATACATTTTTGCTCATACGTACTTCCAACTTGTAAGAGTAAATCTTTAAAATAAATTTTACTTTTTAGTCAAGCATAACATGTTTATATATTAGTATTAGTATTAGTAATTCTATAATATCAATTTTACTACATACTTCAACATGTTTAACATGTCTTAAGAGTTGTTGTATTCGCACTTTCATAACAAATGCTTCTCGTTTAGAGAATTTATACCTGTATTCATGCTTAAGCCAAAAACAACACAAAAAATTATTATTTGATATAGAATATTTAAATGTACATATATCATAATAATATGAATCTCTCCATATTATCTAAGCTCTCCTTTAACTACATCACATTTCTGTAGATATGTACACAACACTTAAATTTAAAATAATATTTATATGCGTACATTGAAAGCATTTGCATTTCCCTCCTAAATAGGGTATTTAATTTTCGTGGTGTTCGGCAGCGTGATTGCATTTATTTGTGCATATATTTATATTTTAAATTGGCGGCAAAAATCATATTTCATATTTAATAAAATGCGCTGCATGCATTATTATTATATTCATTATATTAAGCATATTTCTATTATTTTTCGGCTGCGAGCAATCAAACTGTTAAACATTCAAAGCGCTGACCACTCCAGCCAAACGCACAAAAAGCGAAACTCGTTGCGTTTACCGCACAAAAGGTTAACCCATACACGCACACACACACACACACACACACACGCGCGTACACACGCACACTCAGGTACATTGTTGTTGTTCATGTTTTTGGCAACGGCAGCCGCGACTATGGCACCAAAAATGATTTTGATTTTTGGCAATTGCAAAATAAATACGATCATTTTAAAACAAAATGCCAACAACAATGCACTAGTGTGCGTGCGTGTGCGTGTGTGTGTGTGTGTGTTTATGCCTACACGTGTATATGATATGATTTGAATACATTTTGGGGACCCGGGCAGAATGATTTGAAATCGTTTTGCGGTTTTTACGAGCTGCAAATCATTTTAATTAAAATATCAAAATTAGAAAATGGAAAATGATTACATTATTCATTAGTTTTCATTACGCATGTTTATTTATTAGCAAACATTTGTGGCTCGTTGCACTTTTCGTTGCGCTCACTGCACGCCTGGCGCCATCTAGCGGCGCCTGTTGCGCCCAGCAGCCAAAATGAGCAGCAGCCGAATTACAAAAAAAAAAAAAAAAAAAAAAAAAACGAAGCAGACCAAACGGAAAACCGGCAAGAAAAAATATCATAAGCCATTTTCATAAGCAGCGAAAAGCTTGCAAAGTTTTCCTTAAGTTTTCTTCTGCCGAGCAGCAGCAAAAAATTACTTCCGAAATACTTGAGGGTTGCCAAACACAGCTCTAAATATGCGTGTGCGTGTGTGTGTGTGTGTGCGTGTGTGTGTGCGTGTGTCGCTGCGCTGCGTCTGCGCATTACTTTTAACTTAGACATTCACCCCCTTTCGCACTGGATTCTCGACCTGACTTGGCGTTTCCTTGGCGCGCCAAGTCCAAGACGTTGGCCAAGGCGCAACTTTGCAGTGCTTGGCGGATTTTTTTCCTTACTTTTCGCTCGCTGGCAGCTGCTTTTTTTCTAGCGCTGAGTTGCCGCCCAAAGCTAACAGATGGCGCCAGCTAAAAGCTTTGCCTTACGCTGAATCTCAAGTGTTTCATTTTTGTTTTCTGATTATTTGCTTTTTTTCTTTATTTCTTTTTTTTTTTAGGTTTATATTTATTTTTGGCAAATTCATGTGAAATGCAAACTGCTTGTTTCAAGAAATCGCCATTACTTTATGTGCACACACACACTCATTCGCACTTTAAGGGTAAGTCGCACACACACACACACACACACAGAGAGACGCCTCATGCTCTATTCGAGCGTAAGGCATTTCGACCAATTATAAGTTGTGGTTAACCGCAACATTTATTCAAGAAAATGTTCGGCATATGCCTGACTGGGCGTGCGTGCGAGCGGGCCGGCAATACTGATTCAAGAGCAACGGACTGGGTTGGCTGAGCGAACTCTGGCATCGAGCAGGAGGCGGAATGGAACGGAATGCGAGGGAGAGTGAATTGTGTTTGTGGATATGGAAACTAGAAAGCTGGAAACATTATTGAACTGAGCAAATGCCAACTGCTGCGCACGACTTGCATTTTCATATTATTATTATTATTATTATTATTATTATTATTATTATTATTATTTATTTATTTATTATTTATTTATTTTGTGTATGAATTCAATGAGAAGAGCAGAAGAATTCTATGAAGAGCATTTTCTAAATGCAGGGTAATATCTGGTATGGTCAAATCTTGGCTTCGCTAATTTATTTATTGTATTGAAATAAATCATAAATTAAATTTAAGATGTTTTTAGTATTTGCTGAATTTAAATGTTTAAAAAATTAAACCGAAGCAGAGAATTTATTAAAAAATTATCAAATATAGAATTAAGAAATAATATTACATACCTATTGAAAAAATAAAATAAATATTTTATTTAACTTTATAACTATATATTTAACGCTGCACTGAACATAGAGTTCCAAGTAAAGTGAAAATATAAATAATCAGAGTCTTATAAGTATAGGAAAGAATTTTTTGCATATACTATAAGTCTATATATTTCAAATCTAATTTGCAAAACTAGAAAAATATGTGAGTAAATATAATTGCAGTTGGAGTAACAACGTCTTTGAGACCTCTTCTAATCTAATCTCTTATACCTAGATCAAAGATACTGCCACTTAGCAGTTTACCCGTAAGCCTAGTTAATCTTAACTGAGATAGAAAAGCTGTATTTTAATTTAAAGCTGACAAAATTGAAGCTAGTGACAGGCAAAATGCTCAAACGCTCTTATATGATCTCTTATACTTTGATCAAATTGTGAATTTATCATTCGTGTGTGAATTGAGATGATACAGAGCAAATACCATTATAGTTAGAGCAGAGACTTGGTCTAGCTATTAGAGCAGACTCTATGAGAGCTCTTATAAAATCGCTTATATTTTCATCAGCTTGTTAAATTTGCCTGCAGCCTTATCTCATCTGTCTGTGGAGTTAACTAATACTAAGACCAAATGACCTTGCATAGACTTGGGCTGGCGATCAGAGCAGACTTTGACTAGCGAACAAAGCATAGTCCCTGAGAGTCCCTTATAAAATCTCTTATACTTTTGTCTAATTGTATGATATACCTGCTGCCTTAGCTCACCTGCCTGTGTGCCGAACTAATACTAAGAGTTATTGGCATTGCAAAGACTTGGGTCAGAGCAGAGTGCCTGAGCGTTCTTATAAAATCTCTTATACGTATATGAGCCTTATATCTACAGCCTCATCTCATCTCCATGGGAACTGGAGCAGCAGAGACTTTGACTGGCATCAAGTCTGCGCTCTTATACAATCCCCTCATACCTCGATCACATTGTGAAATTTACGTACTGCCTTATCTCATCTGTCTGTGGCATTAGCATAAAAGGCATAAGCAGCTTGGCTTGGCAGTGCCTTGGCACGTTAAATTAATAGTTTCGCAGGTTGAAACGAATCGCCTTTTGAGTCTCGGCTGCCGAGGACAATATGTTGGAACAGAGGCAGAGGCCACGGGGCAGAGGGCAGAGAGCAGAGGCTCGCCTTGGTTCGCTCACCTTAGCCAGGCAGCCACAGGGCCAACGTAGCGACATTAGTTTGGCGTAAAATCCATTAAAAATCCATTCTAATATATGTCACGCTAAGGCAGCGCATGCCACAGCGCATAATGAGTGACGGGCGGTTGGGTGGCTTGGGTGGTTGGGTGGTTGGGTGGTTGGCCTCAGCTGACAGCTTAAAATAAGATACCACATGCTCTTTGTGCGCTGTCTTTGCACTTTGCTCACTTTGCTCACTTTCCCCAGTTTCCACTTTCCGCAGTTTTTGTCAGTTTTTCGCTTTTCCACTTTACCTTTTGGCTTAAGTGCGACGATGCCATTTTTCAGCGAGCCGCAGAGCGAGCGGAGAGCGGAGAACGCAGCTCGGGCCAGGCCAAGTGGTTGCCACACTAATGAAACTACCAGATTGAGGGACGAGAGCATCTAGCCAAAGCAGCCTCAATATGCTACTGCCGGCGAATTTCGGCATTCTCATCAAGCGAGACAGCAAGCACCCAACGCCCACAGCCCGCCCCCTGCCCCCTGCCCCGCGCATGTTATAGCCGCCGCTTTTTATTGATTTCATAAAATTTTTATTAATAAACATTCGTGAAATATCCTGGCTTCAGAAAATTGAAACACTGCGGAATTTTTTAATGGAAGCAAACAGCTAGCCGACAAAAAAAAAAATACATAGAAGACGAAAAAGAATATAAAAATAATAATAATAAAAAGGCGAAAACGAAATGCAAACCAGCAGCAACAACAATTGAGCTCGAATCAGTGTAATAAAATGTGCCAAGAAGAAGCAGCTGAAGAAGCTGCTGCCGCTGCGCCTCCTCCTCCTCCTCCTGCTGGAGCTGTGTGCAGCAATTAAAATGGCGCTTGGCCCCGTCGGCCAAAGAGACTTCAAAAAATGCCAAAAAGTTCAAATACTAATGAATTATCCTTTATTAGGATAATGTATGATGTGGTTCTCTGAAGAGTTTGCCTCTTCACGCAGCACCAGCAACAACAACTGCAACAACAACAAACAACGTCGACAAGTCGAAAATGTTTCGCTGGCTTTTACACAGACTTACAAGCGAAAAGGGATCCATTCACTATCTAAAGCAGCTTGACCAGAGAGAGGTGAATGGAATATCTTACATTATAATATGTATGCGTATATTCTATAGCTTTATATATAGAACGTATATCCAAGGGAACTCCAGGCCAGAGCGTAGTGTATTGGAAATTCGCTGTGCTTGGCCAGCGCCAAGTTGTTCTTCAGTTGTTCTCGGGCTCTGCGGACTTATCTCCGCCTAGGGTTGCAGTCAGTTGACGGGGGCGGCGATGGGGATGGCAGGAGGGCTGGATTTTGGGGCAACTGCGGCTAGGATACTGTTGGCAATTTATGAAAAGAGCCAAATTAATCAGACTAATAACGAAAACACGCCGACGAAAAGCCGGCTGGGCAAAAAAGAAATGGCTCGCAGAGGCGGATGCGGGTGTGGATTTGTGAGGGATGCAGGAGAAGGGAATAGGGAGGTGGGGGGGGGGGTGCGGATTCCTGCTACGGTAAAGTGCTCTGATGAAGGCAACAACAACCAGCTGCAAAAACTTATGCAAAGTTTTCTTAATGAAAAGATTTACGATGGCAATACTCAAAATTAGCAAAAACTGAGGTTGTGGTAAACAATAAGCGCTGGGACGAGCTGACAGCCAGCGTGAGCAACAGAGCAGCATGCAGAGGGCAGAGGGCAGAGGGCAGGACTGGATAGTAGCTGCTGTTGCCCGGCTGGATACTTATAAAGTTTTTACTGCCAGTGCAGACTCCACCGCCAGCGGTTGAAATAACAAACTTTATGAGAAATTTGTGGACCTTCTTGTAGTTTTTCTGTTCCAGTTTGTTGCGTTGCCGTTGCCGTTGCCGTTGCCGTTGCCGTTTGCTGTATGCGCCTTGGGCAACTGACCAGGGCTGCACTCATTTTTGCGGTCGGCTGTGGGCAGTCGATAGAGCTGGTCGGCCAGTGGGCCGAGCCAGCCCAATTAGCATTCATATTTGAATAAATATACATCTATATGTACATTCAGTCGACCCGATGACCGACGCATACCAAAATTAGAGAGAGAGCATAAAACACCAATCGGAAAGTGAACTAAATATGAAATTAATAAACTGCATTGTTGCCATGACAACGTGCAACCAGATTTTGAGCATTGCGGGCAAGGCTTAGAGCTTAGCTGGCCAGACGCCATTGTGCACGCTCGTCGGAGCGGAGATTATTAAAATAATTCGCATGACATCAGTTCACTTGATTAGAAATAAGAACCTGAACCTGACCGAGCCATGCTCAGCTAACACATACCCCATACAATGCATTAGCTCTGCCCTTGGATACCATCGATAGTCATCGAGGACTAGCGAAAGATATTGGAATAGTAGTAGAGACATCAGCTCACTTTATGTGCAATTGTGAGCTAATTGGCATAGAATTAATAGTGGAGAATAGTAGTAGAATTAGTAGTAGAATTAGTAGTAGAATAGTAGTAGAATAGTAGTAGCAGACATCAACTCACTTGATGTGAAATAACGATGCAGTTGACAGTCCCCAATGAATGGATAAGACATAGTAAAGAATTAGTAGCCGAATTAGTAGTAGAATAGTAGCAGCAGACACCAACAGACTTCATATGAAAATATGATGCAGCTGGCAGTGCCCGGTGAATATGTAGATAAGACATAGAATTAATAGTAAAGAATTAGTAGTAGAATTAGTAGTAGCACACATGCATTTAGTTGATAATAAGCTGGCTAGCTGTGCTCGACTAACAAATACCTATTACTTTAATGCTATCGAGAGACTTGGAATAGAAATTTATCGGAAATCAGTTCAGTTGATTTGAAATTTTGATCCCGTTGGCGATGCTCGTTGAATAGATTAGACATTGAATAAGCAGTAGATCACATTTAAACAGTATGCCAATTCACTTTATTAGAAATAAGAAGTTTGCCAAGCAATGGTGAACTGATCTATAATACTTGATGACTATCAAGAGAAACGGAAATAGTAGTAGAACAGAGATTTAGGTCATTCTTATAATATAAATTGACTTTTACATTGCAATGCATTATTAGTGGCTATCGCAAGAAACCTAATTAGTAGTAGAACAGACATTCAAGTAATTCGCTTCTAATAAATTCATAGCTCGACTAACAAATACCGCATACTTTGTGACAATCAAGCGATGAGAAATTTATGGTGCTAGTATTAACATTTAACATTATTATTATTTTATTAATAATACTTTTGTATATATATGTATATATAATTATACATCCATTCAGGGTTTTATTTCCATACCAATATGAATATGAATGTAAATATGAATATGAAACATTAAAACGTTTTTTTGACTACAGATTGCATACGTATGACGAGAAGTATAGTACGGTACATTCTAGTTTAGCAATCGTAGATATATGAGATAATTTATATATCATATAACGACGGTCCCTTATATACGGTATCAAAAAATTGCTCGTATATCTGAACGGAAGTAGAACAATTAAGGACTTCAAGTATATCATATACATAGATATTATATGTGTATTAACTAGTATCTGCCTAAGTTAAAATAGAGTTGTTTATTTTTTTCAAATTTTCTCAATGAGATCTGCGCTCATTCAGCTCACCTGCAGGGTATATCTATATATAGTGTATATCTATTAATAAAATGATAATTCTAGTACTTATTCAAGAAAAGCCGCAATTTATTTTGATTTCTGAAAATAATAGTATTTATTTAATACTATAAAATTTGTGCTTAAAGTCGCGTATGTATCAATTCACAATTTCTTAACTGCTACAAATTGAATTGAATTTCTTCTCAATATATTGTTTTTTTTTTTTTTTTTTTTTTTGTTAAAATCGATTCCATGGAATGCCACAAATACCACTTCCTTCAGCCCGCACCCGAAAACCCTTCCACACGAGCAGCAGCAGCAGCAGCATAAATATATACATATATAGAGCAAAAAAGAAGGGTTAAAACAATAGAAAATGTTGCCAGCGACAATGTGAACCAGAATTGCGACGAGTGGTTGGGTGCTTACAGTTGGAGTTGAAGTTCGGATCGGAGTTGGGGTTGGAGTTGGAGTTGGAGTTCCAGCTGGAGCTGGAGGGCTCAAGCCTCGCCAAACAATTCTTTATGTGTATTACGCTGGGAACGTTTTTAACGGCCCGTTCAGCTGTTGTTCTATATAGTATGCCACGTTTTGCCTCACCGCCCCCTGCCACCGTCTGGCGGCTGGGCGAGCCAAATCATTATTACAACAACAATGAACTCTAAACGCTATTGCTACGCTGTTGCTGTTGCTGTTGCTGCTGCTGCTTCGACTTCTGCATCTGTTTTCAGCGCCGTAAGCCGTGCGCCCCATTTGCTCGGCATTTTTCAACTGCTGCAGTAGTGCCTCGTCCCCTCCCGTCGCGTCTCGTCCCGTCCTGCTGCTCCTCAGACGAACCCAGTGCGGACATCGAATCCTTTCGTTCATAAATCAAGTCTTTGGTTTAATTAAATCTTGTGTTGGCGGTAAAAACGCTGAAAGAAAAAAGCCAAAAGAAGCAAACAAAACAAAAATCAGTTAACAATGCTCTAGCACGACTAAAATATACCCTATACACACTAGCATTCGCTTAACAGCTCAATGAGCATTTAGAGGATATTAATTGTTAGAGATATTTGAATTATATTAATTTTTTTTTTTTAATTTTTTTTTTGAAGGTCAACATTGACGTAGTGTTATAAAGTCCCACTCAAAGGCCAAAGTGTGAGCCAAGTACTGTACATAGCCGAAGGCGCTCATGGTGCAGGAGACAGACTGTTGGGAGTGACTGTTAGGAGCCCAGTTAAGGCAAAGCCAACACAACGTCACGTTATAAAATTTCGCCGTGGTTGCCCTTCTCACATTTTCTTTTTCTAGCTCATTTCCGCTCTTTGGTCTGGCTGCTGGAATTTTAGGCTCTGCAATTGAAATTAAGTTTTGTTGTTGTTTTTTTTTTCTGTTGTTGCCATGGACTTAATAAACCTGATGTGAACTGGTACGGTAACACATATTGCTCTATAATACTTTAATATTTTGTCACATCATCTCTATAGAACAGTTTACATATTTATTGAAAATGTATTAGATGAGAGCCTTAATATCGCATGTTTTAAGGAAAACAAATATGGTTATTTACGATATATTTTTATAATTTTTCATGTGTATAGAACAATGCAAGACAAGAAGAAATAATAATTAATATATGTATTTTAAATAATTTTTAAAAAACATTTTCATCCAGGCAAATTGTGTCAATGGAAAATCCAATCGATATCGTAGAAGAGTTATTAAAGCTCAAGTTAAAACAATAATATATATTTGTTCACATATTTTGGGTTATCGATTATTGATATTATATGGAGATTATTATTCGATTATTACTGGATTATTAGACTTTTATCCAAAGAAAGCGAGTAAGTTGCAGTCGGGTGCAACCGACTGCGTGATACCTTGTTCGCATTTTGCATTTGTACCCTGAACCTACTGAAAATGGGAAAATGTAAGTGGTATACGCATATGAATTTGGATAAATAACTTGATAATTGATACATATATTTATCGATAGTTTTCTGATAAAAGATCTAGCATACAGATGGCATATCAGTCTATGTAATGCTTGTAATATATATTCTAGATTATTGTAAAAATAAAAAAAGAGATAATTCAAGATTTCTCATTCAATTAAGCGCACAAAATTGTTCTCTGCCTTGATGTTATCTTGCAGATGTCTTAGCCAAGAATGGAGTTGTTGGCTAATGAATCCATTGTCTTATACGGTCAATCTGTGCCATCAGCTGAGCTGTACACAAGTTTTGTTTAAAGCACATATAAAATTTCGCTGGCAGTTCAGGGCGCTAAATGGGAAAATTGCTATGAAATTGAATATTGTTGTTCACGGGCGCTAAAGACAGGGAACGGGGTTAGCTTCTGCTATTGCCGTTGCTGGAAATAGCAGAGCAAGCACAGTGTAAAGAAAGAAGGTGGGGGGTAAGGGAGAGCGAGCATTTAAAGTCACGGAACTAAAATGTGAGAAACCGAAGAGCGACAACAAGTGATGAAATATAGTGAAAACCGAAAGGGAAACGTAAAATTGAATGCAGGACACGTTGCAGGATTTATGGCCAGCAGAAGCAGCCGCCAAACCCAGACTAATAAACACTGAGAGCGAGAAATTAACACGAGAGCGAGGCGGTGCCAGGGCGTGGATGAGGGAGGGAGCAGGAGGGCGAGGACAGGACAAGACACGAAACAGCAAAGTGGCTGGGAGAATTATAGGCAAATGCCAACGGCATTTTGGCCAAATTTTACGTGATGCAATGTGCTGACGGGTTGCCAATGGGAGTTGAATGCTGGAGTTGAATTCGGATCTAGATTTCGTATTTCCCATCTCGCAGCTCGCAGCTCGCATCTTGGATTTGGACCTGGTGGTTGACTTGGCGATTCGGCCGTGCGGCAAAGGGCAAATGAAACGAAACGAAATGTAATGAAATCCTTTACCGTAAGAATTTCATGGACGTCAACACGTGCTCGCTGCGAGACAGAGCCGTTGACAGCGCACTCCCGCACTGGCCGCAGTCACAGGCCCCTTTACCTTTTCCCCTTTCCCTTTTCCCCTGTATCTGGCACAACTTATAACAATTTCTAATTCATATGTTGCCAAGGCAGCGGCCGGCTCGAGACCCGGGCTCGATGATTTATGGTGGACGCACGCGAATACGAAATGAAAGGCGATGCCACGTCCTTGGATGGCCTCAGCCTCAGCCTCAGCCTCAGCCTCAGCCTCAGCCGCAGCCACAGCCCCAGCTTCAGCTTCGATGTCTGCTTCGGCTTTGGCTTCACTCTGTTTAATCATTCAATAGGCAATTTGTTTGGCTCACTCGCCGAATGCATCGAAATGAAATGAAATGAAATGTTTTACACATTAGACGCCGAAGTCTTGGGCTCGCTTGGCTCTGGTCATGCATCTTCAGCAAGCATATTTAATATCATTTGTCTTGCCTACGGGCTCCAGTGTGCGGTTTGAGTGCCCATCCCACGCCCACCACCCACCACCCACCACAGCCCACAGCCCACAGCCCAGCCCTGGCCAGTGTCTCATGTGTGGCGGGGGGCGGGGGGTTGAGGTCGGTTGTGATTTATGATTATCAAAGTATTTGTTACCTTTATGCCCAAGTTATTTGCTCGCACATAAATCATTTCGCTGACCCAACTTTGGCGCTTTGATTAATTTCTTCAATTGCTGTCGCGATTGGCGCCTGCGATTGCCCATTGGCGGCCCCCTTCTCCCCTCTCCCGTGTGCCACAGTGTTAACGGCAAACATAACTCAAATCAAATCAAGCGGTCAACAGGCAACGCACAAATCAGCGCGGCAAACGCTGCTCGAATTTATTTTTATTAGCCAATAAAGTCGAGCGATGAGTATAGAAAAAATTATGTGTGCAACTAATACATACATTAATATTTAATTAATATATCTGTTACAATTAAGTCATATAATACTATTGATTTTCATATATACAGTGAGTAACATATTCGTTTTTTTTTTTTTCTCAACTTTTTTCCGGTTTATGTATAATCTTTGTTTGTTATGTCAAATATATTGATATATAACTTCACCTTTTTACTGGCGTTTGAAGTTGAAAAAAAAAAAAAAAAAACGAATATAAACGAATATCAATTTTACTCACTGTATGTCATTATTTTTTAATAATATTTTTGTATTTCATATATTTATTATAATATTATTATATTTAGTAATATTTTTGTTATGATATGATTTATATATGATATCATATTATAATATTTATTCTGCTAGTATATATAATACTAGTATATATAATATTCAATATATTCATGTTAATTTTATCATATTATAATATTTAATCACCTTTATTAGCAATCGATTGAGATTCTGTTAATGTTTCTTATTTACTTATTTTTGTTTTTATATTTTATTTTATATTTATGTATATTTTTATTGTATTTTATTTATTTATTTTTGTTTTTATATTTTATTATATATTTATGTATATTTTTATTACAATATTTTAGCGCTTTTTTTTGGATTTTATAAAACTTATATAGATTAGATTTACTATATATGAAATGAATTTTATGGCAACGAGCTTCCATATCTAGGGAAGCAGGAGGATTACATCTTTTGGCTGACAGCTTTAGATAAGTGCAGCGCGGAACTCAATGCTCATCTCACAGAATAAGTACAAGCCGCATAATACGGAGAATAATCGGATTCCATAAAATCAATAACTACATTAATATAAAGAAGATATGCTAACTGATACGATTTAATGCCCATCAGCTTACGATCTTAACAGCTTAGCTGTTTTGCTGCTCAGGCATGAAAATACAATCATGAAGTATTATAGCCGAAGCCCTCTATAGTCTCAGTGCTCTATTAGTATAGAGTATATATTTAGGTATATGATAGGTAGGTAGTGCAAAAGGTAGTGCAATAAATAAGAGACACATGTATATACCTCTCCAGCAAGTGCTGAGCTTTACTTACTCAATATTGAATTTGAGTGAGTCCGAAGGATTGGCCTGAGTCACATGTGTTCAAGGATCTTCGAGCCGAACTCAAGTACACATATATATAAAACTTTCTCTGAGAACAAATAAATGAAGCTCTTGAGATTAACAGAAACTCAGAGAGGTATACTATCTTGATTGGCTACTCTCACTCACTCTCTTTCTCTCTCTCTCTCTCTCTCTCTCATTATACTATTTATCACATTAGCAATCTATGTTATAGACATAAAATTTGACTCGCTCAACTGGTCAATCAGGCAAATTTCGGGTAGGGAGACTAGAGCTGTGGCTGCACTGGCAATGCCTAGAGGTGAATTCAGCGCCATGAATTATATATTTGGATTTATTTGAGGCCAAGTAAAACAAATGACCCAACAATCGTCGCCGTCTTCGGAAAACGCACATTAAAAAAAGGCCGGAGCGAAAAGCAAACAGAACACAATCAAAATGGGGGAATGAGAAATGAAGTGCAGAAGCAGGCGACGAAGAAGGCGAAGGCGAAGGCGAAACAGCGCAAATAAATAAACGACAAAACACAAAGCATATTAGGCTAAGCTACTTGCGATTTCCGTTACATGCCCGCCGGCCAGGGCCTGGGCCAGGGCCAGGGCCAGGGCAGCTGGCTATAAAAATCCGGAAGCTGATTAGCCTTCCGCCGTACCCAGGCCGGCCGAGAGGGCTGCCCGGGTGGTTGAGTTTTATGAGGTACAAAAATTAACAACGCCTTTGGGGTTGTCTTGAGGCGGCCAGCGACGACAACAACAAAAAACAACAAGAGAAAAAAGTTGCCAAGTCTCATAATCGAAATTGGTCACAGGTGGCCCCCAGCAGCAGTTGACCAATACCAAATACCATGGCCCCCGACCTGCTCCGCCCCGCCCCGTCCCGTCCCGCCCCTGAACCCATTTTCCCAGCTTCGACCCCACGGTCCGACTTGACTTATTGAAATTAAATGTGCTGGCCAGCAGATAATACCCATTTAAGGCGTGTTTAGTTAAGTTGAGTTTGATTTGGGTGCTACAAGCTGCGTCCGCCCCCTCCACCTCCTCCGCCTTGGCCATTAGTTGGCATTTACTTGAGTCCCAATCCCAGTCCCAGCCCCCCCTTGGGGAAGGGCCGCCCAGACGGCTGATTATATCAACCCGCACACAGTGTCTCGCTTTCACTGAGACTGCCTAATGTAAGCCGAGTACTTGGTAGGTGGAATAAACATATTGAACGGGGCTAAGGCTGCCGCAGTTCGGGGAGTGCTCGACTAGCAGCTGCCCTGGCCAAGGTATGGCTAGAGCTGGATTTAGGCTAATGCATATCTCACAATATTTGGTCTGTAGCTATTGATATTTTCTGAGCTTGTACAGGTCCTTAGGTATAGACAGAACTCAGACAAGAACTCTTCACCGATGAAGTGAATCACTCCTGCTTGTTACAGATATTCTGATTAAACTGGTTAGCTCTGCATAGACATTTGTGCTCAGAGATTATTTTCCGACTGCTCCAAATATTTCCGGCATACATATATATACATATATATGTTTATAGACTCTTCTGCAAACATAGTTCTAGAAGCACTTGCTATATATAATATCATACAAACAAATGAATTAGTGATTGAATCTATGAAATAATTGAACTAAAAATTAAATAATAACAACTTAAAGTCAGATAGAGCCGAATGTATTTAACGGAAAATACATTTTGAGTACAGCAAATGTAGATAAGATTTCAGAAATATATTCTGAGCTTAAGGCTCTATAAAGATATACGATATAAACTGAAATTAAGCACAAGCTCTTCAAGCATTTAACTTTAGTGTTATATACTCATTATAAGATTAACGTATATTTTATTATAATGTATATTAGCATATACTCTATTGTATTATTAAAGCACATTGAATAATTATGTTCACATACTTTCATATTTTACATCACTTATACATATATATGTACATATATATAAATATAATAAAATCTATACAATAATACTAATTCCTTTTAATTAATCGAATATATTTGGTAGATACCAAAATATTACCGAAATAAATCCTTAAGTGAATCATCTGCTCAATCTCAACTAAGACTCAAAAGTCGTTCCAATCGAATAAGAGCCTTAAAGAAAACTGATTGCAAGGCTGGAAGAGCTAGAGGAGTATCATATTGACAAGTTCCAGTCTAGACCAACTACTGCTTAATAGACGTCGCCATTTCTCTACACATTCGTTTTCGATAAGAATTGCAGACAGGCAAAAAAAAAAAAAAAAACAAAAAAATAAAAATGAAAATGAAAGGGAGTGAAATGTCGCACTAAGGAGTAGGAGAATTTTACACAGAATGACAAACAAGTTTGAGAGATAGATGGACAATACACTCTTGAAGCTCGTCAGCGGACACTTTGTCCACTAAGCCGAAGTGAACCCCAGACGACAAGCTGACACCGAATGTGTCAGGGCAAGCTGAAGACGGCCTGACATGCTGGGCGCTCGACTCAACTCGACTCGACTCGACTCGCCTCGACTTGACTTGCCCCGCCCCACCCCGCCACGCCACGCCTCGTAGCTGTTGTAAATTTTTAATCAAATCTGCGAGACGACAGCAGTCATTAATTTTCCTTCCGTGTCCAAGATTGTGGCCATTTTTCTTTTGGGCTTTGTCACGCCCGCTTCGACTACCTTTGTCACATTTGCATGTTGGGCCAAAATCTGCAGCTCGTAGATAAGGCTGACCACAAGCTGCTAAAGGCGAGCAGACATTGCCGATTGCTTATCTCCTAGAATGGACCGAGCCTTAAAGTTCCAGCTGCCTTGAGGAAATTGAACTTGTTTCTATATATGTACATACATATTAATAATTAAGCTGATGAGAGGCAAGTTAATAATGTTCTATGTATATGTGTATATTCATAATGTGTGTATATTCATCATCAAATTTACTATATATAATTAAGACGAAGACGATGAGAGCCAAGCTCATAATTATCTTTGCATGTATCGATTAATCATAAGATACACAATAATCGATTATTTTGCTTCCATCGGAGATTTAATTGAGTGGCAAAAATAATTGCGTTTGAAATCGACAATCGATTATTTCAAAAAATAATCGCGCCGGTCTCCAGAGTGTCTTCGCGAAATAGCACCAGGTAATTCAAGGCGGGCAAAACGCTATTTGCCTAATGCGGGTGCTAGGGTTACGGAAATGAAAAGGAGATTAACCATCCTCATCTGTCGAGGTTATTGTTTCTGATTTCTAGACTTAAATTAATGAACGCAAACATTTTTTCAGCAAGAAAACAAATAAATAAAAATAAAAATAAAATAGAATATAAAATAATATACAATTTAAATATATAGAAAAATTAGCTAAAAAATAAAATCATTGGATTACTGGATTAATCGATTATTTATCGTCGTTTAATTGAAGTTAATAATCGCTTATCTTAAATTAATAAAAAAAATTAAATAAACGATTAATAATTGTTCTTGCTTCGGCAGAACATATACTAAAATTGGAACGATACAGAGAAGATTAGCGTATATATTTGCCATCACTATATGTATGTAAGTATATATGTAAGCTCATCAAATTGTATTATGCATATATTTATCAAAATTTTCAACAGAGACCTTCCTTGAGTACACTGTCTGATTTTTATACATATCGTCGCATTCCCGCGAAATAATCGTATGTCGATAAATGTAATTTTAAGGAAGTTTTTTTTTTTTTTTAATTTATTTATTGTTTGTACGCTTAAATTAAAATTGATTTTTTCCCGAAACTAGAGTGATATGTTTCGCATACGCTTTCAGCATCCATATGCATAAAGAAAAAGTCGAGTCATAGAGCCGAAGAAGGCCTCAATCTTAGACTGACTTCACTTCTACTACTGTTATACCATTCTATGACTATTATTTCTGTGAGAGTGCAGAAACAGCAGAATCTCGGCTGAATCTCGTCAGAGTCTCAGCATATCTCATAAGATTTTACAAGCAAAGAAATATGCCCACATATACAGATGTATGCATGTACATGCACGTTTGACTTTTGTGCTTCACGATAATTCAGTTTACGCCCTTTTGGGGGCCGCAACAACATTACTTAATATGGCCAAATAGTTTTGGGCCAAAGAGTGAAACATATGCCGCTGACACATGGCCGGAGCAGCAAAGGCGGGCCATACGATATGGAGAGACGTTGGGCGGCCATGGGGCCCGATGTTGGACTGGATAGATGGATGATGGCATTTCGGACATTGATAAATCACATATGTGTACTTTTCTATAGAAAGCATGGTACGGCGCCACATGCCGCTCTATCGCGGGCTATTTGAAAACGCGACGTTGCAAACAAACCAGTGTACCTCAACTAAGTCCCCCGCTGGCCCTCTCTCTCCCACACACACACACACACACACACACACACACACACGCACATGGCCAAATTCAACAATTTTCTGCAGCGACATCAAATTACGAACTCATTATTGTTAGCGACGACAATGGGCCTTGGCCATGGACACAGCCAGCGTCCCGTGTCCAGTGTCCAGTGTCCCGTGTCCGTGGGTCCATCGTCCATCCAGGGTTCGTTGGTGCTGTTGGTGTTTGCATTGGCGCGAATTTTGCCAAAAATTCGTTAGAGTCGCGGGGGCGACGCGGGGCGTGGCAGCATGTGCTATGTGTTTTGGGATATTTGTTGACGTTGATAGCGAACTTTTGGGTGGGTCAACTCGTTGCGTTGCATTGCGTTTCTTTTATTTCTCTTTTCTCTTTTTTTTTTTGTATTCTGGCTTCAGCTCTATTTTTATTTTCATTTTCATTTTCGCTTCTTTTTTTGCTTTTCTAAATTCTGCTGTTGTTTTTGGCTCTATTCTTGTTTTGTTGCGGAGCTGGGCGTGTAAAACGCATGTTGAAAACGTAACGACACCCAAAACGTACCCACATCAAACTGACCAAAA
Organism: Drosophila mojavensis; assembly: GCF_018153725.1. Classification (NCBI taxonomy): domain Eukaryota; kingdom Metazoa; phylum Arthropoda; class Insecta; order Diptera; family Drosophilidae; genus Drosophila; species Drosophila mojavensis. Next base: position 16,475,343 of record NW_025318667.1, on the reverse strand, counting down.
TGCATGGAATGCCTACGAAAATTGTAAAGCCGGCGAGCACGCCCAGCTCCGGCTCCAGCTCCGGCTCAGGCTCAGGCTCCAGGTCCGGCAGCAGCAGCAACAGCAACAGCAGCAGAGCTGCGCTCATTAAATGACACTCACAGCATGTGAGCCAAAAATTGCACGCTATAATGCACAGGACGCGCGAGCGAACGCGTATATGTGTGTGTGTGTGTGCGTGTGAGTGGGTTGGTGGTTGGTATGGAGCTCATAAGGGGCGTGGCGTTGCATAATTTTAGTTGCGCCATCGTAGGCACCGAGAAGCTATGCCCTGGCACCCATACAAACGCCAATCCCTAGCCTCTACTCCTGCTGCTGCTGCTCCTGCTCCTGCTGCTCCTGCTCCTGCTGCTGCTGCTGCTGCTCCACATAAACCTACAATTTCTATTGCTTGTCACACGCAGAACGCAGAGGGTGCTTTTGTTTTACGCAAAACTCGCTCCGCCGACCCCTCCACGATGCCCTCCAGCATGCATATACCTTCTCTTCAGCATAAGCACTCTCAGCTTGCGACCTCACAGACCCAAGTCTAACTTATTGTTCTGAAAAAATCCAACATTTAATAAATATTATGATAGATACATACATATATCAAGTTCTACATATTTATGAAAACCAAACAAAAAATACAATAAAATAATTCAATAATTCCTGCGATGTAGCCAGGCTTGCGCTCAGTTTCCCTTAGCCTTATTAACAGCTTTAAGGTAACTCTTTCAATTGGAGTCTTCAATATGGCTTAGAGAGAGCATCTCACATATTCGCTCACATATTGCAGAGTATTTGCTGTGCGCATATCTCGCTAATTGCGTTTGCTTCTAGTTTAGTTTTTGGCATCGAGTTTTCGTTTACGTATTTTCTCGTTTTTCGTATTTGCGAAAAACCGTGAAAATTACATGCCGCTGACGCAGCGGCGCCGTCACTCATGATGAGGCTGCTCGGTTTTTTGGGTACGGCCATCCGCCTACATTCTCGGCTAGGGCTTGCTGCTCCTGCTGCTGCTGCTGCTGCTGCTGCTGCTCCTGCTGCACTTTTATTTTCGGTCATTTTATTCGCGACGCGCTGATATGGCACGAAGTTGTCCCAGACCGCAACATCGCATGTTGTAGGTGCGCCAATGACGCTGATTTTGTTCCTGCGCACGGGCGACACATTATTAACAGTTCCTGTGACAAAGCGCGGGCCCCGACTGCAGCTGAGTGGTGTGGGCGTGTCTGTGTGTGTGCGTGTGTGTGCTTGTGTGTGTGTGTGTTCGGCATGGATAACTCTTGGCATGGTCAGGCAGAGATGGCTGCAATGGGAACGGGCAGAGCACCGCCACCTGTCATATTACGGACAACGGACAACGGAGTAACCAGGCGACGTTGCTGTTGTTGCTGTTGCTGTTGTTGTTGTTGTTGTTGTTGTTGTTGTTGCTGTTGTTGCTGTCCTTTGCCGGCTGTTTGCTGTCCAACAAAATGTTTTGTGGTTCCCATTGCCCGTTGCAAAGTTTGTGCCTCCGGCTGGTTGTTTATTTTAGATACGCAGCAACATCTCTGCAACTGCAGCTGCAGCTGCAACTGGGACTCATTGCCAAAATGAGTCTTTAATGGTGGAGCACAATTATGTAAGTGTCTCGTTGACTCTGCCAATGCATCAAGATCGCTAAATGTAGCAGTTAATACTAAATGGGAACTGAATCTGAAATGGAGTAATTACATATGATGAAAGCAGATCGAGTCCAATCTCAACTGAATGCAAGTTTTGTGTATTCGAATTTTTTTTTTAATTTTTTATATAATATTAAGCAAGTTTTGTACGCTTGCAATGTCAACTTAATTTTAATCATAAGAAATGATCAATATATAGATTAAATGTTTTGTATATGGAATAGATACATATATTATTTAAATGCGATGTGTACAAAAATAAAAAAAAAAATATTTAGGAGGTATCTTGTAGGGAGATAACAATGATGGCACCTGGACAGATTTAATGATAACATTCGGATATCTTAATCATGGCACTTTCTGATTGAAGACATGTTGAGTGGGTTAGATATAATTTCTACATATACAGAATATTTAATTGCTGGAATATTCGATTATCATTCAAAATACATATTGGGTTCAAGCTGTCTCTAGATTCTTCAGGATAAACAATGGTCCAACAACCACAAAAACGATTAATGAAAGCAAATATAAGCAATATGTTCTCATATATGTCTACGATCAAGTTCCAATTGTTTACGGAAATATAATCCCTAAGCACATAGAATATATATGTTTCCTTAGATTGTATTACAAAATATTAGGGCTTGTCCATATTCGACGGACCCTTCCGGCAACCCTATATCTTTTCACAAAGACGTCAGATTGCTTAATATACTTTTTTTTTAAATTTGTATTTAATTTAAATAATATATTTCCTTAAATTTATACATTGTATATGGGCTCGAATTTCCTCTGAAATGCTCAGGATAAATAATTAGATCGACGAACTGCAATCAGTACTTCTTGTTAATTCCTGAGAGCAACATATATGCATTTAGGGCCAACTACAATAATTGTTTACATATATTAACTCAAATCTAATCTCATGGAATATAGAATAGTTATTTTTGAGACTCAAAATAGTTGCAGTACAAAAGTTTCTTCGTTCCGTCAGTTTATGATGGTTTCTGACAATTGTCACGAGCTAGTGGGATTTACCTAAGGGACCTACTCTCATATACATATTTACATACAATCAAATCCCATAGGCAATCAGAGTCTAACTATTATCATAATATTAAAATATTTCCCTATTTCCTGCCGCCATTCAAACTGTGCCCACACATGACGCACCAACCTACGGCAGAGAGAAAAGGACATCGCATTTCGAACGAGGGACATATCCCAGGGAACTTAATGTCTCGTGTGGAAATCATTAACAAATGGCATAGAATTAAATTTGGCTTATGAGTTGGAACTGACAAATCGCCAGCAGGGAAGATATGGCTGGCTACGAAATTAACATGCTAAAGTAAATGAGGCAACAGTCCCAGGACCTCACACGCACACACATACACACATAACATTTGGGACAAAAAGTGTAAAAACGTGAAAGGCAGAAATTAAAAATGAATAACATAAAATAAGGCAGACTTGGGTAGAAGGAAAATGTAATACAGAGCGGGCATTGCAATTGGAGTTGGAGTTGGAGTTGGAATTGGAATTGGGTTCAATGGGGTTTGAGCGACAGCCGGTTGGACCTAAGCATAAGCAGGGCTGTCGGAAGCAAATCAACACGTCTGGTTGGGCCACTACCCACCGGGCACTCGATCTCAGTCAAGAGCATTGTATGCGTGCGTGTGTGTGTGTGTGTGTGTTCTTCTTGGGGTTGTTTCATTTTAAATTGGTCGTCGTCGTTGTCGTCTTTATGTCACCTTTGACACCGTCTGGTCATTGGCATGACGAGGCATCCAAGGCTGGCGCACAACTTCTTGTCGGAATTGGATTGCTGGCTGTAATGGTGGCTGCCAGCTAGCTGGGACAGCGGCAATGACGTCGTCCTGGCGACCATTCAGTTCCAGCTCAAGCTCACAATAATGACAGGAAGTTGGCTGGCTGGCTGGCTGGCTGACTGGCAAAACCATCTTAAGAAACGATAATGACAACCTAATAAACTGTTGCCCCCAACAACAAGGCAGCAGCAGCAGCCAGCAGGAGCAGCAGCAGGAGCAGCAAAAGCTGCGCATCAGTTTGAGGTTTGAGCCGCTAGGAAAGACATACACCGCAGCTCATACAGGGCTGAGCGCGTGGCGCTCAAGCGTTAAATAGAAAACTTTATGTCTGCTTCGTTACCTGGCAACACTTCCCTTGGCCCTGGCGACATCAATTGAAGCACCTTTGCGACACACACGAGTCATGTCGCTCACTCAAGCACACACCCACACGCATACGCGCACACGCACACACACACACACACACACACACACACACCCACACATATCGGCTGCTCATTGCAATAAGTGGGCTTTCAATTAACATACTGCCTCCTGCCTCCTGCCTCCTGCCTCCTGGCGCCGTCTCCTGCATTCACATTCCTCGATGACACTCCACGCGTAAGCAATTTGACTTCAGGTCATTATTAACGCCTTCAGTTGGCGCCTGCCGATGCGTTCGGCCACCAGAACCAGAACCAGAACCAGCTCCAGCATTCAGATATCACAGCAGCCTGCTAATTATGCCATCATTAGAGAAACACGCACACACACACGCACACACACACGCACACACATGTGCACACATGCAATAAATTGAAATGTCATTGTCTCCGGTTATGCGACAATTTGCGGATAGATTGCGTTGATGTGAGGGCCACGCCCACCCCACCTGCTGTGTATGTCCTCCCTTACCCAGCTGGAGCCACACTGTTTGCTGTCTATTATGATTCGCCTGTCAAGCTGTCTGTCTGTCTGTCTCTCTGTCTGTCTGCCTGTCTGTCTGTTTCTCTGCCTATCTCTGAGCAAGTGTGCATATCTTTAATTGTCAAATTTTCGCACACCAATTAAATGATTTTCCGCTGTTAATTTCTGCAAATTATCGCAATTATATGCGATTGAAATTGTTGTTGCAGCTGCTGCCCCAGCCTTAAATTGATTATAAACAATTTATGCTGATTACGATATGATTTATATCAATTTTTGGGCATAACTTTGATGGCTTACCTGAACTAGCTTTGACTCTGGCCTTGGCTATTGCATAGTCACCTGATGTAGAAAAATTACATGTTTATCTAAGATCTAAGCTCATATGAGATGAAAGCAAAGTTGAGGCATTTGGATACATTAGCTCATGACAATTGATTTCTAAGGCATAATGAAGCTATACTTAATAATGATTTGGATTGCCAGAGTTTATTATTCATGATATATAAACCCAATAAAACCCATTGGAAATGCGAAATATATCATATATATCAGGTTATAAAGATTCTCTGTAAATGGAAAGATGGAGGCGTGGTAGATCACATAAATAATATACTTATATTAATATTTAAGAACTAAATATTAATATAATTTTTTTCATAATTATGGACAGTTCGGTTCCTTTATATATGAAGAGTAAAATGAGTGGAATAACAGGAAAATTAGGGGTATCTCATAGACGGGCAGCCCTGACTAGAGCACACTTAAATTTTAATCAACGACTGCTAGGCAATTTTATATTTACCAAGAATAATGTAGTATATATTTCAAAAAATAAAAAAATTAATCTAAAACTCTGTACTGTTCAGTATATTATATGATAATCCTTGTCGACCAACTCTATTTCAATTCATCGATTATACAGCCTACACCAAAAACCTTTTGTCTTAATATATATTTTTTTTATTATTTATAATTATTATTAATATTACTATTATTATTATTATTTATTTTAATTTTTATTATTATTATTATAACTTATCTTAATTTTTTAATTTTATTTTTATTTTTATTATTATTATTAATTTAAAAAAATTCTTCTTCTTCTTATTATTATTGTAATTAATTAAACATCATTGTTTCATCGAGCTGTCTTAATTATTTCTAACAGAAATAAAATTCTAAAAGAATTAAATTTTTTATTAAAATACTAAATAAATACTTGTGTTAAATTGAGATAAAATTTTTTGAAACATAGCTGAATATTTTCCATGCAATATATCAAAGTAACTGTGAATGAGTGTTTCGAGCAGCATTTCCCAGGGCTCAGTTGCATTAGCTGCTTTGTCATGATTATTAGACTTTCTTTTTTTCTTTTTTTTTTCTTTTGGGTCTGCTTGGCTAATTATGTTATTTATTTAAATCTGTCAGCGTAATTTAATATGCGCTTAGCGCTCATTTATTATTCGGCAACTGGAACCGAATTGAATGGGCCAAAGTGCATGCAAATGCCCAAATTCCTAGATCCCACAGACAAAGCGTGAGAGAGAGAGAGCGAGCGAGGGCGGATGAGTGAAAGAGAGAGAGAGAGAGAGAGTATCGCACCCATATCCCAAGTACGTATGTATGTGATGCCCTTTACCGGTTGGTTAGTCTCACTGTCTTTCAGCAGCTTCGGCTGGCGTTTTTCGCTTTCAAGTTTGCCCATTAATTTCAACTTTTTATTTGCCAGCTTTCTATGCACAGAGCCAACTTGCAAGACCCGGCTATAAATTCGGCCGGCCCGGTTTTAACCCCTTAAATTAGGGCTGGGGGGGTGAGCAGCGAGGGGGTGAGGCGGGAGCGCCGTGCAAAAGAAATACGAATTAATTTTCTTAAAAGCTTTTCTTGGCGGCGCTGATTATCTGACCAGCTCGCTCCCACTCTCTTCCACTCTCCCTCCCTCACTCTCTCTCTCTCTCTCGCACACACATACGCTTCTCTGTTTATTTGCTGTCTGGCTTTCTGGGCGTTTGCCAGCTACTGAAAGCCTCTGATTATTCCCTGAAATTAATTTATTTATTTCAAATTTATTTTGCATTTTAATTGAAATTTTATTAACGAAACTTGATACGCTACTTAAGAAACTATATACAATTTTTATAATTTTTATTTATTTTTTCATATTTTTTTTTTTTTTTTTATAATTGTGCTTAGATTTATTTTTCAAATATTTTGTGATTTATATATGTATTTAATTAATTTTAATAATATTTCTTTTTTATAAATATTTTCTTTGCGCAAAAAAAAAATTGTATTTCCTTATAGACTTAACGAATATTTGCAATAGTTTTAGGGAGCATAATAATACATATGTTCAATTTCTCAATTTACACAGATTGGTAACTCTATATATATATATGTATAATGTGTATATGTGTGTGTGTGTGTGTGTCAGTGTTTGTTTACATATAGTACCATAATAATTACCCAAAGCCTCGTTCAACAACTACAATTGGGCAATGCTAATTAGTTTAAATTCGATATGTGATCCGGCTTAATCTAGACCTCTAAAAAAAAAAACACACATAAATTTTACACACTGTGCGAGGGGCGTTCAAAGAGTTATGAGTCTAAGCTGAACTTGTGAGAAATCAATGGAATAGGTTTAACTCGTGGACATTTCCGTTTCTAGGTTTAGCTTTACCTACTTCAAGATCTTTCGAAATAAAAACTCTTGAAAATCAAACTTAGCTCGAAGTTGACAACTTGAACCTTTAGACTTTTAGAACTGCTAAATATGCTGTGCCTGTGATATGAAATGCTCGTCTGCTAATACTTGAGGGGCAGCCCTCGCACGCTGCGATATGACCTAAATTCACGATCCAATGGCCGCTGCACCAGCTACCGCTACGGCAGCGCTCGTTCCCTCTGTCCTTGTCCCGCCAGGCAGGTGCCCAGCAAGGCGGCCGCCAGTCGCTAGTACGGACGCCAGACGTCCGCTGTCGGCTTGGGCGTGCGCGTCCGTATTGGTCCGCCGGCGCCGCTGGAGCCGCTGGCCGATCGCGACGTGGTGCTGACATCGTCCAGATCGATGGTCTCCACGGGCGAGGGCGAACGGCGCGAGGAGCTCACTGGCGGCGAGGCATTCGGATTGGCATTCTCCGCATCCGGCGGATTGTGCGTGATCAGCGTGACGCAGCGCTTGATCAGATTCACGCCGTCGGCATCAGCGCCGGCCGCCGCCGCTGCTAGCATCGATGGCTCATGCTGCTGTGGCAGCGACTGCTGCTGCTGCGGCTGCTGCTGTGGAGCAGCTGTGGAGCTGGCAGCGGCTGCTGCCGCCGCGCTACGTAGCCAAGGCAGCTCGCTGTAGCTGCCATAGAGCTGGGTGTAGAGCCACTGGCTCGACTGCGGCAGCAGCGGGCTCTGCAGGAAGAGCTGGGCGGCCAGCGCCGGATTGAAGCTGTGCGCCGTGGGCGCAAAGTGACCCCCGCCCGCCGCTGCGAAGCCGCCAAACAGTTCGCTCGGATTCTTGCTGCGCTGGATGAGGGCAGTGAAGGCGCCGCCACCTCCACCACTGCCGCTAGTGCCGGTGCCATCGAGAGCGCCGCTGCCAGCTCCTGGTGCTGGCTCCACAAGCGTCGCCACGCTGCTCGCATCGGCGCTGAGCAGCGTCGGACTGCGGCTGCGTCCCGCCTCCGGATCCGGCTCCTCCTCGTCGTGCGTCAGCGAGCTAATGCTCTTGCGCGGCGAGCCCGTCACCGAGATGCTGTCGCTCTCGAAACCCGCGTCGATGTTGCTGCTGCTGTTGTTGTTGTTATTGTCGTGATGCTGCAAGCTGCTGAGCATCAGCGGCGGCGATCCCCCAGCGCTGGCATTACACGCCGGCGGCTGCACGAAGGCGCTCAGCGTAGCGCTCGTCGTGGTCGTCGGAGAGCCCTCCGGGCTGGTGGTGCTGTGCGCCGCGCCCACTGTCGCCATCTGCTGCTGATTGTCTGCCGAGCCGAAGGCGGAGAGAAATCACTGATTAAACTGGGAACAGTCTGAATGGCATTGACTACTTACCGCTTAGACCGCGCAGGCCGCCGGTCGCGCCGCCCGGAAAGCTGGCGCCATGGTGGTGCGCGAAGAAGGGGCCAGCCGGAAAGCCCGGACGTCCGCCCAGCGCCATGTGAGCTCGCCAATCGGGCGCATGCAAATGACTGTGCATCCCAACCAGGTGATGAGCGAAGCCTGCAAAGCAGAGAGCAAGAGATGAGATGAAATGCATGAAAATCTAAACTAAACGAGTAGAAGATGCGCCGAGGAGCTGGATGGGATAAGTAAACTACTAAGCTTAGCTTATGTATATGAGCATCAAGTATATGTTTGGCTAGGCTTTGTGGAACTCAAGTTTAGAATAGGTTCAGTAATGATGATTAGTTGGGATAGCTCTAAATATATTAAGAATGAGGCGAAGAATAGGTTTTGCTTACTCAAATCCAATAATACACTTTCAATCTAAAATGAAATACACATATTTTACTTTGTTTTAGACCCATCTCTCTTTCCCCACAAACCAGAAATGCCATAGTCTTCATATATATTCTCGCTAGAAGACAGACAGAAGAATCCAGAGAACGAAGAGAAATAAGTCATCATCCATATATGAGGCTGTATAGTCTACTCTAGAAGCCAATCTAGTAGTTATATACACATATGACCTACTAATACCTAATACTCTAATACAAATTAAGTAAAGTTACAATTAAAAAAAAAAAAAAAAAAGGTAGAAATTCCTTTGAATTTCTAACATTAAATTGAAATCAAAACAAAAATCTTTTGTTTACTTATCTTAAAATATTATATAATTCCTGCATCAGTTTGTATTTCTCAAATACTTAATAAGAAATGTTGCCAATTTAAACAAATTAAGTCAAGTTATCTGCTAATAGCTCAATAATTTTTGAAGAATTTAAAATTGGGCCTAAAAAAAAAAAAAAAAAATAGGAAACAGACTAATAAAATACGCAAATAAAACATGTAATATAATAAAGATGTAAAGATGTAATACATAAAAGATATATATATATATTTTTATACATATATACAAGAAGGGAATATTTTTCTGCGCAATTACTTTGTATGTTGCATCAATTATAACAAATTTGAATACGTAATTCCCCTCAGAGCTCTTTTTCTGTCAACGTATTTATTTTTTCGGTATTTATTAATTTTAAAAATTAAAAAATGAAAATATAATCATATAAATATCATACATTATATAGTATACTTCATCATATTTATATTGAGTAGAAAGTCGATTCAAATTCTTAGCTTTTTGATTGGCAATGGCGCCCTATGTTAATTATTAACTAACTAACTTTAATTTTAATTATATTAATGATTTTCTTATTATGACTACCGAGAAAAGTCCCTTAGCTGAAATTCTGTGACAGACCCAACGTCTGTCTGTATGCGAGCTATGTTATAATCGAACTATTACGTACTGCCTCTCTATGCAAATCTCAAAAATGTAAGCAAGTCAAGGAATGCTGAATCTGAGCTGGTAGCTGAATTTTTATTGGAAATAATACGATTATATCTCAACTAATTCGCGCTTGCTTTCAGCAAATCCTTCGACGAGTGCCTAAAACCTCGGATTTTATAACTTTTGCACCGAAAGTCACTGACTATGGAACGGAAAAAAAGTTCAATAATTATTGGGAAGCTCGGGATCAAAATAAACTTAGGCTATTTTCAAAATTGTTGCATTTTTTAGCCATCAAATTTGAGTGGCTCAAGACTAAGTTAAAGCGAACAGCCAAAATATGAGTTCACCTCCAAGTCGCAGTCCAGGAGCAGAGCCAAGTCCAATGACAAGCCCAAAACCGTAGCCCGTCCGACCCGACCACATATAGCCCACTGTGCAAGACCAAAAACGTTGCCGCACATTTTGGTCGCTGCAAAACAACATTGGGCAAGAGTACCGCCCACCAGAGGCGGCTCTGCACCCCGCCTGCCGCCCGCTGCCCTGGTCTACATGTTGATCAACAAGCCGCCATATTGCTGCTTATGTAAATGCATCTCTGAGTCGCCCTCAGCCAGCAGACGGTGCACGCCCAATGAGAGCAGCACGGCAAGACGAACGGACGGAGGGACGGACGGATGGAGGCAGCGCTGGATGCTACCTGGGCAAATCTGGCAGGCCAGAAGGAGGACCCCAGCCCCAGTTAGAGCCAGAGTCAGGTTAAAGCCAGCCAAAGCAACGAAGCGAGCTGAAGGTAAACTCCTAAATAAATTCATTAAAATTATCCCAGTCGACAATGTCGTTGCACCGTCTGGACGGCCTCTCTCTCTCTTGCTCTCTCTCTCACTCTCTCTCTGTCACTCTGTGTGTCTCTGCCGGAGCGACGCGTCGTCTCGACCCTTATGGTCCAACTCCTACGGCATTGTCGCTATCAAGTGGCAGCCCACATTTGCGGGCTCGTGAAGGAAGCTGCTCTGGCTGCAAGCCATTGGGTCTACAGTGTTGCTTGGAGCAGGAGGCTGCAGCGGGCAATGATAGAGCGAGATAGAAGAGAGAGCAGAGCGAAGCGGAGAGGGGGCAAAGGGCAGAGGGCAATGGGCAGAGGGCAGAGGGCAGAGGGGCTGCTGCCAAAGAGGCTCAAATGCCAGGCCGCAGTCGCACATAGCACGCGGTCGACGGCGACGCTGACTGAAGATGCTGCTCTAAGCAAAGCACAGTCGACTCATTGCTGACTATGTGTGTGTGCACATATGCATGTGTGTGTGTGTGTGTGTGTGAGTACTTAAGAAAACGTCAAGGCAGCAAGCATTGAGAAAATCTCGTCTTGCTAAGCGCCTCTCGCTTCTGCTCGCACAGTCGAAGACGAAGACCGACCACAACACACATACACACTTGCACACACATACACACACACTCGCACACATACGCCGCCCACATGCGCGCTCTCAATTGCAATCGCTTTGGCTCTCTCCGTCTCGCTCAGTCAGTCGCGCCCAGACGACTCTGTCGTACTCTGGCTTGGCTGCCTCTGTCCCGCTCTGACGCACTTGAGGCCAAATACTTGGCCAAGTTTTGCCAAAGTTTGCAACCAAAATTTCACCGAAAATGTGACACCAACAACCCACCAACGAACCAACCAGACCAACCAGTCAGACAGGCACAGGACCGAGCACAGGAATGAGACTCTGGGCGCACAGTCGGAGACAGAGGCCGAGACGTAGACTGGGACTGAGACTGAGACTGAGACGGAGACTGAGGAGACTGAGTCTGAATCTCAGTGCAAGACGGAGATGGAGATGACGGAGGAGACGGGACTGGCATCCAAGATGCTACGCACATTCATAGACACAACAAGACTGAGGCTATATTTGCTCTGGCGCATTACTTGATTGGCATGCTGCGTTATCCTTATCCTTATCTTCTGGCATACTTTCAGCTACAACTACTTCATGAACTATACAACAAGTTGAAGTTGATTCAAAATCACATATGACACTTGATACCGCTGCTAAGTACAAGTGCCTATAAGTAGGTCAAACTCTGCTGCTGCTGCTGCTGCTGCTCCGCTGCTCCGCTGCTCCGCTGCTGCACTGTTGGCTGTCTGAGATCTTGAAAACTTGAGCTGTTCATATTTGTATTTTTATTTTTTTTATATTTCATTTTCTTACTGCAGACAACGCAATTCACAATAGTTGAAGTCGCAGCTCACTCAAGGAAAACATTTACGGTTAATTCAATTTATGGACATTGCTTGCTGTGAATGCCCCAAGGAATTTCAAATACAATATACATATTTGAAAATTTTTCGATTGATTTTGTTTCTAGAATAATTAACAACTATTGTTCTTATGATTGTTTTAAGGCCAAGGATAAGTTATTTATCATATTAACTTTACTGGATATTTGATTTATTTGATTGATTGAAAGTTTGGTTTTTCTTGTAAAATATTTGGTATTATATAGCATTCTTTATTTTTATCTATTTATTTTTTTTATTTTTGCTTTTTTTTGTAACCAACTTTACCTTGCTTATTTTTTATTTATTTATTTTAATTTTAATTTTTATAGAATCCAAATATATATTCTAGCATTTTAAAAATATACTAAAAATGATATCAAAACTACTTTTCTTTTCAAAATTCAGATATTGTAGCTTTCAAAATTTACCTCTAATATATTTTGTGTTGTTTCTATAATATTATTATTATCTGATATTATGTTAGAGCAACAGTTTTAAGCAAAATTTATATAAATATTTTTATTTTTATATATCCAATTAATGTTGCATATTTTAAATATAAAAATGTAAATATATTATTAATAAATCACTAAACAGATATTTAAAGAATTAAAAAATACATAAAATAAACAGCTAAATATTTTGGAACAAAAAAAAATATTTTGTTTTTCTAAATTTCAATTAATAAACGTCTTTTATAGGATAAATGTAATTACTATAACTATTTTAAAAATTCTCTGTCACTCCCAATAAGAATATTCATATTAAAATAGTATCTATCCATATTATGTCAAACACATTCCCCATGTGGTATCATTTGTATTCTCCATTGGCAACCTCTTCTGCCTCTTGATTTTCATCATTATCATGCACTAGCACTAATTATAGTATTTACTTTAGTTGTATATCATTAGAATGTTGTGAGTGTATCCATGCCATTAGCAGGCTCAGTGCACCCACTGTTCCTTTTTATGATAATACACACAAATATGCATGCATACATACATATATATATGGATATTTATATATGTATAGAGAGATAAAACTATTTAGGTATATGACGCCAGCTATGTACATCGCCAGCTGGGGCATATGGTTGGGGCCATATTTGTTGGATTTCAGCTGTGTCACACAAAATGGCAGCAGTAACAGCCCACAAAACTGCGACGATCACAAGCACACACACACACACACACACACATATACGCACAGAATGGTACACACAGACACGCCCACGCTCTCGAGAATTATTTGAAGCTGACAGCGGCACCCGACGGTGAAGCAGCGACGGCAACGACGACGACGACGACGACGACGACGACGAAGACTTCGATGCGGCGGATGCGGCGGCAGACATTGAGCAAATTGTGTTTCCATATAATATAACATCACGTCGATTTTGGTAACCCAGACTATATGAATGTGTGTCAGAGTGTGTGTTAGTGCTGGTGTGTGTGTGTGTGTGTGTGTTTGCGGGCAGTGGCCAAGCCCACCCCCCCACTCACACACACACTCACACTTACACATGTGCACAGAAAGAGAGCCAGAGAGAGAGAGAGAGTGAGAGAGACCGCATGACGGCATACCAAGGATGGCGACAGTGAAACCCCATAACAAAAACCTAAATATGCGGTCCTGTAAGGAAACCCTATGTGCGATAAAGGGTTAGCCGCGCTTGGTGTCAGTTTGGGGTCGGGCTTTCTTCGGCACGCCACGTAACGGTATTCGTCGGAGTCGGGCGTTCTCGTCTGGGCCGTTGGGCTAGGTGGGCGCCCAGCCTGTTGACGATTGTTGGGTTTCGGTGTGGTGGCAGCCATAGCCCAGCCCCCATACACGAGTGAGCGTGTTCTCTGTGTGTATGTTTGCCTATGTGTGTATGAGTGTGTGTGTGTGGCAGTGTCTGTGTAGCGGGGCATAACGCGGTGCTATTGGTGCGCCACAAAAAGCTTTCATGCGTCCAACTTCCCACGCTTTTTTTTTTTTTTTTTTTTTTTTTTTGTTTTTGTTTTTGGTTTTTTTTTTTTTTTTCACTTTTCTTCTTTTTTGTTGTTGTATCCTTGTGCACCACATTGCGGCATGAGCTGGGGGCATGGGGAAGACGTCTGAAATTTCATTGCAGCTTATGTGTGAACGAGTGTGAGCTCTGCAATCTATTTTATATAAAACTGACCGAGCTGTAATCTGTGAAGGGTATATATGTATATATGTATGTGTATGGATCAATTGGCATTCCAGCGGATGCTAAACCATCATTCCATTGCCTGGAAACGAGCTGTGTTTAGCGTTAAGCGCACTTGCCGTCGGCCAATACAGCGCAGACGTTTTTCCGACGGCATTTCCACTCGACGCCAGGCACTTGCCGCATGAAGCGTAACGCCCCCAATACCCAGCCCACCACCCCCCACCCCCTACACAATCAACACGACGAGCCCGCAATGAAAACGAAAGGCGCTCAAGCCAAAGGCAACAAAAAAAGAAGAAGAAGAAGAAGAAGAAAAGAAGCCGAAGAGAGCAAGAGCAAGAGCAAAACAGAGGCAAAAGAAATGAGCTCAACAGCGCGCAACAATTTCTCACCACAAGACAGCGACTTGGCTAAAAAACGCGTAGAAGTCGTCGTGGCCTAAGCAAGTCGCCCCCTAACTCACCACAATGTGTGGTGGGTGACAGCGTGGTAAGCAGCAACCCCACACACACACACACACAGAGAGAGACACAGAGCACATTGAGCGAATCCAACGAATCAGGGGAAATCGACCAAAGTACATGGCTCGGAAAGCAACTCGACTCAATTTCAACAGTCGCTGGAATTTCACTCAGAGAGAGAAAGCGAGTGCGAAAGCGAGAGCGCGCTTTGAGTTGCGCTCAGAGTTGACGCCTGCGCCAACAGTTGTTGCTGTAGCTGTTGCTGTTGCTGTTGCCATCGCCGACGGCGACGACAGCGAAGCCGCAGCAGCAGCAGCAGCAGCGGCGGCAGCGGCAGCGCCAACAACATTGAGCGACGAGCAACGAGCGGCTCTGTTGCCTACTTTTCAGCGTGCTCGCTCGCCAGCTCCAGCAAATGCTCCAAATGCTGGTTACTTTGGTGCGCACTTTGCGGTAAATGGCCTTTTTTTAAATTCGGATTTTGCCTTTGTTTTTCTTATGCTCTTCTATATATACACATATATATATATATATATATACATGTATATATATATATTATTGGGCAATCAACAAAAGTGGCCCGAAGTAAAAACAAAACCCAAGGCGAACGGCTCTGGAAGAGCAAGGACTACTACATTTTAAAGTTCACAACAATAATAATAATGATGATGATAAAACCCTGACGTGTGTATGCGTATGTGTGTGTGTGTGTGTGTGGTAACATCTGCAATGTCTAGCTCTAGAGTATAAACTATGAACTGACTCGGCTTAAGCCTATTGATTTTGTGCAGCAGCTGAAGACTTCAGTTTCGATTTGTAAATTGATTTTACTATAAATAGAAGCTATATATTTAATATTCATATTCTAAGTAGTAGTGTCTGTTGTATTGAGTCTGCATTAGACAGACTTCATAGCATATGGATAATACGAATTCCCGTCTAACTCTGGTGACTACAAGTTGTCAAAGTTATTTTTAAAAGTGACCTATGGCTGCCATATAAGTCATATCCTTAGCTTATCCTTCGAATGGATTTAATTTTTAGATTCTCTTCATTTTAATAGAATTCGCAGAAATATGTAAAGAAGCGAAAAAATGCTAAAAACTAATCTCGTTGAGTCTATTAGTTTTATTCAGTATATCATAGTTAATCATATATTCGATTATTTTATTTATTTATTTAGACGTAGAGTTTCCATTATTCTAAAGCACATCTATAAAGTATAGCTCTGAGGACTTCGGCTTGTAAATAAATAAAATTAATTATATTTAAAATGTAGAATCATTAAATTCATAATTTCAAATAGAAAAAAAATATATAAATTATATTTTTTTTTATTATATTTAGTGTTATTCTTCTTAGTTAATTCGAATACTGAAATTGTTTGCAAGAGTCATATTAAATGTTTAGAATATAGATAATACATTAAAATTAGGCTTTTGCCTCGGCAAGAAATAATTATATAAATAATAGAAAAATAAAAAATAAAAAAAATTAAAAAAAAAATACATAAAAATTAATTAATTTGAGTATCATAATTATTTAAAATAAATAAATACGTTTATATTTAATTTAATTATTGATTTAACATAATTTTTAAATTTATTATTTAATATTTATTTTAATATAATTTTAAATAACAAACATAATTTGAAAGTCATAGGGATTTATCTATTATATCGACTATAGTATGTGTTTATATATCGTTTTCATACTAGCTAATCCCTGCTTAGCATAATCAGTATTTCTTTTTCTATTTCTATTTCTATTTCTCTTCATATTCCTAATATTTCTAATTATACAAACAGTTATTCAGTATACAAAACAGACTTAAAATGATTATCTGCTTTCGCTTTGCTCTCGCTGGCTATCGATATTTTCACTCATCCTGCTTTGGCATCCATAGCTGATGCTGGCAATTTGTAAAATCGTTTCACTTAATAAAGACATTGAACCAGCTGTGGCTGCCAGACGGAAGACAAAAGCCAGAAGCCAGAAGCCAGAAGCCAGAGCCCGGAAGGCAGATGGCAGCAGGCAGACGTAGTCCGATTCAATTTAAGCACCGCCACAGGTGAGCTGTGAGTGGGTCCTGATCAATTGCTGAGCCAGTTGCTGTTGTCAAGTGGCTGTCATATCAGTATTTACACGTGCGTATTTGCCGTAGCTTTGCAAATTGTTTTGGCAAATTTGCTGATATTTTGTAGGGCATGACACGAGCTTAAAAAGACCCCAGTTTCAATTGGCAAGCCCAAAGCCAAGTCGAAGCGTTTTTTGCCACCCCCGTCCAGCACCCCGGCCACGAACCCTGCTCCCACTCCCACTTACACTGCCATTCCTACTCCCACTCTGACGCCGCCTCCTCCGCACGCACAATACGCACAAATTTACCGTTACACAAGTGTTGTCAACACATGCGAGTGGTGCTGGTGGTTGGGGAATTGCCGGGGTTGGCGTAACACACATTCCAATTCACCCACACACACACACGCACGCACACACACACACGCATCGGCCATGTGCGTAACAGGCCGCAAGTTATTACCAAAAAAAAAAAAAAAAAAAAAAAGAGAAGGAATGAAAAAACGTAGCATACTTTTTGGGGCGCGGCAAAAAGAAATTGCAAAGCGGCGGCAACTACGAAGTTGTTGGCATTTGGCAAACATATTTTCGCAAATGTTATAAATAATTTTAAATGCACACCTTGGCCACCCGACGCCGCCCGCCCACCCATCGGCGGCCGTGTCGAGTGCGGAGTGTCGCGTCGAGCCGTGCCACATGTCAAGCAGCGGGGTCAGGAGTCACGGGGTCACGGGGCATTCGGCTGCTTTCCGCAATAGCCACGACCCTTGGCGTATTAGTGTCGCATTGACACGTAAATTGACATGAAATTGAATCAATGCTGTAATATGTCCTTGGGGGGCAACGACACACACGCACACACACGCACACACACACACACACACACAAAACACCGTGAAGGCCCACAGCCCTCACAGTCAGGGCCACGGACAAGCAAGGACGATGACTTTAAAATTTCCTTTCTGCCAGCCAAATTGAGCTGTAGGCCTTCCCCACGGAGCTGCCAGCCTCACGATGACTGTGCAAATTTGTCTGTCTGTCTGCATGTTTGATTATTTGCACTAAATCATTTCATTTTTGCACAACAACAAGGGCGCCGGGCCCAAGCGAACGAGTTTATCAAGTTGTTTAAAGACATAATGCTTAACCCTTTGCGTACATCTGCAGCCTCATGCGACTCTATATGTATTACTCGAAGCATCCAAAAAGGCAGCGAACGAACAAAAAAGAAGAAGAGCAGAAAGAAGCAAAGCATTGATATACATTCGACAGGGCAAACACTGAATACCCTTGCAGGCATTTGCATGCATTAAATAGACTCTATATCATTATTTAATCATATACTTGGCATATGATGGACTTCACGTTTGGCCAAGTTTATTGGAACTTCTTTGCGCTTAGAGGCATTTCAGAGTTAGTGATGAAAAAGTTCTTCTCTTGGGCTTATGCTTGAGTAATTTATGTAATTTATTTATTTTTTGTCATCTAAGTCTTATTTAAGTCATCTAATACTGAGATCTTTGGTCTATATACGGAAGTCTTAATCGTGCTTCCTTACACAAGGCAGAAAGGAATGTATTTAAAAACAAATTTTGGACTTTGAATATTACAAGTCAATTTCAAACTCAATGAAACACAGCCAAATATATTTTAAAACGAAGTTTAGTTTGTTTTCTTATGTAACGAAAAATTAAGAAACCCCAGCTAAACAAAAATATATATATTTATATAAGTATCATATATTTATTCAATTTATAGACTAACTGAAGTTTACAAAAACGAATCAAGCCCAGCAGCTTACTGAAATAAATAAAAATAAAAATATAAATGAAAGAAAGAATTGGCAGGAATTTATAAAAAAAAATTAAATAGATATTAAAAATTTGAAATCAAATTAAAAATAGAAAAGCAAATATAAATGAAGATAGTATATAATAAAAATATGGGATATACAAAAATTATATTTAAACAAATTTTAAACTATGCTTATTTTAAATAAAATCGTCCATAATTTAATACTCTAAAATATTAATGCAAATTTTAATTCACTTTAAAACTCTTGTATAAGGATTTCAAGAAAAGATTTTATTTAAAAAAATATATGTATATTTATATATATATTTATTTATATATATATTTATATATGAATAGGGCAAAACAGTTTATAAAAAGTGCACAGCTCTAGCTTTAAGCATAGGCCTAAGGCCCCAAGTGAATATATAAATAAGTAAAAAATAGACTGGAGTGTGTGTGTGTGTGTGTGTGTGTGTGTAATGATGATGTGCGTGGTGCGCACTTTGATCTTTGCCTTTGCCTTTTGCACTGCCTTTGACGTGCGGCCTCGTGCAAGGTCCTGCAAGGCAAACAGCACAAAGCGGCTGACGGCAAAAGGGTTTTAAATAAATACGTTTGCCCGAAATTTTAAATACATATAAATATATGTATACTGTGAATATATATATAGTAGCTATATATGATATGAGCAGCTAGCTTGTTATTGCGAAGCTCAAGACAATGCGCTGAAAATGATTTCAAGCTGAAAATTAATTTAAACCATTAGCACCCGCATACAGACACACACATGCACAGCGTCTATGTGTAATTATGCACACATGTGTGTCTACTCTCAGATGG
This sequence comes from Drosophila mojavensis, assembly GCF_018153725.1. NCBI lineage: Eukaryota > Metazoa > Arthropoda > Insecta > Diptera > Drosophilidae > Drosophila > Drosophila mojavensis. The sequence goes on along the minus strand of NW_025318667.1, from coordinate 16,455,828 downwards.
GTTTTATGACATAAATTACATCAAGCACAAAATTTTAATATAATTTTCACTAAAAACGCGAACGCGAAACTTTTTTAGTTGCTTCTGCTGCTGTAGCTGATGAAGGCAACTTCAAAAGGCTTGCCAGAGTACACACACACACACACACTGGCACGCACACACGCAGTAGAGGCCGCGCGTGTATGAAACAGGATATCCGCTGCGGAAGTTACAAATTTTCCACTTTCCACACACTCGTGACTCGTGACTCGTGGCCCCCGGGCGGGCACCTTGCACTCCGGCAGCACCAAACTGCCTGGGGTGGGGTCTGAGAGGGGAGTGGGAAGGGGGGGAGGGGGTTGTATGGCTAGAGGCGTGGCACTAATGTGCCCTGCTTACGACGCCATTTAATATTTATTCCGTTCCATCAAGAAAAGCACTTGGCTTCGCTTTTTCCCAGCCAGCTCAACTATTTTCCTGGCAGCAGGCACCAGCGTCGAGTCCTTTTAATCATTTCGCAAACTTTCTGTGACACGCAGCACTCCAGTGTCAACTACATTTTGTGTATGCCAAAACTACACACACACATACACACACACTCATGGCTAGAGCCTTTTAGTTTTTAATGTAATTTTGAGACACTTTTTTGCTGCTGTGTCACTTTGCAGTTTCGGTTCGCAAGAGCAAAAAACTTTTGGGGCGTCAAAGTTTTCAAAAAAAAAAATAAATAAAATAAGATAAATAAAATAAAATGAAATAAAAAATGATCTGCTCCAGCTTGTATCGAAACATTCCTCAACAAAACTAAACTCATTTAGAAACTAAAAAACAATAAGCAAATCCTAAGCAAAGACAGAAAAATAAATATGTATCTCATATGTTATTGATTTTCTTGTATTTGTATTTTAGTTGCAAAAATAAAATCAAGTACAATAAATAAATATCAGAACTATGTGAGCTTGTTTAGAAAACAAAGAATAGTGAGATTTGACATAAAAAATTAAATGAGTAAAATATTTAGAATGTGTTCAATATATATTATTATTCAGCTTGAAAATTTTAAAATTAGATTTAAGAGCCTTTAAAAACATGTATCTAGGCAAAAGCACTTGATTATATTTCATTTTTAATTTTTTTATATTTAATTTTTTTTTTTTTTTTTTTTTGTAGTAATAAAAGTATTAAGTATCAATACTCTTAAAAATATATAAAATATTATATTTAAAAAAATATATATATTAATTTTTATCACTGTTAAATCTATTTTATTTATATATTTGAAATTTTGAAATTATATACATTGTTATATTTTATTTTAAAAAATTATAAAACTATAAATTTTTTTACTTAGGGAATTTTGTTCTTATATTGATTTCATTTATATATGCAAAACAAAAATTGATTATTTTTTTAATATATTTAAATATACGTATATGTATATAAATATCAAAAACCATAAAAAAAAGAATCGGTTCAATTAAATTTCAATTTATTTCACTTTTTTTTAAGGAATCGGATTGCTATGCAGATTTGCCTACATCAAATTATGGAGCAGCTTAATAAATGCACTATATAAGAATGAGATTCCTACTCTCAGACTAAATTCATGATGTTTAATGCAATTTAAGTTGTTGAGTATTTCTGTCATCTGATTCAGCTTCATCAAATTAAAAACCTTTGAGCAATTTCAAGCAAATCTAATGCTGTCTATGCGATGTTATTTCGATTATAAATCTAAGACAAAAAATATTAATCATATTGCTCTTCACACTCCACAAATCAAAGGCAATTAACAAATGCATAAATAAACTATGGAATATCCTAAGAAATGCATTTGGTAAAACAAATAGAAATTTACGTTTGTGTAGCTGGAAAACTTGGTCGAAAACTTCATATTGGAAATGTTGAAAGCCAAGATTTCAATTGGCTTAGTTTATAAGAAGCCGAGGCAAAAGGGAAAGTGATAGAAGCAGAGAGACAACAGACAGCAGACAGCAGACTGCGGGCAACAGACAAATGAATGGTGCCAGTGGTCTCGGCGAGAGCAGCGGGGGCGGCGGTGGCAGTGGCAGTGGTGATGGCTGTGGTGGTTGCACCACCTAGCGAGGCATTCACCCACTTGTCGCCTCATAAATTTCATAGTGAAATTGTTAAATTTTAATAAAATCAAAGCGTATCAAACGGGATTTGTTTACCAGGCGACGATTTCGATGTCGCTGTCGCTGTCGCTGTCGAAGTCGATGCCGATGCCGACGGCGACGGCGACAGCAGCGACTTTTCGCAGTCTTCGGCATTGTCCTTGCCGTCGTTATCCTTGTTCGCAGTCTGGTTATATCGCGTGTTTATTGTTGCAACAGTCGCGCCGCGCGCTTTAAAATAATTTAAGTCTACGCCTGATGCTGCTGCTGCTGATTGCTAAGGGTTGCCTGCGGGGAGGTGACTCCGGCTGATGGCTCGGGGGTTGCTGCTCATCTTCGAATTGTGCGAGTCGAAGTTGATGCCGCTGCCGCTGCCGTTTTGTGACTCGTTAAAGGATTAAAATCATTTTAATGGATTTTTCAAGCTGTTGTTTTGTTATATAATTGTCGCCTCTATTCTCTCCCTATGTATGCGCGCGTGTGTGTGTGTGTGTGTGTGTGTGTGTGTGTGTCATTATGGGCGCATAAATAGGGCAAACAGATGCATTGGGGTTTAACAAAAAGGCAGCGCGAATCTGTTAGCACGCCTGTCGCCAGGACCCGGCGCCTGACTGAGCACGCATTTGTCATCGTCCGTATGCTAATGTCCTTCGACTGTTAATGATAGCTGCCATCCAGCACGGAGCTACAGCTCTAAGACGACGAGTGCCAGCGAAAACTGGTTATGACTAAAAAACCCCTGAACTCTCAAAAAGGTAGAGTATTTGTAGCGAGATTAGGTGGTAGAGTTAATGTGGATGTTGGCACTCTAAAGTTTCTATCGTCATGAATGTCTTCTGGCTGCTGTCAAGACATCATAAATTCTTGACAATGCAGTTAGCGTGTCAAGTAGAGCAATGCATCTCATAATTATATTGATAGGAACATAGGAACAAGTAAAGCCTTTGCAGTAGGGCGCCACCGACTTCATAATACTCATTAATGGTCTGCAAACAGGACTCAGAAGTCTACAGTAACTTAACTGCTCCAGTTTAGAGCTCCAAAATTTCAAAAATTTTTTTTTTTTTTTTTTTTTGAATTTACGAATTTTCTAAATTTTCAATTTTTTCCAAATTTTCTATTTGTTTTTCAAATACTCATATTAATAGAGAATATAAAATGTAATCTAGTCGTTAATTTTACAAATATAAATCCCGACTTTCCGGCTGTAATACTGTAGAAAATCCAGTGTCACATTTTTAGCACATATACACCTACATGACGAATTGTATACCTTGCGCCCCGAATCGAAAGCCCTACAGAAAAGTTGAATATGGTTCTGCTTCAATCAAGAGTTCTAACTCTTTTCTCTTAACACTACATACTCGTGTATGCTTAAGGAACTACAGTCCCTAGTCTCTAAGCTCGTAGAATCAAACAACAGTCTAACAGTCATATTTTCACCATACAGAAATCTATTTTCCTTTCATAAACTTATGCAAGTCTGTCTAGTGAGGCAGACAGTGACAAGTCTGATTATCTCTTAAAAGACTAGGAACTGTCTCAACTCGTGGAATCTAACAACAGTCCATATTTATACATCCCCTAAGCAGTTCCGCTTTCATACAGTACTACCTCAACACAAGACTTTTAAGTCCAATAATATAGAATGATTCCTTCCTAGGAGTCTAAGACTGTCTCCTGGAATAAAGCAAGAGTCTAGGTGCATAATTTATGAACCTTCTATACAGAAATCTATTTTCCTTTCATAAGTTACTAAATCACCACCTCTTATAAGTCTGATTATTTCTAAAGAGACTAAGACTGTCTAAGCTCGTGGATTTAAGCAAGAGTCCAAGTCCATATTTATACACCTTCCTTATAGAAATATACTCTCCTTTCATTAAGTACTAAATCACTTATAGGTCTGATATTATAGTCTGCTACTTTCTGAGCACACTTAATCAGACTTCTCTCTTCTAGTGGCATCTAAGTAGAGTCCAAGTGAATGTTGATGCAGCCAACTCTTAAATACGTTCTATAGTGTAATCGATTTCCATTTCATGCAATGTAAATCTTCTTCTTATTTATCAATCCTTTAATCCATTTATTGGCATTTGACTTGGATAATAGCCAAATTTACAGCTAGGCATATCTAATTGCCTGTCATCAGTTGAGTTTCGTAATAAAGTAATCTAATCCGCTTTTAATAAAAAACTCTCCGTTGCCTCTGGGCAGATGGAGTAGATGAAGCTAATGCGCCCCACGCTGCTGTTTAACCCTTAGAATAGACATGTTTCTATAAACAAATGATTAAGGCTTATCGTGCGTAACGACATCAATACCTGGCCTAACGAGCAGCGTGGCGCCTGGGGGCACTGAGGGGTGTCTGAGGGAAGGAGGAAAGCGGCTTACATACCTGGCAACTTAAAGGGTAATCCGGCCATAAGTGGATCCGGGCCAAAACGCTGTGGTCCAAATGCGAACGGATGAAAGCCCTGATGGCGCACCTTCGAGCGTGGCTCACGTGGCCCATCTACCGTTACCTTGATGGCCTTCGTATAGGTGGCGATCTGTATCGGATTCGTTGAGATGACAATTGTCAGCGTAAAGCTCTTACCTTAAAGAGAGAGAGATAGAGAGAGAGAGAGAGAGGATGGGAGGGATTGAGTATGTGATTTGGGTATAAAACAAGATTTAAAGCAAATCGAAATCGAAATCCAAGTCTATCCAACCCATTCCAGAGGCTCTGCCTGTTGTTTAATTATATCGCATGCACTCGTGAACTGAAGTGCATGTGGCATGTGCAGCATGCCTCACGCTCAATTAACCCGCACTGAATTGGCCAAGTCACTCCGAACTGATGCAGCATCATCATTAACTAAACACAGCAGCCGCGCAGACAATACATGATTGAATGATTGAACTGATTGATTAACCAGGCAACGTTCGGAGGTGTGTCTGGGTGTGTGTGTGTGTGTATGTGTGTGTTTGTCTGATTGTTAGCAAATGCATTGGTCAGACAGTGAACTGCAATATTAAGTAACTTTGGCATGGCAACCCTACATAGTGGTTGCGCATGCCAGAGTTGCCAGAGTAACAGCCAGCACGTCAATGGACCCCCCGGGGCTGTCGCCCACACCCCCGCCCATGCCCACGCCCACGCCCAGACCAAAAACTTGAAATATTTGAAATATTCATAAGGCATGAACTTTCGAATTGTGAACAAGAATGAAAATGCCATTTCCCAGCGCAATCGCTGACATCGCTCACTCCACTCCACTCCACTCCTTAGCTGCCATTCGAAAAAGGGGCGCAAATACGAAATGCGTGGCGCAAACACTTTGAATGCCAAACGCATGAGTTAATCAGCAAATATGAATGTTTAGCTGAGGCTGAAGCGTTTAACCTTGTCCGAACGAACACTCAATCTCATCTCAGTTCAGCTAGGCTAATTGAGTGCGACTTTTGAGACGAAATTATAGAAATTCTCTGTGAAAATACTTTTAGAAATACTAGGTATACGACACAATATTAAAGTGACAACATATGTATTCATATAAACTAAGTACTAAATGTATATAGTTTAGTTAGCATATAGTTTTTTTTATGAGATAATTTATGAAAACATAGGGAAATCTTTAAAATATAGAATTTCATAACAGAAAAATATATATAATTTTTAAAGGTATACCTTAACAATATTAGGATTTTGTGTTTTGAGCACCGAAATAAGAAAACTAAAGAAAATTTGAAGAATTCTTAAAAATTCTAGAAATACTGCTACCATAGAATTCAAAATATTATTAAGAAATTAAATTTTTTTTAAAAAGAAACTATAACATTTGTTAAGTATACAGTATATACAGTGTAAGTGTGTAAAACTAATAAAAAAAATATATATATATAAAAGAATAATAAAATTAAATTTTTTAAAACAAAACAAAAATAATAAAAAATAAAATAAAATATAAAAACCAAGAAAAATCATTTTAAAATATTTTTTCCAGATATTAATCAATAAAAAAATTCTACAACCTTTTATTTTCGAATGAAAATATTAGAAAATTAGCAAATATAAATTTCTATTATGATATTTGTTGTTCTTTATTTTAATTATAAGAAAAATTAAACAAACACAACAACACAATAAAAATCTATTCAAATAAAATTATTTATATAAAAATATATTATAAATTGGCTTTCTTAATTTCAAATTTATGAAAAAAAAAAAATTATACATACAAAAAGAGCATAAATATTTACAATATATAAAAATATATACAGCAAATCATATAAAGAGCTCGTTTCTTTAAATATATTATAAACAAAAATCAAAACGTGCATTGAACTAAAATAGTTTTCAAAGCTCGTAGAGTAAGCGAAATCTTTAATCTACAGACTGATGTATAGAGACATACATACATACGTACATACATATGTATAATTCAAGTATTTGCTAAAAAACATTATTGGCATATTCGACGATCAGCTATAACACACACACACAAACACACACACACACACTTCCACTCATGAGCGAAACTTGACTTAGTTAACCACATGGGAGAGTGACTCTCGCTGATGATGGGAGTGATGTTTTGTTTGCCTATCGGAAACATGGCCAGACCGTAACTCATTTGCAAGTTTTTGCTGCAGAAGGACACGAATAACACGCGAAGAGCAAACAAAGTTCTTAGATTAATATTAAATTAAACGAAGCATGCAAAAAATGCTGGAGGGCGGCAATCATTAGGGCAGGGGCGGTAACAACAAGAGGAGTGGAGCCACCCAAGTTCCAGCGTGGGTCGGCCAACAAATATATTGCCTGCTTGTGGCAGAAGGCAGGGGGGCAGGCGGCTGGCGGGAGGCGGGAGGCGGGAGGCGGCAAATGGTGTAAGGCATGCGGCAGTCAAGAAGAAAACCCAAGAAACCTACACAAGAAAACAAATGAACATAAACAGACGAAACGAACCAAGAAAACCAACAAAATGAAATGAAACTTTTTTAATTATGCGCCCCACACAGCCAGCCCAAGTCGTAGGCGAGCGAGCGAGCAACAAGCGAGCAGCGGCCATGGGTAGTTGGTTTTTGGCGAGAGGGCGTGGCAGCAGCTACAGCAAGCGTCAACAAACTAACGAAGTGGTAAGCTAAAGGAGAGCCCAACACCCAACAGCCAACAGACGCCAGGCGAGACGACAGGCCGATGGGGCACAAAGTGGCTAAGACAAAAGACTTGAATGTTGCGTCGACGGCGTTTTGCCAAATGAGCAAATATTGCAAATAAATCTGTTGCTGTTAGCCATTTTGTGCACTGTCCCACTGACGTGGGTGTGGGTGTGGGCATGGGCGTGGCAACAAAAGGCAACGGCATCGGCAACGGCAACGGCGACGGCGGCAAAGAACTTTGCTGCTAATAAGATGAAAACCATTAAAAGTCGACACAAGTCGCGTCCGTTGCAAACCAAAGGAGAGCACAGCAAAGAATGAGCAAGAAAATGAGAATGGGGAGCAGGAGTGGAGAACAGGGAGCTGGGACGTAACAGGATGCTGGCTGCTGGCTGACAGGCAGCCAGAAGCCGGGTTAAAATGCTGTAATTTTCGCAACAAAGCAAAAATTATCACCACTTTGCAAAAGGCGACAGCGACGAGAAAAGCTCTGCACCCTTTTCAACTATGCATGTGTGTGTGTGCTCGCGCGTATATGTGTGTATGTGTGTGTGTGTGTGAAGCAGACGCTAAGTGATTTTAAAACAAAGTTTTTCAAACGTTTAACGTTACAATTTTGCCAAGTGTAATAGAAAATGTTACGTTTGCCGCTGGCTCGTCTGCATTTTAACTTTCGATGCTGATAATGAAGCCAGAAGCAAAGCCCAGAGCCATTGCCATAGTCAGTGCCAAGAGGGTTCGCATACTGCGCATAGGCAATTTAATGGCACTGTCGTCACACAACCCAGCAGCCCCCAAACGGCTGCTCCTGCTCCTGCTGCTGCTGTTACGGCTCCTGCTGCTGCTGCTACGGCTCCTGCTACTGCTGCTGCTCCTGCTACTGCTTCTGTTGTGTTAATGTCGTTAGTAGCATGGCGCCATAATTATAATTTGACATAAGACAAGAAGTCTGAGGTTGACAACAAAATGACATTTTAAATACACACTCCAACGGCGGCATTCAATGAATGAGTGGACAACCCTCCATCGTTGGCACAAACGAAACCAGCCCCAACTACCCCACCACCCCAGCCACCCCAGCCACCCCACCACACACACACACACACAGACACACAGAGCAACGAGCATCAGCATCATCTATTAAGCAGTCGCACATCTTGGCTCTGTGTGCGTATTTAGACACTTAACAGATCATAATTTTAACACTTTGCCTAATGCCCATGGAACGTTTAATGGAACTGCCAGCAAGCAGCGAGAGAGAGAGAGAGAGAGAGTGGGACAGGGCGTGGCAGGGCGGGGGACAGAACTTTGAGCGAATCTCTGCAGATTAACAAAGACTTAATACGACCTGTGCATTAAATCGCCTCTCAGCAGACTTCAAGCTGCAGCCGGACCTGAGTTTGCTTTTATTTTCGACCAAGGCGGGCTCATTATGGGGAGACACTGTTGACCCCAAATATTTGGAATTTGCCGGCAATCTCGAGCAGTGGAATTCTTTAGATTTCGTTTGCTTATTTTATTTGCTAGCTGAAAAGACTTGAACAACTTATTGCAAATAAAAATCCCATTCGGGTTGTGTAATCCGATTTATACGCCAATAATTTTCAGCATAAACATATTTTTTGAACGTGCCAGTACTTTTTACTGCCCTTGGTCTCCCTCTATGACTTTAAATTCTCTCTGTGTCTTTATATTACTCACTATTTCTGTATATATAAATCTCATTCTCTTCCTTTTCTCTATCTCTCTCTATCAATCTCTTTCTCTCTCTCTCTGTCTTGCATGTCTTTACTTTTTCTCTTTCTCCTTTCTGTTTTGCTGTTTTTATCCCTATCATTCTCCATTTCCCTATATTTCTCTTTTCACATTTAACACTCATTTTCTCTATCTCTCTCCTCCTCTCCAGCTCTCATTATTTTTCTCGCTGCTCGTTTCCCTCTTTTCTCATTCTCTCCATCTCTCTCTCCCTCTCACTCTTTTATCTCTTGCACATATCTCTTTCCTCTACACATTTATTTTGCTTTCTCTCTCTCCTGTGCCTCTTTCTTGCCCTATCTATATACATATATTTCTATCTACCCGTCTCACTCTCTTTCGCTGTTTCTCTCTCTGTCTACCTCATCCCATCTCAGAACATTTTTCTGCACTTCCTTCACAAATTGCATTTCAAGTAGCTTTAAAACAACACGCTCTAAACGAAAATTCGAGACTTTTCACTGTTTCTTATTCTTGTGCCTCATTCTCTCCCACCAGCTCTCCGGGCTCTGTCCATACCCCGCCCAGCTTCCTCTCTGTCTGGCATAAATATTCATATGTTTATTTTATACGTTTTGCCAACGAAAACGCTGCACTTTCTTTCTGTCTTCACTTCGGCCCCCCAGCCCAACCCAGCCCAGCCCAGGCCAGGGCAGCCCAGCCCAAGCTACCCGAGCGCCACACGCTTTATAACTGCCAGCTTAGAGTTTTTCGATTTCCACTAACCGTTTTCCCTCTTTGCGTTTGTGTCCAAGTGGGTATATACATTTTGATGCGGGCAAAAGGGTTTCAATTGACAAATGAATTGATTTATAATGCATTTATAATTATAATTAAATTACAATGAAATTATAATGACTATATCATAGATCGATATAGAGCAAAAATCTGCATATTTAGTTATAAATTAACCCAGAAATATTTTTAGTACTGAGTATTGCTCAAGTTAGCATAAATTTATTTATTTTAAATATAAAATTAAAAATAGCTAATATAATAATAAAGTCTTTTGGTTTGGGTTTTGCATCAATAAAATATTATTACTCACTCCGTATTAATAATTATTAATGAATTAGGTTTTTAATAATTTAATTCACTCCGTAATTATATTTAATATAATGAAAATTGATTAATTAATTTTTTAATAATTTAATTTATTTTCCCTTGAGACTAATATTTTGTGTTTATTATAAATCTTATTAAAGCACCCAAGTACTTCATTAACTGTGAAACAAATTCGAACATTATTTCTCCAACTTTACATACATAGTTAATATATAGCTATAACTATAGGTATCATATGCGTTGGTAAACCACTTTAAAGTCGGGCCTCTGGGAGAGCCAAGCATAAAGCAGCTAATTATTCAAAAAATATAAATATAAAACCAAATATTTGTATACAATTTAATCATTTACATTTCTCGGAAACAACTTGCATGTATGCAATTCCTATGTTAGCTAGAAATGTAAACTAACATAAAATTATGCAATTTAGAGCACTCGAAGTGTAACCTACTCGAAATGCTCATAAATTCCTTTGCGAAATTGTTTTTTATTTAGCTCAGAACATGTAAAATATTTTTTTTTTTAATATTTTGAGTTCTCTTCGATACTTACTTCCCATGAAATCGATATAAATACATATATATTTGATCCTATGAGTTTGAGTGAAGTATACTTAGACCATTTGGGCAGTGAGCAAAGCTCAATAGTTACCATATATTTATGAATATATTATCTGTCATCTTCTGCCTTAGCAGCTAGCTTTTGCTCAAAGACAGATACCCCTCATCTAGCCATAGACTTAGGGTATTTCACGTTCGGCAAAAGGGTAGCCAACTGTTCTTTTGCTGTTTGGCTTGTGCTCGTGATACATTTGTTGTTTTCAGCTTTTGGCATTTGTCGCCGCTTTGCCGTTGGCTTTCACTAATGTGAGGGCGGAGATGGAGGAGGCGGTTGGCGGTGGAGGCTGGATGTTGGGGTTCAGGGCATGGTTTAATAATCATAAATTTTAACCCTTTTTAGCGCGACACTTGCTGCTTTTTTTTTTTTTGCTCTCAGTGTTGTTTTTGTTGTTATTGTTGTTTTTGTTATGCTGACATCCGTTTTGTTCTTTGGCAGCCGTTTAACCCGATTTGTAATACATGGCCCAAGGGCAGTGTCAGTGACGTTGACTTTTACTGCTGCTGTTGTTGTTGTTGTTGTTGTCGACTGTTGCTGCCAATGATGCGAACGCGCAAATTGCCCAAATGCCACCACAGACGAAATGCAGCAGCAGCAGCAGCAGCAGCAGCAGCAGCAGCAGCAGTAGCAGGAGCAAGAGCAGCAGCAGCAGCCAAAAAGGAAATTAAATTTCCAGCAAAGTCAAATATTATATTGGCAATAAATGAAGACGCAGCAGACGCGACACGATGCTACCAGCAATTACTTTGGCCTGAATCAGTCGGCTGGCATAGCTGCTGCTGCTGCTGCTGCTGCTGCCGCTGCTGCTGCTGGTGGTGGGTTTTCTCGCTAAATATACGAGTTGATATGGCGAGAATGCGATGCCAGCAAACAGGAAGCCGGAATCGACGTTTATTAAAACGGAAACTCGAGACATTTGTGCGGCGGCACAAGAAAGAAGCAATGCGACTTTCACGATAAACCCAAAGACGATGGCCATGGCAATGGAAAAAGCAATGGCGAAAGCAAAGGCAAAAAGTAACAAAGCAGACGCTGCCAAGGACATAATTCCGTCTTAGCTTTGCCAATGGCAAACAATGTCCTTGGCCGACGGCAGCGCTGGCCCCGATGCTGGCTGACTGATAAGCAATCGCCCATCAGGTCCAACAGCCCTCAGGCCCAACCCCAGCGCCAGCGCCAGCCCCAACCCCAGACAGTGCCCAAAATGTAGATTCACAGAGCTTGAAAATGACCAACGGGGAGCAGCAGCCAAAGGCCGCTAAATTGCAATTTTCAAGATTTAAGCGTGAACAATAAATGTCACATAATCTGTAAGTAGCTAAATAAAAGCGCCCGCAGCCAAGTGACTCCCAAAAAGCAGGACCTGGCCATCGTCCCGGTCCCGGTCTTGATCTCGGCCCCTGTTCCGCCATCTCTCGCTATTTAATTTAATTTATCGCATTTTAAACAGACGACAAACAATAAAATGTAGCGACAGCTTCAACAAAATAACACAACAAATTTATTTGTTGTTTGCTTCCCTTTGGCCGGCCTCTGGGCCAGACGCATTGATTGCGGCTTTGTCTTTTATGTCTCTCAGCCAGAGGGTCACACAACATGGCCAACAGAAGGGCCTACAAAGCAATTTGTTAACATTTCACACGATAAGCGGCAACAATAGGGAGTGTAACGAAGTTGTTGCGAAAGCATCTAGATAACGGCATTAAATTATAATAATTATAATTACAAATCTCTCTGCTCAAAATCATAAATGGCAAAGAGGAGGCTGCACAACTTGGTAAGATAATAAATATTATTTTTAACTATGAATATACATATATATTTATATATAGTAGAAACCCGATAATTCGAAATGGCAAGGGGATCAGTTTTTTATTTATTTATTTATTTTTTTTTTTTTTTTTTTCGATTTACACAGAAATTAAAATTATTGAGAACGAATTTCTTTCAAGGGAATAGAATTTTTATTTATTTATTTATTATTATTATTATTATTATTATTATTTTTTTTTTTTTTCAATTTATCGCGATTTAGCGGAGTACAAACTATCGAGACTCGACTACATATACGTATACATACATATATATATTCATATATTCCAAATATCAAGTCTCTAGCTGATAGAGTATATCCCGACTTGGTATGCTGCTACGATGATGATAAGATGAGAGAACTGACAATTAAATACTACAAATTCGAAATCGCCAGCTTCAAGAGACAGACGTTATACAGACGGATAGAGGAAGGGACGAACGCGGACGAACGAGGACGAACACTGGATGTAAGCTAATTGCTTTGATCTTGAAAAGTAAATTTATTTTATTTTATTTTAATTTAATTTATTTCTTATTGTAAAGTGAAGAATCTGCACATCAAATTCTATGCTCTCATCAATGAATCGCTATTCCGGTTTCATCAAATGATTTGAGCTAAGCCATTTAATTGTCTTCCAGCTGGAAGACTGTCAAAAGCAGCTGTGCTGCTCTTGTGCTCTCTCTCTCTCTCTCTCTCTCTCTCTCTCTCTCTCTCTCTGGCCACCTCTCAGCTTGTGTGCTGGATGCCTCGCCACCTGTGACCCGATGCGGGCAGGCAAGAAAAGCCCATGACACATTTCATTATACAAATATCAATTAAGCCCATTGCAAATACTAATTGTGAGTGTAGGCGAAGGACACTAGCTGCCACCACCGAGCATGGGCAGCACCACCATCGACACCAACACCAACAGCAACACCAGCACCACCACCACCATGCTCAGCATCAGCAACACCAAAAATAGCAACAAGACGTGGCACAACAGACGCTGGCCGCCCCCTGCTCCCTTCTCCTACTCCTGCTCCTGCTCCTGCTCCTGCTCCGCTCAGCTGCCACATGCACAGGCATACATGGGCCTGGCGTGGCATAAGGGCTGACTCAAGGCTGCAAATGTTAATGAAAATTAAAAATTCAACATCAAACTGAGCGACGGAGGACGAAGGACGACACAGGATTCGTCAACATCAAACGGAGACGAAGAACCCAAATATATACTTATACGAGCCGGTGGACTGGGCTCGGGGCTGGGGCACATCTCCAGAAAGAAGTGTTAATGTGTTATCTGATTTATTTATGTTAAGCTCATGTGTGAGTGTGCGTGTGTGTGTGTGTGTGTTATGGCAGCGTCTATGTGTGTGCGTGCTTGTAAATTGCTAAAATTTGTGGAAATCGTGACTTCAATTAAATTCCATTCGATACTCAAGGAATTTTCAACTGATGATGCGCAAGTAATTTCGGAAATTGGATACTGTATGCCAACTGCAAACATGCAAACAAACAAACAATCAAACAAACAAACTTGTGTATGTATTGCTCACTGTTTGAGTGTGCGTGTGTGTGTGTGCTTGCGCGCGTGTGTATATGTACTTTTGTATTAAATCAAATTTTAATTGCGCATACTTGTCCCTCAGCAAATATTTGCAGCGAGCTCGCCGCCTTTGACTCGCCTGCCTCTGCTAGCCAAAATGCTAAAGCGACAAGGAATGTAAGGCAACACAGCCAACACAGCCAGCCGACCAAACGTGCCCACACACACACACACACACACACACACTCACACACACAGAAACAAACAATCTCTCTCAGTCACCAATGGTCCGCAAACAAATATTATGAGGAAACAAACAAGCAGACCTGAATTTTAATAAACCACACAATGACGCTTTAATACCCTGACCAATAGGTATTTTAATTAAAGACCATAGCCCATCGAAATGCAGCTCTACCAGATCCAGTGCCAAAACAATGCAGTTGACCAGCACAAAAAAAAAAAATGTAGTTGTATAATATGCCAGAGTCATCACAGCTCTTAAGTCTTATCAAAATCGATAATTATCGACATATTTCGCCGATTAATAGTAAAAGATGGCAGATAGTATACATAGGAGCTTATCAAAGCCTGAGAAGTAGACATGATGTCGATATGTATCCAGAAGATATTATCTTCTTTAATATATCGATGATTATCGATATCACGCGTGCTCCTCAAGACTGCCAGATGGTTTTCTATAAGTAGAGGATTGATTTCGATTTTTTTTACTTGTGTTTCGATATGTTTAATATACACGGTATTCTCGAAATAGTATTCCCTCGCGTTCTTTTAACTTACTGCAACAACACAATAGAGGAATATTGAGTGCGAGCAATTTTTTACAGCTCGTTGGCTTCATGCAATCTTTAAAAAGTTTTCTTGCATTGGGTCATGAAAACCGGAAGTTATTTAATAATGAATTTTTCATGGCATAAATAACAGTTAAAAAGCCGTTATATACAGCTTAAAGTGGCAAAAATGTATTTGACGGAATTTTGAAGCAAAAAAAAAAGGCTAGAAGAAGAAGAAGCTACTATACAAATAAAATTTATAAAAATAATATTACAAAAAAAAAAAAAAAAAAAAAAAACTTCAAAAGTAAAAAAAATACAAAAAATATATTAAATATGAATATATATATATTTTTTTTAATAAAAAAGTTAATAAAAAATATTTTTTTTAAATATATATATTAAGTTATAAAAAAAAAAAAAAATATAAATGGAAGATAAATATATATATTTGTAGATAAATATAAATATAAGAAATGCAAATATATACATAAATATAAAATAAATAACGGATAATAAAAAAATTAATGAATAAATATATATATATACAGTAATGTATAATCATTAATCAAAACCATAATATTTATTTTTCAGACATATTTAAAATAATATATATTTATTTATTTTTAAAAATAAAACACCAAATTTAAAAAATTTTGCTATATTTAGCGATTGCAGCTGAATCCATTTGGCGCTTATCCTAAACAGTCATAAATGCAACTTTGAAGCTCTTCGCGCGAGTTTATTAAAGTGCTCTGTGTCACTTTGTATACATATACATATACACATATATGTATATATATGTCTTCATGGAAATCGCCCAGCTTCAGGCCGTCTAATGCCAGAAGAAAACTGTTTTGCAATAATGTAAGCTAAGCTAAGCGGCTGCGTTGCAAATCTGTCAAATGTCAGCGCCAGCAGCGACGCGACGCGACGCGAGGCGACCCAAGGCGACGTCGACGTTGGCTCATTAGAGAAACAAAAAACAACAACAACTGGAAGAAGAAGAAGCGAAAATAAAGTGTGCCCCAGTTGACGGCTAGATGCCAGTTTTCAACTCTCTCACTGTAGCTGACACCTGGCAAAACTTTGCCAGTCGCCGGGCGAACAAAATGGCGACGTCGGCCTCAGTGCAACCATTTTGGCCGGGTGTTTATCACATTGCTGCTATTAATTAAGCTTAACGAGGTTACCGTTCGCAACCACACCCAGTCAAGCAGAGGGAGGCCGGGAGAAAGGGAGAGAGAGAAAGGAGGGGTGGCAGCTGGGGAGAGTGACAGAGAGAGAGAGCGCGCGGCAGGTGGGAGATGGGGTTAGCCAAGGCATCTTGGGCTGACGCCGTGCCAGTCCCCAGGCAACTTAATAATGAAATTTCGCCCTCATCTCATTAAAAGTCTTAAGCATTTCCAGGCAGCAAATTGATGTGTGTGTGCTATGCTAAAAGGGTTCCACAGCCACCAGCCTGGGCAACAGGCAATGAGTGGGCGGCTGTCGCTTAGGATCAAGAGCAGATCAACCAGCCACGCCCAGCGCAGCGCCCAAAAATAGCATTTGCTACACAAAGAAGCCAACAAACAAAATACAAAAAGAACAGAAACAAAAAAAATATACGTCAGGCACTTCCCAGTTAACAGTTGCCCGTCGTTGCCCGCTGCCAGATGGCAGCTGCCAGCGCTGCCAACACTGTGGCGCATATTTAATTTTTAATGAAGTTTAATGGATGCCGGAAGCTTTAAGATGGCAGCTGGAAGATGGCTGAGAAAAGCCAACGTAGCGGAATACGCCCCAAAAATAAGTATATGCCAACATATTGTTTACTCTGAAGCTTAGAGCCGCTGCCGGCGCATTTCCTCAAAGCCCCGAAACTTGGCATACCATTGCGGAGGTCAAACAAATGTCTTAAATAGGCATCCCACTTCAATAATTCAAGCACTCCGGATATACGCACTTACATAATGTATATATTATATATATGTATATACATCATCTCAGCTCTAGGGGAGCCCTAATCAATCTTATGCGCATCTAATTAGTCCTACATGACTCACAAGACACACAAATACTGATTCATTCAAATTAAAGGTAAAAGTAAAGGTAGTTCTCGAAAATCTAACCAAATCTAAACTATTTTACTTTCAGTTAATACTTTTTACTTCCTCGACTATCTTAAAATATTTGAAATGCGTTCTTCTATACACTTTCACTATATGTACGTAAATATATCTTATAATTTTTGGAGTAAAATCAATTTTTTACGAAGCTCTTATTCGATGCTACAACCCAAATTCTTTTCACGTGGCCAGCAAAATCCTCAAAGAAGCTCTTGGATATTAATTGCCAATGCTTCGATACTTCTTCCCAAATTATATAATATCTTATCATGTTGGATCAAATCTTTTTTTAAAAAAATAGTGTAAATCATTGAATAAATAAATTATAAATTATTAATTACCAAAAATTCAATTTGTTAAATAAAAAATATATAAATTTACCAAATATAAATTGTTAATATGAAAAAAAGTTAAAAGAAATTATTTAATTACCAAAGTTGCTAATTATTATTCATAAACAAACATTTTAATACTATTTTATTTATAAATATAATACTACAATTTTAATAATTAAAAAAAATGAATAAATTGGTAATTGTTAACATTATAAAAAAATATGTAATATTATTTGTTATAAATAAAATACAAAATTTGTTATAATAACAAACATTGTAAAATTGTTTATTATTAAAAAAAAAATCAAATATTATTTGTTTATAAGTAACATTCAACAATTGTTTTTAATACAAAAATTGTAAAACTATTTAATGGTAATATTTAAAGTAAAAAAATATAATATTATTTTATTTATAAACCAAATACGAGAATTTTTATTTTATTTATGTATACACAAAATAAAATTCGTAAATAATCGTTAAAGATCAGAATGAAATAGTACTATTCACTCCTTCAATTCCTTTAAAATTAATCTAACTTGAAAAACTTTGAAAAGCTTTTTAGTAATATGAAAAATTGGAATTTATTCACCAATGATTTATTTAATATCATACATTTAATAGCAGCATCAGTGTCAAATGGGTTCGGAATAAAGTATTTGACGGAAATTTGCAATAGTATCCAAATTTCATTGCATGCTGTACAAACATAGCCTATATCAATATATTATTATCTATGATTATTCTCTTACAATATATATGTATATACAATAATAAAAAAAAAATCGAACTGCTTAACTACCAACATTAATAATTTCGATTAGTATTTACCGTTGGACTGTGAATGCTGAGCACTTGCTAACTTAATTAAGTATGAAGACCAAATATTTGGCATCGGGTGCATTGGTCTGAAATGCACTTAACTAATGAATTGCAGCTGAGGCGTGGAGACATTATCATGGCCATGAAGCCGCATTGGCCCAGCCACGCAACTGTACTCGGACCAGAGTGAGGCGCAGAGTGAGAGAGTGAGAGCTTATAGCTCAAGTGGCAAGGCGTCAGAATCAACTGAACGATAAGCAGGCCATAATCGGAGCGAGCGCCAAACTCCAGTTAATTAACATATTATTGCAAATTCAGCAGCAGGAGGAGCAGGAGGAGCAGGGAGCAGGCAGCAGGAGGAGGAGGAAGAAACTAAGCTACAGTTGCTTATGCTTCAACTTCAGCTGCTGCTGCTGCTGCTGCTGCTGCTAATGCACTTTAGTAATGCACTTCAATGTGCTTACACAGCCATGTGCAACATGCAGCGCACATCTCATTTACATGCATACACATAGCAACAATAATTACATGTGCCCGGCCTACCCCGCTGCCGTGCTGCCGTCCAGAAGATTTTAATTCATTAGTAGACAACGGCCAAATGCATTTCCCATGTGTGTGGATTATTCAGTTTCCGCTTGAATGCAACTGCTGCAACTGCAACTGCAACTGTAGCTGCAGCTGCAATGGCAGCTGTTGCTGTTGCTGTTGCAACAGTCGATGCGCCACCATTTTATCTAATTGCGCCCACATTACGCATACGCAGCATAGAACACATCATTAAAATTACGAGTGGACAAAAATGCAAAAGCAACTCCCGACTCCTGCCACTGACTGCTCCACGCCCAACCTCAAGCCCAAAACGATGCAAGTGCTGCAGCGAGGGCGGTTCGCAAAGTTTTCCTCTTCTATATATTGCTTGTACAATATATTTATAGATATAGATTGTTTTATAATATATTATGATTAAGATATCGTTTATTTATTGAGCTGATAGCTTAAAGATTGTTCAATGTGACACGACGAGGGCTATTTCAAAAGTTTACCTATAGATATATAATATATAACATGATAACATATCATATCATTTGCTTATATATTATTAAATGCATTGATTCTTTTTGTTTGTTATGCTGGTAGTTTGGCAGATCAGCGAGGGCAGTTTCAAAAGTTCGCATATACATATATAGGTATTTCCTATTATCGATATGCCCTAGTATCGATATTCCCTACTACATATATGAGTTTCCATTTGATTTGTTTATTGATTTATATATATGTAGCTTGGAGATTGTGTATAAATACAGCGAGGGCAGTTTCAAAAGTTAGCTTATATATAGATAAATCGATATTATCTACAATCGATATGAACTACTACATCAGTTTCGAGTCTAGTTTGTTTGGAGATTGTGTAGAACAATAACGAAGGCTGTTGCAAAAGTTGGCCTATATAAGTTTATATTGCCATAATATGTATGTCTGCATGCATTCTTCTTATTCAATTCGATAATCGATAATTTTGGACTTATTTTGGCATTTTTCGCCATAAAATTAATTGATGTCTGCTTTAGCTCAAGTGAGTCATGCATGAAGCTAGATTCTGTAAACAATTTGAATGCCTTGATGAAAATGTCTCGCATTTAAAAGCTTTCTGTACGTTTAGATCTTGATTTGTTTTCATGGAAAAAGCCTAAATCAAAATGATTTTTCACAGAGCTGGAGCCTTAGAATTCACAACTGGTTATAGCTCTCCAGAACCGACTACTCTACTTAGGCAGACAATCTGCTCACTCACTGCTGCCTTACTGTCGCTTGGCTACATTCAATTGATAAAGCTGCACTCGTTTGTCGGTTACTTCATTAGCAGCCCTCGATAAGCGCTTGAATATCCAGCGAAGCAAATGCTGCACAAACATAATTCGTAGCTGACCAGATGGAGGTGGGAAAAGGCATTTCGTAGCTGAAGCCTTGACAACTGCAAGTGGCATTAGCTGTAGCAACAATACGCTGAGCAGACAACAACAGCAACAACAACAATGACATTAACAACAAAAACAACAGCAACAGCAATTGCACGCATCACTTTTTCTAGTACAAGGGATTTGCATTTGTTTGCTAATTGAAATTAAGCAAATATTTACAAACATGAAGCCCGGAGTGAGCTCTGTGGAGTTGACCCACGTAATCCTTTTGTAGCGCATTAAAATTCATGAAATGAGTCCCAAAAAACAAAAAACCAAAAAAAAAAAATAGAAGGACCAATAGCATTGCCAGATAATGTAAATCCATTTGTATAACATTTGCCGCTGCTTTCAATTTCTTCTTTTACTTTTTTTCTGGTAATTAGTAAGAAATGAGCTTGGGCGAGCGGCGATCGAAGCGTAACTGTAACCGGGTCCCATAATCAAATGTTTAAAAAAAGATTTGCAAGTAAATCCCAAGGAATTATTTGCCACTTGAAACGTTTAAAAATGCCAACAAGAATCTGTCGAAGCTGACGAGGGTGACGGAACGAGAGAACGAGAGACACAGAAAGAGGGAGAGAGAGAGCTGAAAACTCTCATACGCCGTGCCAGTAGTAAAAAAAAAAAAAAAAAAAAAAGGCCAAAAGGCAAAGCCTGGCCATGGCGCTCAGGCCCAAACGTCGACGTCTGGCGACAGGTTGGGGTCAGACAAACTTAATGAGCAAATTGTCAAATGCCGCGGCAAAGCGCGCACTTAAACATGCCGGGATCTAGAAAATTACGCCCTCTACAACAACAACAACAACAACAACGGCAAGTAAAAAAGAAAAATAACTTGACGAAATGATAAAGACTGCAAGAAAATAACCAAAGGAGGCGAAAAAAAAAACCAGAAAAGAAAAGCAAAGAAAATGTTGAAGGAAAAGTAAAAGTTGCTGTCGCCGTTGTTAGCCCATGTTTGGGGATTTGAATAAACAGTTACGCTGATTTAATTTGGTTCGACCGTGGCCCAGGGCTGAGAGCTTAGGGCTATGGGCCAAGGGCTACGGCCAAATCATTGGCGAGGAAAAAATTCTATCACAGTATGTCGTCTGTCACCCTCGATTTGATTTTTAAATTGCTTTCGTGATAAATTGACGAAATGAACAGCAATAACGCCACCAAAAAAGAAACGCGAAAAAAATACACACACACACACACACACATGCACACCAGGAACAGAAAATATGCGAAGAAAATTGACAATTGTCAAGGCGGCGCCCCCTGAATAGACATATAAAAATTAACTACAGACTACTTATCTTATTTGTTGACGCAGTCGAAAGAAGTCGCAGCAGAGAAAACCAGGAGCTCAAATCCAGACAGACGCCAGCCCAAGATTTGAGACTGAAGAAGGCCCGCGACCCACGGGCCCCCAGCGCAATATGAACGGAAGCCAAGCCAAAAAGTTTGCCCGCCGCTTTTGATCTATGCGGTGGTGCGTGGCGTGTGGCGATATGAATAGCGAATACATATTCCGATGGCAATATGCTACAAGTATCCTGGGGCGTCGACAGGAAGCAGACAATCAAGCCAAATGATACGCTGAATGGGATTATCCGAGAGCGACGGCCAACGCCAGCGGCGGCAGTTAAGAGCCAAGAACTTCTTCTCTGGAACTTTATGGCCTTTCGTACTTCCACTAATGAGCGCTACTTAGCAGGTGCTTTCTCCACAAACAATCGGACAATCAGCGCAAACTTTACAAACTTTGAAAAAAATAACAAAATTAAAAAGAAAAATAAAAAAAAACCTTTTCTGGTTTCGGTTATGAGAGTTGGTATACAAAATAATTAGATCGGATGCAGCAAAATTAAGTTTGGGACTTTGTTCAGTTGAGATGGCTGAGAGAGATAGAGTATTTACAACTAAGATATGTAGTTAGATAAAGAGAGCGCTATTCTTGCACCGATATACTTGTGTTTATGTTGATCTAGGTAAGGTATATATTTAATATTACCATTATTACTATTACTATATAAGATTATCATATACAAATGAATGTCTAGTGCGTAACACTTAAATCGCCATAGGGCTATAATTTCGATAAATATCGATTTCTAAACAATATACTACAATACAATATACAATATATGTACTGTAGAAACTTGAAATTCTAAATTTGGAAAAAAAATAAAATAAAAATAAAAATGAATAAATAAATAAATAATATAAAAATAATTTGAAGATGAGTCAAGAAAAAATTACGAATATAATAATATATATACAAATATAGAGTTCCTAAAAAAATCGATATATGCTCGTTTGGTAGAGCTCTTCAAATTTTAATTAGGGACATGATGTAGTAACCTTTAATATATTACAGGGAACCGTATTGAAGCTAACTATAAATAGATATAAATAGATTGTAAGTCATAGTTAAAACAAACAAATAAGTTCAGATCAAGCGTGCCTCAAATCATAAATTCAATTCAATAAATCCTAAAAATTACCAAATTAATAGAAGCTAAAATCAAACTTATTATTTATTGCCCATATATTCATACCTTAAATATAAATATATGCAAATATTTTTTATTTATTTATTCAATTCCTTTTTTTTTTTTAAGCTAGAAATGCAGCCGATCTTTAAAAGATGAATCTCATTTTGGGAAATGATCATGAATTGAAAATTAAATATATACAGTAAAATCACGATAATTCGAAATTTAAAGGGAATAATTTTTTTCTCGATTTACACACAAATTAAAATTATCGAGAATTATTGAGTCCGAATTTCATTCAAGCGGATAGAATTCTTTTCGATTAAGCGAGACTCGAGACTCAACTGTATAAGTATATTTAAAATTTAAATGTGGCATCTAAATATTACCAAAACTATTATTACATGACCAAATATTCTGTGCACTAATGGAATACAAAAAAAAAAAAAAAAAAAAAAAAAAAATAAGAGCTTGTTCAGACATGCCTTACTTTCACTGGCCCTCAGTATATAAAATATTTTTCCAAAAACCCGCAACAAATGTTTGCTCTTGGTGCTGTACGGGATGCCCCTCTTAACCCACATTTTCTGCCAACTCTCCCAATGTAATCAAGTTTAAAGACCATTATACACTGATTTTCCATTTTCAAAGGATGCAATGGGTATTAAATTTATTGGAATTCTCGCTCACCCCTGCCGCTGCGTCCCACGAAGCGCAGATCATTGAACTTGGCCACTTGGTTCTTCATGACGGCGGTGCAGTTGCGCAGCTCCCCGCAGAAGTTCTCATCGTTGCCGGCGCGTATGGTGACAATGGTGCCGTCCATGACCTCGCCCAGGGCCAGCACCTTGAAGGCGATCGGCAGCGTTTTGTTCGAGCGCCAGTGCGTGGGCAGTGTGGTGCACACCTGGAGGGGGATGGGGATAACAGGAGTATTATGAGTGCATAAGATTAACATCATCTTCTTCTGCCCCGAGCTCTTCCTCTTCGTCGCCATACTCACTATGTGGGGTGAGCCCGTCTTGACCAACTCGCCTGGATGCTCGGCTAGCAGGACGTCGACAGTGCGCTCGATCAGATTCTCGGGCGTCAGGTACGGACTTGTGTCCACTGACTTGCTGTTGTTGTTGTTGTTGTTATTGTTGCTCTTGCTATTGTTGTTGTTGGTGCTGCTGTTGTTGTTGTTATTGTTATTGTTATTGGTCTCTGCATTGCGACGCTTCGTTGTGCTGGCCGTTGTTGTTATTGTTGTTGTCGCTGCCGCCGGATGTTGCTGTTGCTGTGTTGGCTGCTGTTGTTGCTGTTGCTGCTGCTGCTGCTGCTGCTGATGCGTTTGATTTGAAGTGGTCGAACTGACCTCGGCTAAAATGTGCATTATTGCTTATAACACCAAGAGCTTATGTCCTTGATTGATGTTTACTAATGGCCTCGATTCGATTCGATTTCTTTTCCAGCTACTTCATAGAGTCGCGCACTTGATCATCTGCAATTTGTTTGGAGGGGGAATGGACATTAAATTAAAATGAATTATACATTTTACAGTAATTTAAATGATCTTGTTGAGTTGAGTCTTAAATGAGCATTAAGGCACTCTCTGTCCATGGACAAAGAGACTCTGTCTTAGGGTCTGCCTAATCCAAAGTAACTTTGTTTCATTCTCAAACTTCAATAATTGCTTATTCCATTCTCATTCCCAATCTCAAATGTCTCCTTCTTATTCCCAGTTTTCAAAAATGCCGAATGGAACAAGTCGTTAAATTCAATATCTTCTCGTCCTCTTTTTAATAAAATTCCCAACAAGCTTTTTTTCAATTATCCCAAAAACGTAGATCAGTGACACTCTGCCTTCATCTCAATCTTTATAAATTCCTTATTTAACTCATTCTTCACAGAATCCTGAAAAAAGCTAGTTCAATGAGTCTTCTTAACAGTCTTCAATCAATAAAGAGACTCCAAATTTGTCGATCAGAGAAACTCTTCTACGCAATATTCACAAAATCATTTTACCATAAGCCTTGCTCAGTCTTCTTCTTTACGAATTCTTTACTTAAAGCCACTCAGTCTTGGTCTTCACAAATACATTAGTCAGGGGACAGCACTCTCCGTCTCCATCTTCAAAAATGTCCAGCTCAATGCGCCTCTGCCTCAATCGCCCCATATCTTCATTTTATGGGACTCTTACTCAATCTCAAGCTCACAATGCAAAAAGACTCGGAAATCCGTTGCAATCTTCAGATCTCTGATGCTTAGTCACGCTCACAAAATACAAGATCAATGAGACTGTCTCAGTCTGAGTCCTAGAATCTCTCACAATCTTCACAAATACATAGATCAGTCTCACAGCCTTCACAAATTCCTAGATCAATCAAACACTTTGCATGTCCCACTTTTCACTAATTACATTTTTAAAGAGGGAGACCTCTTTCTGTCTGTAAATCTTCACAAAGATACATAGATCAATGAGGCTATGCTTCATTCTCCTCAAATTCCTAGATCAATGACACACACTTACTTACTCTCCATCTCCCACTCATTTTTAATGAGTCTCTCTCTCTCTCTTTCACTTTCTCTCTTTCACTCTCTCTTCCTCTCTCTCTCTCTTTCTCTCTCTCTCTCTTTCTCTCTCTCTCTCTCTCTCTCTCTCTCTCTCTCGGTCAATCTGCAGATATACATAAATCAATCTGACTCAGTTGTATTCTCCACAAGTCTATGATACACCTTCACTCTCCGTCTCCCACTCTTTGCAAATTCCATTTTCAAAGACACACACTCTCTCTCAATCTTTTTCTCTCTCTCTCTCTCTCTCTCTCTCTCTCTCTCTCTCTTTGTCAGTATTCACTGAGACACGGTTTCATTCTACACAAATTTCAAGATTTGTGGCATAGACTCACTCTCCATCTTCAATTCTTTTCATATTTCATTCTCTCAGTCTCTCTCTCCCTCTCACTCTCTCTCTCTCTTTACTTCACAATCTTCACTTAGGCAGGGTTTCATTCTTCACAAATTCCTGGATCAGTAGCACACACTCACTCTCCATCTTCCAATCTCTACAAATTCCACTCTCTCTCTCTCTCTCCGTGTCACTCACTCTCTCTCTCTCTCTCTCTCTCTCTCTCTCTCTGTTCACAAATACATAGATCAAGACTATTTAATTCTTCACATATTGCTAGATCATTGACGCACACTCACTCGCCGTCTCTCGCTCTCCAACTCACTTTCTTTTTGCACAAATGTTCGCCCGCAAAAGTATGCAACAGATTTTTGGTCAAACTTGTCACATTTTGATTTGTGTGTAGAGCAAATATGTTGGTGTTGTCTACGGCTGCAGCTCTGCTTGTGGACGACCGTGCGACCACGCACCTTTGCGCACAATTTGCATTTAAGCTGCCGCCATCGAGCGCAACTCAATTAAATATTAAAAATCATGGCCAATACGTAGCCTGCGGCCAACTGCTGCCCCGAACGGGCGAGAGCCCAGCCGAGGGCCTACTCAACTAAGATGGATGGCGGCCTACAGCTGCAATATGTGCTAATGGAATCCCCAGGACATCAAAAAAAAAAAAAAAACGTGAAATGGAAGCAGAGATACAAAAAAATTGTATATAAATAAAAATGATAATAATAAAGCGCCAGCTGTTGTCCGTTTGTGTTTGGCCACCAAAAAAAAAAAAAAAAAAAAAAAAAAAATCAACAATGTGCAATCACACATACACACACGCACACACACTCACACACACTTTTTGGAGCTGCATATAAAAGAAACGCGTGCCGTGCATTGCGTTTTGTTTTTGCAATTGCCATGCAACAACTATTTTTGTTGCTGTTTATGTACACGCACACAGACACAGACAGAGTGCGTGTGCGTGTGCGTCTGCATGTGTGTGCACAATCTGTAGGTAGTATATGTACTCGTTTTTTACAACTTCCGTTTGAATTTTTGCATACACAACGGTCGCAGCTGGACAACAAATGAGCTCAGCTCGTCCAGTGACTATGCGGCGACATATGTGGCCACAGAGGCGGCACACGAGCCAAAGGCACCGGCCAGAGCAACAGCAACAACAGCACAGACAACAGAGAGCAGACAACGGACAACGGACAGCAGAAAGCAGACAGCAGACAGCAGACAGCAGAAGGCCAAAAAGAGGGAAAATGCGTTGATGCACAAAATGCAAATGGAAATGGAAGGGGAATTGCAAATGGCAGCTTATTGGGGCAGTCTTCATAAGGTTGCTTGGAGCTATGATCTCAGCTATTATCAGAGCCATGAAATCAGCTAATACACCGCCCTCAAGATATCAATATAGTAACGAATTCGCTGATTCGGTAGTCTATCACGTCCGTAAAAATGTACATTATATCATCATTTCCGCTTAGATTAGGTTGCCCAAAGTCGACAATTTTTACTTCAAATAAAAAAACGTAGTCTACGAACTGCAAATGCTGGCAGTTCTGAAATATTGACAGATATTTTTATACTTAGCCACTCAAGATGCATTAATATATATATTTTATAGAATAAATCTAACTGTAAAAGTGAACGATTTTAGCGATTGGCCTCTGCTCCAATACGTCTGGACTCAGTTCTCTGGGATCTACAGTAACCAAGCTGCCAAATTCGGGATCCAAGATATATAAAAAATTATAAATTACAAATTACAATTACGTAACGTCATGATCCCCAAAAGTTAGTCAGAGTATTTTCCCAAAATAATATACATTCACGATCAAAGTAAATTAATGAAGGCTATTGGCAAACAAGATAAACCTATATCTTCTAACTTTTTAGGATCAACGCAGGTAAAAGCTCCAGATTGTTGTATCATTTTAAGTAACGGAGCATCTGAGATAACGGCATAATAGCATTTCCGATTAGTCACGCCCTCAAAAGGCGCGAATATATGATTTTTGATAATACTAAGTGTAAAGCTGTAAAATAAATGTTTTCCAATGAACTTTAGAGGCATGAAAAATAATTATATACCACTTTTTGTGAGCTTAGAAAATACCGAATTTTTTTTCGGATTCTTAGGGGTCTATAACGTTGTAACTGTCATATTTCGGGAGCTAAGTATCAAAAATTTTGAAGGTAATTGCGGTGTGCCACGTTAAGATTATACGGATGATCTATCCGAATGCCACGCCTCCTATAAGCGTAGGTATACAAATATATAATCCCCAAATTTCATACCGACCCTATTGAGTTTATCAGGATAACCTGATACCATAGATCTTACCATATATATGACGGACGGACATTGCACAAATCCCATTTACTCCCTTCTCCTCATACAAGAGTTACAAGAAAAATCGATCTCAGAGATATTTTGGTCACTCAAAACCCATGAGCTGCTGTCTGATTGATTGAGCTTAACCCAAGGTCTTTTACTTTATGGACTGCATGCATTTGGGATCAAATCATTTGATCACTTCAGATCGATTTCAACTGTTTCATATATTCACTTTAAATAAATTTTATTTATTTGGCTTACATTTCTTCTAGCACTAAGCGTATATTCCAATAGGGCGTATTTCAGTTTTGAATCCTTCAAGTAGCGTTAAAACTTTTTTTTTATTTAAATTTATTTTTTGTTTATTTTACATGATGAAAAAAAAAGGAGAATCTGACTTCAACTATATCACAATTGGGCACAATAAAAAAATGAACGTGGAATTTAATATTTATATATATTTGAATGATATTCGATATATAACAATTTGATGAGTACACACGCACACACGCACATTAATATGCACACACACTAATACACACACACACACACACTGACACACGCGCGTACAACTGATTAATAAAACCGACTGTAAATTGAGCTTGAGTTTTGGTGCGGCTTTTGTGGCACTTGGAGAACGGCTCGGCTCTCTTTGGCTGGCTGGCGATCGAATCAAACGACACGGAGATATTAAACTATTTTTTTGCGGTAACCATGAACGCGACCACTATGAGCGGTTGGCGACGCCGACAGCGAAGTCAGCGGCGCGTCATCATAATCACGACGGCGGCCAAGGACGCAGGAGCGTGCGAGGTGGGGCCGGGCCGCAAAAGGCGACAACGAGAACAGGACGAAGCAACAGCAGCCGCAGTAGCAGCCGCAGTAGCAGCAGCAGCAGCCGCAGCAGCAGAGATGCTTCGATGCTGGATGCTGGATGCTACCGCCTTTTGGAGTGCGAGTGCCGCCTCTTTTTGCGTTTTTCAAGCAACCGCGTTGGGTATATAATTCTTTTTCTTGGCTTAACATTTACCACGAGAACCAGTAGCAGTGGTTTTTGCTTGTGGTGTCCCAGCAGCGACGCCAACAGCGACTGCAGCGCAGCCAGCTGGCAACAACATCGCAATGCCTGTCGCTGCCGTTGCCGTTGCCGTTGCCGTCAGCGTCAACGTCGACGTCGACAGCAGCAGCAGCGGCAGCAGCAGCGGTAACATCGGGCGGCTGCGTCTGCGGCAGCGCCACTGACGAACCGTAAGCCACGCCAAAAACCGAAACCGAAACCAAAAACGTCAACTACACCACAAGCAGAAAGGCCGCAACGATGTCTTCAAGTTGGTACCCCAACGACACAGCCTCAACGACCTCGTCTCCGGCCCACCCAACTCCTGCTGATGCTGGAAGTACAAAAACAAAAACAAAAACAAAACAAAACAAAAAAAAACTCCTTAAAAAAAGCGCTCAATTTTGGCGTTCGCAACACCTTCGCTGGCTGCTTAGAGACCAGCCGGGACAGAGGCTGGAAGCCATTGGGCTGGGCTGAGTGCTGGGCTAAGTGCTGGGAGAGCGAGAGCAAGGCGAGCAACAACAAAAAAAAATTGAGTCGAATCTCGCTGCTGGAAGCTGCGTCCTGCAGCTTGACTCATTTTTCTATGCAGCGCTTATGGATGGTATCGTTATTTTTCTTTCTTTCTCAGACTGCTGTTGTTGTTGTTGTTGTTGTTGCTGTTGTTTCTCTTTGGCGCTAGCAACCCCCAAAAGACGTCTTGGAATTGCGCTGCGACGTCTTTCGACGCTTTCGACTCAAAGGAGAGAAGAAGAAGCAAAAAATCAAAGAGAAAAAAGAAAATGAAAGAAAAAAGAATCTCAACGCGCAGCGTGGTAAATAAGGCGCTATCGACTCCCTGAACTCCGCTCAGTCGGCGCTCAACCTCAGAATTACAAGTCCGAGATGTTGGCCAAAAACTGAAACCGGCGCGCGGCTTTGCGGCGAGCCTCTAGCTAACCAGAGAATGTGCATAGCCAGTCAGCCAGCCAGACCAGACCCGGCCAGACCGGGCAAGTGAGACGGGAAGCCAATCGGAGTGAGATGGCTGGCGTGCCAGAGCGAGATGGCGCACAAGTGTGGGCGGGTTAGAGTGAGTGCCACAACTAGTGGTGGAGCGGTAAAAATCTTGCGGCTGCCATTTGCGGCCAAAGACGAGGCAATTTTTTTTTTTTTTTTTTTTTTTTGTTCTGCTCCTCCTGCTGTTGTTGTTGCTGGAGCTGAAACTAGGTGCTCCAATGGTTGTTCGGTGCCGAATTGGACGACTTGAGTGAAAAATTGCAATGCCTAACCACATGAGCATAAGACGTCCTCTCACACACACGTACACGCACACGCACACTCACATATTCAAAAGTAGGTGGATTCGCTGAGAATTTTTCGTGTTTTTTTTTTTTTTTTTTGTCTTCAGGGCGGAGTTTTCTTGGGACGTGTCGGCATATTAACCGTTCAACCCTCCTACATTTTGCGGTTACTACATGTAGCAACAAGACGCGAGCGCTAAGTTGCAAGGGTGTGGGGAGGGGGGACTAGTGTTGGTGGTGGTGGCAGTGGTGGCAGTGGTGGCAGTGGTGGCAGTGGTGCCGGTGTCAATGGTGGTTGTATATATTGTCAGTCGGCGGTTGCGCAGCAAACATGTCGAAGGGTGTGCGGTTGGCATAATGAAACCACAAGAATTATTATACGCTGCGGTCGATTACTATATCAAAATGCTAATCCAAACGCTGCCAGAGCCGACCCGTTAGCCAACCAAACGGCGCTGCGCACAGGCCAATGAGCGCCGTCGCCCAATTACCCGGCGCATAGCTCCGACCAGCAGCTGAAGCATTCGAAAATGGTGGCATCATCTTGAGGCAGTTTCAAATAGGTGTAAAGCGCATCTAAGCCAATGCAAGGGTCTGAAAAGCAAAAAATAATAAACATTAAACAAAAATAATAATGCCGAAACAATGTAAACGAAGCTCCATAAAAATTTATTCTGAAAATAATTTTAATTTACAATTATTTTATTATTATTATTTTTTATAGTTTTAGAATACGTTTTAAAAATTATGTAATATGAAAACATTTTCAATTTATGTTTTATTTCATTTTTGTAGCTTCTTTCATTTCAAATTGAATTAATTTGATTCATCTTTTTGGGTTTGAGTGCTACTATAACTATAAATATAAAAACTTAATCAAATAAATATCCAAAAAAAAATTTGCCTGTATAATAAATAGTAAAGTGAATTTTAAAAATTAATTGAATAATACAAATATTTAATATTAATATGAGTACAGTAAAGTAGATATGAGTAAATATGAACATAATTTATTCATCAATATGAATAAATCTTTTTAGTTTTACATATAAAAACTTCTAATAGCTCCAAACATGAAAATAAAATTAATATATATTTTTGTAATTCTTAAATTAATCAATTATTTAACATACGTACATATATGCATTTTTTTCTATGAACTTTTTAATTTTTAATTACAGCTAAAATATTTAAAATTAACAAATTACAAAAAGAAAATAATAGATATTTTATAATTAACAATAGAAATTGAAAAGTTGACTTAGATATTTTCAATCTAAAGACTATATTATATTATTGTCCTCATTCGTAAATTAAATTACATTTAATTCAATATATTTCTTTCTATATAATTATCGTTCAAATATTATTATTTATTTTATTATTATTTATTTACTATTTTATATTTATCATATAAATAATTCTTTTCACATACAACAATGTTTTAAAAATTGTGGTGTTCTAAAAGAACAAGAAAAAAAAAAACAAAACAAAATCCTGGGGAAAATGGGAAGATTAATAAGAAAAATTACTCTTTATCTATGAAATCTTAGCTCTAAGCTCATTTCTATGAAATTGGAAATGAATAAATACAAATGCTGTGAAAACAAGTAAGAAAACTCTAGTCGAGAGTACTCGACTAGATACTACCCTGAACCCAACAAATAAAAATGCCCATTTAGTATGGCTGAAATTTCAATTTCGATGTATTTAAAATTATAAATAAAATACACAAACTCATTTAATAAAATATAAAAATATTTTGAAACAATTAAAAAAGTTAACATCAGTTGCTTCGATCGGGATTCGAACCGCAACTTCTCGATCGAGCGTCATGCAGCTAACACACTAAGCTACTTCACTCCTGCTAGTGGCGCTGGCAAAACTCAATTAGATGCACTGCTGCAGCGCCATCTACCAAAACTAAACGAAACTAACTGCTGATGTGATTCTAAGAATTTGCTAGAATAACCAAACTATTAAAAACGCACATAAAGTATAGTTAAAATTTCAATTTCGGTGTATTTAAAAATATAAATTAAATAGAAAACTCATTTATGAAAATATAGAAATATTTTGAAACAATTAAAAAAAAATAACATCAGTTGCATCGATCGGGATTCGAACCGCGACTTCTCGATCGAGCGTCATGCATCTAACACACTAGGCCACCCCACTCCTGCTATTGGCGCTGGCAAAACTCAAATAGATTCACTGCTGCTGCGCCATCTACCAAAACTAAACGAAACTAACAGCTGATGTGATTTAACGAATGTTTCTAGAAGAAGTTTGAATGTATGTGTGCACACGCATACGATGCTGTTGTAGCTGCTGCACGTGCGTTTGTTAATTGGCCAAATATTTGATTATTTTTTATAATTTTTGACTGAACGGAATTTAATGAAACTTTCAGCATATGATCTACATATTATATTGAATATTTGAGAAATTAAAAAAAAAGAAAAATCATTCACAATTACCTATAGTGGCAACTGATCTGAGCTTGAATGTTTTTACTCGATAAAAACATAACGGGATGATTTATCGAATTTTAAAAGCAAACTCGACGTCCGCGCTGTATATACGGTCATTTTAAAAAAAAATTCAAGTCTCTAGCTCTTATATCTTCGGAAATCGACGCGTTCAAACATACGGACAGACGGACAGACGGACAGACGGACAGACGGACAGACGGACAGACAGACAGACGGACAGGGCCAAATCGACTCAGCTCGTCGCCCTGATCAAGAATATATATACTTTGTGGGGTCTGCCACGCCTCCTTCTGCCTGTTACATACATTTCAACAAAACCATTATACCCTGATTTCCCATTTTCAATGGGTTCAGGGTATAAAAAAAGTGTTAAAAGGATCTGCGTGTACTTTCAAAGGATCCTAGATGAACGAACAGGACTAAATAAAAACAGCTGTTGCTCCCAATAAAAAGTAGAAAATCTTAGTCATACCCTTAATTCCAAGCTTCTAGGGAAGTTCGCATTCAATATGGGAATTCAGTGTATATAAATTATTGAGTACAGATATCTAAAAATTACCTCAAAATATTTGAAGAAAAAATGAGAAAGTAAAAGAGAGAATGAAATATTAATTTGAGTCTGAGCAGACAAAGAATATATTTTTAAAATGTATTATAATTTTTTGTTTTTACTTAAGATTACTTTCATTATTTGACTGAATTGATTTTTAAGATTTCACTGCAATTGCAATTATCGTGGAGTAAAATCATGTAATTAACGAATGCTAAGATATACATATAATTATTGTTTCAATCCATCGATCCAATGTCACCTGATAAAATCGTATAACAATCATGATTGAAAATGCTGAAACCACTAAAGTAGATATCATATAACAGAAGAACCTATAAGTAAACTATGTATACTGTGCTATATATACTATATACAATATGAATTTGAATATAAA
The DNA here is from genome assembly GCF_018153725.1 of Drosophila mojavensis. Classification (NCBI taxonomy): domain Eukaryota; kingdom Metazoa; phylum Arthropoda; class Insecta; order Diptera; family Drosophilidae; genus Drosophila; species Drosophila mojavensis. The sequence goes on along the minus strand of NW_025318667.1, from coordinate 16,422,259 downwards.
ACAAAATATTAAATTTCCATAACATTAAATTCTACAAAAAGCCCAGGAAATGCTGCTTGAATTTATGTAAATTTGTGTATTTATCATTAGGAGCAAAGTGAGAAAGCGAGAGGGAGTGGAGGAGGGGAAGAGAGAGAGAAAGAGCAATTGATAAGTGGGAAATTGGTGTACCACAGGCCAGAGTGAGGGCCTCGCTACAAATGTCTCGAGGTGGGCCAATTAAAACATAACCCAAATACGAAGAACCAAACAAACAAATGAAAGGCGGCTCGAGTGGGAGTGAAACGAGTGTTGTTGTTGTTTTTTTTGTTGTTTTTTTTTTTTTTCCTTGGATGGGTCGCGTGACAACCGCGAAGAAACACCCCAAAAAGAATGGCCAGGGCTATGGGCGAGAACAATTATGATCAGAAAAACAACAACAGCAACAACAATGGCAACAACAGCAGCAACTAGAAGAGCAACAACAACAACAACAGCAACTACAAATTGTTGACTGGTGTTGCACTGAAGGCAGAAACAAAAGCAGAAAGAATCCTTGCCGTTGAGATTTTGTGCAAATAATTTAAGAGGCAGTAAAAAGTAAACGACTCGTCGCGCTGTTAACGCAAAGGCAGTAGCAGGTGGGGCACTCACACACACACATATATATACATGTACATATATGAACATTAATGGGCAGAACTGCGATGACAAGCGACAAAAGCTGTCGGCTGTTGACGGCTCTTCTGGCAGCTTTTGTGTGTTGATTTTTCTTTTAATTGTTGCGGATTTGCATTCTGACACATTTGTCAACCTCAACCTCAGAGTCGCGCAGCGTAGCCAACGACGGCGGCTTCAGCACACACACTCACACACGCTCACACACTTGCACTGAGAGCAAAAGGGTTGCCTACGAGGCAAGTCTCCAAGTGTGAGTGAGTGAGTGGGCCGTGAGTCTGGGATGTGGTCGGGTGTTCGCATTTGCTGAAAAGCCTCGTTTGTACAGGTTGTATGAGAAGCGTTTATTATTTATTAGCTGGCATCTCTGCATACGTATACACGTGTGTGTTTGTGTGTGTGTGTGTGTGTATGACAGGAGGTGAGGCCTTAAGCCCGTTGGGATAATAATAAACGCCGGGGCCAAGTCATTTGTTAGAGAGACTCAACAATAACACCTACCAACCGACTATGCGTGTGCGTTTACATATGTATGTGCGTGTGTGTGTGTGTGTGTGTGTGTGAGTGAGCGTGTGTACAAGTGTGTTTTGAGCGACATGTGTCAAAACTGAAAAACTACGCGAATTTGTGTCAAATACCCTTGTCAGCCCGCTTCAAGTGCAAGAAAATACTCGAGCAAGCATGTGCCGTGATTGGGCTCGTCGGAAAAGACGTGAAGCAGTGGGCTAAAAATATATATATGTAGATTTGAAGATGTAGAGGCGTAGGTATATAGAGATATAATACATATAGAGACGTAGAGATAGAGAGAGATAGAGATAGAGAGAGATATAGAGATATAGGGATATAGAGATAGAGAGAGATAGGGATGTAGAGATAGAGAGAGATAGAGATGTAGAGATAGAGGTATAGAGATATAGGGATATAGTGATATAGGGATATAGAGATATAGGGATATAGAGATATAGAAATAAAGATACATAGAGATATATAGATATAGATATATAGACATTGAGATATATGGTCACAGATCTATATAGATATATAAACATAGAGATATAAAGATTTAAAGCTTTATAGATATGAAGATATATGGATATACAGTCATACATATATACAGATATAGAGGTATAGATATATATATATAAAGATGTAGGGATAGAAAAATATAGATATAGATATACATATGTAGTTATAGGGGTAGTTATAGAGACAGATATGATATTATATCGTCATAGCTAGTATATGTAATATATCTATAGCACATAGATATATATAAATAATAAGTATAGATATAAAAACACTCCTCCCAGATATATTATAATTATATCCAACTTGATATACTATATTTTCATACAGCACATATTGCATGCTTGGGGGGCTTGTAAAAAATTATAATCAATTTGGTCGCATCAGTATAAAAATGGGACAGAACCGTTTAATGGATCAGACGCGACTCGTAAGCCCAATGACAACAGTGAAGTCTCGACGTAGTCACGATGGGAAACTACTTATGAGGGTTGCTCGCAGATATTTCGCAAAATCCTCTGTATGACTTCGTATAAAAAATAAAAAACCGAAGAAGCAAAATTGCCTTTGATCAATGAAAACAAATCATAAAACGCGGTTTACAGCTCCCATGTGTGTAATCGCTGACGTTTAACGTTTGGCCTCTTCCTCAAGGCTTATGACTGGCACGTGAGGGTGGCTCAAATAAATACAGAAACAAAAAACAATGCCGAAAATATGCATAAGTGGGAAGAGCTCGACTTGCGGATACCACGCCGTCTAACAAAATTCTTATAGCTTGATCTAAAACTTTTTATCTGTATATGTTCTAGATTAATTTTTTTTCCATTATTTACACTGGTATCAATAGCTCAACTGCTATCGTATTTGAAGCTCATTCTTATACTATCATAACACATCATTTACTAGAAGTCCAGCATACCCGCTATCGCCAATTTACAGGGCATTTACAACAATCTTATTTACATCAGCAAAGACCTTTAACATCTGTCGCGGGAATCTCAATCGAGACAAGTTAAAATTTTTGAAAAAAAAGAGCAATATTTGAAGTCTATGTTTTGATTTCGGTAGAGTTTTACAAGCCAAACGACTGTTAAATCGGCATGCAATTGATATCCTTGGAACTGATTGAATTATAGAGAAGCCCATAAAATTTACAATTTACAATTTGCAATGCACTTTATCGAGAGGGTTGAACTGTTGCCGTGAATAGTTATGAAACCAGCCCTTACAAATATAAAGACGATTTTTTTTTTACTTTTATCTTAATGAGCAAATGAAGTGTCGACCAATTTAAAATATTACTCTGAAATATCTATTAATTAGTTTTGATTGAATAGGTATAGTGATGTATCTATGTGTATCCAGGTATCTACAATGTGTATGTATGTATGAATCTATATGTATCTATGTATCTATATATCTATGTATCTACTTATCTATATCTATTTAACTATGTATCTATGTATCTATGTATCTATTTATATATGTATATATGTATATGTCGGGTCTTCGTTATCATGTTCGTAGTTAACTATTTCTTCTTAACGGTGGAGCTACGTGAATTCCGTGTACGTGTGTTCATATCTTCAAATATAAGTCCTCTCCCCGAGTCATCTCTTAACAATCTGGCCATACTATACGTTGCCACCTCATAACACTACGTGACACTCAACAATCGGGAAGTTTAGTAATCCTGATTGCCACTCACAGCATATAACTATCGATATTACCAATCTATATCTACAGTCATTCTCCGACAAATATATGTATCTATGTATCTATGTATCTATGTATCTATGTATCTATGTATCTATGTATCTATGTATCTATGTATCTATGTATCTATGTATCTATGTATCTATGTATCTATGTATCTATGTATCTATGTATCTATGTATCTATGTATCTATATATCTGTGTATCTATGTATCTTTTATCTATGTATCTATTTATCTATGTATCTATGTATCTATGTATATCTGTATGTATTTATATGTATCTTTATGTATCTATTCTTCTCTCATCTTTTTTGCTACAGCAGACTTAGATATTCCTATATATAATACACATAAAAAATATATATAGTTTACATCTTCACCAACTCAATTCAAGTCTCTTAAGAACCTTAAATAGTCTCTTCATTTCACATTGACTACATATTTAAGCTTAATCAATTCAAAGCTTAGTTTTTGACGTGAATTGTCCAAAGGTAATGATATTTTTACACTTTTAACGCAATAATAAATAATCCAAAAAATACAAAAATAAAATAAAAATGCTCTAATAAATCATAAAGAAGAAAATGAAAGAAAACTTTAGTTGAAAAGTAAAAACTTTGTTGACTCGTGCACTGCGTGCAGTGCATAGTTAAAAGCCGTATTTGCCTTAATGGCCACACACGCACACACACACACACATACACAACCATGTGATACAGCTAAAGGCAGCCAATGACGACAGCAAGCATAGGTATAAGGTTAAGGATAAGGACAATAATAAGTGACTAAGTGAGTGAACAGGGCACCAGATAACGATAACGTAAATAATGACCAAGCAGTCAAAAAAAAAGTGGGAAAAAACAGTTGAAAAAGATGTGGTGGGAGCAGAGGAAAAACGTGCTCGATATGTTATAACCGCACGACGCTCTCACAGTGGTTCGAAAGACATTGCAAGCACACACACACACACACATACGGGGCGAAAGAAGAGGCGAAAAAATTGAATTGAACATTTCCGGGCCGACGCTGCCGGCAGCCATGCGGGCAAGGACAATGCGTCAGTGGCGGACTGGAGTCTGGACAGCTCACAGAACATAGCTCCATTGGCATGTCCATGACTGACCCATTCAATTAAGCATGAACAAAAATGAGCTGAGCGCGTCGTGCGTGGGCGCCACGTGGAATGGCCGGCCTACGTGCCATGGATCCGGGAGTCAGTGCCGTCCTGTTTCGTTGTTCATAAAAAAAAAGGGACATCATATGCGAAAACGAATAACAGCACTTAAGGAGCCAGCGACGGACGCTGCCCGCAACAAAACACGCATCACTTGTCACACATACTTAGCAACAGAGGCCGGCCGGGGCCGGGGCTGGGGCTGGGGCTGGGGCAGGGGCTGGGCGTGCGGGAGAGCTATACCAATAACGCGCTCAAAAGGACTCACTTATTGTCATGTCCTGGTGTTGTTATTGAGGTGTAATACAATTTTTTCCATGATACCCATAACAATGGCAAAACGAAAAAAAAAGAACGTAAACGAAAACGAAATAGAAATAGAAATAAAATGAAAACGCCATGCCGACGCAATCAGAAAGGATAACGAGCCGTCGCCGCCGTCGTCGTCCTGGTCACATATGGCGGCATTAGTTTTAGCAACAATAGCAAACTGAACAATTGGAGAGGGTGGCTACCGCCCCGCTCTGTCCCACCCCGCCCCTGTACGGCGTCCGGCATTGCATAAACTTGCAATTGAGCCAATTTGTAAAGTGCGGCAAGCCCATTAACGAGCCGGACTCGGCACATAGCAGAACAGTGCGCGTTACAGGACAATGCCCACAATGCTCCTGCCAATCGAACGTCAGCACCTGCGTCATAAGGCGACGACGGCGACGGCGACGACGACGGCGACGGCGATGGCGACCCAAATGGCAACCAAAGTTTTTGGGCTGCGTGACAGACCAGTTGGGGCATTCGTAAAACTTTTCGGTGCATAGCCCTTTTGATTTTATTTTTGTATTTTGTATTTTCTTTGGGAAGGGCGAGGGACAGCTCTGGAGAGGTTTACTACTTTGCATTACAAGCGCCCGCAGTTAAAATTAAAATAAAGTTCTTTCTGCTGGCTGGGCAGGAGCTGGCAGTTGGCTTCCTTTTTGTTTTATTCTGCTTCTGTTTCTCTTTGTTGTTGTTGTTGTTGTTGTTGTTGTTGTTGTTGTTGTTGTTGTTGTTGTGCTTAACTAGAAATAAATCTAAAGCTCGCACATTTCTCAAAAGCCTCAGCTCCATTCGCTGATGGATACAAAGCGCGCAGGATACGGCAGAATGGCAGGATGCCAGCCGGCCACACTTGGGCAACGCAATTTTATTTTGCATTTACATGCCCACATGCATTATGCATATATTTGTCTCATGTGTGTATGTGTGTGTGTGTGTGTGTGTGTGTGTGTATGGTTGATCCTTTGGCTCATAGAATACTCTAACTAAATACCCTACAATAAAGCATCAAGCGAAGCCAGCATTACTATTATAGTTTTGAGTTCTAAGAAAACTGGACTTTATATATATATATTTCCCATGAATCTGAAGCATAAAAAAAAATTATTTAGATATGTAAAAAAAAAAATTTTTTTTTGTACTTGATATTTATTTATTTAATTATTTACATATATGTAAGAGATAAGTCCATATATACTTTATACTATACTATATAATCATGATTCACAATTCAATATAGCATTCATAGTTCTATTTACTGAATATAAATTTAAATTTTTGCATTTATTCTATAGATTTGTCTAACAGCGAATTCAACAAAGTTTCGTATGGCATAAATAAATTAGTTTATATTATAGTTCAGTTGCAATAAAATATTTCACTTCATATATCACTGTAGAGTATTTCCAGTTCGACACAGAGAAACCAAATCAGCAGCACTTTCGTATTTCTTGCATGATTTTTTAGTGTTCGCTTCTGTTCGCTGCGCTCGTCCTTCCCTTCAATTGCTCTGTCTCGCTCTGGTTGCCTTTTTTTCGTTCGTTTTTTTGTGAAAGACTTTGAAACAAGACAACAACAACAACAACAACAACTACAACAGCAACAAGAACGGCAACAACAAAAAGGCGAGCATAAAGTATGCAAAAAGTAAAACAAAAAGCTTTGGACACAAAGGATGCTACAATAATATCCTTAAGCTACAAATGCAACATGAATTTGTCTTTGCTCCGAACGGACCCGAGAGACACGAGCGCATACGGTCCTTCGCTCCGGCTGTCCAGTCCCGCCCACAACGAGCGCCCAGTTAGCCCGCACTCAACTTAACTTTGTTTTTGCTCTGTCTTCGAGTTGCCTTGGCAAAAACAAAAAACAGAACAGCAAGAAAAAAAACAAGGCAACGACAAAAATTAAAAATAAAAAAAAAAAAGATACTCGAACTTTACAAATGCATACACATTAGAGAGCCAGGCCAACTGTGTGTGTGTGTGTGTGAGTGTGTGTGTGTGTGTGTGTGTGTGTGTGTGTGTGTGTGTGTGTGTGTGTGTAGTAATCTTATGCGTATCATGTGAACTCCACATATGCCTTGCTGCTGTCCTACAGCTAGTCCTTTAATCCTTTTTGCTGCTTTTGCTTCGACACTTATTTTAATTTATTTCATTTCATATATGTATGCTACAAATGTCCTTTGTGTTCGCTCTCTCTCTCTCTCTCACTCTCTGTTTCTCACTCTCGCTATCTTTAAATGAATGCTTCTGCTCTGCGTGTAATTAAATAAAAACGCATTTCGAGCGACTTTAAGCACGCATACATATCTACTATATACTACATACACACATATAGTATGTATAGATATGTCTCTCTCTCTCTCTGTCTCTCTCTTTCTTTGTCTTTCTCTCTCTGTGTCTGTTTCTCACCCTTTTTGCTCACGCTTCCTGCAAATATTTTGCAAGCTTTTATTTTAATTGCACATTGAAATTAATGCCAAAGCTTTCAGCTAAAGAAAAAGAGAATTTCCAGTCAACAAAGAACATGTCCCCCAACCCAAAGCTCACATGTCTTGACAAGTATTCGAACTAACTTCTAAATATGTATATGCATACATACAAACATGCATACATGCATATGCTGATTAATCTAGATGACAACACTGAGATAGAAAATTTCCTTGAGGGAGTTCTTATTAAGAGTTATGCTAAATACCATCTGAAAATCAGAAAGTCTGAAAATTGATGTGTTGAATGGCATTTGCTGCTTATCGATTAGGGAACTTTCTCCAACTTAACACTTGGAATCACACGACGCCCCACATTAGCGTTCTATTTGCTCTAAGTGGTATGTCTTTAGTATTCCACTCTTTCGTATATAAGTATTTTTCGGTTCTTTGTCTATACATCATTTGGATAGCATCTGTCAGCCCCATCCTATCTTATCTTGCCTAGTTGAAGAGGTGCTGCTATTCAAACTGGATGAGCCAGAAAGACTTTTTCCCTTCTTATGTCGTTCCATCCGAAGGTGAACTTAAGCAGAGAATATATCTGTCACTCTGCTTTCTCTTCAGTCACCGCATTAGATAGAAGATATTTTCTCCTGTCCATCAGCAGGCAATTTGCCATTTTTGGCATTAAGAGGTCATGGTCGGCAGTCGCAGATACTTGGGCCCACAGATTCGTCTTTTCGCCTGAAATTCTGTATCTACTGGCGCAAGTTGATTGACCAGCATCATTTCTGCTATAATTGTTCTATCGAAAATCTGTTATATTTTACATCTTTCACCACATCGAATTGCTAACGGTTGTGCAACTGTTCAATATTTCAGTAGACCATCACAAAGCAATAGCACGAAAACAAACGGCAATAGGAACACCAATCAGGCATCAATAAAATCAAAAAAAAAAAAAAATTAAGTTAGCATTTACCAAAAAAATTAACAGGGATTTATTCATTATTCATTCAAACATCAGTAACATTTTGGTAAACTAAGATTAATTTCAATTCTTCCGCAGCTCCTGCCGATTATTAAGAATCGTTCTGCAAAAGGCAAAAATAACAGAAAAAAAAAAGAAAAGGCTCGAAATTGTCCCTTTCTAAAGAATTTAGTTGATTGAAAGTCTCGCGTACACCCCGCAAAGTGTACGCGAGACCACCGAACTAGAATCGAGCATACTTATGGAGAGTTACCCCGAACAAGAAAATCTTAGATCTGATTAATCAATGTGTAGTCGTCCATCGAGCCGGACATTTCAGCTGTGACGGTGCCAAACTGTATGCGTTCCGGATTGACCATTTGGCCGACATTGTCATAGGGTGATGAATCAGCCTTGTAGAGCAGTTGGTCCGCATAGACGTCCTGATCGTTGCTCATTGGTGGCATCTTATTGTAGTTGTGTGGTTGGTCGCCTTGTATCGGCTCATTGTTAATTATTAGTTCATTCTTTGCTTTATCTTGATTGCGGCCCAATAGATCCCAATATGAGACATTGGGTTGAAATACGGGCTGGTATTTGGGTGGCTCCACCACCTTGACTGCCTTGGGAACCAGCTTAAGCACCGGGCGCACATAGTAACCGTCACCGGTTGCACCATTGGTCACACGCAGCTGGGCCAGACAACTTGTCAAATGGGTATCATGATTAGCTATAAAAATATATATATTTATATATAGTGAGAGAGATTGATATAAGAATGAATTCTGTTCCCGAACATACCTATGAAATGCTGTTGCTCGCGCAGCTCGCGCTCTGGCATCTCCATGGGTACTGGCGTCTCATAGCCAGTATCTAACTCATATGTTATCTCCTCGCCCAGCAGATGGCGCGAGCGGCTGGACAACGCGCGTTTACCTGTGGCGATGTGCTCGAAGCCAGGTGGAGCTGGCGCTGCAAGTGAACGATAAACAGTTGAGTCCGAGTGGAGATTTCTCAGCTACTCTGATACTTACGTAAGGGATTACTCGGATCGGATAGATAGCGATGATTGAGATCCAGCGGCTCCCACACCTGACGTGATTCGCACACAGGCTGCCATTGAGCCAGCTCGTAGAGAGAATTGGAGTATATCACCTGACAACGGACGCGAGATCGTGGTGAGACACAAGCACGGAGTGCCTCATCATCAAACAATGGATCGGGAAATTCATAGGCATGAGACGGCATTGGGAGCGGCTCCTCGGGTATGTCCGGCATTGAGGGCCTATAGTGGTACTGATGGTGCTCCCAGTGGCCGTGTCCTTGCGATTGCTGAGCCATTTGCTGCTCAAAGTGCATGGGTGTATAGTAGTTGGATATCAAGTGCTTCTCGTGCTGACCCAGATTGATCATGGGCTTCATCATGGGCCTGCTGCCGTGTAGATGCACCGGCCCCTGGCCATACGGACAGCTCGCACGCGCGCGAAGTTCGTGATGATGACGTCGCCGAAAGCTTCCGCTCTGGCTCGACGAGCGGCTGTGATGGCGATGGTCGGAATTCGGTGCCGGCAGACGCGGCCATATATTGCGAAAGGCACGTCGAAACTCTTGAGTGGCCGTGCACGTGCCCGTGTTCGTGTCCGTGTCCGTGTTCGTGTCCGCGTTCGTATCCGCACCTGCCACGCAATTCGGCTGGCAATAGGCAGTTCTTAATGTTGGTTCTGCTGGTTCTGTTGCACCTGCTGGTCCGGCTGGTGCGGCTGGCTCGACTGGCCCTGTTGGTCCTTCTGACCCGACGGGCTCTGTAGATTCTTCTGATCTGGCTGGCTCGACTGGCCCTATTTGACCTGTTGGTCCTGCCGATCCTGCCGGTACTGCCGGTCCTGACGGTGCTACCGGTGCTACCGGTGCTACCGGTGCTACCGGTGCTACCGGTGCTACCGGTCCTGACGGTCCTGACGGTCCTGCTGGTCTTGCCAGTCCTGGCGCTGCTGGCGATCCTGTCGATCCTGCCAGTCCTGACGGTGCTACCGGTTCTGGCGGTGTTGCCGGTCCTGATGGTCTTGCGGTTCCTGACGGTACCGCCGGTCCTGATGGTTTTGCCAGTCCTGACGGTCCTGCCGGTACTGCCGGTACTGCTAGTCCTGCCGGCCTTGCCGATCCTGAAGGTCCTGAAGATCCTGAAGGTCTTGCCGATCCTGACGGTCCAGACCGTCCAAACTGTCTTGACGGTCCTGATGATCTTGCCGGTCCTGATGATCTTGCCGGTCCTGCTGATCTTGCCGGTCCTGATGATCTTGCCGGTCCTGCCGCTCCGGCTGCTCTGGCTGGTGCGACTGATCTGAGTGGCCCGTTTGAACCTGCTAGTCCTTTTGGTCCTCCTGATCCTCCATGTCCTCTTGATCCTCTTGGTCCTCTAGGTCCTCCTGGTCCTCCTGATCCTCCTGGTCCGGCTGACCGGAATTGTTGTGCTGAGCTGCTGCCCATTGCCTGTTTCGAATTGGGCATAGCTTTTCCTGCTGACATGGCTGCTGATGCGGCCTTTTGCGACATTTTTGGAGCCGTCATTCTGGGATTTGGTGCCGCGGCGGTTGGACGTCTGTTGAAGCGTGCACCCGCAGGTGCGGTTGCAGCTGAGCGTACGGATGATGCTGAAAAGGGTGCAGCTGAAGGTTTTGTTGCGGGTCTTGATGATCTTGCAGCAATGGATGCTAGTGTAGGCGCCATGGCTGATTTGCCCAATGCCATTGCCCTGCCCTTGCCCTTTGAGTTCGGCTGTCGCATCAGCATCTTTGGAGGCGGTCCCGGTGGGCGTATGGCGCACGGCAAACGCAGTGGCTCATTGATAATGCCAGTGGCCACCACTGATGCCCATGTTGTAGCGCATCTTGCTGTCATCGTACTTACGGTTGGTTACCTTTTCAATAAGTAGAGTGTAACTGCTGCTGTGTCCACAAGCATTCAGCTCCCCCTCGATAAGAGCGGCGATGTCACCCTCCGACGGCTCCTCGAGTCCTTACCACGAGTCTTTGTCAAGTGCTGTGACCCTGCGCTGTGTTTCGGGTCAATTGAATAGCACGAAATTGCGATAAACTTTGTTCGAAATGTAATATATAGGAATTTTGAGACAATTGACGTGTACTTTCAAGCCAATCAGAGATATACATTAAAGCAAAAAATACGTAGCCTACTTTGCTCACAGCTTAATTTGAACTATCTGATACAGAAATCGATATGTCGTGTACAACATGAAAACCAATAACAGAAAGACCTAATCAATCGAAAATCGAATCTACCCGTTAATATTTAACATATTCTAATATCAGCTAAAAGTAGCCAAATCACAAGATCTGTATTTTTCTTATGTTTTTAACGAATTTTAGTTGAATTTTAACTTTATAGAATTTTTAACGTGTTGAAACCAAAAATGACCAAAAACAAGAACCAAAAAATGTATATATGTGTATAAACTATTAAAATCTTCTTACTCTACTTAAATATCTGTTTTCTTTCCTTTTATTTCGCTACGCGCAAAAGATTTGAAGAATTAAATATTTACTTTGAAAAGTTGTTCGCTACGAATATACAAAAACTGAGTGAGCTTAAAAGCAATGCATGCTGTATGTAACACGACCAAACGCCACCTGGCGTAAGTTTCGCAAAGAGAGCTGTGTGAACGTTCAAAGCAAGAAAAAGCTGCGAAGACAGCGAAGACGACTTCGCCATGGATGGAAGCTTATAAATAAATGGAGCTTTTCACTAAGCTTACTTCGTCTAAGCACTATGGTATAAGTGGTGGTGGTGTAAGCTAATGCGCCATCTGGTGAACAAATGTGGATGGCATTTCATTGGCATATTGTTAATAATTGTAGATCTTGCAGTTTTTCAAATACTAATAAAAATACTTTTTTAAAATTTATTTTATTTGTTATAATAATGATAATAATTATAATAATAATAATAATAATAATAATAATAATAATAATAATAATAATAATAATAATAATAATAATAATAATAATAATAATAATAATAATAATAATAATAATAATAATAATAATAATAATAATTACAAATAATAATAAGAACAAAAATAATAATATTAATAATATTATTAATAATAATAATAATTAATAATAATATAATAAACAGATAATGCAAATAATTATCATAAGGATCTTACACTGTACTATGGAATGAAATAAATGTAGATTTATTTAGAATAGAGTTCAAATTATAATTTCAATATTACGTCACCGGCTTTTGCTATATAAATTTAAGATATAGCGCAATATCGCAAAAAAAAAAAAAAAAAAAAAAAAGTATAAATTCATAAGAAACTAATAATAATTAATGGTGCATTTTATATGCAATTATAAATATATATATAAAAAAATATAAATATATATAAATATATGTGAGTATATATATTACTGATTAAGTGCGGACGCACACAAATCAAAGCCAAAATCAAATGCTGCTGATAGTAATAAATTGAATTGCTGTTCATAAAGATAAGCCCACCTATCAGCGCCTACTCAACAGACAAATCAGAGCAGAGCAGATATCAAGTGTGGCAATCAAGAGGTGTGTGTTGGTAAATGCCGCAATGCAGCGCTGTTCAGCTGTTTACGATTCGCCGCAGCGGCGGAGCGTTATCCAACACCTGAAAACTATTGATATACAACGATATACGCAAACTGACACTGACACACACACACACACACACATGCAGAAACAAACGCACACTGTCAGACCTATAAACAAGCGCACACTTTCTATACAAAACGAAAAAGAGACTCGAGGAAATATTTGATGTAAACGACAGTTGCAACAGTTCTCAAACTACAAATACAAAAGCAAGCACTCAATATTAAATATTTACTTTTAGAAATTCATATTCACATTCAACAATAATAACAGTAAAAGGCCCAGTGGACTGTGAGGGGCGCAAGATCGAAATTCCACGGAAAATAATCTTCATTATTTTACCAAGTGGAGTATATACATACATACATACATACATACATACATATATATGCGTGTATGTTGCGCATGCACATAAGGCAACAGCTGGTCGAGATATTTACTGTAAACATAAAGTTCAACCGCGAATCGAAATCCGCTTGCCGTCGCCGTCGCCCTCGCCCTCGCCCTCGCCCCCAGCAGCAAGAGATTCCATTAGTTTAGTTTAGTCTTTTTTTTTTTTTTGGATTACTTTTGGTTTCTCCTCTCTTCGACGTACCTTGACTCCCATATATGTGTGTGTGTGCACTGGTGCGCCCTAACCCAATCGAGAGTCGCTGCCCACTTCGCACTGGAGCATGCTGTTGCATTGAGGCGCCATCACTGTCATCACTACCATCATCATCATCATCTTCGTCATCACATTGAGCTTGGGCCCAGGTCCGGGGGAACCAGTGGAACGCTCGTCCCGTTGCTGCTGATAAGCGAGGCTCACGATGTCCACATCCGTTTCGCAGGCCGAGAAGAGCCTGTTGCGCGGCCTGAACCGGCTGCGCTCCCAGGGCAAGCTCACAGATGTCACGCTCATCGTCGAGGGGCATCGCTTCAAGGTGCGTGCCACAAATCATATTAGCTTAGATATACATTGATCTCTCTATGTCTGTGCAGGCTCATCGGGTCGTGCTGGCGGCCAGCAGCGATTACTTCTGCGCCATGTTCGCGGACTGTGCCATGATTGAGTCGCGCAAGGAGGAGGTCACACTGTATGGCGTCTCGGCTCGGGCAATGAGCCGCATCATAGTTTATATATACACATCACTGCTGGAGCTGAACGTGGACAATGTGGAGGAGACGCTCGCCGCGGCCACCCATGTCCAGGTGAAGGAGGTCATCGATCGCTGCACCGTCTTCATGGAGCAAAAGATTAGCATGGACAATTGTCTGGCCATCGCCAGCATGGCTGAGATCTATGGCCAATTTGCGCTGGCCGAGCGCGCCTATCGCTACATCTGCGCCCACTTGAAGGAGTTTGCGACCACCAGCGATTTCAAGGAAATGAAACTGGAGCAGCTCCACTATATACTCTCCTGCAACTATCCGATCGATATACCCGAACTGGAGCTGGTGCGTCTGCTGTGCAGCTACGGCTTCGAGCTGCAGCTGAAGGAGGAGGCACTGGTCGAACTGTTGCGCCTCATCAAATGGGAGTTCATCAGCACTGAGGAAATGAAGACGCTGCGCTATCAGAACCACTCGCTGGTCGAGGAGTATCTGGCCAAGGTGCAGGAGACCAGCATCAGCCAGGAGACCATCAACGCCTCGCTTGATCTCTGCCTGAGACTAGGCCAGGGGCCGACAAATATGCGCGGCATGGAGCTGAGTCTGCTCAAAATCGGCGGCTTCGAGTGGAAGGGCCTCACCAATGAGATTATGTGCTTCTCCACAAGCAAAATGAAGTGGTACGAGTTGACCGCCATACCGCACATTGATCAATGTGAGCAGCAATCAAGTCATCCCCATCGGGATCAGCTTCGTCTGTTTCGATTGTCTCTCATTATCCATCACCCAACAGGTAATTTCGGCACAGCCGTGCTCAACAACGAGCTCTTCATAGTGGGCGGCGCCTATGACGTCTGCCTGAAGGAGTACATCCATCCGTTTGGCTTCCGCTACTGTCCGCTGCGCGACTCCTGGGTGACCATAGCTCCCATCCAGCTGGATCGCTGCCGTTTCTCGCTCAACGCTGTGGGCAAGCAGTATCTGTATGCAGTCGGCGGCAGCGTGGAGTACGAGGACAGCTCGGAGGACGCACTGCGTCGCATGTCCAATGTGGAGCGCTACGACATCGTCACTAACACATGGACCTATATGCCCAGCCTCCAGGAGAATCGCAGCCAGCATGCCGGCGTCGTGGTGGGCGACAAGCTCTACATATCTGGTAAGAGTCAAGCTGTGGCGAATCCCTCAGCATGCTAACTGCCTTCTCTCTGCTCACAGGCGGCATACACCTGGCCACCATACTGGCCAGCACCTGGTGCTTCGATACGAAGACCGAGTGCTGGCAGGAACTGGCCCCCATGCCCACGCCCTGCTGCGACCACGTCCTGGTGGCCATCGACAATCGCATCTATGCGTGCGGCGGCTGGCACGAGACCATGCGCGAGTCCCGAGTGCTGGTGGAGCACATCTACGCATACGACATCCCAACCAATTCATGGAGTGTGGAGACCAAAATACCCGCACCCAAATTCTACTCGGGCGTCACCACAATGCGTCGCACCATCATCTTTGTGGGTGGCCTGGACTCGACCGAGTCCATAGACCGTGCCAGTTCGGAGACAATGGCCTACGATGTGGACACTGGCAAATGGTGGCATCACAAGGACTCGTGGGATACGCCAAACGATGTCTGGGAATCCACATGCGTGACCATGTACGTGCCCAGCTGTGTCTCCTAGCGACGCATCCCACAGCGCGCCTCCCTTGACGAATTTACGCGACAATTCATAGCATAATATGCCAGTGCATATCCACGCACACACACACACACACACATACACATACATATACATATACATATATATATATATATATATATATATATATATATATATATATATATATATATATATATTATTAGTGATATATACATATAACGTATATCTATGAACATTTGCATATACATATATATCTAAACATATATATGTATATATAAAACGAGAGAGAGAGAGAGAGAGAGAGAGAGAGATAGATATAGAAATCGAAAGAGATAGAAAACCTTTAAATCGCCACTTGCGCTTTTGAGCTGTACAGAGATGAAATGTGCCAACAAAGGCCACTAAAAAATTTGTTAATAGCAGGTCAACGTTCGAATATTTAACTATTAGAAAAATATTTAGAAAACGATTTATAAACACACAAAAATAAAATACACTTTGTGTAGAAACTAAAGCCAACCTGAAGTTCTCTGTAATGGATTGATTGTCTGACAAACAAATTATATTATTATTATTTATTATAGTTATAATTGCTAACAATAAAACAATCGAATTGGTTTAGTTCATAAGAGCGCGACAGACATGTATTTTTTAGACACTTCCATAAATTAGATACTTAGGAACCGTTACAATTTGCCGAATATTTGCAGCTACTTTGACTATTGCTTAATTAGTAAAAACAAATTTCGTTGTGAGCTTGAGTTGAATATGTACTTGATGATGGACATAAGTTAAATGAAATACTTGGATACAGCTGAGGTGAGCAATAGTTTGTTTATAGTAATAGAGTGGAATCCGGTTATAACGACTCCGTTTATAGCGTTCGTACGATAATTCTGGTTCCCAGACAAACTTATATGCGCAAACTTATGCGGTTATAGCGTCTTCCGGGTATAACAAACGGTACGGAATCTACTGTATAAATATGGTCATCATACATGCACAAGACTACACTGACTGTCACAGTAAATACATATACATATATCTATATACAATTATATACGCGTAGCAATAAAATCTTAGGTTACTAGAAACACGCAACATGGCTAAAAGACACTTAGACACTTAGGCGTCTATAAAACATATATAAACATATAAATATAGACAGATCAGATCTAACAGAAAAACAAGACTAAACTTAAGCACGGTTACAATTACAGTTACGAGTTACAACTACAGTTTAAAATGTACGCTTTAAATGTAAAACAAATACAGTTGGAAGTACACAGCGATTGGTTAAGCTGGACAGCCACAGCACAGAGTCCACGCGAAAGCTATGTGTTGTGATGCGGCGCTATGAAGACCCAGCCATCGTTGTCCACGGCATCGCCGGTGGCAAACCCACCGGGTAGCTCCAGACTGATGTTGCTGCTGACGACTGGCGGGGGCTGACGCGGATGAGTGGGCGCGAGTCGGTTGCCAGGCAGCTTCTCCCGCTGTTGCTGCAGGTTGTTGTAGAGGCTTTGCAGGCCCTCCTGTAAGCAGAGAGGGAATTCGAGGGAATTAGAGAATGGCCCGGAGCAATGGCAATGGCAATGGCAATGGCAATGGCAATGAATGCTTGCTTCACTTGGCTTACCCTGTCTTTCATTTTGCGTAATATCTCCTGTTTCTGCTCCCGTTCGATGGGGTCCATTTGCAGGATGAGCTTGTCCTTGAAGTCCTGCGCATAGTAGAGGTTCGTGTCGACGCGCAGATACTCCTTGGCCATGTGGCGATGATCGCGATAGATCGCCTGCGACTCGGCATTGTTCGGTATGGGCGGCTCTGGCTGCAGCTCGGGATCGAGAATCTCGGCCAACGACTGCTCCGTGCAGCCACAGCCAGCATCCCCGTCCCCATCGACATCCCCATCCCCATCGACATCCGCATCCGCATCCGCATCCGCATCCACGTCAGCAACGGCAACGGTAACGGCATTCCCATCCACAATCGCATCGACGCTGTCATTGGCTGCGTGGCTGAGCAGTCCATTGGATGAATAGATTTCATTGTTATTAGAGCTATTGTTGTGGCTATGATTATGATTATTATGATTATTATTGTTATTGTTTGTGAGGTCTGTGGGGTTGTTGCCGCCGCTATTGCTGCTGGTCATGATAACGGGCTTTGTGTCCGTCACTGTCAAGCGCTCCCGGCCATCGCTTTTGGCTGCAAAATATTGAACAAAATGGGCAAATTTATATAGACTTTAAATGTGAATCAAGTAAATATACATATATACACATATGGTATACATATATTGTATATAGAGAGCGAGAGTCTCATTTGTTTTCACATACTATAAATGATCCAGCAACTGTGCAGATCGTTCGTCTGCTTGGTGGTAATCAAGGCGCGCGTATCGCACATGTTGATCGATGCAAGTCTGTCTAGAGTCTAGACTAATTCAAAATTCGATAATGTCGTTGCCCAGAGCTCTTCTATATGGGCGACTTGAGCATTTTCGTTGCTTTGCTTTGGGTGTAATTGAAGAGTTTTGTATTACACAAACTTATTTCCACGGATGACAGACAGCGCACACAAAAATTATTTCCAGAGTGTGTAACAAATCCTGTCCGCCCTCCCACTCTCTCTCCCGCTCTCTCTATCTCTATCACTTTCTACTACACTCTCTCATGTGTTTGGGTCTGTGATGACGTATGTTTTCACTGCTTGTTTTTCTTGGGAAAATTGGAAAATTGGGATAAAAAAAATCAGAGTAAAAACCACAGACACATCAAGCAAAACATTTTCAAGCGAATTTTTCCGACGCTCGTCGTGCTCTCTCTCTCTCTGTCTCTTCCCCTCTATCACGCCCTCTCCCACTCTATCTGCTAGCTTCGTATATTGTTGTTTGTTGTTGTTTCTTTGCGCTTTTCTTAGTAATTTCACAGATTTTCATAATATTTGTTTTGGCTGTGCTCCCCCGCCTCACATCGGGCCCACGGGGCGTATGATTTATGCGGCGTATTTTGTCAAAACGCCCGGCGTTGACAACGACGATCGACGATCTTCGGAACGTTGCACGCTGCACGGACTTGCAGTAACATTGCGGCCCACTCAAGACCGTACGGTGCCCAAACGTAGACTGAGCACACCACGGGCCACACAATTCGCTCGATGCTGCTCGACAAACGCCGAGCCAGAGCCAGCGGCAGCAGCTGGCGAAAGTCGCTGAGATGAGCACACACACACACATAGAGAGACATTTGCCAGGAGAGTCTAGCATCTGGGAGGGGGGAGGCCACTAGCACTATGTGCTATTCTAAAGAACAGATAGAATAGAATAGAATAGAATAGAAAAAAACAGCTTTGCATGTATCATCGGCTCCTCCTGCTTACACCTAAACATTGCCATATCGAGCAGATGGGCATTTGTGCCGAACACTCACGGGTGAATAATGCGACTGGCATGTGGTTGGGAAATCTCCGCGGCGATAAATGCCAACGGCAACGCCCCAACACCACAGTCGTCGCCCCCGTGCCCTTCACCCCGCATCACTTACCCCCAATTCGCCAAGATCCTGCTCAACAGCAGAACGGCGTGACCCAACATTAAATTATTTTTTGCTTCGGTTGACAGAGGGAAACGGGGGAGAGAGCGGGAGTGAGAGAATGTGAGAGAGCAACAGATCTTTGAGGATGTGCACTATGAAAGCACGGTCCATCCCAAAGAACGAAAAGATTCATCTTCAGCGATCGCTGGCTCGTGATGATATCGTCCCCGTGCCCATTAAAATGAAAATGTTTTATTTTGTTCTCGCTCGCTCTTCTAGCATTTATTGATGCACACACACACACGCACACGCACATGCATATATCTATGAGTCTATATCTGCACTATATACCCATGTATATAGACTCGAAATAAAAGTGATGACTCATTGGTCAATATGGTTGACTGCCGCGAGTTGGCCAACACCACAGTGGCTGGGGCAGTGGGGCAGGCTTCTCAGCGGCTGTCCGACTGTCAGCCGCGCGTCATGTCTCTCTCTCTCTCTCTCTCTCTCTGTATGCGTGTGTGTGTGTGTGTGTGTGCGCGTTATTTTGGCATGCCGCAACCATCAGTTGTTTTTTTCTTATAATTCTCATTTTGTTGCTAGTTTTCTAGCGAAGGAGGCGACTGTGGTGACGGTGCATGTCAGGGCTATAAATCTGGCCGAAATTACCAGGCAGCCAGCCAGCCAGCCAGCTAGCCATCTAGCCATCTAGCCAGCCAGCCAGCCAGGCTGCCTAGCTAGCCAATCCGAATCCACATACACATCCACACAATACAATAATTGTGCAAAATGTGCGGCAATGACTAAAATATATACTCTATTTGCAATGGGGCGTATTGAATTGGCGATCAATGAATGAATGTTGCGAAGAGCCAAAGTGAATTATGATAATAAACATTGTTGCTCAAAGATCTAGAGCTATTAGGATGGAAAGAGAGGAACACTGTTTGCTAGGCGGTGCCAGACTGGAAGACACCCAGGCTGGTAAAGATGCTGCAGTCTGACTGGGAGATATCCTCACTGACTGATTTCTGATCTATCTCTCTCTCTCTCTCTCTCTAATAATCATGTTTACTGTTAGATCTTGAGGACTATCAACATAAATATAATGATGAGATATTCTTGAGATGTATGAATAAATAAATGAACGAAATATCAAATTAATAAATTAATTAATCTTAATTAATTTGCACATAAAGACTTTTGCTCAGAGGTCAAGTGAATTCATAGACATTGTTCATTTTACGCTATTAAGATTAACAGAGATAAGTGCTCTAGTAGGCAGTGCCTGGCTGGTAGATACCCTTCATACATGTTTTCTTTATCCATCTTCCCAGGGATGTTTATTTTGTTATTCTTATTCTGACATGAAAATATTCTGATAGAGGATAATGAGGGAAAATTTAGATAAATTAAATGAATCTATAAAGAAAATCGAAAAATTTAAATACTTTCATTTTCCACTCTTAATTGAAGACGGAAAGTAAAGATAATGAGGGGACATATTTAAGATCCACAGATTAGAAAATGAAGAAGCCATAAAAATATAATAAACCTAACTTTCTACTCGATTAAACTTTAAATGTTAATACTGTTATATACATGTATTATATATATATGCATATATATATATATATATAGAAGATCTCAAAAGTATTTACGAAAAGAAAGTAGTCCGCTATAAGCCAGGTGTTTCATAGTCAGTCAATTTAACACATAAAATAAACAAAAACTAAAAACTACTTTAAACTCTTCTTTTCTATAAGAATCCCATGTAAAATTATACTTGGAACGTGATTCATGTGCATTTAACGATGCTTGCAAATGGTATAGAAATGTCAATTTTCAGACGAACGAGCGCCGGGCGAAACCGGGTAAAGTATATAAATATATGTATATATGCGTATAGAATTTAGTATATACTAAATGATATACAACTAATATATAATATAAAGTAAATAATATACAGGTTGGTATAATGGTATGCAATCGTATCGAAGGTTTTTGACTAAGAGATGCCCTTGCTAGAAGTACTTTTAAATTGCTAATCATATTTGAAATGATTTAAAATTATCTAAAAGATATATCATACTTATAAAATTTTTAAAAATATTTATATCATCTTCTTCTAGTCTTCTTAATTTTATCTAAATATTATATTTAGAAAATAAAAGAATTTGCCATTTTTTATTGAACTTTTAGCTGCTCTATTTCGTGTCTCGATTGCACTTTGGTGCGGGTATTTAATAGCCGAGCGCAGCATTGCATTTGCAATTGAAATTCGGCTGCTGCTGTTGTCGTTGTTGTTGTTGTTGTTGCTGTATGAGCGCATCGCATATTTATAAAGTTGGCCGCCTGAGACATTGGCAATTGCAAAATGCTTTAAAATGTTTTTGCATAATAAAAACAACGCAACGACTAATTAAGCAAAAATCGAGCGATTAAAATACGAAAACATTGGGGTTAAAGCGAGATAGTGAACGCATTGTTTACATACGATTAAGTGTTGGCAATATTGTGATTGTTGTCGTTGTTGTTGTTGTTGTTGTTGCTGATGATGATGCGTCATAGTAGCGACCCCAACAGCTGCCACATAGCAAGCGAAACTCAACAGAATGCAAGCTAACAATTCGCCGAGCTATTTGCAACAACTACAACAAATTTACATGCCGCAATCGTGCTCATCCAAAAGAGCGTGCTAATGTGCGTGTGATTCACTCGCACAGACAATCAGACGACAGCCACAGCGACAACGACAACGACAACGACATCGATGACAATAGTTGCATTCAGGAACTCACCATGCAAACTGCTGCGGCTGCTCTCGCTGCGATGCAAGTCAAAACCATTCTGCAAGTTAAGCAATTTATAAATAAATATATCAAATGCATATACATATATACGTATTCCAGTCGATTTTGTATATATCGTTTGACGTACCGCTTCAACGTCCAGCGTAAGTTGCTCCATTGGCCTGCTGGCCATCTGTATCATGCCATTGCGTATGGTCTCCAAGCGCTTTGATGCCTCGGCAGATGAGGTCAGATTGAAGCTATCGTTTTGGCTCTCGCTGCTGTCCTCCTCGGGTATGGCATCCCAGCGATTGCTGCTACTCATATGGAACAGTCCATTATTGTCAAGTTGGCCCGAGTTGGTGGGCGTGATTTCAGATGAGGTATATTCGTTGTTACTGGAGCCAGTGCCCAGACCCGTTTCCATCTCAGTTGCAGTGCCGCGCGCATTGGTGGGCGTTAGCTGTGTGGACGCCAGACTCATATAACTGGAGCTATAGCTTTGGCCATCGTATTGAGCGGCCACCGTTCCGTCGCTCTCTTTGGTCACAATCTGCAATCGTCAAATTTGAGTCAGTTGTCGCTTTGGGTAAGTGCTGATTCCGACTCACCTGTTGGTTGACAAACGCATATTCTAACGGCTTATCGGCGCCAACATAGTCTTTGATAATCTCATTCATTACGCCCACAATATATTTCATTGACGGCCGATCCCCGGGTTTTGTCTTCCAGCAATCTGTCATGAGTTGCTCAATGTTCTTGGGGCAATTGTCCAGCAGAGGTGGTCGCTCGCCTGCAACAGTAAAAATGCACTATAACGAACGCATTCGAATTGATCTGAATTTAGAGTCTCTTACCCTTGTAGATCTTCCACTGTATGGTGTAGGCATTGTCAATATCCTTGAAGGGCTGTTTCCGCGACAGCATCTCCCACAGCACAATTGCCCAGCTAAAGATGTCGCACTTCTCCGTATAGCTCGAGCCCTCAAATACCTTTGGGATACGGGCAATATAAACAGTTAGGTTTAGGCTTTACCTTATTTGTAGTCTTTTATTTGGAAACAGTCTTTATATATAAAATTTATATTTTCACTTTGCCAAATAAGAGACTATCCCACACATTTATTAATAAATAATAAAAAAAAAAATACAAATATTATATTTTATGTAAAGTAAGATCTCTCCACACAATCCCTAACAATATTTTAAATAAATTAAAATGTTAAAGAAAATATGAAAATAGGGCAGCGTGAATATCATTTTTTAATGAAGTAAAAAGTAATATTTATAATTTTTAATTCATTAACAAATATTTGCCTATTTATCTTTATTGAGAATGAATTTATATATGATGTGTGAACTCTTTCAGAGTTATATGAGCTTTAGGCTGCGCAAACTCTTAAAATATTTTAACTGACTATCATAAGTTTGTATCCTTAAAATCTGATATCTAAACTATTATAAAATACAGTAGAATTCAGTTATAACGACTCCGATTATAGCGTCCTACGCCATACGGTTATTGCGAAGAGCATTCTGGTCCTGAGACAGAATTATAATCGTTATAACCGTATTCTACTGTATTGCATTAATCTTAAGTAATATGCCTATGCTTAAGAAAACCCTTGTTCATGGAAAGAAAGCAAGGAAGTTGCAAGTGCTGCAGTTGAAACACCGCAGCGCATTCGAGTCTAGCTCACCTCAGGCGCCATCCAGGCAGCGCTGCCGCGATTGTTTGTCATCATGGTGGACTTGTCCGCCACGGTGCCAAAGTCACAGATCTTCAAATTGCGCCCCTTGTTGGTCAGCAGCAAGTTAAGAGGCTTTAGATCACGATGTATGAGCGGCTTGGGAGTCATTTGATGCAGGTATGCGACACCCTGTACAAAAATAATACACATTTTACTTGTTTCACATTCTAGGATGGATGGTAATGTGCTGCCGCTTACCTCTGCACACTGGCGTGCCCAGCTCATGGCATGGGCCAGACTATAGGCAGGTTTCACTTTGCCGTGCAAGAAATTGTGCAGAGATCCGCCCTCGGCATACTCCATAATCAGGTATGTCGCCTGCTGGGCCAAGCAGATGCCGTGCAGCGCAATGATGTTCGGATGCTTGACTCGCGACAGCTGTTTGACCTCCTTCTCGATGTCCTTCTGTTCGGCACTGGCAAAGAACTCCTTGACGGCAACCAACTGATTGCGCCAGATGGCCTTGCACACGACACCGTACGATCCATGGCCGACTTTCTATGGGTAAGGAAGGGATGATCAGATTGGTTATTAAATGTTATGAAGGTTTTGGAATAACACACACCTCGCGTAGATCAATTTCTCTGAAGTCCACAGTGATAGTTTGCAGTGCATCTGGCGACGAGGCGGCCATCACCTGCTGCTGCTGCTAGCGCACTTCGTTGCTATTGCTATTCAATAATGCTGCTCCAGAGGCTGGCTGCTGATGCTGCTGCAAGTCTGTGTTGCAATTGAGACTGTTAGCTATTGTTTTTGGATCTGTTTTGCAGCCTGCCTTCGCTTATGTCAACCAACAATGAATCGCTGCGCACATCTTCCTAACGGCTAACTGCAGGGCTTGCCGTTGACCGTAACAATACCATTGGCAACTGGAACGAGGAAATTGCACTTCTATAATCACTTTAAGCTGCAACTGGCCTTTTCAGTGCTCTTTTTTAACAAATATTTCGCATTTTTTTCGTATTTGGCCACTTCGTTTGTCGCTGTCTGGCTAGTGGTAGGGACCTCCGAATATCGGTGCTATCGATATTCTCATATTGACAACACAAAGTATCGAGGCAGTTGAGGATGGACAAGAGACTGACTGTTAAAAACATTACTCAATTATATTTAATTTTATAATATATGTTACCTAATCCTACTCTGCTTATTAATAATATTAGGTATTAAAAGTAATTAAAAACCATTGTAATATACAGGTATTAGTATATATTAATGCTTACGATATTTGTATCCAATTAAATTGGCAAACGAATTCAGTTTCCAAATATATTGCCGATTAATATCAGTTTAAATAATCATGCACTCATCCCTAAATTAATCGAAGTACAGAACATATCGTTTTCGAACATGTCTATCGCAATTTTGGGCATCGACTTACTCAGCATATCGATATGTTTATCCATCCCTAACTCATACGTTCAAGCGCTCGCTCACCAAGCGGATGCAATTTCGGACAAGAAGAAAAACCATAATTTGTTATTTTTTTTTTACGCTCGTATTACACACTGCAAATGCAAACAAATAAGTTAACTGTGCTAAAGTATACACACATTGGTGATAACAAAAATCGAATGCCTCAATTACAACAAGTGTGCTGCCTGTGGCCCGCGTGAATCCGAATCGAAAGTGTGCGTGTGTGAAATTTGCTTTTGTAGCAAAAAAGAAGAAAAAAGGCGAGTAAAAAAAGTGCGTCTAAATATATGAAAAGAAAAAATTGTGTTGTCGTGAGGGGGGGGTGGTGGTTAGAAGAAACAGCAGTAGCTAGCAATAACAACAGCAGCAGAAGAAGCAGAATTTCCCCACGATTTTGCCAAAGTGTTGGAGGCGACGCCGCCAATTAATGCTCGTGCGGCCGCCTTCATCGTCGTCGTCGTCGTCGCCGCAGCCATTGATGCCGACGCCAGTGTCACCGCGGCAATAACAACAACAAACAGAAACAACAACAAATGGTGCAACGGTGAAAAAAAAAAAACGAAATGTCAAACTTTTGCAAAGTTTGCATATCGAGAAGACGCACATAAAACTCGCTTTATTTTTTGGTTTGTTTTATTCATTTTTTTTTTCTCTTTTAATTTCTGTTGCTTTCTTATGTGTTTTCATTGAAAATGAACAAGTTCAAGTGAAATATACAGTTACCAAAGCACAAGAAGAAGAAGGAGCAAAGAGAGTCTCAGCCTCATCATCATTATTATCATCATTATCTCTATCTCGTCCACATTCCCTCTTCTTTTGCTTAGGATGTGTGCGTGTATTTTTTATGCGTGAGGAAGAGGAAGCGCTACCAAATATTACTCTGCAACTCTCTCTCTCTCTCTCTCTCACTCTCTCTCCTTCTTTGCACATGTGTGTGTGAGAGAATTTCCATTGCTCAGATTTAGTTTAGTACTTAATCTTGATACAGTTAGCTGCATTTTACTGCTTTTTTCTAGGGTATTTCAAACAAATCAAAAATACAAGTAAACATCCCCTGTCTTATTGTTTACAGGGTATCTGCTAGTCGCACAGGTTATGTTTTACTCGTTGGTCTGTGTTTTTTTAAACTATGTTGATCGTTTGTTTATTTGTACACTATTTAAATGTATTCTCGTCTCGATGTTAACATAAACAATCGAAAGAAACAAAAACGTTTTCATGTACTCCACTTCACTTGTCTCTCCCATTCCCATTCCCATTCCCGTTTTGTTGCATTTGGAGTTACGTTCAACATTATTCTTGTTGCTGTTGTTGTTGTTGGTGTTGCTGCTACTGTTGTTGTTGTTGGTGTCTTATACGTACACACATCTCCACATACATAAACACACACACACACATTTTTACATGAACAGCGAAAGTTGTCTTCCTGCTTTTTTCCCATTTTGTTCCTCAGCGGCATTTTAAAGCTTTTTGCCTCGCTCTAGCGATCGGCTCACAATTCCTGTTAGCAAGGGCATATGCAAATTTGCTTTAGCGACCTTCTGCACACACACTCTCTTTCTCTCTCTCTCTCTCTCTCTCTCTTCTCTGGTGCTCGCTGCTGACTCTCTGACTTAAGTACAACTGTCTCCCTCTCTCGCATAAAAGGCTACCATGCGACTCAAATTGAATTGAAAAATCCTACATCTAGTTAACTATCATTAATTTAAATATTTTTGTATATATTTGTAGTACAATTATAGTACTTAATCCACTGATATATGTATATTTAATGAATGCTTATGAGCCATGACTCACAGAACTCACGAACTCTCTGCTTCAAGTCATAAATAACAATGGCCTGGAAACGTCCCTTCTCTTTTCATGCTTTTGCATACTCATCTCGTAATTAGGAATACGAAATGTAAAGCAAGACGAATTAAAAAGATACAACGAATAACCCAAAAGAACCCAATAGCAGTAGTACTACTTATATGCATACATATATATGTATAAATAAATAAATAAATATGTATATACATATATAGTTTGTTTCGTATGTATAGGTGCTATGTGAATAAAAGAGTGCCGATATCTGTGCATATTTCATGCTCCAAAGTTCAACTGGGTTAAGTCAGTGTCCCTTTCATGTGCACACAATTTGTTATTGTTGTTGTTGTTGTTGTTATTGTTGTCGGTGGTCGAATTGGCTGCAGTAATTGCCAGCATATTCATTTCCTATGCAAAGCGCCTTGAACTCGCGCTACAAAAACAACAAAGACAACAAATATTGTTAAAGTCAAAAAGAAAAAGAAAACACAAAACAAAACAAAACAAGAAGGAAGGTTAATCAAGCAACTAGGCAAGCTCGTTCGATTGTCCGTTCATCCACTTGGTCTTCGGCTGGCTTTGTTGTTGCTGAAGACGAAGACAGTTTAGTTCCCAGGCTCCGTTAATCCAAACCGTATTTATATATATGTATATGGATACACATATGTATATATATGTGTGTATGCATCTGTATTAGCTGTGCTTCAAGGTTTTATGTAATTGTTAATATAATTTTGTAGCTGTTGATTTTTATTTTCATTTCTAATACCCTGTACTAGTTGTACGTGTGAAATGGGTATGCCGACAGTGTGAACATATAATCAGCATATATATTTAAGACTTTATTAAAAATCTGAAGTTTCTGACTATCTGCATAACGTGGAAGTAAATATTTCTCCATACAGGAATTCCTATTTACACTCAAAGAATTTAGTGAGTATATACGATTTACCTTAACTCTGGCGGTTAGACGTTTAAGAGCAGAACAGTTCCAGTAATTCCAAGAATTAAATGCTTTTCCTTGAGTAAGTTTTCCGCCTTGCTTTGCATAGGATATCTATGGGCCAGACGTTTACTTTGGTTTTAGCAAACTTATTATAGGGTATCTATTGGTCGCACAAATTGTTCAAATTGTTCACTTTGGCTTGTTTTTGTTTCTTCTTGCGTGTTGGTCGAATTCAAATAACAACAAAAGCAACAATGCAAATAACAACAACAAGGTGATTTTGTACAATCGTGATTTGCCTGCAATTGTTGTTGTTGTTGTTGTTGTTGTTGCTGTTGCTGTTGCTGCCTGGCTGTCTGTCTAACAATTGTTGGCCGTTATTATTAAGTATTGGCCAACTACATTCGACCTCATGTGATAATAATTGTAATTCTATGCTATGTAATATATAATTGAGTTTTACTATGCTAATACTTTTACGATATATATTGATAAATCTATATGTGTGTATATTAATACATATGAATATAGTTTTAAAAGGCAACTTTTTTACTGTAGCTATGTCAATGTTGATTTCATTCAAATTTCATTTATTCTTATCTATATTGTAGAAATCAAGATAGATAAAATACAAAAAAATAAAAAGGATGTTGATCATAACCAGAGTAAATAAAATAATAATAATACATACAAATAAAATTTCATAAATAATACACCATAATATAATATATAAATATTAGAGTTGTAGAAGATTTTAAACAGTGATAAATTAAATTGATAAAACCATTAAATTATTAATTAATTTTTAATTAATGAAAATATAAAATATTAAATAAATGAATATCTACTCAAATAAATAAATATAATGACTAATAAATAATATACGGGTATTGATTATTATCATTTACTGTCCCACACAGCAGCAGGTCGCCCTCTGGCGGCTGCTATTGGTACTGATTGCCAGTCCAGTTATTATTACTCACATACCACTTGCCTTCGTTGTTGTTGTTGTTGTTGTTGCGTTGCACTTGTTGGCCATTTGTCAACTGTCTCTGAAGAGCGTGAAATTTACGACGTTCTACAATTTAAATACTAGAGCTAACTATTTGTAACAGCTATTGTTGTTCCTATAGCTGTTGCTGTTGCTGTTGTTGTTGCTATTTCTATTTCTGTTGGCATTCACGCCGTTTGCTTGTTGTTGCATGACTGAAGAGTACGATAAAGGTATGATGACATAACCTCACATGCACTCTATGCCCCATGAGCGCGCAGCAAATTACAAATACAACTGGGCTTAGGCTACGATAAAAATACCGATATAATGCAAAAAACAAAATTATAATAAAAAAAAAAAAAAAAAAAAAAAATGAAATATATTGTATATTATTATTATTTATTTATTTATTTTTTTTTTTTTTTTGCACAATGAAATTAGGTTTGTCATGGCGCACAATAGTTTGTGATATTCATGTCATGCTTTCTCTATATTTCAATTGATATACGAGTATATAGGCAGCAGCTCAGCTAGGCGTTAAGCTATCTTCCAGTTGGGCACTTCCGCTTTTGCACTGGCTCGCTATGGCAAGCTAGAATATTTTTAAATATTAATTCGGGGTGGAAATCGGGGTATCTGTCAGTCAGCCACTCCAGTCTGAAGTGAGACTTTTATATAATATTGTTTGGTCAGTGCATAGTTCGGAATATCCCCTAGACCCATTTACTTTGCAAAAGTAAGGGTATTCCTTAGCTGGGCATTTCAGTCATGTATATTAACTATAATGGTATACTAACTATAGTATATGTATATTATATGGGCATATATATATATAGGCATATTAAACTATAAAAATAGCTAAAATATTTCAATAAGCAACTTTCATATATTAGTCAGAGTATCTGCTAGTCAGGCATTGCCCTTTAAGATACCTATACTTCTTTTTGTCTGTTGCTGGTGTTCTTGACACATTTCCGGTGATCGTCAGTTGTCTCCGCTTGCGCATGTGTGTGTGTGTGTGTGTGTGAGTTTGAGTCTGTTCTATTGACTAGCTCGATTGCTTTTTTTCAAGCACTTATCATGTCTTGCACTTGCCTGAGTTCCGTTGAAGCGTCTAGTCAACCAAAGTTCGTCATTTCATTAGAAATTTACCTTATCGAAAGAAAACAAAGCAAAAAGAATGTCAGCAATGAAAAAAAAAAACCTGTTGAACAAATACCCTTTAAGCTTGTAAATAAGGAAAGAGAATGCAATTTTTAAATTATTTTTTACAAAAAAAAAAAAATAAATAAATAAAATAAATAAATAAAAATAAATAAATAAAATAAAAATAAATAAATAATAAATAATAATATTAAAATAAAAAAACTTAAAAGATTTCAGTAGAAAATAATAATAATTTGTTGTTAACATTTTATATCATTAAATATTTATACAAATGGACTATAGTGGTAATACTACCACTATTACTAGTATATAAATAGTAAATATTTCCAATAGTAATAATTTCCAGCACATACAAAATATGTGATTATTATTCCCTAATTCTTTAATCTTGAACAAGAATAAATTATATTTACTACATTATTAATTCGAATTAAAGCAACTTGATTAGGCAAATACCTTTAACTGCATTTTATTTAGAGTCAAACATTGTGAATAATTACTGCAGTGATTTATTTATACGGGGGGGATTTGCTGGAAAGTGTCGCAGTGAAACCTGTTTGCAGATGGAATCGTTGCATAAGAGCTGGGCTCTGGACAGCTTCCTGTGGTTGGGCAAAGGTGTCCAGTGATAAACGCGGCCCAATACACACAAATGGGATACTCCAGCGTAATCAGCTGCCTTATCTGCCTAGCTGGTCAAACAAAGCAGAAATTGCACAAAACTGTATGAGAATGGAAGAAGAAGAAGAAGAAGAGAGCGTGAACGCATGATAACTTGGACAGGATGGGAGGATTGGAGGAAACGAGGTGTGTGTGTGTGCGTGTGCGGACACAATCTGAGACCTGCAATCCGAGACCTGGGCGGACAATGTGCACAGGTATCCGGGCGCTGAATCAAGTCAAGTCAAGTCAAGTCATGCCGAGGCTTTGTCAACGTGATTTCGTTTCACGCTAGGCCGGAAGAGTCCAAAAGGAAATGCAGCGGGAACGGGAGCGCAACATAAAACCGACCTCATAACCCTTTGCATACTTGTGCGCTCTCCTCCACGCCCACACCCACACCCATTCGCACTGTCTCCCTCTCCCTTGCTCCGTGGTTCGTTCTCTGTCTCCCTCTTACCTTGCTTCAACTCATCAACGTCGCTATTATCAACTCGAGCGTTGTGATTATCTGACAATTGTCTGTGGGAGCGTCAGCAAACGAGAGTCCAGGGTCGAGCCATCAGTTGGTTGGTTAGATGGGTCTAACGGTGCTGCCAGACACGTGCTGTGTGGCATGAACACAAGTGGATAGCGAGTGCGTTCATTAGATTTACAAATATGCATATATATGTATGTGCCTATATACACATATATTTATATATACAATATATATCTAATATGAAAATATCATTTCCTAGCAGCCGATAGGATATAGATATCAAATAGATATCAAATTAGGCCCACATTGATATATGATTTTTATTTGATTAATCTTTAAAAGTAAAGACATCATATTCATGTCAAGTATTTAGAGCTATAATAATAATGATAATGCCCATAGAAAGGTATTTTGGTATTTCAATACATTTTTAACTAAATTGTTGAACTAATTTATGGATTATTATGATAATTATGATTAATCTATGCAAATTGATTAGATTAAAATGATAAACCAAAGACTCTGAATATAATCGCATTCATAGCATTCAAATTACAAGAATTATGACTAAATGATAATGCAGTAAGCGAGAGTATTACGAGGCCCATCAAAATCAGAGCAGTAACTGCAGGCGAATACATGAAATTAACAAATACAGCTACAAGGAGAGCTCTTGGGGCACTGGTGGTTGGGTGGGGTGGGGTGTGGTGTGGTGTGGTGGTGTAAGGTGTGCATAGATGGCAGCAAAACGTAAATGCGTTGGAGGACAACACTTGAGAACACGACAGCAACAGCAACAGCAACAGCAACAGCAATAATAACCACAACAATAACAGTTGCTACTGTTAACTGTGGTTACTGTCGCTGTCGCTGACGCTGACAACAACAACAACAACAAGAAGAACAACAACAACAAAGTGTACAAGAACGAGAACCACATCAACTAGCAAAAAGCAGCACATTCAACACAAGTCTGAAAATGTTGCCTCCGCATCGATCGATATTGTCGAAAGTAAAGTGTCAAAAGGGAGCAGGAAAACCAACAATGAAACGGAAAGGAAAATGAAACGGAGACAGCCGAATAGTAGGGATGTTAGGGACTCGAGCCTTGTGGCCTTGTGGGGAAACCCTACATTTTACACACAGTCTAACAATTCGGATTACCAAAAGCTCTTTAAATTTTGGTGTCTTAACTGTAACTCAATCTACAAATAGATATTAACCGAAACGGCTTTAATTCGGGATTTACAATTTCATATTTACGCTGAGGCAAATTGTAAGCAAATATTTTGGCCCCATTTAGGTAAGATCAAGCTATAGCAGCTATAGTCTCTAAGGAGATATTACTCAATGACTAGGATATAAAGAGTTATACGGAATTATTTTAACTTGTAAATATTCCCTTTGAGCACTATGAATCAATACATAATATTCTAGTTACTATTTGAATGTGATATATTGTAATATTTATCTTTATCTTTTCCCATTCGCATTGGGTGTTTAGGAATTCTCATATGGCAAGTCCCATTAGATTTGTATAAATCCTTATCAATACTTTTTATCTATTTGTCTTGCTTTCTCTCTCTCTCTCTCTCTCTCTCTTTCCCTATCTATCCTACATATTCATATAGAAAATCCCATCCAACTTGCAATTGTCTCTTTAGCCATCAAAATACCTCATTTACTCTTTGAATACGTTACAGGGTATATCAAAGAAAATCATTAGACTTGCAAATGTCCCTCTTGACTATTTAGAACCAGTTTAATCTCACTTTCTCTTTCTCTCTCTCTCTGTCTCTCTCTTTGTTCCTTTCGCTCTCTCTATTTCCATCTCCATCTTTGTCTCTCTCTCCCTCTCCCTGCATATCTGAATAGTCGGATCCCATTCGCCTTGCGAATATCCCTTTTGACCATACGCAATCAGCTTAATATCGCTGCTTGGGCCATCTCAGTTAATCTGAGCTAGCAACATCATCATTATCATCCCCATCATCATCGTCTGGTCTCAAGCACTTTGATTCCTACTTAAGTTAACTCTGCACAGGAAATTAATTGAAACGAATCAATAGATAAAAGCATTTGCCAATTGCATTCGAATCGCACACGCTGCACGCTTTTAAAGGTTTCCCCCAGCTCCAAATGACTTGGCGTTAAGTGTGTTCCCGGCTATCGATGCGATTGGAGTCGATTCGAGATCGAGAGATGTGATGCGATGCGATGCGAATCGAGTCTGGCTTTGACTGTGACTTGACATTTTATGTGTGCAATTTCCGTTGTCTGACAATGTAACAACTTCTGCCAGTTAACAGCAGCAGCAGCAACAACAACAGCAACGATAGCAACATCAACAATAACAAGAAAGTGTTATTTGTTGCCAGAGGATGCAATCAACGGGACAGACTGCAACTGCAACTGCAACTGGGATGCTTGATTCAAAGCTGAACTTGAAGCTGTTGTTGTTGTTGTTGTCTGTTGCCTGTTGTTGCAGTTGCAGTTGCAGCATCTGCAACGCTTTTTTACGTCTTTATGAAATATGTATTGCTCGCGCGCGCACTCGTGTGTGTGTGTGTGTGTGTGTGTGTGTGTGTGTGTGTGTATTGATGCGCCTGCGTCCTCACAATATGCTCACTGTCTCAACTGTTCGCTCGCAGCCGGTTTATGGCCTCAGCTTGAGCTGGCCTGTTTTGTGGCCTCTCTGCCTGGTTACCTGGTCCTTGAACTGTTTACTCCGTAGCTGAAGCTGGCTCCCGGTGCAGCCAGAGCTGTGTCTCTCGCTCGCCCCCATTGCCAAAGTTGCTAAATACAATTGCAGCAGCAGCAGAAGCTTCTGCTGCTTCTTCTTCATCATCGTCAACATTATTGTCGTTTGTCTGCTTCTTCTGCTGCTTTTTGTTGTTGTTGCTGTTGTTGTTGTTGTTGTTGTTGCTGTTGTTGGCTGCTGCTTATGCATCATTGTGTATCATGTGGCCGTGTGCAGCTCTGCTCTCTTGGGGCTTAGCTCGCTGCAATTGCAAATTGCATTGAACCGAATGTGGCCTCGACGCGTTGCACAAGAGAGCGAGACAAACAATAAAACAGAGACAGACAGGCAAAGAGAAAGAGAGAGAGAGAGAAACTGTGTGTGTGTGTGTGTGTGTGTGCTGAAGAGATAGAGAGTTATAAAGAGCTCGCTTTTGCTTGTATCCAATTTATCAATGCCCGCGGGCCATGCAAACGCGTCAACTGTACCCAGAGAGAAAGAGAGAGAGAGAGAGCGAGAGCGAGAGCGAGAGAGAGACAGCTGGCCCAGCTGTTGCCCAGTAGCTCTGTTCAAGCCAGTTTTCTAGTCTGAAAGCTTATCTGTTAACTGTTTTTGGCCAGCGCTCGTTCCCAGCAGGATCTGAGTCCCAACCACCAACCCACTGATATTTAATGCATTTGCCCAATGCAACCCTTGTCGCTTATTCCCCCCTGTCGCCCTGCCGCCCCTCGTCAAATACGTCTCGATTGCATTTTAACACTCATTATTAATGTACTTTGCATAGGCGTAGAATGTAAGCCGGGGGGATTTGGATACCACATTGCGCCCAACCACCCAACCACCCACCCAGCCAACAACCACCAACGCGAATGCAGGCCTAAGCGCGCTACTTTAAGCCACCCTTAAATGTGCGGCACTCAACCACAGCGTGGCCGCCTCCCCAAAACTCCCACCGAACCACTGAGCCACCGAACCACCAGCCAGCAGGCCAACACAAGTTGACCCACCCTTTTAAGCAGTTGGGCTTTCATTCATAAATAAATTTTAAAGTGGATGCAATCCTGGCCGGCCTGGAGTTGCCCATGGATAGTTGAGCTTTGTTGGCTCGCCACCCCACTACCCCACCACTCCCTGTGCACGTCGGGCCCCTGCCTAGGGGGTTGTTAGCAAATTCAATTGGTGTGAGCACTCGTATGTACTCAGGGTCTTCATTATGAAATTAAATATACATACATATGCAGCATACACGCCTATACACACATATATACTGTATGTGTATGTATATCCCATTGCCTGTGTGTTAGATGCAGATTTTTATTATGCAACAACGTACCGTTAACACTCGAGACAGACCCTTCCACGGTCTCCGACTCTCGATTGCATTCGGGCATTTTTCGATATCTTACTTTAATGCGTTAAACAAAATGATTTGACAATTTTATTGGCCGACGAATCGCCGCTTGCAGTTGTGATTAACTGTCCGCTGGAACTGGAACTGGAGCTGGAGTTGAAGTTGGAGCTGGAGCGGTGCAACAACCCCCGCAGCAAGATTTCACCCTCGTAACTTGGCCAACATTAATCAAACGCTTACAGAGCAGATATATCAAACCCGTTTGATTCCCAAGTGAACAACGCTTTTAATCCCATTTATTAACTATTAATCAAGCCATATCACTCTAGCAGCTCTAAGGTATTAATATAATGATGGAAACGCATTATCCCAATTATGTGCCATATCTTAAGATATTCAAGTGAGTTTCAATCCTCTCAAATGCTGAACACAGTTAATCTTAGATAATAGCTACGTAATGCTTGAATGCTTTCAGTTGATTAGTAATAATATCAAGAGTGATATAATGCAATGATATGATATATGTTGTGAAATAAAAGATATAGGGGTTCTATTATTAACAAAGATATAGTAGATCTTCAATAACAAATGGTCAAATGTTGAGATTAATTAAATGGAATCACACGATTTTCTTGTAGATTAAGATATTCTACAATGAAATACAATATAATGATATTCCTTTGGGATTTAATAGAATGGATTTTTTACCTTAAGGGTATACGATCAGCATCGTCTATCAAATGATATGTTTTATCCCTTAGTTTTACATCCCTTTTCTTTGGTTAACTTGAAATGAAACCTCAATTATTTGAGGTTATGGCTGTAATATTTTAATCCAAAGTAAAAAAATACGATACTTTCCAATCGAACTATCGAGCTGCTATGTCAGATATCGTATAAAATGATAAGAGCTTTGCTATGCTGAAAATCTATTACTATATAATAGAAATCGCTTGCTCTTTCAGCTTATAGAAAAGATCTCTCAGGCCCTATGTCAACGAGGTCATATACTTTTTGATGACTCGACGATAGCTGTTCTTTCTAGTTTTTTTTTTTTTTCTTT
Organism: Drosophila mojavensis; assembly: GCF_018153725.1. NCBI lineage: Eukaryota > Metazoa > Arthropoda > Insecta > Diptera > Drosophilidae > Drosophila > Drosophila mojavensis. The sequence continues at coordinate 16,385,844 of NW_025318667.1, read as the reverse complement.
TTTGCTTAAGTTCGTTTTTGCCTATTAAAGAATATTTTGTTGTTGTTGTATTTGTGTATGGCATTTGTTTCTCGCCATTTTCGCAGTTCACTTCAATTGAACTCGAAATCATGTCAATGGGCACAACAACAATTACAGAAACAACAACAACAACCATAGCACATAGAAACAACAAACAACAAAGTTGTGGACACGACTTCAATTTGGTATTTGTTGTTGCTGTTGTTGTTGTTTCTATTCTAAATTGGCCAAAGGCCTGGAATAATTGCAATTTAAATGCTTTGGCAAAAACTGAGCAGAGTTTTTTTTTTTAATTTATTTTTTTTCTATTTTTTGCATAATTTTGGGGCAGGTCTTTTGGGCAATCATATTATTATTATCATTTGTGAATATTGTGCAGTTGCTGTAACATCAATTACAGTTCGCTCGCGCGCTTCGAACTTGCACTGGGGTCGTTCCAGGGCCTTGATACTGCTGCGGCACGCTCAAGCAGCAAATCGAGGTCCGCAATGCTCCCAAACCGCCTGCACTCGAGTCTCCGCCCATTGATTTCTAATTATACCTTGAGCGCACTCAAAAACCAATGCGCAGTATGCGGGGTATATGGGTTTTTGTAGACGTTATGGGAACGAAGAAATCATAAATTTTAAATTGTTTATTTTTAAATTATTTAAGTACAGAATTTGTTATATGGATTTGGCTAAAATATACAAATATTCATAACTAACTAAATGAATTCATGCAAAGTCCATTCTAGCAGCTATATAGATCGATCGATATTTAACATATTATTGCGATAGCAAGCAATACCTTTAAAGTAAGGGTATATGCTAGTCGCTCATGCTCAGTTGAAGCACAGTTTTTTTTTTTTTTTTTTTTTTTTAATATCGCTCGCGCACCGTGCGTAGAATACGTTTTTCTCTTTTAACTGTTTACTGTTTGCTTATAAAACACATTGTTTATTTTGCGTTTGGTTTCGTGCACAATTCATGCCCTGGTCATGGTCAGGTGAGAACTAACAGCTAGCTGATACCCTAGAAACGGATTTCCATGCTTTATAGGTCAATAAGTCTATATGGTTGACATATATATTGATACAATTTTCGATATATCTATAAGATAACTATCGACTTTATATATCATCAACGTTATAAGACATTTCAAATATAGGTAAACATTTTACCATCTCGTATATGCTTTCCCTTAATATACCCATTCGCTGCATATATTTCAGCAAGGGGTAAAGTGTAGAAGTATTTGTTGTAGCAATGTTATATATCTATATATATACATATATCTAAACATCACTTTATTGGTTTTATATGCAATTGTTCTTTGTGAACTTTGTTATTAAGTCGAAATGTTCATAAAGTTTTTCGAATAAAACTTTGAAACCATTAGACCATGTGAAAGCTCTATATGCATTTTGTAAATAGCTTAAAACAACACAGAAACACACACACACACACACACAAAAAGGAAGACGTATTTACAGAAATTTTGATTAATGCGAGTTTGTGGAAATTGTAACTGTAGTTCGGACCTTTGAGTTGTGTTTACACTCAATATTCATCTCAGGGCTGATATAAAGAGACCGCAAAATCATTTGTCAGCAATTTTACAGAATTGTGATTTTGAACACTCTATGCCTGCATATAGATATATAGATATATATATCATATATTCCGATATTGATAATGCCTTCCATTCTTTGGCTGCAAAAAATTTTGATTGTATTGTGGCCAGTGTTTATTTGTTTATGGAATACGTTTTTATAAATATCTCAAATTGACACACACACACACACATACATACACAGAGATAAAAGTGAAATAGAAATACAAAAATTTACAAACAAAAAAGCCGAAAATAATCGCAAAATTTCTAATTGCTTCCTTGGCGCTTGTCTATCAGGCAATTCGTTTCATTTGCTGCTCACGCTCTTGATACCCTGTAAGAGATGTTGATCAACAGGGTTGCTTAGCAATGATGGATGAGACTAGACAGTAAACTTTTTATGAACGAATATGCTTATTGTTCAATTAGTAATAATTATCTAAATTATCTTAAAGATATTCATTTAGTTATTTAATCTGGTTCGAGTTGCATATTCAGCTATAAACATGCTTCAAGTATTACCTATAATATGTACAAGTGCGCGAGTGATTACTGTAGGTCTCTCTCTCTTCTTCCCTCTCTCTCTCTCTTTCTATATATATACAGCTCTTTCTTCGTTTCTTATTCGTTATTTATTTTGCGCTTGTTTTGGCGGTAAATGTCAAAACCATTTGATGCTGCTGATGATATAATAGCCGATATGTATATATAGTCAGATATAGACAGATATAGCACTTGCAATTTCACACACACACGCACACAGCTACACACACTCACATAGACAAACATGCCCTCTGCCGCTGTGGCGTCAACAGCAAAAGGTCGTTAAATGAGGTGAAAGCATCTTTGGCTCCATTGATCTGCCTCGCACTGTTCTATGGCCATTCGTGCGACTCAAATTTGTGCACTTGACTTATTGATTTGCCGTCAATTGTTACGAAATTTGATTATCAGTTTTTTGGGCTGGACCAAAATTTAAATATTGTGGCTTCGCTTGGCAAATTGTGCTGCCACACAACCAGCCCTTGCCACAGCACGCACCCAACACACACACATTCGTGCTCCTGTGTAGAGAAGCAGGAACACAGAAAGAGAGAGAGAGAGAGAGAAAACAAAAACGCGCGAACACGAGAACATTAAATAAACAATTCGAAAATAAACGTAACAACAAAACAAATTGAAAATGTGAACCGCATGGAAGTCGAGAGTCGCAGAGCGTACATTGCCTCGCCGTATCTGTGCCCCCAAGTCTCTGAGTATCTAAGTGTATCTGTATCTTTGCGTATCTCACTTGGCAACAAGTTGAATGGCACACGGGCCCATGCCCATGCCTATGCCCATGCCCATGCCACAAGCACACGCCAAACAATCCCAGCCCAGTGCAGCCCCCAGTGGCCCATGCCACTCCTGGCAATGCGGCAGCCTATATACAAATTTATATAAATATATATATTATACATATATATATATATATATATATATATATATTTATCTACATTGCAAACGGACTGAGTACTGACCGATCGAATGCTTGAGTTGTCGATAAATAGCGCAGACTCGTGTTCAGGTCGGCAAATGTGCTTTGATGTGCGTACGAGCATTTCAATAATGTGTGTTTAATTTACCATGTGCCAAGGCGGCAATGGCAATTTCGATCTATTTGAACTTGTAGCATCAGCGAGTGAGTGAAACAGTTTAGCACTCTGAAAGCTGCGCGATATCATAGCACATTCCTTGCCCAGGTGCAAGTGCTGCTCAATTATTAATATTTAATCAAATATGGCTTTAGTCTATATAATACTTACAATTAGTTTGCATAGATCTAAAGAGACCTAAAGCAAAAATATAATACAATAAAAATTAAATTAATTTGTTGTTTTTAATTTAAAAAAAATTATTTTGAAAATATTCTTTTCTTTTTCCTTTTTCCTGATTTACGTTGAAATCATGATGTTATAACAATTCTTTTTATACCTCTCTCTTACTCTTTCTTTATATCACTCTCTCTTTCTCTCTCTCTCTTGCTCCTTCTTTATTTCACTCTCTCTTTCTCTCTCTCTCTCTTACTCTTTCTTTATTTCACTCTCTCTTTCTCTCTCTCTTATTCTTTCTTTATTTCACTTTCTCTTACTCTTTCTTTATTTCACTCTCTCTCTGTCTCTCTCTTACTCTTTCTTTATTTCACTCTCTCTCTGTCTCTTTCTTACTCTTTCCTTATTTCACTCTCTCTCTCTCTCTCTCTTATTCTTTCTTTATTTCACTCTCTCTTACTCTTTCTTTATTTCACTCTCTCTCTCTCTCTCTCTCGCTCTCTTTCTGTTTCTGCCTTTCTCTCCCTATATATCGCCCACTCTGTCTGTTGTCTATCGTTCTTTCTCTTTGTTTCTCTCTATCTCTCATTCTCTCTGTTGTCTATCGTTCTTTCTCTCTCTCTCTCAACTTCTCTCTGAAATATATATGTGCGTCTGTCTGCGTATATAAACGACATGTAATCGCAATCATGATATGATAGGGACTGTTGTAAATATTCCAAAGCGAAGTGATATGCCATAAATTAATGTCGAGATTAAAGTTAATCAACGTTTGTCAAGGATTTGCTTATCGTCTGTCCCTCACAGTTGAGACTCAGATTGTCTGTTGATCATAGAATTGAAATGTGAATTACATCAACTCTTAGACAACCTCAAATCAAGTCCAGAAAAACAAATTCAGCATACAAATTGAAAGTAAAGTTGATTAAAGAAAAGATTCCATCGAACAGTTAACTGCAGCTATTTGGGGGCGTGGCGCCTATACCTCCTCCGCCTCTATGCTCATCAGTGAATATTTCGTGCGTTAATCGGATAATACGTATATTTAATATTATTACCGTTGCCGGTGCTTGTCCATTTGACCTGAGGGCTTCTCATTCTCTTGACTGATTGCCGCCGCCGCCCCCTTTGACGCTGTGATTGATGTGAATTCGTTTATGATGCGACGCTCTTAGCCGTATGTGTGCGCGCTCTCTCTCTCTCTCTCTCTCTATCTCTCTCCCTCTCAGTGGGTCTCCACGCTGGTTCGATTAAAACAATCAATTTAATTGTTATCACAAGTATAGAGCAGAGAATACACAGCACAGAACAGAACAAATAAGAAGAATATCTACGTGTAGTAAATAAAGCTGGCATGCGGCGTTGCCTTCCTTTTGTTTATTTACCCATTGAATAACGAGTCGATTGACATAAAAGACATCAAGCGAGCGAGTTTCTATCAAGCGAATAAAGGCAAGTCAATGGGAATGAATGCATGTGTAAATTTTTAATAATTTTTAAATATTTATTTATTATTTATATAGAGATATATAATGCCTATATATATGAATATATATTATCAAATATGTATTCACTTTTTATTCATCCATTTGACAAATTGCAATATTTTACAATTGTAATTCATCAGCCCTGGTGTAATCACTAATCGATTGTTATCGATTTAAATTATCGTCAATAACCATTTTCAGTTCGAACTGCATATCAATCGACAAATAGTAGTTCGTATAGATAAGATAAATAGATCCATGTACATAGAGCTATATATGAATATCTGTATATAGTTATGTATGTGTGTAAGCCATATGTAAGTCAATCGTTTGACACACTTCAGCTGTTTTGAGCTCTATAACCGGTTGCCAGTAACACGGGAGGAGTATTGTGTATAAAGTTTGACGCAATTTTACAGTGACAATGGGACAATTATAGCCCAGCGTAACTGAGCGAGTTTTTAGTTGTCGTTCGCTGGTAATTACACGTGTTTTAATTCACAAGCTGTCATTGTTGTTGCTGTTGGCATTGTTGCTATTGTTGTTAAATTGTATCGCAATTTGATAAAGCACAAAGTAATCAACACGACAGCAATAAATGGAGGGGCGTTGATCGGTCACAAAAAAAAAAAAAAAAAAAAATGATTATAAATACATGTTTTTTAGCATTTCTCATTGTAGCAACACGAACTTTGAGTCATTCACAAATTATTTGTGACAATTTCAGATATACTGCGAGTCATAAACCATCCAAAGTATCATAAATATACCTATGACAGGGTAGACGTAATTTGGGTTAACTTGAATCTGAACTAAGTCTTATGTTAACTAACAAATTGTCGCGATATCCTCAAGGACACGAAATGCAATCCAATCTTAATTTACCATATTCTATTGACATCTATATCGAACTATGGTCACATATATGATATGATATGCTATTCTACAGTTAAGTGGAAGTCTGAGTCACAGCTTGAGTTTGCTATAGAGCATCGAAAACTTTGGATTATTTTGAGAAAATCGATTGAAATCAATAACAAACTTTCGTTCTTTTTGACTTGTATTCACATGGACTTATGCATATAGATATGTTTTGTAACTCTAGTCTATTTCCATGAAACTTATTAAAACCTATAGCTGTATCTAGTTCTTGACATGCATTTAGATGTCGATATAAAAGCTCCTATGTAAATAATCGATAACCCAAATGGACTGTATATCGTAGGTATGCCATATCATCGTATAATATCCAGGAAATCGCTTATAATCTATAGCAAGTCTTACTTTTTGGACATGTATAGGTCTATTTATTTTAGTATATCTAGTCTAATCTAGTTTTAGTCGAATACCCTTCCTTTTCAATGCATTTCTTCTTCAAAGGTTTCAGGGCATCTCCCAGTCGCCTGCTCAACATTCGCTTGTCAGTTTCTGGATAACTTTTCAATTATTGCAAAGTTCAAGTCACAAATACATACGCTATGTTAATTGCAATTACTGTGTCTCTTTCACCTGTGCAGGTGGAAAGGTGCGACTAGGCGTGTTACACTTTTCAACTTCGAGCGCCGTTTGAACGGTCAATGACTCGCACACACAGTTATGATTTATTTGAGGGTTAGCTAAGCGCGAATACATTAGAGAGACAGCGTGACACGCCCACCGGGAGGCTGGCTAAAATGTGTGTAAATAACATTTATGTGGAGACAAAAGTTGTCATTTGTCGCTTTCTCTGTGAACAGCATGTCCCTTGCATAACCACACAAAGTCGTCTATTGATGGGTGTTTACTGTATTTGAGACGTTCATCAAATGATCTGCATAACTGTTCATCTAGATTGTGGCCAGCGCATTATGCAGTCGGTTACGCCCGACTGCGCTGTTCTGACTCGAATTTCTTTTGTTTTTATTTTGTTGTTTATTTATTTTTATGATGACCATTGTAATTAAAGCCTTAAAGCTTTTGGGGCTTTTTATTGTAAAAAGCACTTAACTAACTGTACATTGAGGGCCATAGAGTTACATAGTATTATGTGTCCGAGTTTCGACGACCAGGCCGGGCCTGAACTTGTGTGATAATAAAGAGAAGAGGCAACAACAACAAAACAATACAACTACCGGGAGATGCTCAACTGCTTAAGACCAAAATTAAAGCAAAACTGCGGGTTAATACCCTTTGCTCTGCCAGTTAGCCAGTTAAAACTTCGGACTTTTGCTTAACTGTAAAGAAATCTTAAATGGGAAATATTACAACGTTTGCCCACACACAATTAAAAGCGAAAAATGTGTACAAAGAACATAATAAAGTGTCTGAAGCTCTCTTTGACCTGATGTAGTGTCACACACATCTGTGTGCTCCAACAAAAATTTGTGTGAAAAACTTCTTTTGGCTAATGATGTCATCTCCTAAAAACGTCTTTCTATGCACTTCTCATGGGTGCGAGCCCAGAAAGAATTTACTACTTATATTTGTAAATTCTGTATATAATATGCAAAATAGAATATACATACTAATAAATGAGAAATAAAATTGGCCTATTTTAGCTAAGATCTCAACTAAGATTTGTCAAAGAATGTTCAGCGCATAAATGAATTTTATTAGATGATTAATAATTAATAATGTAAACGTCTTTCCATGCAATTCTCATGGCTTCAATTAAAATTTATCAAAGAATGTTAACAAATATGTTCTGATTTTATATATCTATATGTCTGATGGATCGATTGTATATCACGGTTATGAATTACATATATTACCTGATTAATAATTTATAATGTAGACGAACAATTTATTGATTTAGTATATCTGTATATTTGAGGGATCGTTTATAACTTTAATGAATAACAATAATGAATTAACAATTATTCATTATCAATTACTTTTATATTTATAAATAATTAATTAATTATATTATGTAACTGATAATGTCAGCGCCTTTCTATGCAATTCTCATGGGTTCCACTCAGATTTGTGCAAGATCGTCAAGAAACCATTTGCTGATCTTACATACATCTGATAAATCGTATATCCTATTAATGAATTATGAACCTTGTGAATTGATTATTAATATGCAAATTTTGTTCTTAATCTTTTAGGTCGCAGCCATAATCGAATCGATGCAATAGGAAAGTTACAACTCAATTGCCATGCGCTTGTCAGGCATTACAATGGGCGTCCTGACGCCTCAGAGCCACAGACAACAGCAAGTTGTCCACTCTCTGGCTCGCTGCTGAGCTGAACGTATTTAGCAGCAAATGAAGGTGCAGCACGTAGCTAGTGAAGCCGCCAACCAGTAGCAGGTTGGCCAACAAGCGACACAAGCCGCCAGCAGCAGCAGCAACAACACCTTCAGCTCTCTAGCAACTCCTCCTGATAAAGAGCAGCCCCAGCCGGCAGCAGCGAGAGAGGCGCAAAAAATAAAAAATAAAAAAAATAATAACAACTTTGCAGCTTTAACCGAAAATGTTACAAAACTCGAATGCAACAGCCGCAGCAGCAGCAGCGGCAGCAGCGACGCCCAGCACAGCAGCCGCTGCGGCAGCGGCAGCGGCAGCGAACAATGCAGCGATAGCCGCGTCATCGATACAGCCAAAGCTGGTTGTCATACGAAGGCGTCAGAATCAGGGCTTCGGTTTTACGCTGCGTCACTTTATTGCCTATCCACCGGAAGATGATGCCGCCAGCTGGCCACAGGTAAGCGTCGCAAGGCAATCCAGCTGGGCTGTGATGGGTAGGGGTGGGGATAGCAGGGGGCAGGGCAGTGGCAGTGGCAGTGGGCTGGGCATGGGCATGGTCAACTCAGTCAGTTGAGAGCGAGAGCCTGGTGTGCCAGAGTCTGCCTGCATCCATCTTCAATTAGTCATCAATTGTGCCTTGCGACTTTTGCTTTTCGCGGTCTGGCAATGCTCACTTCACTTCGGCTCTGCTCTGCTCTGCGCCGCGTCGCAGCTGCGCCAGTCACATTTGCGCAGTCGCCGCCGTTACGTGAGCGCAAAGCACGCGCCGCCTATTCAAATGGCAATCGCTGCTTTCTTTTTGCTCTTTGCCAAAACTGTCTGAAGTATGCCACATGCGTCAAAGAGCTTGCAACGGCAACGGCAGCGCCAACAGGCAGCAAATTTTTAGAGATATTTGCAATGCATAAAAAGAATTTATAATATTTATAAAATGAATTCAATTTAATTAAATATCATATGCATTAAATGCTGATAAAAGAAAATCCAATTTCCGATTGCTTGATTAGAATTTTGTAGGTAGATTAGAAACTATATATCTGGTATATTAAATATCTTTTTATCAATTTATATTAGTTTGAAAATATAGTAAAAATAAAAATATATAAAAACATATAAATATATATATATTTTTTTTTTTTACTTATTTATAGAAATATAATCAGTATAGTGTTTTTTTTTTTATATAGTTTTGCTTTGATTGCATATTATTCCTAAGCTTCACATAAATTAGAAAATGCATATAAAAATGTACAAAAATATATAATTTAAACAAATTACAAAAATATTAACCAACTATTTCAAAGAATTTTATATTTTAGTTCATTTTAATTTTTACTTGTTTAATGTAATGCAAAGCTTTTTCCAGTTTTTAAAACATTTAATCTAATATATTTACTTACTTTAATGAAATCCTTTTCGATAGCATAGAGTATCTCCGAAATGATCAGCTTCCAGTTGCCATTTGCTCACAGCCTCTCTTGTGCTCCCACTCCTTATATATATAGTTTATATGATATTTTTTGCATTGTATACGAAGCGCGCTCATTGCGCTCTCTTTTCTCTTTGCTCTGCTCTTTTGGGGCTTGCTGATGGCTCTCTGAGCCGCTCTCCTATTTGCCATTAACTATACCCTGTAAACAGTAAAAGTGCATCAAATGGGGTATATTGTTTTTGCCTAAATAAAGTTGATTAAAAATATAATGGAAACTTGATTCTTAATGTAAATTTATATTTATAAACATTAAAATATTACAATTTTACATTGGACATTTAATTAAAAATATATTGTATTTTATTCAACAATATTTAATTAATACCTTAGCTATTATAAAATATAATTCAATATGGCAAATAAATATCATAATGAAAATATATCAAAAGGAATACTTATAGAGCTCCTATACTTAAATATATAACTGAAATACAATATTATATAGCGCTTATAAAGCGTATCTGCTAGCCGTTCTTAGTGGACTGGAGTAACCTTACTTGTTTTGCTTTTTTATATACATATATATATTTATATTATTTTGTTGTTGTTGTTGTTTCACGTTTTTGTATGCTATTTTGTTTTTGCTTTTTACGTTTTGTGTAGGAAGCGACAAACGCAGTCGGCGGCGGCGGCAACGTTGGCGGCAGCAGCGGCGGTGTCGTCGGCTTGGAGCCAACGTCACCAACGTCGCTGCCGCCATACCAAGTGAAAGCGATGGAGACCATTTTCATCAAAGAGGTGCACGCGAACGGACCGGCTCACCACGCCAATCTACAAACGGGCGACCGGGTGCTAATGGTGAACAACACGCCGATCGCTGGCATTGCCTACAGCACAATTGTGTCGATGATCAAGCAGACGCCATCGGTGCTAACGCTGCACGTAGTGCCCAAGGAGTGTGATGTGCTGCAAATGGTGAGTGCGCCAAAAAAAAAAAAAAAAAAAAAAAAAAAAGGAAATAAAAAAGAAGCAAAGCAAAAGAAATGTGTAAGGTTTAGTAAATGAAATCATATTGTGGTCGAAAGAAATATCGCATCGTAACTAGTGTCGCCCTCTAATTCGTTATCCGTTCCGTTTGCATGTCGTCTCTGCAGCACTACACGAGCATTGCCCACACGCCGGAATCGAATCGCCTAACGATGTCCGCACAGGCGCCACAGCCATCGATGGGCGCTGGCCACACGACACATTCGCCGGTGCTGCTGGCAAATGCCGGCGGTGCCGCCGGCATCAAGTCAACATTTCCACAGCAACAGTTGATCTCATATCCCGCTGTTGCCGCCAATACATCCTCGACAGCATCCTCTGTTTCGCCAGCGACACCGCTGCACGGCGGCAGTCGCTCCGGCAGCATCACCAGCAATGCCAGCGGCAGTGGACTGCCCACCAACAATAGTAGCCATCATCATCAGCATCAGCATCAGCATCATCATCACCAACAGCAGCAGCAGCAGCATCCGCAACGTCATCCGGCGCTTGCAGGCGGCAGCAGCAGCATCGACTTTGGTGACATGGCCCATGGCATGCGTCAGCATCAGCAGCAGCAGCAGCAGCTATACCACCATCAACAGCAACATCATCATCAGCAGCTGCTGTCGAGCAGCTTTATGCGGTAAGTGTAAACTATTTCAACTCACCTGGGCCATTGACGTCAGCGTGTTCCCAAAGCCAAAAACCGGGCATTTCAAGTGTGTGTGTGTGTGTGTGTGGAGGGGGGAGGGGGGCAATCCCCCTCGGTACAGCATGTGAGTGCGAGGAGCTGGGGGATTCGAGCTTGGGGTGGGATACCGAGCAATGGCAGAAACGGCTGTTAATCTTATCAGACGCCAGTCGGCAGGTTGTGGCGACGCTCTGCCCACTGGCGTTTCTCTTTCGCCAAAGCAGCAAAAATGACAGTGTTTAGTGCAATTAGACAGGCCAGCGGTCGTTGCCAACTGGCACAGTGGTACGCAAATGCCGGCTCTCTCTGTCCTCAGAATACTTCTGAAATCAAACATGTGAAACTTACACACACACACACACACACAAACATGTGATATACAACAAACCGCATTTCGTAGCATGCAAAAAACTTAGATTCTTAGCGTATCGCAGCGCCAGGATGAAGAGGCCGTAGCTCTTGATGCAGCTCCAGCTTAAGCGATCGTTGTATACGGCCATCATACAACTGCGCAGCTTAAGCCAAGTCTTGGGCACATTACTTGGTAGCAGCATATTCACGATTATTCTATCTTTGTGTCGTACAAATAAGTTAGTGGTATCTCGGATTTTACATGCTTTCCGTGGGATAACGACGAAAATTTTGATAATGAGAATTTCACAAAATTTGTCAAAGTCACCGTGTGAGGAAATCAGCAGAAAATGAAATGAATTTTCTCTCCCACTAAAATCAAAAGAGTCGATAATGACGTAAAATGCCTATATAGGCGATGTAGAGAGATTTGCCTTGGCACTGAGTTTTTCACGAAAATCTAAAATAATAAAAAATCGTTTGAGGAAATTTGCAGAAATTTAATAAAATATCTATTTCGCTGAAATCTGTAAATAATGACGTAATATTCCGATAAAGATCTACGATATATATTTATAAAGAGAGAGAAGAAAAGAAAACACTATTTTAAAATATATATAATAAATAATAATAATAATAATAAATAAAATAAATAAATATATAAAATTTACACAATATGAAAAATAAATAAAATTAAAAAAATAATAATAAAAGCAAAAATAGTAAAAAAAAAAAAAAAAAAAAAAAATAAATAAATAAAAAAAAAACTAAACAAATAAATATGTATATGAAAAATATAATTAAAAAATTAACTAAATATATGAATAAAAAATAAATAAATATCAAATTAAATAAATGAAGATCAAAATACAAAAAAAAATATATATATAAACAATTTTATTTTATTAATTGAAAAAAAAAAAAAAAAATAGGTATATATACAAATAATAATATGAAATAGTTTATAAAATATCGTAAATTGAAATGGATATAAATCGCCTTAAATGGAAATATAAATAAATAAATCAAATATATGCATATATTACAGAGCTCTAGCATGTGGGTTTTATGTTGGCAAAATAAATAAACAAATTTCAGCAAATTGCAACTTTATCTCTATCTAAATAGTTATTTAAGTGTTTTGTTTTTGTTTTTTTTCTATCATAATTTGCATACTTACGTACCACTGCCGCGCCTGCCAATGCTAATAGACGTACATACGTCGGATGTTTCATAAATATTAATTCGCACTTGCACACTCGCTCACACAAACACACACGCACACTCTCGCGTGCACATAGACGCACACACATGTACATACATCTATAAGCAAACTCATTCAGCAAAACAAATTGACAGTTTACTGGCCAACAGCCTTTGGCGCCGTCGCGGTTCCAATGAACTTGATCACACTGTGTGGCATTTGATTTATGGTGACATCAACAGACTACCTACCTTTACCTCCAATACACACAGGTGACGCTGTGCGTGTGTGTGTGCGTGTGTGTGTGAGTGCATATTGTATACATTATTTCACTTTCATTAAAAATAAAACGAAATTTTCAGTGTCAGACAAATAGTTGACAATTCAATAATGCGATACTCGAAATTTGCCATATACAAATTATAATAGCAATTGCTCTAAATGTAACTTGAGCTAAGCTCAGCAATAATAATTAAAAACAATTGCAAACTGTTGGCGATGTTTGCCAAATTTACACTCATCGTCCCATTTCCCCTGGGCAAGTTGCTCGCATTTTGTTGTTGACTTTTTGCAGTCATTAATTTACAAACATTTGCACATGTTATAACGATATGTGTACAAGCATCTATGATAATTATGGTGATGGTGATGATGATGATGGTGATGATGATGATGATGATGCGTCGATACTTTGACCGACGCACACAGACAGACAGACAGACGGACTGACTATAAAAATTGTAGAACACCACACAGCAGATAAATGTGGACGTCGTCTGTGACTACCACACGGTGATTTCATCATCATATTTAATTTTTACCCCATTTATTGCTAAGCTTTTTTTTCGCATTGTTCAAGATGTGCAAAGAGAGTATATTGGTTCGGTGTAATGTGCGTGGGAAGCAGCGATGAACTAAATATTACAAATTTAGTTATGAGCTGAGTTTACAAAGTTGCGTAGTTGAATCACTATTGATCTATTCGCTGCAGTTGATATATAAATATAGCAGATGATATGAGGTTTATATGTAGATATTGTAGTTACATGGATATATGAATGGATAGATATATGATATACAAAGTTTACAGATGTACAAATTTATGTGTATATTAATTTAAATGAAATAGAAATAAGGATTCATATAAAATCGACATATAGATGCATTGATATAGTAGGTATATGGGTATAGATATGTGCATATATATATAGATATAATAGATGAGATGAGGTATATATGTAGGTAGAGTAGTTATATATATAAAGTTTATGGATGTACAGATTTATGTGCATATTATGTTATATAAAATAGATATAGAGATGCATAGATAATATCTATTAGATATAGTAGGTATATAGGTATAGAAAATATATAGATATGTGCTTGTATAGGTATATATTTAGGCATATATGTAGATCATCTACATATGTATGCATGTAGAGCATATATATATATGCATATAGTTTATCCCCTTCTTTAGTTCTTTTTTTTTTTTTATTATTATCCAAGTCTAAGTATTATGCAGTTGGTTGTGCTCGTTTGCAACATTCTCGCTTGTTTCATTGTTTTATTTGTGCAGTCATAATTAAGCACAATAGTCGTATTAGATGTACGCAGTACAAAATATATTTCTTTCTATTGCTTATACACAATGTATAGGCATTATATAATATAGTGAGCTGCAATATATTCACACAATTTGACACTATCAGCCTTGCTGTCAGCGATTATTGTAATACATGTTGAAAGTAGGAATCATTAAACATAAAGTGTGTTCAACTGAATCGAAAAAATATAGTATACATATGTACGCTATATGGTTTTCGATATTGTTTCAATGCTTTTACAGAGAAATTTTTGTGAGGTTTATGTCAGAATCAATAAATTCATTTTATAGATTTAAGGAATAATATTAGCAAAGGCTGGGAAATACTTAAGGCTATTTTTGCATGGGATTTTTGGTTAAGAAGATTTTATATATTATTTTTCAGGGCATTTTTGACACTTTGTATTTGTTATTGCATAAATATGATAGAATATCTTCAAAATATTGGTAGACGCTATGCTCATTTTGTTATGGATATAAAACCCCAGCTAGTTTAGAAAATTATGTCCACAACATATACAAATTTAACATATTATTTTCATTGTGAACGACATAATTGAAATTAAAATCATATATTATATATACAGTATTATATATGCATACATATATACATCCAAATATTTATATAGACATCTTATAGAATGCTCATTTAATCTTGGAGCTAACTCAGCTAATTAATTTTGCTCACACTCTTGTTTGCATTTGGGCGAATGAATGCCTTAATGGTGCTACCTCGACAGGCATCAGAATCAATTGATCTGATAATGTTTTGTTTTGTTTTCATTTCATATTTTCTTCTTCTCAGATGTTTTTCCATCATATTTTGTGCTGTGTTGACTTTTTGACTGCGTCTTGATTTAGCAATGACGACGAATGCAGTTCAATAATAATAAACACATGCATGGCATTGGCATTGGACATTTGGACATTGGCTACTGGGCGAACTTCCTGTTTTCACTCTTTATTGTGAATAGGGCAGACAATCCTCTAGAGAGAGAAAGAGAGAGAGGGAGAGATATGATCCAAGCACGGCTCTGATGCAGAGTAATTGTGTTTTTTATTTGATATTTTAGAAAGTAGCAAACGAAATTATTACTGATTCAGTTTTTTGGAATACAACTTGAGTGTGAGTTTGCTGAGATGGTGGCTTCAATATATTATTATATATAAATCTTGATTGTGTGAATGCAGATCAATGAAAGTTGTTTTTTTTTTTTCCAAGCAATTCAAGTTTGCAAACAAAATGAATTGATAGTAAATCATGTTTATAATGAATTTCAGTCTGAACAATCAAAGCAAACTTTAGGCAATTAAATTTAAAGTATATAGAGATAGTTTCTGTATTATTCACATTAGAAACGATTACTCCATATGAATAGAAATGTAAATCTGCGCTTTTAGCTAACTCAATGCTTCCATGTTGACGGTTTGGCACGTGTCGAATTTGATTTGAATTCTTTTCGTTTTCTTTATTATTATGACCATTTATCATTTCTAATTACGTGCTGGCAACTTGTTGCGAAAAGCTTTCGAGCTGAGATAAGTGGCTGGAGAGACGGTCGCGGCGTACCACCCACTGAAATACACATTTCGAATGTGAGCTAGCTGCTCGACTTGACTTTCTAAATGAACTCGATTCTTGTCTGATTTCTGAATGGTGACTGAATGCTATCAAAATTAAATTAGCTCCCATTTCGATGCGATTTTCTTTGAATGAATGCTGAAACTGTTGGAATTTGTGTTTGTAAAACTATAAATACGATGGAGCAATCAGTTGCTAACCAAGAATCAGCTGAGCTCCCAGCTGAACTCGCATCTACAGAGCCCCTGTCAAGGTCAAATTTTTCAGATAAAGTCGGCTTGAGGCTGTGTAATATATATTCTTACATAATGAAATATATATTATATAAAAACAAAAATTTATACAAGTTAGGCGCGCTCTCTTTAGAGCACTCGTGATTAGGGGCTTTGAGTCCTACTCTAATGGAAATGAATAGACTTGGATTCAATACATTAATGTAGTTTATATACAATCGTATTTTTCAGTAACATTGGGTTTAAACTCTCTCGTCAGAATATGATATGATAAAGTTAATATGAAATACATATTTTATATTCAATTTTTAAATATTTATATGTCATATAAATCCTTTGTAATTTCATGATATTCCCTACATAATAATATTTAAAAAATTTTGAAAAAATTTCCTATTTGTCATCGATGCTTCGTCGTATAACTTGAAATTTGAATCTCTTTCCAAATGCCTTGTATTCGAAATCCATTTATGTTAGTTAAATGTTATCTAAAGCGAGTTATATATACATATTTCCACATGTTCGATCCAGTTTGAAGTCTTGTTGCTACTTGAGTCTGTTCCCCAAGCATGGGAGACGCGTGTGTGAGTGACTAATGCAAGAAACATTGAGGCAAAGCACAGCTAAATCGTATATGCAAAATCATCAATGCAAAAAATAAACAAATGTGCATGTGTACACACACACACACACACACACACACACACACACACACACACACACATACACACACATACACATACACATATGCACATTTATCTGTATAAATATTCGCAAACATAGGTGTGTGAGTGTTCGACAACAACTGAAGCGAATGCATGCGAATATTTGTTAGCGCTCCATTGTTAAATGATTATGACAAATTTAATTGAATTTTGTGCAACTCGAATACACACACAGAGAGAGAGAGAGAGAGAGTGAGAGTGAGGGGGAAAAAGATAGACAGAGAGAATGAAAAGAAGAAAAACATTTCAATCACTGCGAATGACAATTCAATTCATTCGCCCAACACTCGCACACCCAACCTCCACTCCACCCACCCCAAACAGCCCAGCAGTGCTGTTAGCCTCCTCCTGCCGCCACTGCCACGCCCACATGCAGCGCTGCACTGCCACCTATAGCGACAGCGAGATTCAAGTTGAGATTACGCTGCACTGGATGGCAGCTGAAGATGAGTTTTGAGATTAAGACTGGCGACTTGCAAGATAATGATCGCCATGGGAAGGGAGATGAAGATGGAGAAGATGATGATGATGATGCTGATGCTGATGGTGATGATGATCAAGACGATCGTGCTGGCTCTTACGCATACTACTGCTCACACATACAGAGACATATGTAAATTATTGGGCTACTTGAGTCAATGGACGGCCTGTAATTGTATTATGCGTTCACTCTCATGCTGATCGCAAGTCCGTGATCAACTACAAAGCTACAAATACATGAAAAGATCAAAGCAGATAGAGAGAGAGAGAGAAAGAGAGAGAGAGAGCGAGAGCAAATGAGTATTATGAAAGCACAAAAGAAAGTTTTGCCTTAGCACACTGAAGTTTAAATACTCTTTGTAGATTACTTAGTTACTCAATGATCATATTTAGCTGTTATATGAGGGGTATGTGATATATAGGATCCTAGCAATAATTAATACTGCTAAAATGGATTATATATATTATTATATTATATTATAGTAAGTCCAATGTCAATGTGGGCTTAGTTATGGATTGTTATATATAGTAAAATATATTAGAAAAGTTTGGCATATGTAAAAAACTGAAGATATAACGGCCTTCATACTTACATGCATATATATATCCTTGTGTAAATACCACTTGACCTTATATCCTTGCGAGCTTTGTTTTGCGTGTACCGAAATTTCAGCAACATGTTTGATGGATGACTACAGTGTTCAAAGCGAACAAGAAATAGACACACAATATTACATACTCACATACTTACATAGGCACAAGCACAGTGGTACACTACAGACATTTTTTTTTTTTTAATTAAAAATTTGTATAATTTTGTATATACTATATTATATATTTTTAAAAGTTTTCCTGACTTAACCCAATTCAGTTTAACACTACTACTAATAATATTCTCTATAAATATATTAGATCAAGGCCCCTCTAAACTGATCCAATAATATGCATAACTCTTCATTATCTCAAGCCAATCTTAAAGCCTCTTCAAGTGTGCTCAAATTCAGGCAGGTAGTATTGCTTTCGCACCACTGTGCCTGGTCAAATTTCTGACGAACTTTGGCTGACAATTACACAGAGGGCCAGAAACAACGCACAGTCTCTGTCTGGAGTTACGTTTTCGAGTGGGCCAAGCACATATGTATCTGGCCAGCCAGATGGGTGATACCACCGATATCGATGAGTGCCTCCACACCACCCCCCCCAACCCTTCCCTCTAGCCATACAAATAGCCCGGCTCCTGTTTCTATCTTTGATTTTAGTCCCTAATCGAATTTGCTAGTTTCGTGTTCGTCAACAAATCCAACTAGTTGTATACTCTTTTGGCTATACATATATGTATGTGTGTGTGTGTGTGTGTGCTTGTGTCTCCCATTGCAGCGCATCCATTTACACTGTGTTTGTATGTGTGCGTACAATGAAATATTTTTGCGCTATGCGCGTGGCACAATTGCTTATAAAATAAAAGAAAGAGCGTTCAGTTCTGTGGCCGTTCAGTGGTTGGGTGGGTCGTTGGGTCGTCGGTGGCTTGACGGTAGGTTGTTCGACGGTTGCCCACTCAATAGCTGGGGGCTCTTTTCAATTAGCCCAGCCTGTGTCTCGTTGCTGCCTCTGTCTCTGTCTCTGCCTCTGCCTCTGCCACTGTTGCTGCGGCTGCTGCTGTCGCGAGCTTAATATGAATTTCATATATGCATACAAAGTGAATTTTTTTTTTCGTCGCTTGGATTTTTTTTTTTTTTTTTTTTTTTTTTTTTTTTTTTTGTATTTCAGTTTAGTCGCATGGACTTTGGGTTGTATTTTAGTTTAGTTGCTGATGGCGAGTGGAGCGCGTAGATTTCGCATCATAATAAATTTTATGAGATCTTAAAGTGAGTTCTCGCGAGTGTGTGTGTGTGCGTGTGTGTGCTTGTGCGTGTGTGGGAATTCAAATTGATATTGCGAGTTCGAAAGTCGCTTATCATTAGTAATCGTGTACTAATTATAATTGCCTTTGATAAAGCAAAACAAGCTGTCATATAACATAAAAATGTGACAGGAACTGAGACGGCTGTGGTGGGTGAGGTGGCTGCGGTGGGTGGGGCCGCTGTTGGAAAGTTTTTCCTTTTTTATTTTATTTTTTGTTTCGTGTTTTGCAAAGGCCTTGAAATCTATATTGGATCATAAAGTTGAAGTATTTTCAATTAATGATGAGCGCAACAACAACAAAAACAACAGCAACATCAACTGAACTAACTAAAGCAACAGCTACGCTTAAGTAAATGTTGTTTTAACAACAACAACAACAACAACAACATGAGCAACAACAATGCGCGTTTGTCTCAATTTCTTAGTAGTTATTTGTTTGTTTTATGCTATTTTTTTCTTGTTCTTTTTCTTTTCTCGCGCTTTATTGTTGCTCAAAAAATTGTGTGTGTGTGTGTGCGTTTTTTTTCCTTCTTCTCGTTTCTTTTGAATGCGATTTTGCGTTTGTGTTTCGTTTCCGTTGCGTGCGCGTTGCCCAAACAATGACACGAATGCCAGCGCTGCCAGCGTCGGCGTCGGCGTCGACGTCGACGCCAATGGGTGTCGCCATTGCCGCTATCGATACCGCAGGGCGCCGTCGCCGCCAGCAGCGAAATCGATACCAAATGCCAACAATAAATGCAATGCGAATCGAGCATAGGGCAGAAAGGGATAGATGCGGTGGGTGAGAGTGAGAGGGAACTAGCATAAAAGAGCTGCGTATGTTAGACGGAGGGCGGCAGAGTGACTGAGTGGCAGGCGGGTGTGGGTGCGGGGGCGTGAAGCGTCGTGTCACACGATGAACTGTTGACAGGTTTCAGCCTTTAGTTTTGTGGCTTATCAAATATGTCAACATTTTTATTTATGACTTGTTAATTGCAAACAGGCAAAAGAGTTGCCAATACGCAAATCAAACAATAGCCGGCAATAATAGCAACAACAGCAGCAACAACAACAACAACAGCAACAACAACAACAACAACAACAACAACATGAACATCAACAATGAACAGTTAGTGCATACACAACAAGCAGACAATAAAGCGCGAAATTCCACACACACACACACACACACATACATACATACATACACATACTTTTGTAATATGTATGTATGTGTCTATGTGTGCATGTTTCTATGCCTGATAGATACAGCTCATTTGTGTTTGGCTCACTCTTTGCTGATAAGCAACAACAACAACAACAATAGCAAAGTACGAGAAATCAGCACAATAGAATCGCGATTCGCAGCGTTTCGAATCACTTGTGTTAATGGATCTATTTATTTTAGTAGCCTTGTGTACAGAGCTTATGTGAAGATAACAATACTTGGATATTAGATATGTACTATATAGGACCCTATAGACCCCCTATGCCCCAAATAGACATCAAGTACAATATAGCTTAAAATTGTTTGCAACATTGCATATTTGCAATTTCTCTCACTCACTCTCTCTCTCTCTCTCTCTCTCTCTCTGTCTCCCGTTCTCTTTCACACTCCGTCTCCGTTCCTGTCAACTGTCAGTTTGCTTATTTTCATGGTCATGGAAACGGATTTCCACTTGTCATTACCCATGGTCACTTGGGCTTGTTTGTTGTTGTTGTGCAGTCACATAAGAGCATTGTTTTGGGCGCTCGTGTTAATATGGCTTACTTATACATGCACATATATATATACACACATACACAATACAAATATATGGGTGTGTATTTAGCCCCAATTTTTTATGAAAGCCAATTTCAATATTTCACTTTCAATTTATAGCAATATGAGAAATATTTATGTAGAAAGTAGATTTATTCAAAGGCAGCTTTTGTTTATAAACATTTAATGCTAATGACTTCAAGTTTTTATCAACTGAACACAATGGAAATTTGTTGTATTTTTGCTGAAGCCAGAAACTGCAAATAATATATATACTTTTTAATATGAGTCGAGTCCATCTAGCCCTGGAGAAGTCTGAACTAGACTAGAATCATAGATATCCTAAATAAGGCCTTTGGTTCTTAGCTAATTATACTAAATGCGTTGTAAAATTATAAAACTCAGATTTCACACTTCATTCAAATACCAAAAAAAAAAAAAAAAAGATCCTTTTCTTTCATGAAATCGATAAATATCGTTATCGAACTTTTTTATTGTGGAGCATTAACTTTTAGAGTATGCATATAGATTCTTTGTAGGCACACAAACTGCCCAGAAATCGCAGAAATATTTAATTCCTCATTGATTTAGATTCTCTCATTTTTTTTAACATATTTCTCGTAACATTTAAGTGACATTTGAATGTCTTCACTTATTGTTTTAAAATCTTAATGCGTATTTATCAAAGCACAATTTAATATAGAAATAGAAAAGTTGTCATAAATTATTAAGTATTGCAGTGCGTTTTAAAAGTATCCAAATTTGATAACTTTAAAATATATCTTTGCGTTTTACAAGACCACGAAAGCTTCATATATCCTCTACTTTCATGCAGTTTGAAAAGTTGTTGGGTTCTGTTTTTGTGATTCGCTCTCTATTATTGTATATACAGTCGAGTCTCGATAATTCGAATTTCGATTTACACATAAATTCAATTGATCTAGAGCTGTCGAGAAGAGTTGTTTCAAGGGGTTTGCATTTTTTCGATATATGGGGATTTTCAATTTAAGGGAATGCAAATTGACGAGACTCGACTGTAATATTGAAATTTAAAGAACGCATCAAGTGCAATTTCATGAGAAGCTTGGGAAATACAGATTTCATGCTAATCGCATTTACCGATTTAGCATTTCTTCATACCTGAATACATATCGCACTGCTATTTAGCTGAACACAGCTGCATATTCGTATTCATGAAAAGTGTAGTGCACAATTCAATATACAGCTGTATTCATGCAAATGGAAGCAATATGTAGTAATAGTATACTAAGCATAAGCTGAATTCCACTCTCTGATTAAATGGGAATGCAAAGGAATGCAAGGGGAATTGCAAAGAAATACATCTATTGTAATATAAGAAATACAATTGAGCTGTAGCTGTGTAGCTGTAGCTGTAGCTGTATAGCTGCAGCGATAACAGGATTGAATTCTTTTCACTGTATTTAGTAAACAGTGCTATTTATATACGCTCATACTATTTTCATTTAGCTTAATTAATTTTTATACCCTGAACCCATTTTCAATGGGAAATCAGGGTATAATGGTTTTGTTAAAAGTATGTAACTGGCAGAAGGGGGTGTGGCAGACCCCACAAAGTATGTATATTCTTGATCAGGGCGACGAGCTGAGTCGATTTGGCCCTGTCCGTCTGTCTGTCCGTCCGTCCGTCCGTATCTATGAACGCGTCGATCTCAGAAGATATAAGAGCTAGAGACTTGAATTTTTTTCCTAGGTCCGTGTATATCACGCGCATATCAAGTTTTTCTCTATATATCGATAACTACCCCCGATATTTTATTATCGATTAATACCCGTATCGAAAGCTAGTTATTTAATTATATCTCCAACACCTTTCGAGCTAGAGCTTCCAAATTTTAAATGTAGACTTATATGTATTTTATATAATTTCGGCTTTTGGTTGTAATTTACCCCCCACCCTTATATCCACCCCCTCACCCTCACCTTTGTAAAAGACGTATTTCAAGTACTAGAGACTTGTGCTTTGGTATGTACATACATTTGAACATTATGATTATGTTCTAAATTATTCAACAAATAAATTCTTATAATGTTGCCCACTCTGCAGCGCAGCCCAAGCGCTGTCGCTGCTTGCTACGCAGTTAGCAGATCGCGTTCTACTACGTGCGTGTGTATGTATGTGTGCCGAAAAGAAGTGCAGAGTGATTAGAATATCAGATTAGAGGGTTCAGGGTATCTCCTAGTCGAGCAGTCTCGACTAGAGTCTTCTTACTTGTTTTTTTTTTTAAGAATTGTTGCCTTGGCTGCAAAAAAAAAAAAAATTATTGTTAGCTTGCGCTCGGCTTCGAGTCCAAAGAATCGCCTGGATACGATTGCAAGGTGGGGGAAAACTTTAATTAGGCAACTGGGAGCGTAGCATTAATTTCGATTTTCCGCGCTAAACGCCCACAGCCGTAAAGTTGGCAAGGTCAAAGTATCTGATTGCTGCTGACGTCCATAAATCAATTTATGCTGCCACTCAAAGGTCAATCAGGAGTTGCTTGATTTTTTCCATTAAAGCAGACTGACAAAGGGGAAACGACGCGGTGGTGGGGGGTGAGGCAGTGCCAGAGGCAGAGCATGGCACTTAATTACCAGCTGCACCTGTTGTATGCCACCACCTCGCTCCCCCCGCATCATGCAAGCGTATCCATTTACGTTGCTCAGCTTTGTAGCCCATAACAAAGGAAGCACTAGCAGAGCTCCATGCCCGCCGTGCTCCTCCATTATGGGCGCTCGCTTCCTGCATTCGCTTGAACAGTTGCGAGAAAAGTAGCTGGAGCAAATTATTTGCATTGGCTGCTGCGCTCTCGGCTGAAATGGATATGGTCGCGCTGCTGTGGCGCTGTGCTGCTCCAGCAGGAAGCCGTTATGTGCGAGCAGCAAGCGCCGTTGTCCTGCTGGCCTGCAGCAGGAGCGAAGCGCGTTATGCCAGGCAAATTGAGTTATATCAGAGTTGCGCGACGCAGCAGCCGCAATCTAATTGAATCAAGTCTTGAGTGCATATATAGATCGCACACACACACACACACACAACTACAACTTGCAGTTAGTTGGTTATGTCACGGCCATGGCCATTAGGCAACCTGACAGGCAGGCAAGCGGCAGCCAGCCATTAGCCTTTGTCAATAGTAAAATGGTCAATGGCTCCTGCTCCTGCTCCTGCTCCTGCTCATGACTGTGCCTCTATGCCATTTCATAGGCATCACTCAATTGTTTCCCTTTTCGCTTTTGGCACCTGTGGCCCGGCAAGATCTGTATCTGTGATCCGTTGCAGTCTGGATGCTTGCATGAAATTCTTAGGCAAATACATTCGCTTAATAAACAATCAAAAATGAATTGCAAAACACATTCATAATCCAAATCGTCATCACAGCCAGCGCTGTGCGGACCGCTCGGCGCTCGCGGGGGCGACGACGAGGGGGCGCGACTCTGCTGCTGTTTACGCAAATTGCGCAGCTTACTCGTATTTGGCAACGGCTATGTTGTTATCGTCGTCGTGACCAGCGTACCCAAACAGCTGACAGCGTCCAATCGGATACTGAAGCGTTGACGTTCGCGCTGACATTGCCTTTGACGTCGACGGCGACGGCGACGACGACGGCGACGACGGCAGCGACGCTAACGGCACGCGCCAAAAAAACATTTCTCAGCTCTCCAGTGCGACCTTATTTCGTATGGCAATCAGGCAGTCGCTATTGCCACATATTTGAGCTGTTTGAAATAAAGATATATTTACATGTACATATATGTATATATGTATGTACATTCATATATGTATATGCATTTCAATATATATCTTAGATAACGCGGGCTCTAGCTTTCAGTATGACTGACAATTGATGTTATAATAAATCAAAAAACAGCGTCAACTTTCAATTATTATTGCAACTGCATAAAAACAAGCTAATATTATGTATTCAAATATTGTTTTTCGTTTAGCAGTTAATCAAACAAACAAGCAATATAATGTAAATCAAATGATGAAAAATATATTTAATAAAATTACATATAATGAAAATCCAAAAAATAAAAAATTAAAATTAAATTAAATCATTAATATAAATAGTATTTTTTAAGTCAAATACAATATAATGCAAATACAATATTTATAAAATGAAAATTAAATTATATAATAAATTACATATACAAAACAAAGCAATAAAAATCAAATCAAATTAATTTTACATGAAATAAAAACAAAAAAAAAAATCCTGTTAATAAAATATACAAATTTGGTATATTTTTTAACAAAATAAATAAATGCCATAAAAAAAAGCAAAAAAAAAAAAGAAAGTTAACAAAATAAATGATCAAACTTCAAAAAAACAAAAAAATAAATAAATACAATAATAAATAAATAAATTAAGAGTTAATAAAATTAAAAAGAAAATAAAACGAAAAAAAAAATAATTAAATTAAAATATGCATATACAAATAAATTAATAAAATGAGATAAATATTTGGATATATTATATTTTTTATAAAATTATAAGAAATGCACCGTAAAGCTATATTTTGTTTTAAAATAATAATATAAAAATAAAAAATAATAAAACAAATATATATAAAATAAAATGAATATAATATAAAATCAACTTTATTATATATCATAATAATATAAATTTCGGTATAAAATACCTGCATTTAACTAAAGAATGAATGAGTTATTTAAATATAATTTCAAACAAATATTTATTCTTTAACAAATCCTTAATTTCAACTTTGCATCTGATTCAATGCCGATTTATTTTATTTTTTTATTTATATTTTTTTTCAAGTATTTGACCTTTAGTTAATTGTAAATCCTTAACTAATTGATTTGCTTTCTCTTCTACTTAAAGTGCCAATCAACCGCCAAATCTAACAGTATTAGCAAGCACAACACCGACCACGCCCACCCAGCGCCAACCCAAATCGGCAGCAGCCCTCAGCCAAGCACTGTACGCCGTGAATGTTGCCAGCGGCAGCGGCAGCGGCAGTGGCAGTGGCAGTGGCAGTGGCAGTGGCAGCGGCAGCGGCAGCAGCGATAACAGCGACCTAATGATCCGACTGCGCGAATCCATCAAACAGAAAGAGGAGTTTCTGAAATCGCCGTTACCCTCAGGTGTGATGTCTGCCTCGTCGTCCGCCTCAGGCAGCGCCTCCTCCACATCCAACGGCAACGCAGCGCAGTCACTGCCGCAAAAGCAACAAGCGGCGCAGCACTTTTTTCCCTCGCAGACGCCACCAGGAGGAGGCGGCAACGTTGCACCGCGCGTGCGCCACCAAGTGCTGCACAAACAGCAACAGCAGCAGCAGCAGCAGCAGCAGCATCACCTCCATCACCACCTCCAGCAGCAGCAGCAGCAAGTTGTGCTCGGCTACGACATGTACAATAGCTATACGAGCAGCAAGCTGGCGCCTCGGTCCTTGGGTGCAATGCCGGCGCAGCCACGACAGGTGGCTGTTAGCGTTGCGAACAACAATGCCAAGTACGGCAATGAGTTAGACTACTTTGAGACGCTGCAAGAGACGGGCGTGACCAACAAGGTGTAAGTAGCTGTGGCAGCTGGATGCAGCTCCTGGTGGGCAGTCAAGATCTGGCTCAATCAAATATTCAACCTCTGCTAATTGTGAATTTTTGTTTCTTTTTTCATTTTTAGATTCGAGCGCAAACTGGTCACGCACATGTCGAAGGGTTTTGATCCATTTAAGCCGCTGTCAATCAATACCAACGCCAGTGGCGCCTCCGAATCGAGCAGCGCCGCCTCCGTTGCGTTAGCCAAAAAGCAAAGCGTCCTATACGAGTCACTGCAACAGCATCCGCTGCACCAGATGCACGCCAAGTTCCAGCAGAGCAGCAGCTCTGTCGGCACCAGCGCCGTCGATGGCCAGAACACCAGCCGCATGGAGCTGCACAAGGCGACGGTAGCGAACGCCACCTTCGAGTCCACGCCAAGCAGTAAGTGACCTTGATCTGAACTGATCTGAAAAGAAAAGAAACTAATAAATTGCTCGACTATTTGCAGAGTTCAGCAGTGTTCCGGAGCACCAGCAGCCCAGCAGTAGTTCCTCGCATACGGTTGCCACCTTGGCGGACATTGCTGAGAGCAGCGGTAAGTGTGAAATTGTTGGCTTCTCTCTTATGAGAATCGTTATGACATGGGAGCTACTTGGGAGAAATTTGAGATTTGGTTGCGATGATTCAAGTTTGATCTTTGATCTGGAAAAATTCAGCAGTAGAATTGATTTCTTTTCCAATCAATTATTTATCTATCCAGCTAATACTCCAAGTTTTCACTTTAAACTAACTTCAAGAGTGTCGAAATGAAATTCCTAAATATAATATAATATATTTATATACAGGCAAGTCCCGATAATTTTTCAATTTACCCAGAAATTCAAATTATCGAGGATTTTTAAGAACGATTTTTTTTTGTTTTTTTGCAAGGAGATAGAATTTTTGATTTATCGCGATTTTTGATTTAGCGGTGTACAAATTATCGAATCTCGACTGTATTAAATAATATATATTACATTTTTCAACAATGCAATGCATCGTGTCGCAAATCTTAAATAAAAGATATGTTCAAATTGCATGCATTTTTCATCTTCTCAATCCTTAAGAGATAAAATCAACTTAGTTAAACTCAAGCATATTTAAAAACAATTAAATAGTTAAAAACAAATTAAATAGTTCGATTGGACCTCCAATTAGGAAACACCTTGAACTAAGTTCGATCTGTGTTTTTTATACCCTGAACCCATTTTCAATGGGAAATCAGGGTATAATGGTTTTGTTGAAAAGTATGTCACAGGCAGAAGGAGGCGTGGCAGACCCCACAAAGTATATATATTCTTGATCAGAGCGACGAGCTGAATCGATTTGGCCCTGTCCTGTTTATTAGCTAGAGTTATATGGCTAGACTTATATGTATTTTATATAATTTCGATTTTTGTTGTAATTTACCCCCCACCCTTATATCCACCCCCTCACCCTCACCTCTGTAAAAGACGTATTTCAAGTACTAGAGACCTGTGCTTTGGTATGTACATACATTTGAACATTATGATTATGTTCTAAATTATTCAACAAATAAATTCTTATAATGTTGCCCACACTGCAGCGCAGCCCAAGCGCAGTCGCTGCTTACTGCGCAGTTAGCAGATCGCGTTCTACTATGTTCGTATGTTCGCCGAAAAGAAGTGCAGAGTGATTAGAATATCAGATTAGAGGGTTCAGGGTATCTCCTAGTCGAGCAGTCTCGACTAGAGTCTTCTTACTAGTTTTTTACTCGTATACTCCTATGGACTATATTTATCTCGCATATCCATATGCAAACTTACGACCCTCGACAAACGAACATCGCTAGGCTTGAACCCATCGCGTCTACCAACTCCGTGACTCCAAAGCGCCATCTGGCAAAGCAGCAGCGAATAATTCAAACACAATTCAGTTGCAATTGGGATTCTTAGAATACACATTTGACTGCCTATTTGCACATGCATAAGTAGAATTCCAAATATTGGCTATAATTGCAATTGCAGCTAAATTTAAAGAATCTGGTGAAATGTAGAGCTAACATCCGAAATATAACAGAACTACAAAAATTGCACAAAATACACGCAAAATGAGTTGGGAAGCTTGGAGACTCGCGCTCCAAAGATATACGAGTTATAATTTAATAACTCCCTTTCGGTATCGATTTTAATCGATAAATGTCAAAACGTAGATAGCTATCGATTAGTTGCAATAAATTTAATCTGTATATTTCTTAGCTCCTCCAGTAGGCTCAGAGATAGCTACATGGACCAAGCTCCTGCTTGACCTGATCAAGAATGTGTGCAGTATATTTTGGGCTCTGCCACGCCTTCAGTGGAATGTTACACATCCAGTAGACCCTGATTTTCCACGTCTCAGGGTATTATACATATAGAAATACTCCGAAGGCAAACTCTATTAAATAATAAGATTGAGTTTCATCGAAACACATTTTTGTCTATATTAGCTTACGAACTTTTCAGCCCAACTGCTACACAATATTCCCCAGGTATCACTCCATGTTAGATGTTCACAGAAAAGAAACAACAAAAATTTCCAGTAGCAGTTGGCAGACTCGATTACCCAGCTCAGCTAGTGGCTTCCCGAATCAAGTGCTTTCATTTGTCAATCTCCACTTCATAAGCTAACATTGCTTTACTTCCGATTGACTTTATTGAATACTTTTTTTGTTTTTAATTTTAATTTTTATTATTCTGACGTCCTCATATCCTTCTGGTTAAAACTTTAAATGTTAATCAAAATTCATAAATATAGTGAATGAAATTTTCAGTGGTTTTGAATTTGGCAATTTGGTTTCAATGAGGTTCAATTTTATGCTTGCAGCCGCGGCCATTGTGGACGCGGCCACAGTGTCGGCGAATGTGGTGCGGCGGTACAAGCCGCTCTCGTCCAGCTCATTTGACGAGGGCAAGCCGGTGCGCCGAATCTCGTATCTGCGTGCCACCAACAACGAGGCGGAATACCATGCTGAGCCGGCAGCGGACAGCGGAGCTGCTGGTGGTGCTGGCGGTGCTGGTAGCACGGCAGCAGCTGTTGTTGCGGCAGCAGCCGCGGCAGCCGCAGCAGCGTCCGTCGTGGAGCCACACAAGACAAAGGCCCTGGTGGAGGAGCATCCAGACCCAACATACGATGTGATCGGCACTACCGGCGCCGGGCACGAGTTCATTGAGACACCCAACGGCCTGGAGGACGTGCGCCTGAGTACACACCATGGCAATCGTCGGGCCTCGATCAGCAGCGACATGCGCAGCAGGTGAGTCCTTCGCGAGCCGCCGAGGAGTCACATCGCCTAGCTAATCCTTACGCTTTGCACAGCATCCACATCGATGCCGAGCTGAACGGCAAGTACGTGCCCAACGAGCTGGAAGCCTTCGAAACGGAGATCGAGATCAAGTCCTCCTGCATCAATGGCAAGGTATGCAACACTCAAATGAATCCTTGAAGGGTAGGCTGTACTAAAGCCATCGTGTCTTCTTCTTGCAGCGCATGTCGGAGTATCGATCATGGCGTCAGGTGAAACTGGAGATCAAGGGCGACATTCTGCGCATTTACTCTGGTCGCCATACCAAGTCGGAGCATAATGTGAGTCGAGATTCTTAGTTGCCTTCATAGGATTTCCTGGTCGGGTGCAATGCTAATTCTAATTAATCTTTCATTGTCCGGCAGGTGATAGAGCTTGATATTAGAAATTTTAAATTCTTTGACGAGTCGCTGGACAAAAAGAAGTTCTTGATACGCATGCAGTCCAAGCCGAGCGCCACCGGCGCCCACTTGGCCACATTGGGCAACGAGCTCAATTTGGATGATGCGCACGATAAGCTGACGTCGTCGGGCAGCAGCAGCGCCGCTGAGCCGCAAACACCGGCGTCGACGGCTCCCTCCTGCGGTCCCTACACCGAAATTCTTTTCAAGACCAAAAACAGCAACGAGATGAAGCGTCTCTTTGGCCTGCTGCAGTGGAAGGATAGTCTGAACTATGATGATATTGTAAGCTGCAGCAGATGCACAAATTTCCTAGAATTTCTATTCATAATTACACGCTTATGTTTCGTATAGGAGCAGCCGGCGGGCAAACAGCTGGCGGAGCCACAGAAAACAGCAGCCACGTCCAGCTATCTGGACGACGTGGCCGGCGCTGCGGACAGCTCGCCGTTGAGCTCACACTCGAGCGGGGCCCTGATGGAGGGACCTGTGGCGGCGACAATAGCGGCAGCTGCCGTCACCAATGACGCCATCTCGCCCGTGATGAAGCTGCGCAAGCCCTCCTCGCACAAGAATGTACCAGAGAAGGATTTGGGCTCGCCCAAGTCGAAGAACTGGAAGGACTTGCTCTTCCGACGAGGAGGCGGCAGTGGCGGCGGCGTATCCCATGCCGACCTGGCCTCACCCTCGGGCTGTGCCAACAAGACAGGCGGCTCCATTGGGCTGCCCCTGCGCGCCTGTCCCATGTCCAAGAATAATGCATACGTGCCGCATCTGGTGGAGGTGTGCACCAACATTGTGGAAACCAAAGGTCTGGGCGTGGTGGGCATCTATCGCATACCGGGCAACAAGGCGGCCATCTCTGAGCTGTCCGAGCTGGTTAACACTAAGGACTTTCAGTTCGAGAGCTGCGCCACCGACGTCCGGTGGGAGGATGTCAATGTGGTTAGCAGCTTGCTGAAGCTGTTCATACGCAGCCTGCCGGATGCACTGATGCCCGCCAGTTTCTACATCAACTTCATTGAGGCGGACAAGAAGACGGGCATGGAGCGGATAATGCTGCTCAAGGATATTGTGGAGCTGTTGCCCCGCCATCCGTACGAGACAATGAAGCATCTGATCCGGCACCTTTGCCGCGTCAGCGACAACTGCGAGGTGAATCGCATGGAACCGAAGAATCTGGCCATTATCTTTGGCCCATCCATTATACGAACACCGAACGACACCCTGGAGACGGCTGTCAAGGACATGAAGCATCAGTGTCGCATTGTCGAGCTGCTTGTCACGCAGGTGAGCTGAGATGCTGTAGCTGCTGCTGCTGCTGCTGCTGCAGCTCTAATCAATGGAAATCAATTCACATGCTTTCTCTCTCTTTTGCAGTACGAGTTTTTCTTTGAGGGCGGCAGCCTGCCGGACTTGGCGGAGCTGAGCGGCGGTGCGGCCGCGCCGAGCCCTGCACAGCCACAGCAGACGCAGGAGGACCAAACGAGCATGCTGCTGCACAACCTGTCCAAGATTGAGCGCATCACAGAGCGCGAGACGCGCTCCTCACGTTTCATTCCGCAGCTGCGTAGGCGAACCCACGGCAAGCGCAGCGCCGTCAGCTCGGACACGTACTCGGGCGAGAGTGTTCTGGTAAGCGGCAGTAGCCAAGCTCAGCACAATATCCACTGCACCACCAATACCACCACAAACACCATCAATACCAATACCAATACCACCACCAACACCACCACCACCACCACCATCCGCACCACCAACCAAAGACGAATGCAGCGCAAGGCTGTGCAAAGCATTTGCGATTTTGGCCTAATCCTGCCCGCTGTTCACTTTCAGTCGCTGGACTACGCCAAGGTATCAGCGAGCAGCACCACCAGCACCAGCAGCAGCTCCACGCTGCACAGCAGCAAGACCAGCACCACCAGCAAGCTGCTCAGCTCGGCGATGGGCTCGTCCGCCTTCACGTCGTCGTCGAGCTCAGCGAAAGCGGCGGCAGCGAGCACCAAGAAGCGCAGCACCGGCGGCTTCCTCTCCAGCTCCAGTTCGCGCAGCGGCCAGACACGCAAGGCCAGCCTCGACGAGAAGGATCTGGCCAGCGTGGACTCGGCCAGCAGCATAGGCAAGCACGACCAACAGCAGCGCAGCAGCGTGGACATATCCATACAGCTCACCGACGACGATTCCAGCAGCCGGCTGAGCGATACGGGTAAGTGAAGGCTCTGCGGAAATCATTCCCCCAAAGATGCAGTATTGTAATTACTTCCACTCCTTGGCCAGGTTCGATGTCGCTGACCACCATCACGGACACGCTGGACAGCAAGCTGCGCAATCTGCGCAGTGGCTCGGAGTCGAATGATGAGAACGGCTCGCCGGAGTTTCCAAAAAATCGACGACACACGCTCGGGCAGCCGCTGCACTTGCACTCCGAGAACATTCCGTATGCGGACGAGTCGCCGGAGCGACTGTTCCATAACTTCTGCGCCCTGGACGCGCCGCACTCGCTGCTGCTGAGCCGCTCGTGCACGGCCACCAACACGCTGGGCGAGGCCAAGGACGAGAAGCATCTGCAGCTGATGCTGAAGCCGACGGTGGCGCCGCTGCCGGCCAGCCTGCTGAAGGCGGCGCACAAGCTGCAGCACTCGGCCACGGCGCCCATCCATCAGGGCAGCTCAACGGCGCCGGCTAGTGGCGCCGCCACGCCCACCGCCGGCACTGGCTCAAGCAGCGCCTCCACACCGCTGGCTGGCACGCCCAGCTCGCAGACGGGCAACGCGGGCAACGCGGGCAGCGCGGTGCAACGCAACTCGTACGGCAGCAAGAACTTGCGGTTCAGCAGCTCGCTGGCCTACGAGCAACGGGGCGGCGCTGGTGGCGCCGGCTCCGAGGACGACTCGGAGGGCTCCACCACCAGTGACCCCAAGGAGAAGCTGCTCATGGCCGCTCCCTCGCCATCGTTTTTTCTCGAGCGCTACAATAAAAAGCGACGCGATCATCGACTCTTTCGCAGCGCCAGCTTCAACTGTCGCAACTACTCGACCCGACACATGAGCAGCAGCAACTCCAGCACGGCGGCTGCTGCGGCGGCCGCCGCCTGCTGCTCGCCGACATCGTCGTCGTCGTCGTGGGCCCATGCCGCTGGCGCGCTGACCAAGGATGAAAAGACTGACATGAATCTGACCAAGAAGCGGCAGATACAAAACAAACAGAATCGCTCAATCAAGCGGCGTCACACGGTGGGCGGACCGCACGACTATGCGGCAAATAACGGTGTTGGCGGCGGCGGTGGCGGTGGCGGTGGCGGTGCAGGTGGCGCCTGTAGCGGTGGTGCTGGCTGCGGCGGTGCCTCACGGCACGATCTGACGGCCATCAACTACAATCATCACAATCGCCATCACAAGCAGCAGCTGCTCAAGTTGGGCAGCGCCGCAGCCGGCGCCAATGGCGGTGCTGCGGCCGAAACGACAACCACAACAACAACCACCACCACAGTGCTGCGCAGGCTGGGCGCCACAGCGACCAGTGCGAGCGCCAGCGCCAGTGTGAGTGGCGTCACGGAGGCCAGTGTCGCGCTGCCCGTCTCTGGCGCCAGTTCGAGCAACAACAACGGCAGCAACAACAACAACAACAATTCGCCATTGAGCGACGGCAGCAACGGCAACAGCAACGCCAGCGGCGGCGGCGTCGGCAGTCCATGCAGCAACAGCAGCTCGGCCAGCCACAGCAGCAGCGGTGCTGGTGGTGGTGGTGGCGGTGGAGGCGTTGCTGGCGGCGATCAAGTGCTGGAGGTGGGCATACGCATCAAGAACATCAACAGAGCGCGCTTCTAAATGCAGCCGTTGGAGCAGGTGAGTGGCGCAATGAAATAGAGCTCAAGAATCTTCAATAATTAATATGTTAATTCATGTCGCTTGCAGCTAAGGGAAATGCAACAAACGTACAACTCGAATGTGTGAGGGAATATATTGATTTATATATATATATATACATGTATATTGGAAAGGATTAGTATTAAAAACGAAATATATAAAACACACGGGGAAAGTATTTCAAAACATGGCTTAAGTAAAAACAAGCTCTAAAAAATATAACAAAAATTTAAAAAACGAAACAAAGATAAGAAAAAAAACACACACACCCACAAATCCCCAACAAGCCCCACAAACGCACACAAACACACCGAGGGAACAATGGAAAAGCAAAAGTTATGATTGTAGAGACAGCGCATCGCATAGAGGGAGACATAAATATATATACAACTATTTTGTAAAACGTATACAATAGTACGGAATATGCTTAACGCATACACACACACACACACACATACACATACACATACAGAGAAACATGTATTTGTAAAAATAATCACACACACACACACAGACACACCGAAACTTACACAATCAGACTTTTACAATCTATGTTCGATAGCCATATATAGAAAGAAAACAAAAACAGTGCATACATACATATATCTATTTATATATACATGTTTAAACTTAATCAAACAATGTCGCCTGTCTATAACTTAGAGGGAGACAGCAATAAAGCTAGCAAGAGTTAACGAAAGAGAGGGAGAGAGAGGGAGATATGGCAACATCTTGTAGGCAGGCAGCTGCTTTGTATGATTTGCAATGTATTTCGACTGTTATGTATGTAGTTATGTACCTGTACCTGTTCATACACCTATGGATAGATTCTAGTGCGTAGATGGAAACACTTTTAGGTGCCTTAATTGCTTTGCTTTGAAAATTTGTGAGTGACATGATTTAGGGAACGCTGCCCACAGTGCTCGGTGCTCGATTGGGAATTTGGCAAAAAGCACATATGTCTATACGAACATATACATGCATGTGTATATATGTGCGTTGGGTGCTCGCGTGTCATTAGCTTAGGAGTCGACCATGTTTTGTAAAATGTGAGGCGTTAGCTAAGTCCAGCATCGCGTGGACCTGGCCGAGCTGGGCCCAATGCAGCTGCCTGCTCGACGTGGAGCTTAGGCCCCTCAGTTACCGACAGGCGAAAAGGAGCAGGTGCGCACATAAAAAATAAACCCCCTTGGCAAACAAATTACAAATGTCATATATGTATGTATGTATATCTAATATTTAAACAATTCAGCAATAAGTATAGCAGGGCAATGAATGAATGTGAGAGAGTTATAAGAGGACGAAGAGAGCATAAATGTATCCATAATAATCAACACACAAATGCATACCTAATATACCTATATAAAATATAATATATACAAATAAATGTATATGTATTATTACTATTATTATTATTATTTTTTTTTATTTTAAGCTGAGTTCTACAACATAAAATATACATGCAAATATAATCATTAAGTAAATAGTCTAGAGTTGTATGTAGTTTTATATATACACACAAACACACACACACGCACACATGCACACATGTGTATATATTTATGTATGCAGATATATATGTATAATTATATCCATATTGTATAGTTTTTCCCTTTTTTTTTTTTTTTTTTTTGTATATATTACAATTTATTTTTGCTTTACTTGATTTAATTTGATTATTCTGATTTTTTTTCCATTTCACATGTTTATTAAATTCATATATATAAATATACATTTTTTTTTTGTAATCCTACTTTATTTATACATACTATATTTTGTTATCGAAAAAACTGAAAGAAAAAATTGTTGCAAGCGCGTAACGTTGCTATATATATTATTATATTATATTATATATTATTAATATTTTTATTAGTTTTAGGTAGTTATTTTTAAAATTGTATTTTTTTTTTAAATAAATGTGAACTTATAAAAGCAACAATGACGACACAATAAAACAAACATCATAAGAGTACTTATAAAGCGAATAACTTCGATGGTTTTTGAATCATTTTCAGTTGGGTTAACTGAATAAGTCAGCCAATCAAGGCAAGTGATGTCGACTTGACTTAATTCGAAATATTTTCATATCATATGACTCTGAATCTTGCTTGAATTTTTTTTATTATTTTGAACCAAAAATTCTGGCAAAATGTTGGATTGATTTGAAATTCCCAAACTGGTTTGGTACAATGTATCAGCAGTGTATCAGCACTATGATTTTCTTCTGAAAAATTATTGAAAAATATTTTAATACATTAAAAGATATTTAAAAAAGTTTATTATATACTTAAAGGAAATATATAATATATACAAATTTTAAACACCTTATATATATTTGAAAATATTTTCATATAAAAAAAACTTAAGTTTGAATATTAAAAAATTATGTGAAAGTATTTTACAAATATTTAAAAATACTCCAAACCCAACAACAAAACTGCGAATATAAAGAAATTTGTATTCACATTTGAAGGCGCTTGGGAAACCTTTCTTCAACAACGGATGAGTGATATAACATATATTATTTTCCTTAAAAAATTTAATAATTTGACAATACTTAAGATTCGCTAGCTTAACTCAAATACAAACATAACTCTAACTAATGTTGACAAAAGCTAATTACAAGGTTTGGTGTTTGGTAATGCTTCAGAGTTTGGCCTGTGGTCCAGTGCCCGAAATTTTGTAGACGAACGCGTGGGCCGCATCGTAATGCGGATTGCAGCTGTGTCGGACCCGCTTCAGCCAGGCGCGTATCTTGGGGAACTTGATGCGCACATCGTAGTCGGCCATGCCTATTGATGGGTGGGGCAAGGTGGCATGAGAGTGTCTAATCGGGTCAAGCAATGCAAATCGACTTACGCGTTTGCTCGATTTCACAGGCGGCAAAGATGTCGGCAACCGTGAGCGTAGATCCGGTTAGGAACTCGCTCTTGGCCAGCCAGACCTGCTCGATGATGTCCAGATTGCGCTCCATGTGCATGCGCAGCTTCTCGATTTTGTCCTCCTTGGGCGAGCGACCCGTCAGCAGCGGATCCAGCCAGATGGTGCGAAAGTACATGGCACAGGTGAGGCGCAGCGTCGTATGCTGCCACTCGAGGAACTCATCGACGCGAGCCTGCTTCGCGAAATACTTGGGGTAGAGTATCTCCGGGATCTCGCCCTTGGCACTGAGGTAGCGCAGTATGGCCACGCTTTCCGCTAGCTTATAGCCATTATCGTTAATGCAGGGCACACGCTGAAAACGATTTATATTCAGCTTGAACTCATCTGTCAGATGTTCGCCTGAAATGAAGATTTACGCATATATATTCACAGAGAGATATAGTTATATATATGTATATATCGACTATTAGGCCTACCATTACGCAGCGCTACAACACAATCCTCGAACTGCATTCCACTCAAACGGAATATGATGAACAGCGCCCGCGACGGCTGCGACATCAGATCGTAATAAAACTTGAGCGAAGACATCGTTTGACTCTTCAACTTCGTGCTCTGCCGCTGTACAACTGCAAGTGTGCATATAAAGTGACAATGGATGTGAGTTGCATAAAGCAGCCAACTGAACTGAATCTAACTAAACTTAATCATTTCTCTTGAGCACTCCCCACCTTTGGCCTCAACCGGTTCAAAGATCACTTTTCATGCTACGCACCTTCGATCAGTCGGCTCCAACAACAACACAACAGATTAGCCCCGAGTGAGCGGCCACTGAGACTCAACCAGCTGGCGACAATCGCATCGCGTTACTGAACCACTGCCGAGAGCGCGCGAGCAAAAGCTTTCTTGTGCCCAAAGCTCTGAGAGTGCTCATCGCGAAGCTTTCAAGTGGCGCCGTTACGATGCAAAGTGCGGCTAGATAAATATTCGTTTGCTTGTCATTTTTTTAGTGATAGTGAAACTTATTCTTTTATTTTGTATACTCTGTTTCATGATTCATTTACGTGCATATTAGCTGCAGAATATGAGCGTAACGAATTTTGAATTTTTTCTAGCATTTCATTTTACTAGTCAAGAAATTCAAAAGTTGTTATGAAGGTAAATACAAAAAAAAAAAAATAAATAAATAAAAAAAAAAAAATAAATAAATAATATTAATAATAATTTTTAAATATGTTGAGACAGGAAAAATAAATTTTTTATTACATAATTTGAACAAATTTGTATTTATTTCTATTTTATGTCTCTATGAAAATTTTCGTATAAATTTGTTTATATTAAAAATAAATTGAAAGATTCAAAGCTTTGCTCTCAACTGTAAAAATTAACCAAACTGCTTCTAAATGGGTAATCAAATTCATTTTTTCTGTATCCTTTCATTGTTCCTAATTATATTCTTATCTACATAAATGTATGAAATCGATGTATTTGTATTTTTTTATCTACATATTTTTCACGGCACTTTTACTAACAGTCAAGGATAACATCTAGCGCATCAGCTTGTCTTTAGCTTAAAAATCCACTAGGCACTCAGTATGCGCCTATAAGAAGTTAGTTCCACAGATAAGTGCTGTTACGCCATATATGTGTGAATAAATATAATTTTTTTTATCAGAGCTGATTGCTTTTGTGCATAAATAGCAGAATTTCAAAAAGCTTTTAACTAGTTTAAATAGAACTGCGAATGCTCAGTCGTTTTACTCAGCTGAAGGCTGAAATTCCAATTTAAAAGAATTCTTGTTGCATTTTTTTTTTTTTTTTTTTTTTCAATTTAAATTTATTTAATATCAATTGCAATTTCCATAGACATAGTTGATGCTATAATAAACTTACTTCTGAAGCTGTTGCTTATTATGTTCAACAGATTGGGCGTATCCTGTCCATCGCAGAGACCCACTAAGCTGGCCAGGTGCGACGACATGTTATGCACCGACTGAGAATTGAATACGCTTTGAATCGTTTGCAGTTGCACACCTTTTCTTTATATATGGAGAAAGAGAGAGAAAGAGAGAGAGAGAGAGGGGGAGAGAGAGAGAGAGAGAGAGAGAGAGAGGGGGGGAGAGAAAGAGAATCCATTGAATGTGACAAATAGAATATAGCCAAGATAATGGCGTAAACAATTACGAACGGACAACCCTATAAATATCACATTTCTATTTATCATTGACTGCATGCAGTTGATTAAATGAATGTGCATATAGAGATTATTATAGCTGACCTCATTCAGTTGCTGGATAATCTGATATATGTATATATATAAACACTGATTAAACACATCTCAACTTTTTTTTTACAGTGAACCGATTGGAAATCAGACATTGGGTGTTAAAATTTTATATTTTGTTGCTCTTCACAATGATTTAAAAACCTAAAGTTTTATTATGGACTCCATTAATTTGGGTAAATGTTAAGCTAAGCTAAAATAGTTAAGCAAAGATAGTTATTAAAGATAAAACTCTGAGCTCGAATTGCCATTGCCCTGCCTAGACTATATAGACTATTTATAACTATATATGTATATTTATTCATATACTTGGAATAGGATAATTATTGTCAAAGAATATCTGCGTAATAAGAGCTGTTCCAATGAGAGCTGAGTTTAGGCTATATGAATAGTCATCCAACTAAAGGGTATATACAAGTCGTGCAGTTTTCATCAGGGTATAACCCTTTTCTATTATCTTTAGCATTGATTTGCTCTACTTTGTGTGAAGTATCCATGTTCGTATAGTAAGTACAATAAATTTGCTCTAAATTGCTAAGTTATTATAAGTGATTGATATAGATAAGGCTATATATAGATATATGTATATAAGTGTGTAGTCTCTTATGTGTACGCATACAGAATGTATATGTAGCTGATTAGGTAATTTATATGTCTAATCAGTTTTACCCCTTAATTTGAAAAGCTTACAAATTTCATGGAATGGATCCTCGCTTCGCTATCTTCCTCACATCTATTCGCTTTGTTTCAAACTATCTCCTTCTAGCTCATAGATGACACTCAAAGACAGATACAGCTGAGCAAGAGGCGTATATAGATAGATATTATAAAATAACTATAAATAAAAGTATTGAATAATAATAATCGTCCACTTTATAAATACAAAAATCAAGAATTCTCGCAGGAACATCCAGAAAAACATTTCGAATTTGATGTACACTTTTTTTATTTTGGAAAGAAAGTTTCGAAATACATATCCAACAAATAGTACATTGTACAGACTTAGCAATAGGTATATATATATATGTATATATAGGTGAGCTGGTCAATCGAAATGTTTAAAACGACGAAACGATACCGCAAAAAGTTAAACTTAGATAGGTCAACTATTGATGATATTTAGTTGACTCGATTTTGATTTTGATTTGGATTTCATTTAAGTTTTCAGCAAGCACATTACGGTATCATTAACTGATTTCGATATCGAGACGGGTATACATATAGAGCTTTTAAAAGTTTTCAACTTACTATTAAATGATTGTAATCATGTTAATTTTTTTTTTTAATTCTCGTCTTTTGTTGGGAAGTTCAGGTTGGTGTACAGATATATATGTATATATTTATTGAATTACCATTTTTTCTTTACATACAGACATATACATTTGTACACATATAGTGTTTTATATTTATATATAGAATTATATTATATTAAATATTTTATTTTGAAATATATTCATTAATATATTTATATCATTGTTTTCTATATAATTTTGATATTTGTTTTAAGTTAATTGCACTCTAATTCACTACATTCATTGAATAATTGTTGATTTTAGAGATGGTTTCAAGTTGGATTTGAAAAAAAAAATTCATATTTTTTATGATCTTTTTTTTTTTTTTTTTATATTTTTTATATCTATAAATTATTTATTTTTTTTTTTTTTTAGTAATTCTTTCTGTTTGCCATTCTCTAACATTATTTACGATATTCAGTTTGAAATGCTGATTTCTTTTGATACAGTTCAGATCAGAGTTACTCAAAGTCTTAACATTTTCGGCCCCTTTCTTGATTTGACGGAGATATGGGTATAGCAATACCAGACATTTACATCAAATATATGTATATAGGTATTATATATATATATATAATAACAGTCACAGTTACAGTTTACAGTTTACAGTTAGAGTCAAAGTTTCTTGGGGTTAAATCTAAGCGCATACCTACATATATTATTACATGTATATGGGGCACCTTGGTACCTTGTGGGAGAATCTGAGGGTTTGGCAAAAACATTCATAGATTAAGCTGCTACAACTCCTATGTAAATATATATAACATATATATACATAGAATCATACATATATTTAGATATTTTATGGGCTATTTATCGCGCAATTGCGGATCTATTTGTTCTCAATAATCATCTGAAGCTGTAGAACCAGGCTCCGGGCCAACTGCAGCACCGCCTGAGCATTGTGACGCTCGGCCATTTCTGAAAGGAATTTAATATATAAGTATACTTATTCAAAATACTCTAATCAAATCGGAATATTACCATTGAAGAACTTGATGACATCCGTAAAGTCCATGCTGTTGGATAGAATGATGTCGCGATAGGTCTCGAGCAGCGCCAGCGCCAGGAAGAGCACAAAGTGCCCGGAGGCAATGTGCTTGGCCGCCCAGATGACCTCCCAGGTGGCAAAGACATCGTCGTAGATGAGCTCGCGCTTGAAGTCCAAGAGGAACCAGCGGTAGCAGAAATAGAAGTGCGTATAGTCCCCGTTCGAGTCCATTAGGTCGTACATCTCCGAGTCCAGTATCTGAATGAGTGAGCTGAGAGAGAGGGAGAGAGACAGACAGAGCGTTAGAAAGAGAGAGCTAGTGCATGGATATAGATGGGGATAGATACCGCATGTTGGCAAAGTGCATGTCCATGGCACCGCCGCTGGGAAAGTTCTCGATCATGCGCTCCATCAGCTTGCAGAAGCAGCTGTAGCTGAGCGACTCGTCATCGAAGATGACCAGCAATGGAGCGACCAGATCGCACATGCCCTGCATGTAGCCCACATCCAGATGCTCCCACACATACGTCGATATCACATTGCGCAGCTTGTCCAGATTCTCGCTGGCAAAGTACCAATAGTTGCGATCGCAGCGCTGCACATCCTTCTCGATCCGATGCAGATTCAAGCCAAACTGCTCCAGCAACTCGCTCTGTGCGGGCAGAGTTAGAATTGAATGTGATGGAATATGAGTATGAGTGAGGTAACTTACGCTGTAGACGCCGCCATTGGAGCTGGCTGGCGAGGCGCAGGCTGACTTTGGCTCCTGCAGTGCATCCAGATTGGGCGCAGTGCTGCCAGCTGCCTCCAGTTGCTCGCTTAGCGCCGGCATCTGGCTGCCTGCCTTGGGGCTGCGCTCGCAGCTGCCAATGTCTACGGAAGCATTTGTAATGATGACAGCGGCGGCCTGGTGTGGCCTCACGGCCTCCTCGTCGTCGGGCAGCTGAGCCTGCAGATCGTCGGCGCTGAGGAACTCGGGACTGCGCGTCTCGCCCGGCTGTGGAGCACCGCCAACGGTCTCATACGACGATGTCGTTGAGGTGGAGCGACTGGGCTCCTTGTCCGCTATGGACTTGGCTGCAACTGATTTGTCGGCTGTCACTGCTGATTGATTGCCCTCGGGCTGTTTCTTCTTGATGTCATCCTGCTGCTGCTGCTCCTGCTCCTGCTCGTCCTCTTCGTCGAGATCGTCGAGGCCCTCGTCCACATGGCCCGAATCGGTGCTGGTCTTCATGGCTCGTGGTATGGGCTTGACGCTGAGGTGCGCCGCACTGACGCTGGCCGAATCCTGCTGCAGCTGCTGCTGCTGCTGCCGCTGCTCGTCGTCAAACTCCAGATCGCCCGGATCGGATATATCCGAAATGTCCTCAAACACCTCGTTCTCCAGCTCCCCGCCCGCATCCAGGTCGGCGGCACGCACAGTGCGCTCATTGCCGCTGTTGCTGCCCGAGCTGAGCTTGGCCACGGCCCTGGCCGTCTTCTCCTTCTCGCGCTGCTGCACAATGGCGTCCACGGCCAGCCACTCGCTCATGGTGGTCTCATAGTAGTGCTTGCAGGTCTCGTCCTGCTTGCGGCGCTCCTCTGCGGTGGTGCCGAATGCATAATGGCCGAGCAGGTACGGCCAGACCTCTTTGCGCAGCTCCGGCTTGACTCCCCCAAAGTAGATCAGGCGATAGAACTCGGTGGAGTCCTGCAGCATGCCATCCGCATTGAGCAGCTCCCAGCGCTCCTTGGTGAGACCCTCCTCGTCGGCTTTCACTTTTGGTGGTTAGAAAAGATAGAGTGAGAGAGAGAGAGAGGTAGATAGAGAGAGAAACAATTTGAAATCCTTTAGGTCTAACTCACTCTCTGGTGTGATCCGTCCGTGAACCAGACCCGATAGATGCGTCCGCACCGTGGATAGATGGCGACAGTAGGCCAGCCAGCCGTAGAAGGCGCGCGAGATGATCTGGCGACGCATCGTGGAGCAGACCATCTCGATGCTGGCGTTCTGATTGTGCTGCTGTAACAGGGGCGACTCCATCGGGTACTGATCGATGGACAGGCTCTTGTTGGAGCAGTCGCTGCTGCCGGTCGTGGAGCAGCTGCTCAATTGGGCGCGCCTCGGCGTGCTGCGCACAAAGTCCAGAATGGAGTGCGTAGCAGCTGCAGCAAGTGCAAGGAATGAGAGATATAAGGAGGAAGCAAACGGGAGGAACTCGAGCCTTTGACCTACCGAACTCTTCGTGGCGACTCTTGCTGACAATGCGAAAGACATAATCAATGGGCGTCTCGTCCACCGACTCCATGACCGATGGCAGGATGCGACGCCGCATGCTCTTGGGCCACAGAAACATTTTGCCAATGCCGCGCTGCGACCAGAGCGGCGGATCGAGCTGGCCGTGCGGCAGCAGACCCGTCTCCAGGCACGAGAGGAACTGCTGCATGTGCCCGCCCTCCGGGAAGTGTATGGGCGGCCGCTGTACGCCGTCCTGGCCGACCAGGATGACGGTGCCGCCGCTGTCCTCGCCGCGGCTCTGATGACAGTGCACATAGACGATCTCGTCCACATTGATGTTGAGGGCGTAGGCCCAGTAGATCTCCTTGTCGATGTCCTCCTCCTCGGCGTCGTTGTAGCCGTTCATCAGCTGATTCGGCGTCCATTTGATGGTCAGTGTTTGGATGTGCTGATGCAGGCTCAGGTAGCCCGGCATCAGCTCCGACACATCCTTCGGCTGAACGTGCACGTTGTTCTTGCCGTAGAGCAGCGTGGCCTTGGCATTCTGATGCAGTGACTCCACATAGTCCTTGGCAACGGTGGCCGAGGCGATCGACTTGAATGAGCAGCTGCTGGCATCATCCGAGCTGGTGTTCAAGCTCCGCTTGAAGTTGATAATCGCCGG
Source organism: Drosophila mojavensis (assembly GCF_018153725.1). Taxonomy (NCBI): domain Eukaryota; kingdom Metazoa; phylum Arthropoda; class Insecta; order Diptera; family Drosophilidae; genus Drosophila; species Drosophila mojavensis. The sequence continues at coordinate 16,341,260 of NW_025318667.1, read as the reverse complement.
ACGCGAACAGGTGGACGAGGAGCGGCGACAGCTGATCCGATGGCGTTGCAACTGAAAAGGTATTGAAATAACTTAATATAGTATCAGAAGATTCAGAGTAGAGCTATAGTGGCCTACCAGCTCATCGGCATGCGGATCGGTCCAGTAGTGATCCGCCGTTTTGGCACGCGTAAAGTCCAGGGCACACGGACCCACCAGCAGCGAGCTGAGTATGGATCCGTAATCCGGATCGGCGACCAGCGCATCACGATCGTAATAGCTCTGGGCATTGCTCACCAGATACTCGATGATCTTGGTCAGGCGCTTCTCGTACAGGGCCAAGCGTATCCAAAGATATCTGCAAGCAGAAGCAGGTGAGCAAACTCTAGTCGGGTTGCCCGACTAGCAGATACCCTGAAAAGCCATTGATCTGGGCTTTTAAATATATATATATATATATATATATATATATATATATATATATATACCGATTTGCGATTATTAAAGCTAAAGAGCTCGAACTATGTAACTGCTTGTTAAATGGTTAAACGTTTTACTTAATAACTTTTGTATTACTTACTAGATTTTAATGAAAGTTTCAGTATATAAACTATATATTCCATTAACTAACTGTCAATTTTGATAACATACAAGTTCATTCACATATTGGCTATATTTACAATTGAACTTCAAAATGCTCAATTTGGAGCTAGTAACCTAAATATGAACAAAAATCGAAATTGTATAATTTACACATAAATCGCAATGCAAAACTTGAAAGCTTTAGATATCTATAGAGCGCATCTATATAGGGACCCATACAAAATATTTGGAAGTGTCAAGCTCTTAAAGATTCTGAAATCGTCAGACATATAGACAGGCAGGAGAACAAAGTTAAATAGACTCAGCTCGTTGTTATGATAGAGAATATATATATATATATATATGGAATCGGTGCAAACATTTAGCGCTAATTGCCCATAATCAATGGGGTCAGGGTATAAAAATAATACTCTTTAATAGATGGAGTGTGAGGAAGAGGGAGGAAAGGAGACGGAGAGATACAGAGAGAGAAACACAGAGATACAGAGAGAGGGAGAGAGAGAGAGAGAGAGAGGAGGGGAGAGTGAGAGACAGAGAGATAGAGACAGAGAGAGAGAGTATTGCTACTGTTACTCACTTCATGGTGACCAGAGACATGCTGGTGCTGGCGCTGACCGAGACCGATGTCGTCACCGAGGCCGACGTGGAGCCGGATGCCGTTGACGTGGTCGCATTGCTGGTCGACATGGAGTTACTGCTGCTCTTCTTGAGCATGGGCGGTCGATTGAAGCTGTCGCTGCTGGAGGACGAACGCTTGTTGGGATCGCTGGCCTCGATCTCCTGGACCAGCTTGCTAATGTGCTCCGCCTCGGCGCAGGTTTTGGCGATCTTGTGGAGCAGCGCCGTCGTCGACGACGTCTTGAACAGGCCGAGCGCCCGACGGCGCAGTCCCTGGCTGAGGCAGGCCTCCACAGCGGCGCAGAGCGATGTCACCGAGCTGCTGTCCTCGTGCACGTACTTCTTGGTGACCGCCTCCTCCATGAGCTGTTTGACCTCCTTCTTGACGCTCGCAATGAGCCGCTCCTTGAAGTCCATGCCATCTGTGAATGCCAGCAGGACAAAAAAGTCAACATTAACGTTCGACGACCAACTGTGCCAGCCACGCGAATCTCATAAAAGTAAACCCCGTGGGGCCTTAAAACGAAATCACAGCCATGACGCCTCTAGCCACACGCCCAAGCGCACATATCCACCAACCCAACACACCTCCCCCCTCCCACTTGTACAATGTTGCTTTGAAACTCAATATGCTCAACATGTGTCGACGGCTCTGGCTCTGGCGCTGGCGCTGGCTCTGTCCCTGGTCAACGGACGTCACCCAAAACACCCAACGTTAAATTAATACTGACGACCCGTGCGCCCAGCCTCTGGGCAGACTATAGCCACACCTTACCAGCGCCTCGCCATGTCATGCCATGGCCGTTCCTGGATGGCATCCATCCAATGGCCGACAAATGCTAATGGCATTTGCACTCAAAATTCATGATGACTTCCGGCTACGTATAATTTAATTTTCATTAATTGCTTTCCATTTTCGCCCCACACCAGCACTGAACCACCACGCCACGCCCACGCCAACCCAAACTACCAACTGCAAATGTCAAAGCAATCTGTCCAAAGTTACTCAAAGTTATTGTGTTTGCAGTTGGATTCCGCAAAGGCCAAAGTTTATTAGTTGCACGAAAAAAAAACAAAGACAAAAACAAACATTTACAAATGTGACAGCGAAAATATTTTCAAATTCAAGGAAATAAACAGAAAAGTTCTCTCTAATTAGCAGAGTTCGCCGCGCGGCTTGCATTGCGGATGCCTGGAACCCCATTTAAGCAGGTTTGTTTGAGAGATTTGACATTTCGAATTGTGTATCAAAACTCAGCAATGTCTGTCACATCCATATTAGATTATCTAACATCTATACAATTTTAATGAAATTAACATTTTGTCATTTGATTTTTCTTTTTTAATACTAATTATTATTATATATGAACAACAAATTTGTTGTTGTATTTAAATATTACAAAATTTAATATAAGGAATTAAAAAGAAATAAATATTTATTTATAAAAAAAAAGTAAAATCCACACAATTTCTGCGTTTTCTATGATTTATTATAACAAAAAATTCATTTATTATACTAAAAATATTTTTAATATATTAATATTTTTAATTGAGTTATATTAAAAAATAAGAAATGTTTGCGTTTTCCATGAAATCTAAATTTTTCTTGCGATTCTCCGTTTCTTTTTCAATACAATATTATTATTTTTCTTTTATCTTTTTTTTTTATATATAAAAAATATTAATATTAATTTTTTTTCTTTATATAAAAATAATAATATTTAATAATAATAATTTAAAAAAAAATGTTAATTTCGTTCGAATACAAAATAAATTTATCTTATTTGAAAATAATAAATAAAATAAATTTTCTTGTGATTCTCTTTTTTTTTTTTTAAATAAATATTATTATTTTTATATAAAAAATAAAAAATAAAAGAAAATGTAATATTTAATATTTAATATATAAAAAATAATAATATTATTAATAATAATACAAAAATAAAATAAACAAAAAAATAAAAATAATAATATTTAATATTATTATTTTTTATTAAAAAAAAATAAATAAAAATAAAAAAAAATCAAAATGTAAATTTCGTTCGAATAAAAAATTAATGTATCCTTTTTAAAAATAATAAATAAAATTTATAAATATTTAAAATGGATTTAAATTGAAATGTACTTCAGCTTACTGAATTTTAAATTTAAATCCGTATTCAGAATATAGCAAAAACATATAAAAAATAAAATTTTATAATTTATTTATATTTGTTATTTATCTTCAGATTCTCTTTTCGTCTTTACATAATTATTAAATTTGGTCACACAGTCGTCATAAAATACATTCCAATTATTTTAATAACTGCAAGCAAACGCTGGTAACTGTCAGGCCTGATGCCGCATGTAAAGGTAAAAGGTAAAAGGCAAACGGTAAATAACGCACACACAAAACATATCAAATGTTTTCCTTGCTCGTTGCAAACAGTAAATGCTGCGCTTAATGAATTATGCTCGCGGCGCGAATGTTAAATGAAATCGCCCAATGCTTAAGCAAGGATCGCAGGCGACATAAATGTGGCATGTGGCATGCGGCATGCGGCATGCGGTAAGCGCATGGCAGTTGCGTTTCGAGTCTCTGATTAAATCGTTGCATACATTTGCCAACGGATTCTTACACAAGACGTGGTGCAACGGCATTAAAGCCATGTCTGGGCCGAACGTGTGCCGGGTCACAGCTGTTCCGTCGCCAATCTGTGGGCGGGGGCCAGCAGACACAGCTGGGCGCTGCGGCTTTTAGTATGTGTGTCGGTCTGGCGACAATACGCTGTCTGGCAGGCAGGCAGACAGGCGGACCAGCATGGCCCCAGCATGGCCAGCATGGCGAGCATGGCCAGCATGGCCCCAACATGGGCCACATGCTGAAATGAAATGCGTACACGGCTGCCACGCGTACAGCATGCCGCTAACTGGCTGGCGTCATACGCCATTAAAGAAGTGGTGAGCAGGGGGCGGCAGGGCAGGGCAGGGACAGGAGTGGAATGGACTGCCGCAGAGAGAGAAAGAAAAAGAGACAGAAAGAGAGGGAGAGAGAGAGTGAGCTGCGTCGCCAAGGTGGTTAGCCGTTTGTACTGGGGCAACGTAATTGCCGCTTTTTTGTTGCACCATCCGCATTTGCAACACTTTTCCATTGCACTTAATTAGTATTTAAGTGTTATTTACAGCGGTCAGCGGCAACGGGAACTCAAACTGACAAGCTGACGACTTCATCGTATAAACTTTTAATAAACTCATTTCTATTAAAAGGAAGACATCACACACACACACACACGCACACTCGCACACATTGACATAAAATGCTGGAGAAATGTAAACACGAGTGCAAAGTTCAACTTTTGCTACACTTTGCAGCGCTCGTATTTGCTTTGCCCTCACATAACACGAGGGCCCTATAAATAAGTCGCAGAATATGCGATGCTACGAGTAAGACTTTTAGCTGACATAGATGATGGATGTGCATATATATATGTATGTGCATATATATATATATATATAGCTCACATATATTTATATACGCTCATTCTATAAGCTGTCAGTCTCTTTGCTAAATATTTTCACAGTTTTAAAGTCTAACCTCTTCTTCTTTTTAACTTCTCGTTCAGTCCGTTACTCTCTTAACCCCTGCCACAAAAGCCCATTTAGTACTATTGTTCAAAGCACATATTTGCTATATATATTAGCAACAATGTTTTTGAGTATCTCTATGTATATATAAATACGTATATATATATATATATATTTTTTTTTTTATTTTTTATTTTTTTTTTTATTGTTTTGACTTTATACTTGTTCACCTGTAATAGTATCATATTTTTTGTTTTTTATTAATTTAATTTTTTTTATCAAGTACACATTTGTTACTGAATGTCCTGCCACCTTATAGGCAACTTTGCTTGTCTGCTTTTATAGCGTACAAACCTCCTAGATATTTGGTAATTACAGTCGATAATTTAAAATAGCAAGGGGATCAGTTTTTATTTTATTTACACACAAATTCAAGTTATCGAAAATTATCGAGAACGAATTTTTTTTAAGTTATACAATTTTTTCGATTTTTCGCGATCTTCGATTTAGCGGTATATATATAAGTGCTAAATAAATGTCAAATAAACGCAAATAGTGACTCTATATACATACATATGTATATATATAGCTCTATCGTCCCATCACGATAACAAGAGTCGACTTTTCAGGAAAAATGTCCTTTGCTTAAGGCTATAAAATATTCTCACATCTTAGAGGAAGAAAGAGATGTTCTTAATTCAGGTTAAGCTTATAGGAATTCTTTTGTTTTTTGTTTTTTTGTGAATACACGATCATGCACTGAATCTTTTGTAGTGCCACAGTTTCGAAAGAGTAAAGAAGAAGATGAAATTTGAATGCAAAGAAGGTCTTCCTAAGATAACAAAACTCTTCTTAAATCTTGTAACTATCGGACTACTTATGAATATACTATAAATATTATACAAATTATACAAGCTCGAGCTTGCAACACATTCAGCAGCATTTAAGAAGCGATAGCCTTAAATGAAAACAAATTATTGAATCGACGTTTTGCGTCTCTTGGGGAAAAAAAAAAAACTCATAAATCTGCATTCAGTCTCAATTGCTTTAGCTCCTTCAACTGAGTGCAGCATTGATTGCTGCTTTCACTCATCCAATAAAGTTGTGCCCACGCTCTGGCAGTACTTTAAAGAATTTATTTTGCTCATCACGCTCGGCTCCTGCTTCAGTGCGCTGAGTTCTGCTTTCATGGCCAATCTGCAGTGCTGGACAGAAGACAAAGCCACAGGGGATTGGGTCTAGGGCGAACGGTGGCCGTAGCATCATTAGTGTTTTCCTTTGGGCCAAAGAAACTCGATACGCACTCTTTGCCTCAATCTTTTCGATATAGACAAGGATCAAAGGCGAGTCAAAGCACGTCAAAGCAAAACAGCCATCAACAATTTAATTGAGCGATCCAAATTGTCGAAATAGTTGGAAAAGGCAAAGCCATAAAAAGTGGAAAATTTACAATCGAATATTTGAAATTAACGAAAATTCTAAATTATCTTTGCTCAGCTCTAGAAGAAACAACTAAGTTAGAATAGACAAGGCCAGACAAATGAAAAATTATAAATCCAATATTTGAGTTTAGCGAGTTTAGTTCTCTTTTCGCAGATCTAGGAGAAGCTACTAGATCTAGAGAGTAAACTAAGTTGGAATATATATAATATAATATAATAATATATATAATAATTGGTGATAATTCTAAATTCTCTTTGAACACATCTCGTAGACCAAGCTAGAGAAAAACTAAATTTTGATGGTAAAAACTAAGCTACTTTCAAAAATCTTCTAAAAATTTCTTAATATCTTCCAGAAATCTCTTAATAAATCTCTTATATGAAACTCCTCTGACACAAATAACCTTCATAGACTCCCTTTCTACTCAAATACAGTACGTTTCCTCATCGCTTCTCTCTCAAGCTGCTCTCCCTGCAGCAGAGTATTTAATATTCGTCACATGAGGAGATCTAGCGTTCGTTATTATTTTTACTTGATTTTCATTTATTGCGCTCGCTTTTTATTTGTTTATCCGGCCGCTGTTTGCGCCTGGAATGAATGTAAATAACACATAGTTAATTGCCGGGCAGCTGAATGTCATGTGCACAGCTCAATTATTTCTCTGTTGCTTTTCACTTTTTATGATGACATTTGCACGGCGCCAAATGGAGCGTGCCGCAGCACATGGCTCTGGGATGAAGGAAAATTAAGTGCGTTTCGCAAAGAGCAAGGCCACGGCCAGCATCCAATGATCCCCATGGGCAATGGCAGTGAGTGTGGAGGGAGGGGGTGGGGGGGGGGGGAGGGGTGAGTGACTGGTGGACGGGGCGTATGTGTTATATATGTGTATGGCAGAGTCAGAGCCGAAGGCAAAAGTTCTTAAATTGAGAAGCGGCGAGTGCTCAACGGCAAAGTTCTTAAGCCTGAAGTCTGTGCATTTCATTTGAAAGTCGAGGCGCATATCAATTTCACCTCGACGCCATCGTAAATTCATTACGCCACGGCATAAAATCGCAAATTAATGGCTCAAATGGCTCAACCGCATTTCAGCTCCTGGGGCGAGCAATTTAATTGCCGCCCGAACACGAAACGCGCCAAAATATTTAAAAATAAACCCGCATATTTTTACTCTAATGCGCGTCATCTAAAACTGGCCCCTTCACACCCCCCCTCTCTCTCTCTCTTACTCATTTTCTATATATATTTACACACACATATATACATACACATAAATATACATATATATATATATTTGTATTCAACTGGGGACTGACGATGGCTGCTTTGGGTTTTATTTTTGGGCTGCTGCGCGCTATCTTTGCAAATGATTTGACCCTTGAATGTCATGACCCGTATCACAGTCTATGCCAGATGTGAGCGCAAATGCGTTTCACTGCGAGAATTCATCATAATCGACAGCTGACATCAAATTGTCAGAAACATTGCGCGAAATATCTGGAATCTGCAACAACAAAATGACACACAACAAATCTCGATACATTGATATACATATATATCATTTTAAATTTAACATAAATTTAGAATTACTGTTTTATCGTTGACTTTTAACAACAATAAAATAAATAAAAAATTATTTTTAATTTTGATTGAATATCTTTAAGCAACATGAAGCGGGAGTATTAAAAATAATGTTCATATTTTTATGCATTTTTATGCAATAAATTTGGAGTTGAATAATTAAATAATAATTAAAACGTAAAAAAAAAAAAAAAATGAAAAATTTTTATTTATAATACATTTTATAAATATTGTCTATATTTTCTTGACACATGTAGCTCGCTAAAAACTGTTAGCCTCTTTTATTTTTTAAAGAGCTCTAACTAAGACGGCTTGACCAGATTCTGATCCCTTTAAAGACCCGATACTCCAATCATTCTATACTTCTACATACGCATGAATCTGCACACATACGCTAGCATCTACACACACGCATAGGCAAGCGCTCTGCCAACTGCGCAGCTGACGCACTGACTACGATTGGTCTGCAATTTGGGATATATTATGATAATTTTTTTGTTGAATAAATTCTCTTGTAGATAGACTATCTACAACAAACTTTCAGAGTCCGATAATCACATTCAAATTTGCGTATGTGCCAAAGCACAAGACTCCAGTAATAATATTTATGAAATACTTTTTTTTTTTTTTTTTTTTTGGAAACTTGATGGCAAAGGGTTTTAATCTGGGGCTGGTATACTAAATATAAAAAAAAAAAAAAAAAAAAAAAAAAAAAAAAAATAATATTTAATAATAATAATAATAATAAAAATTCTATAAAATACACACGAGTCTACTTTTTGCTAAATTTGGCGACTCTAGCTCTACAGATGAACGATATTAAATTCTTTAACTGATTTTTAACAATTAAAAAATCGACCTAATTAAAAGGGGTATATATCTTGATTTTTTTTTAAACAAGCTCCACAGTTTTTACTTAGTTTACATATAAATAGAATGAATATTTATGTATTAGTTAAGTTTGAAGTATGAAACTGTTAGAAAGTTCATTACTTATTCAAGTTCAGTGTATAAAAATGGAATTCAAAAATACAATTTTTTTTTTTTTTTTACTTTCTGAAATTCAATAATTCAATATTTTTTAATTTAAATTTATTTTATATATTATGAAAAAATATATTTAATTTTATGACTATTTTATGACTATTTATGACTATTCAATATTTGTATACTCCGAAATTTTTGCGATTCGGATTTCTTTATTTATTTTTTTTTTTATTACTTAAATTTTCTGTTTTATATTAGCAAAGAGTTTATTTAATCTTATGACATTCTATTTAAGTATCGATGATATTATAGTTAAGTATCGATAGTTAACCATCAGCCTACTGCAATAATATACATACATAAATACATACATGCATATATGTGCATAGTATATATGAATATGTAATATATGCACATGCCAAAGCGGCATATCATTCATTTGCTCATATAGAAAATGTTAGCATCTTTAGGTCCTGCTATTATCTAAAGTTCCAGCCGCAAATTCGTTACTTAATTCCCTTGTTAATGTAACAATATATATGCACATAATATAGTATCTAGCTGGCTATCCATTTAGTGTTAGACAGAGCCGCAACGACAGTATAACATTATCTGTTTATTTGAGTTTGTTGTGTGCCCCGTGTGTTTTATCAAAGTGACAACTATTTTTATAGAATTAAGATAAACTCTTAATTAGGCACAAACTGGCGCAGGCGTGAAACCAAGGCCGCACTCCGGAATTGTGTGCGGGTCCCGGGTCTCTGGTCCGGGACATCTGTTGCTTTCTGTTATTGACATTGTTGCTGTTGCTGTTACTGTTGCTGCTGCTGTTGTTGTTGTTGTTGTCGTTGCTGTTTTTATCGCTAATGTTGGTGATATTGCTCGTGGCGTACGTTTTGTAAATGAGTTTTTGCTGCCCAATGCTATCAGCAGCAGCAAAAACAAACCCGCATGAAAATTACCGACCCACACGCATTAATTTATATAAAATACGTGTACATATATAAATTGTATATATGTGTAAGTTATTGCATAGTTAACACACAAACTGCATTAAGACAGGCTACACAGATGAAATGCAAAGAAATGCTGCCTACTTATTTGGGCAAAGCCTTTTGGTATTTCGCCAAAAAGTGTTGCCTACTTATTGGGGCAAGTGTTTTATTCAGTTGCCCTCGTTGCTAGTTGCGCTGCCAGCTGTCGTTGTTAGATGTCAGCAATTCGCTGAGCTCACTTTAATTAAATAGCTGCTCATCATTGTTATCAGGAGCAGCATCAGCAGCCGCAGCAGCAGCAGCAGGAGCTACAGCCCACGCATATTTTGCATTACAATTTCACTTTGATTTCCATTTCCATTTTCAATTTGCATTTTTCTTTGTTTGCTTGGCTTAATTAGAAATTCTATCCGCTGCTTGCCACTGGACGCTCTCTCTCTCTCTCTCTCTCTTTCTATCTCTATCTTGTCTGTGAGCGCGGCGTGGGCCAATTGCAATTTCAATTTCACTCCGAATGCTTTGCAATATGGCATTTCGATTGAGATTTCCAGCTCCAGTCTATCTGTCTATCTCTGAGTATTTTTTTGTTCAATTCTTTTGCTGCTTAACAATTGCGCTGCAGCGCAAAGGTCAAAGTCAAAGAGAATTGTGAATTTCCAACAAACTGGCACACAAATGCATGCACACACACACACACACACACACACACACACACACCGACACATATGAATATGCTTCGTTTCCCTGTATATTGTGCTGCGCATCGGCTCGCATTTCATGTTCCGCATTCTGGGAACTCGACGCTCTTATATTTTCAGCTTTCAGCTTGCTTGAAGATGCCTCTTCGCACCACAGTCAAGCGTTATAAATTTTTGCTTTGATATGTTCGCCCCTGAATGCGAGACTTACGGTTTCCCTGGCAAAGCCCCCAACATGCACACACACACACACACACACACACACGCATACACACATATTAGGATTATTTATTGATATCTATTTTCTGTGAAAAAAAAAAATATGCTTTCTATAAGCGTCATATGTCTCGATTGACTGCCGCAACGTCAACAGGCGCACACGCAGCTTAAAAGTTCCATTCCCCCTCTCGATGGCAGGTTACAGGCTTACCTACCGCCCCGCTCCCCCCTCTCTTTCAGAACAGGCAAACAGATGCTCAACGCACACATTTTTGAAAGAAAAACCAAACAGGCATTATGTCATGAGCACATATGCAATACATTCTTTGTGATGCTTCTCTGCCAGCGAACCAACTCTGAATTAAGCTAAGCTCAGCTGGCTGCCTATCTGTGTGTGTGTGTGTGTGTGTGTCTGTGTGTATTGTATTAGTAGTAAACAAACGCCCACTTGCAATTGCCAGCGCATCTTCTTTGCTCAATTATGCTGCCCATTGACTGCTCATTCATAAAAGTTTTACGCACTCTGGATTATGGCTGGTGGCTAGGCTAGCTTTATTGCCTCGACTAGCCAGGAGCAGCGCCAAGGTCCGATGCTAATGAATGCTTTAAGCCGTATCGCAGTCTCAGTCATGAATCTTTGATGATGTTTCTTCACCAAACTAACAAATCTATTTCATATTTCCCACTCCAAAGTCAACTGAAAGCACTCAGATTCAAGCATGATCCATGGTCTTAACAACTCTGAGGCGCAAGAGAAAAATGAATTTTAAATACGCAGCAGTCGGGCGCTGTCCGAACTTTAATTACCAACAACTTTTGCTCAGCTTTCGCTGGCTTAATCAACATGTAAATGAGAAAATGTTGCGGCTGCTGTTGCTGCTGCTGTAGGTTTTCTTCGATATAGACGCCGTGTGTATCAAACAAAAGCTCTGCTTGGCAATGGCGTAGAGAGGGTCGGAGGGAGGGAGGTGTGGCACCTAACCACCCAATGAATCGCCCAATTAACAGCTTTTTTGTGTACCTTCTATTAATTTTACTTTTGTATAAGCGGACAATCAACAGCTTTTTGTTGACCTCTTTTTTAATTAATTAATTTATTGATATATGTTTTTATTTTATTCAATCGAAAAATCAAAAATTTTTTGTTAGTATTTGACATTTATTTTTATTTGTTTATGTGTTTATTTATTTTTATTTTCTTTGATAGAAACACAAACTGTTTTGGGAACTTTTTGCTCTTCTTTTTTTTTCTTTATTTTCATTTTTATTATATTTTGCTTTGTTTTAATTTTTAATTTATAGATTTCTTTTTAATTTTTTTCAATTGAAAAATACACAGTTGTCCTGTTTTTAGTTTTTTAATTTTCATTATATTTTGTTTTGTTTTAATATTTAATTTATTTTTTATTTTTTCTTTATCGAAAAATCAACAGCTTTTCTTGACATTTAGGTTTATTATTTATTTACTTATTTATTAGCATATTTATTTAATTGGAAAATCAACCGCATTTTGTTGACCTCTTTTTTAATATATTATTTATTTTTTATTTTATTCAATTGAATAATCAACAGCGTTTTCTTGACATTCGTTTATTTTGTTTTTTGTGTGTGTTTTTTTTTTTTTTTTTTTTTGATTTGTTTATTATTTTTTTCAATCGAAAAATCAGCAGCTTTTTGTTGAAATTCAGCTTTATTTTTATTTTTTTTTTTTTTTTCTTAGTAGTGTTTTTTATTAAATTGGAAAATCAACAGTTTTTTTGTGCCCTAGTTTTGTTTGAGCGAAAAATTAACAGTTTTTTATTTGTTATATTTAAAGCCAGAAAGGAGGGACAAAAAATGAAATGCCTTCAGTGCATTCCGAAAATCAGAATAATGATTAACCCAATTTAATATATTCATTACATATGTATATTATAAAAAAACACGAAGTCAGGAATGCAATAAAAATCGCCCCCTCACCACGCCCCTGCTGGTCGGCTCCTGTTGGCTGCGTGTACAATGTTCGAGCTGATTCAACTTGAACGATCCATATATGGTGGGAGCCCCAGTCTCTTTCATTATCTCCAGATACCTCTGCACTTTAGACTATAATTGCTTTTTTGTTTTTCTTTCACGTCGAACGGATGCTGCGCTGCTGCTGCTCTGCTGCTGCTCTGCTGCTGCTAAATTAATGATGTCCAGACAGTGGAGCTCTCAGTTAAGCACTGGCATCATTTAGGCATGCGAGTGGCGCTGACATGTGAGTCGACATACGGCGAGTTCATGGAATGACGGCACTGTCACTGGCAGTGGGGCCCCGTTGCGTCGCAGCTTTCTATGCTTTATGTTTTATGGCCGGGCTGTCGAAAGCGTGCCAACGCCTTCGAAATTCCCAGTGCTTTCAATGCGTGCGCTTATTTGCCTCACATTAGCTTTGTGCTCTGTTACTGTCAGCCGGGCTCGCTCCCGCCTGCCTGAATACACACCAAAAGCGGCGTGGCATGACACACCGTGCACACTGAGAGATGATGACGATGATGATGTGTGGAATGTCAGGCGAGAGGACCTATCGACCGTGTGGCCCCATGGCCCCATGGCCCCATGGCCCTGTGGCCGTCTGAGATGATGATGCGAGATGGAAACGTTGACATTTCTATTACAAAGTGAAACATTTTTGCCCGGGTAATCCGAGAAGAGCAAATGGAATGATTCTGAGCAGAACCAACCATCCATATACTCTCTTGAATACCCCCAATCAGATTATAATAGAAAATATAGTTGAAATATAGGAAAGTCGTAAAATCTTGATTTATCTGTTTGGTGACCAAATAATATTGATAGGTAAACAAACTGCAAAAAGATAAAGATTATCTTACATCTCACATAATTTTCATACTATTTATTTTAAAGCCACATTAGAGCCGTTTCGTATGAAATATTAAATTATGCCAATGGCTGCCTCAGTTTAGCTAGAAACGCTTAAGTTGTAATTGATTCTGCTGAACTCTAAGCTCTCGAGTTTTATGGACTTCTTTCAATATTATGTAACAAATTTCTTACATTTTAAAACAATCTGTTATAATTTTGATTTAAGATCCAATACAGTGTGCTGATAATATTTACATATTTCAGCTACAGTCGAGTCCCGATAATTCGATATGACAAGTATATCAGTATATTTTGTTTCGATTCACACAGAAATTCAAATTATCGAGAATAATCAAGAATTATTTTTTTTTTTCGATTTATCGCGATTTTGAGACGCGACTGTACAATACATTCTAAGCCTATGACAATGAATTCAGCTGCATTTCGATAACATTTAATAAAAATGTATTCAACATACGTTTAGCATTTTAATAATAAACACAAAGATCTTTACTATGGCTTCAAGGCATTGACACTAATTTATTTGGAAATATATATGTACATATATGTATGCATATAGATATGGCAAATGCTATTACATATTTGTGCATCTAAATGTTATCGATAACTTGAACAAAGGCCATTGAACTGTTGTTATCGAATATAGTATCACTCTTGCTTGGTCACTTTATTCTATATCAAAATCTTTTCTATGGCTTCAAGCCACTGACATTATTTTATATAGAAATATATAAAAAGACATGAGAGCATATACGAGCAGTAGATATTTATATTATATATAAGCATATATTATATGTATGTATATAGTTACTTCTCAAAGACATTTAATTCTTCGCCTTATGCATTTGGCATGCTCTGGACAGGCATAAAACAAGTTTTTCTTGACTTCCTCTTGCAATGTGCCCCGATGCTATGCATACCCCCTGCTATTCCTTTATGCAATGAATGCTGTATAAGAAGTCAGAGATAAATCTTGTAGTGCTGAGCTTTGAAATACCCTTGCCCAAAATGAAAGAAAACTTTATAAATATTGTATTTGGATTGCAAAAGTTAAAAATTTAAATTAAAGAGAATCTGCATTCAAATAGCCGCAAAACTTTAATATTTACCATTTATTCTTCCCAGATAATACTGCAATTCGATATAGCTTGAGATAATGCAATATACATATACTTAAGTGGAAACCTCAGTCTCAAGACTAAACTGCTTTCCGTATAACACTCGAATGGCTGCATAGATCGCCAGCTTTATATATTGGCATCTTGGCCAAGTTGCATGCTCTGGGCTTAACTGATAAGACCCACTGTAATAGTAGATTATACGGCTCATTGTGCATTCAAACAGCTGTGCTGTGCTGTGCTGGCGCTCGGCTGGTGGAATGCGTCAGATGTGAACAGCAGGAGCAGGAAATATGTCAAACACATACAGATATGAACAATTTCAGCCAAAGTATTTCCATGTAGCGAGCGCATCAGCTTCATAGTAAACGAAGCTAATCTGACTTTCTGCTGTTGCTGTCTGAGTGTGAGTGTTTACTTCTCTCTCTCTCTCTCTCTCTCTCCCCCACTCTGGGTGTGTGTGTTTGTGTATTTTTGTGTTGTCTGCAGAGCTGATGCCCTCGTAACAATGCCCACGACATCGAGCTGAGCACATAAACAAACGCCCACATGCATTTGCCAGCGCGTATTCCTTGCTCAATTATGCTGCCCATTGCGTTTCCATTCATAAAAGTTTTACGCACTCCGGCTTAGGGCTCGGCCTTAGCCCGACTCTCTAGCCGCTATGACTAGCTGAAAATTGAGATAAACGCAGCGACTTGGCAGTGCTTTCAACTGCAATCGAATTGACCTCTGACTAGGTAACATTTTAGAGAGCTCGACGATGGCTCTGTGATGCCTTAGACTGAAGCTAGCTTCTAGGAATCGGAATTCCCTCTAGAGCGCATTTCTCCATGTTATGACTCACTGAAAGCAGAGATAAAGACAAAGCCCAATGATTGCTTTCAACTGCAATCTGAGCTATGCCTAGACGCACTCGACTACCCGAATCGAGCCTGTGGCAGGCCAATAAGAGATTGGAGCAAACAGAGCTATCGTTACCATATCGATGACGATGCGGCTGTCGATAGTTGGTCTAAGTGCGTTGATCGTGAATAGCTTAAGCAGAAGAGGAAGAAGGAGAGCGCAAGGCGCAGAACTATAAAAGCAATAGCTATGGAAATCACGGAAGTAAAGAACGAAATAAAGCTTGATACAACAAGCTCTAGCTAAATATCTATATCTCTATATATATAATGTATTTTCTGTGCAGGCAACTATAAAAGCAATTTAATATAACCAACACCATCTGCTGCAGCTGAGGACACTTTGTAGATTCAACTTGTCTAATTCGCATTTTAATCTACAGTTTGTGAATGGGGCTTAAGAAGTCATTTGGAATACGCAGCAGCCGGGCGAACTGCCAGAACTTTAATTACCAACAACTTGGGCTCAGCTTTTGCTAACTTGGTCAAAATGCAAATGAGGGAATGAAGGTGAACTGCAGCTGCAGGTGTTGTTGCTGCTGGAAGTGCCCCTGCAGCAGCATGAAACGAGGTGCGGCAGGAACAAAGAGCGAGAGTGAGAGAGAGAGAGAGAGAGAGAAATGTGAGAGAAATTCATATTAGAGTTGCCGCAATCTGACGCTTTGAGCAATATTAATTGACCCAATTGTGAATATTTTGGACTACAACAAATTGAGGCATGCACCCTATGAATATATATATGTATATGTATATATTTATGTGTGTGTGTCAGTTAAATACCTGCAGTTGTTTGCACCATGTTGCCAGCCCAAAAGCGGTGAAGCTTTTAACTTTTACACACGCGCGCGTAAAATATGTATGTACATATACACAATTTGTGTATGTGTATGTGTATGTGTATGTGTATGTGTATGTGTATGTGTATGTGTATGTATATGTTTCTTTTTCTTTTATTTTTATTGTTGTTGGTTTATGTATTATATTATCTGTCGGATTTGGTGTGTGTGTTCGCGTGCGTGTGCGTGTGCGTGTGCTTGTGCTTGTGTGTGCGGTTTCTGTTACGCTCCACGCTGCGTATAAGCAATTTCTCGCTAACTGTGTCCTGTTTACAATAATAACGCTCGCCGTCTCCTGCTAACGCTTTCACTTTCATTTAGCCAACTCGGCTCGCTTATTTACTAGTTGCTGGCTGACTGCGTTTTACACTGAATTCGGCATGCTGCCGCTGGGGAGCAATGTACGCTGATTTGCTTGCTGTTGCTGCTGTTGTTGTTGCTGTTGCTGTTGCTCTAGCTGTTGCTGTTGCCGTTGTTGCCATTGCCAGGAACCAGTGCCCTACAGCTAGCAGCAGCAGTCAGCCAGAATATAACTGTCGTATTATTATGAGCAACAACAGCAACAAAACGAAATAAAAAAACAAACAAACAAACAAAAAAAAAAAAAAAACACAACACAACACAAGAAAAAAACACACTACAACTCCTATGCCAGCGTATATGTGCGTGCGTGTGTGCGTATGTTGGTCTACGTGTGTGTGTGTGCGTGTCTGTGCGTGCGTGCTTATGTCGGTGTGTGCCTCGTTTTAAGCTATTATAATATTGGCATTTAGCTAAAAGCGTTACGACCGCACGCGACCAGCTCAAAAGTAAAACTGAAAGCTGGCATTCGTTGCGTTCCACAAATCCACGAAGCTGTTGCTATTGGGGTTGCCATTGCCATTGCCGCTGTCGCCGTTGCTGCTGCTGCTGCTGCTGCTGCTGCTGCTGCTGCCGACGTCGCCGTCGCTGTCGCTGTTAGTGTTACTGCGGTGGCAGTCAGCCAGTGGCCGCAGTCACAGAGCTCAGCTGCGCCGTCAGCCCTTCTGGCTGTCTGCCTTTCCCTTTTAGCCAAGCATCAAAAGCTTTTTTAACTGCCCTTTAACACTTGTTGTCCCGCTTGCACGTCTGCCGTAATTTTATGTATCTGTATGTACACGCACATACAGACACACATTTATATACATATGTACAGTGCTGACGTCGAACGGCGTTCGCCACAAGCAACAGGACAAACGACCCGGCTCTGACCCCAGCCCCAGCCCCAGTTCTAGTTCGCTGTTTGCCCCAAATTCGGCATCTGTTATTACTGTTGCTTCGTTGCTTTGCTGGCTTGCGCGTTGGCGAGTTTGCGCGCTGCGCTTACTGCAGCCCGCTCCGCACTTGCTACCGCTCCACCTCCTGCTCCTGCTCTAGCTCCTGCTCCAGCTGCTGCTGCTGCTGCTGCTGGTGCTGCTCCTCCTGTTGCGCTGTGGCGTCACTGGGCCCAGCTTACCTAACCTGCACACTCCGAATTCCTGTGTGCCAACCATCAAATCTGTTGGCTCTGCCTATAGCCACCTGCCTACACCTACACCTGTGCGCCCAGCATCGGCATTCGCTCCAATTGCAAAGCCAAAGCCAACCACAGCTTCGCTCATGAAGCTCTGCTTCAAGTCGACGTCACTAGCTCTGGATGTTTTTAAGCAAATTTAATCCATTTTTTTTTTTATCACTAAATACAATCAAAGTAAAGCAAAATACAAAATATTTATTTATAAAAATATATATTAAATAAGTAAAGTGTATAAAACAAAAAATATAATCTATGCCATGTTATCCTCAGAATTTAATAATAATTTTTCTACTCATATTAAATTTTGTAAATTTATCATTATCTATTAAATTCAAGTAAGTAAATAACTAAGTAGTTAGTTAAGGCAAATCAAGATTGGAAATCACAATTTTGAAAACAAAAAACCCAAAATCCTTAACTATGAAATAATATAAATATCTCAGTTGCCGTTAAAAATATTCAAGAAAAGTAAGCACAAGAAAATAAGAAACAAATTCAAAGTAATGTTAGTATATACTCTAAATTACATACGGTTACGGTTCTAGCGACCAAGGATTTTACGTCTTAATACCCGAAAGAAGCCATAACCAAAAGCCGTCCATTTATATATGTATCTAAGTTAGTCGGCATAACCGGATTCTACTGTACTACATAGCCCACATATCCATCGTCAATCATTTTTATGAAACATAACTCAAAAACTTATCAAGCTGCATATTATATTAGTATTGTGTGTCCTGTTTCGCAGGGGACAATTCACGTTCCAATTGATGTCTACTTCGCCTCAATATTTACGAGAGCCAAACCCTCGTTTCCAGCTGCAAGTGTTCCGGGCATTGGCATTCCGATATTTGTGTGCCCCATCAGTGAAATAAAAATCTGTGGTCAAAGCACTTACAACTCTTGAAAGGAAAACCGCAAAGCCACAGTCGTTGCAAAAAGTATGCAGCAAGCTATGCACACATTTTTCTACATGTGGGGACATTCTTACACCGCAAAAGCAAATACCAGATGCGTATGAAGGGTATATTGGTTCTGCTGAACTGTATGTAACATTGGCATATGGAGGCATGAGACATATAAATTGTAGACCCAATTGTTATAAATTTTCAATAATATCGATTAATTCAATTAAATAATTACTAAATATATAGAGTATATAGTATATATTATATCTTGACTTAAAAAACAAATATAAAATTTTGTAAAAAGTCTCTGACTTTGCATAAGGCTTGAAAGAACTTGCTACACCATTTTTATACCCTGAACCCATTTTCAATGGGAAATCAGGGTATAATGGTTTTGTTAAATGTATGTAACAGGCAGAAGGAGGCGTGGCAGACCCCATAAGGTATATATATTCTTGATCAGGGTGACGAGCTGAGTCGATATAGCCCTGTCCGTCTGTCCGTATGCTTGAACGCGTCCATCTCAGAAGATATAAGAGCTAGAAATTTTTTTTCCTAGGTGTCCTAACGTGCCCTGTTATTTTGTTATCGATTAAAAACATTATCGAAAACCAGTAATAAAAATTTATTTATCTCCTTCATCTTTAAAGGTAGAGTCTACAAAATTTATATGTATACTTATAAAAAATTTTTACAATTTCGGTTTTTAAAAAAAATATATAACCCTTAATTCACCCCCTCACCCTCACATTTATAAAAAGCGTATTTCAGATACTAGGGACTTGTGCTTTGGCAAATACATGTATATCTATGTTATAATTAAACAATTAAATTCCCATAGTAAGCCAACACTGCAGCCAATGCATGTTTATGCGTGCGTGCGTATGCCTGTGCTCGAAGGGTTCAGGGGATCTCGTAGTCGAGCAGTCTCGACTAGAGCTTTCTTACTTGTTTGAGGTTGAGTTTTAAAAAAATATATGGATATGAGGCAAACGTTAAAATTTCACCTAACCCTTAATATATACATCTTATATATATAAAAGAAAGTTGTGTAAAAGTGAAGACTGCTTATAACTTGATTTGGGCTGAACCAATTTTCATGGTTTTTGATTTGTTGGATTTGTCTCCGCAACGAGTTTAGTATAGGGTCTTAAAAATACTGAAAAAATTTGCCGAATACTTGAAAAACGCGGTTTTTTCCCCAAATGTTCAAATTTTTTTTATACCCAGTAGGCTTGGTAACAGTGACAGTTTTGACAATAGTGTAGAAGTAAATAAACAAATGTAGTCAGTCAGTCTACGGCACAGCCTCAGGCGAACCTGACTATTCATAAAAAAGCACATTTGTTAAAAAAAAAAATTTTGAAAAACAATACGCATACGGACAAAAGCAAAATATCTCGAAAGTTCAGGTAGGTATTGTTGAATTTGTTTTTCTCAGACATTATTTTTGTAAATAATTTATATTTGTATTTCTCGACATTATTTTTGTAAATAATTTTTATTTATATTTCTCGATTTCTCGATATTTTATGTGGTTTTGTGCGATTGTGCATATTCAGTATTACTATTAATGAAAATGCCGCGTCCTAGAAGATCTAATCTTTCCCAGCGGACCCATAATGCAATTAGGCTACGGAATACCGCGAGTCAATTATCTGACGAAGAACGAGAAAGGCGCCGCGTTAGTACCCAGCAAAGAAGGGCCTTAATTCGTGCTTCTCAAAGAGAGGCAGCCCGTGAAACGGCAATACGAAATGGTTCAAGGATTGATTTGAATCGAGCAGCGTTTCGATATGATTGTACCATTGACTACAGCTTGAATCGTTTAGTTTGCATTGGTCCAATGGACGTTGTTTGCCAGCATTGTGGCGCATTGAAGTTTGCTGGTGAAACGCCCGGTTTGTGCTGCCTTAGTGGTAAAGTGACATTGCCATTAGTGGTCTCGCCACCAGAGCCATTGCGTTCCCTGCTTTATGGCGAAACACTAGAATCACGACATTTTCTAGCGAACACTCAAAAATACAATGCCTGTTTCCAAATGACTTCATTTGGGGCGGAAATTATTGAAGAACACGGATATAATCCGACATTTAAGGTAATTTACGTTAAAAATTTTATTTTCTTATTTGGGATAATGTAGTTGGTTAGATTTCTGTAAAAAGTGTTTGTAAATCTAACTATAACTATGGCTTTGAATGTAAAGATTCAAGGCCAGATTTGCCATCGCATTGGATCATTGCAACCTATTGAAGATGAACAGCACAAATTCTTGCAAATATACTTCATGGGCAATATGGAAGAGCAACTTGATCGGCGCCAAGAAATCAACACTGCGATGAAAAGAGCAATTCTCCAAGATTTGCAGCAAATGCTTCATGAACATCATGCATTGGTCAAGTTGTTCAAGACCGCTTTAGAGCGCATGCCAAGAGATGACTATAAAATAGTAATCAGAGCAGATAAAAGACCAGCTGGAACACATGAACGCACATTTAATGCTCCAACAATCGATGAAGTGGCAATCCTGATTGTTGGTGAAAGCTTGGAAGCACGCGATATTGTGCTTACACGACGCAGTGCTGCGCAACTACAAAGAATATCTGAAACGCACCGTTCATATGACGCTTTACAATACCCGCTGATGTTTTGGCAAGGAGACGATGGATATCACTTTAATATCAAAATGATAAATCCATTGAATGGTAAGATCAATCATTGTTTTCATTTTAACTTTATATATACATTTTATTCTGTTTGCTTTTGGTACACAAAAAAAGTTATCACTCTTAATTTAGTAGAGAGTAGCTGTAAGAGTCGTAAACCTATTAGGGGCTCTAAAATACAATTTTTACTGCATTTGTTTCAGGTGAGGAAACTGGCAAGAAGGTTAGTTCTATGAATTATTACGCATATCGTTTGATGATTCGTGAAAATTCTGACAATTATTTATCCAACTGAATTTTTGAACTCCTTGGATGTGCCTGGTTTACCACCGCACAATTTACAACTGAAGGTTGGCTCGGTAGTTATCATGCTTAGAAATTTAAACCAACCAAAACTGTGCAATGGAACGCGTTTAGTAATAAGAAAACTGTTGAGCAATGTTATTCACGCGTCGATACTCAAAGGAAAATTTAAAGATGAGGAAGTTCTTATTCCAAGGATTCCGATGATCCCAACAGATATGCCCTTTGAGTTTAAACGAATTCAATTCCCGATTCGTCTTGCCTTCGCCATGACGATCAACAAATCACAGGGCCAATCTTTGACTATTTGTGGCCTCAATCTAGAAAATGCGTGTTTTTCTCATGGTCAATTGTACGTGGCATGCTCACGTGTTGGCAAACCATCCGCATTATTTGTTCTTGCACCTGACCAAAAAACGAAGAATGTCGTTTACCACAAGGTGCTTGAATGAAAATCTGATTAATAAATTAATTAGAGTGTATCCCAACCTGAACAACATACCTTTTAATCATTTTTTACCTAGAAATAAGGGTAGGGCAATGCAACGCTTGCTGGGACTGCTAGTATTTTTATATATTATACAAATTGAATTAAAGACTCGAAGAGTTTTTACGTTGTAGGATTCAAGTAATGCCGAATATAAATATTTTTTTTTGATATTCCAGAACCAACTGAAGTTTTGAATGAATGGCGTTTCAAAAAATAATAAATAAATAAATAAATAAATAATAATTAATTGGGTAATTAGGTAGAAAAATACCTATAGTAAAAAAAAATAAAGTTAATTTTTTGACCTAATCTGCATTTGATACTTACCCACAAATTAATTTATTTAAATATATTAAATACCAGTTTTAAATGAATAAATTTTGTTGTTTTTGGTGTTGTAATCAATTTAGCATTTTTCACATTTATTTGTATCATTTTTATTTGTTATTCTTTTTTTTCGTTCTTTAATATGTGTATGTATATATATATATATAGATGTACTAGTGTTTGTGATAATGCATATCCTTAGAATTCACTTTCACATTCACTTTCAGCTATGTATAATGGCGTTTGCTAAATCGTTCATTCAATGCTTGTGGTATACATATATATATATATATATATATATATATATATATATATATATATATATATATATATGTATATATATGTATGTATATATATTGAGTATATATGCCTGGCTATATAACATCCATGTATACATATATACTGACTTATATGCATGTATATATATATTATGTTTTATATGCTTATGTGTGTGTGTGTTAATGCTCTATATATGTATATGTATGTATGTATATATGCATACATATCTACTTCAGGTAATATTCAAATAATAATGCTTCTTTTCTTCTCGTTTGCTCGAAATTTTCTTAGCATTCGTCGAATATGTGTATCAAAAGTTTTTTTTTTTTTTTGTTTTTGTTTATCAAATCTTTGAAACATTTGCACCTTTTGTTCTAGGCTCTACTTAAACTCTCACCCGAATGCGAACTTCATATTTTAATATATGTATATGTATATATGTATGTATGTTTATCATATTTGTATCAATTTATGTATCATTTCGTTAGCGCTTACAAAAATATCAATATTTATAGAAGCAACAAGAAATCACATTAATTTTTTATTTTTTTTATTTTTTAGTGTTTTTCTGGGGTGTTATTTTTTTCTATACACAAAAAGCGTGCGTTTCGCAGTTACTGATTTTCTTTTCTTTTTTAGGCTATATATTTATAAATATATAAGTATGTATGGCTGTTGTAGTGTATATATGTATACGAGTGTGGGTGTGTGTGTGTGTGTTTGTATACATAGTAAATGTAATTGCATCTGTATGCGCGCATTACATGTGTGTAAACAACAAACCTTTTAGCCCAATGGAGGAAGTTTTCTGGTGCGCCCGCACAGCAAGAAATGAAAATGAAATCAGTTTGAGTCAAACCAAATAGCTCTAGTCGTGTACGGCACCGACTAGCGAATACCCTGTACCGACAAAAAAAAAAAAATAATAAAATAAAAACATGTCTCAGTTGCGAATTTCCTGATTTCCTTAATTCGTTTCTGATAATACAACGGAATTTTTTGACTATATTGAGCTTTTGGTATATGTAATGGTATTTTATTTAGTATTTTCCGTAAACGGACATCCATTAGTGCCTGAGAATCTTTTCGTTTGAGTTCTTTTTTGATTATGAAACAAAACCTTGCTCAGCTGGATTATATTGATATATATATACATATACATATACATATATGTATATATCTATAATTCATGCAGTTACATATGTATATCTACTGTAACTAGCAAAACCAAATTGCTCTAACACTTCATAATACACTACAATAGTTGTTCGTTCAATCTAAGCCGTATCGCATTCTATATAATATCAAGTTTTGGTCTATAAATCGTCTATATATATATGTATGTATGTATATATTGGTGCCTGCATACCCAGTTGACTAACATACCCGCTGCCAATGACTGAAGTAAGCACCATAACTAAACAATTGCCTTGCCCAGCAAACAATTGAAACACTTAATGCCTGAGTGTGGGTGTGCATGCATATGCATGTCTGTGTATATGTGTGTGTACGTGTGTTTATCTATGACAAACTTTAACATGGCGTTAACAATAATAGAAGCAGTAGCTGCTTCGTCTAAAAACCCGCTCAACCAACCACAAAAAAAAAAAAACACTCTACACCACTACAGCAAGTGTTCATGTGTGTGTGTGTGTATGTAAGTGTACATATTGATATATATATATATAGATGTATATATGTTTGTATATATATGAAACAATATTCTCTTCTCTGAATATATAAAACGTATAAATATGCAACTGTCTCTCTAAATAGTTATGTTTATATATACATTTATCTATATATATATATATATGTATATATTTGCATGTGTGTCTGTATACAGTATATGCATGCCATATATATGTATATATATATATATATGTATATATCTATATATGTATAATAATGCGTGTATATATATTTATGTATATTGTATATGTATAAATATTTAATATTTGTTTCTCAACATTTTCATTGTTTATATTATATTTTAACTTTTTTTTTTTTTTTTTTTTTTGTTCAGGTCACTACTTTTCTTTGCGGCTTAGTTTCGTTATGTTTTGTCTTTGACTTAATCAATGAATTTTATAATATTTTTGTTATGCATATATGTATATATATATATTTTTTTAATTTTAAAAACGATTCCCAGCCAGTAAATTGCAGAAATGTCCATGATCCATGGGCCATACTCGTTCAATGCGCAACAATGGCCGATCGATAAGCGATAAATCAGAATCGATAGCCGATCAGCGTTCAAGGAAACACGATAACCGATAATTAACTAACAACTGCCCCAAGAGCGTTCGGTGTCCTAACGGTGCATTCTATACAGCTACTGTGACAGTAAGCGCTACCGTTTCAGTTTACAGCTACAATTACAGTTAGAGTTACTTAAGACTCTAGACACACATAATCATGCAACTATATATGTATGTATGTATATATGTATGTAGTTTCCTTGCCAGCGCCTCCTCTCTAGTTTCTCTGTGTGCTCTCTAACGTTTGTATATTCCTTCTTCTCCTGCATTCGACCTACAATAGTATGCGATACTTTAGTGCTCTCTATACCATATGTATATATATATATAACGTTTGTATGTTTGTAACTCTCCAATACTGTTCAAGGAAGTACGGATACTATCTGTATTGCGTGTGACTGGTAACCGAGATCTAAACTAAACTTGCTTGAGCCTACAATGTGCTAGTTTCCAACTGCTGTGGATCACGCTCTCCTATACTCACACACTGACACACTGACACACACAGACACACATCTACACTCACACGCACACACACACTCACGCATACGGACAGGCATGCACACACTTATTATACACACAGTTGCCACAAATCCAATTTGAATTCCACTGTCTGTTCCAGTTCCCGTTCCCGTTCCAGTTCCAGTTCCAGTTCCAAATCGTGTAACTTATTTGTTCTCAATTATTGTCTGCAATTGCAGGACGAGACTGCGCGACAGCTGCAGAATCGACTGGGCATTGTGACGCTCGGCCATTTCTAGAATTTACCAAAAGCAAATACCAAAAATATTTATCAATAAATAAACATAAATTATTTAAATAATTCGAGCCCACCATTGAAGAACTTGATGACATCCGTAAAGTCCATGCTGTTGGATAGAATGATGTCGCGATAGGTCTCGAGCAGCGCCAGCGCCAGGAAGAGCACAAAGTGCCCGGAGGCAATGTGCTTGGCCGCCCAGATGACCTCCCAGGTGGCGAAGACATCGTCGTAGATGAGCTCGCGCTTGAAGTCCAAGAGGAACCAGCGGTAGCAGAAATAGAAGTGCGTATAGTCCCCGTTCGAGTCCATTAGGTCGTACATCTCCGAGTCCAGTATCTGAATGAGTGAGCTGAGAGAGAGGGAGAGAGACAGACAGAGCGTTAGAAAGAGAGAGCTAGTGCATGGATATAGATGGGGATAGATACCGCATGTTGGCAAAGTGCATGTCCATGGCACCGCCGCTGGGAAAGTTCTCGATCATGCGCTCCATCAGCTTGCAGAAGCAGCTGTAGCTGAGCGACTCGTCATCGAAGATGACCAGCAATGGAGCGACCAGATCGCACATGCCCTGCATGTAGCCCACATCCAGATGCTCCCACACATACGTCGATATCACATTGCGCAGCTTGTCCAGATTCTCGCTGGCAAAGTACCAATAGTTGCGATCGCAGCGCTGCACATCCTTCTCGATCCGATGCAGATTCAAGCCAAACTGCTCCAGCAGCTCGACGCTATAGACGCCGCCATTGGAGCTGGCCGGTGAGACGCAGGCAGACTTTGGCTCCTGCAGCGCATCCAGCGAGGCGACGACTGTGATGTCCTCGTTCAGGGGCGACATGAGGCTGGTTTTGCGTGAGGTAAACTCCTCGGTGGGCTCGTCGTCGTTGCATTGTACGTCCAGGTCATCCAGTGAGGCGGCCTCGGTGATAATGACTGATGTTGCCGGATGCTCCTCGTCGTGGCGCACATCGTCGGCGCTATGAAATTTGCTCAGCTGGCCATTCGGCTCCGTCTCCACATCAGTGGCCATTTCCTCATCCACATCCACATCCACATCCACATTCAATGCCGCCTCGGGCTCCAGCTCTGCCTCGTCCAGGACCTTGGCATCCGTTAGGTCGGCAAACTCGTTGCCCACCGTCTCGTAGCTGCTGGTCGAGGGTGAGCTCTTGATGCTCAGCATCAGGATATTGCCACTGCCGTCCAGACTGAAACCTAGATCGCCTTCGGCCTCGGAATCGCCGAAGCAGTTGTCATGCAAGCGCAGTGGCTCCATATCATCAATGTTCTGAAACTCCAGCACCACCTGGCCGCTCAGCTGTGCCGGCAGCTCGGCTGCCTCTTCGCCTTCTTCTACTCCTTCTCCTTCTTCTTCTCCTTCTTCTGCGGCTTCTTTTTCCTCTGCCACTGGCGCCGGCTGCTCAGTCTCCAGCGAGGGCTGCTCTTCATTCAGTGGCTGCTCGTCGTACTCATCACCCGGATCGGATATGTCCGAAAAGTCATTATCATCAAACACATCATTCTCGCCCTCGGCCAAGCCGCCGCCATTGTCCAGCTCCAGCTGTCCGTTGCCATTGGTCAGCAGATCGCTTGAGGCGTGCGGATTGGCATTGGCATTGGCCAGCTGTGCCTGCTCGGCGCTCAGCTTGGCCACCGCCAGGGCCGTCTTCTCCTTCTCCCGCTGCCGCACAATCGCCTCCACGGCCAGCCACTCGCTCATGGTGGTTTCATAGTAGTGCTTGCAGGTCTCGTCCTGCTTGCGTCGTTCCTCCGGCGTCGAGCCAAACGCATAGTGGCCAAGCAGATACGGCCAGACCTCCTTGCGCAGTTCGTGCTCCACGCCACCGAAATAGACCAGACGATAGAGCTCCAGGTCAGCAGAGACGACGCCATCCACATTCATCGCCTGCCACTTCTCCCGGGTTAGTCCCTGCTCATTGGCGGCCACTGGAAGCGGGAAAAATGTTAGGAAACTTTGTGGGCTCATTTCAGCTCGACTTACAATCGGGGGTAATGCGTCCGTGAACCAGACCGGAAAGATGCGTCCGCACCGTGGATAGATGGCGACAGTAGGCCAGCCAGCCGTAGAAGGCGCGCGAGATGATCTGGCGACGCATCGTGGAGCAGACCAGCTCAATGCTGGCCGTTTGGCTGGCCTGTATCAATGGCGGATCCGGATTGCTGCTCTGGTCAATGGAGAGGCTCTTGCTGGAGCAGTCGCTGCTGCCGGTGGTCGAGCAGCTGCCCAGATGCTTGCGCCGCGGACTGGAACGGCCCACCTCCAGTATGGGATGTGTGGCCACTGCAACGTCAAAGTCAATCATCAATCATCAATCATCAATCATCATCATCAATCAGGTCATCTACTTACGGAACTCCTCGTGCTGACTCTTGCTGACCACACGAAACACATAGTCGATGGGCGTCTCGTCCATGGAGGACTCCATGACCGAGGGCAGGATGTGCCTGCGCACGCTCTTGGGCCAGGGGAAGAGCTTGCCAATGCCGCGCTGTGACCAGAGCGGCGGATCGAGCTGGCCGTGCGGCAGCAGACCCGTCTCCAGGCAGCTGAGGAACGCCTGCAAGTGCCCGCCCTCCGGGAAGTGTATGGGCGGCCGTTGTACGCCGTCCTGGCCAACGAGTATAATGGTGCCGCCGGTGTCGCCGCCACGATTCTGATGGCAATGCACATAGACAATCTCATCGACGTTGATGTTGAGCGCATAGCTCCAGTAGTAGCTCGTGTCGCTCACATCGGGATCGTTGTAGCCATTCATCAGCTGATTCGGCGTCCATTTGATGGTCAGCGACTGGACGCTCTGGTGCAGACTGAGGTAGCCGGGCATCGGCTCGGCCACATCCTTGGGCAGCACCAGCACATTGTTCTTGCCGTAGAGCAGGGTGGTGCGCGAATTCTGATGCAGCGACTCCACATAGTCCTTGGCCACGCTCGCCGGCGAGCAGGCCTTGAAGCTGCCGCTGCTCGTGTCCTCCGAGCTGGTGTGCAGGCTGCGCTTGAAATTGATGATGGGCCGATGGCAGGTGGGCGGCGTCCGGTTGCCCGAGCTGATGCGATGACGCTGCACCTGTGTGAATCAATTGATGAGAATCTATGCAATTTCTCTAGAGCACCTGCTGTTGCTTACCAGCTCATCGGCGCAGGGATCGGACCAGTAGTGGTCGGCAGTCTTGGCGCGCGTGAACTCCAGGGCGCAGGGGCCCACCAGCAGGGAGCTGAGTATGGAGCCGTAATCGGGATCGGCGACCAGCGCCTCGCGATCGTAATAGCTCTGAGCGTTGTTCACCAAATGCTCAATGATCTTGGCCAGGCGCTTCTCGTAGAGGGCCAGGCGTATCCACAGGTATTTGCCCAGCGGTGCGGCAGCACCGTTAGCGCCCACCGAGCTGACGACCGTATTGATGGTGGTCACCGAGCTGCTGCTGCAGCTGCCCTTGTTGAGCAGCTTCGGCTTGATGATGCTGTCGCTGCTGGAGGACGAGCGCTTGCCGCTGACCGCATGACTCTCGTGCGCCAGCTCCAGCTCCAGCAGCCGACGGCTCACGTAGTCCGCCTCTGGGCATATCTTGGCGATCTTCTGTATCAGCGCCGTTGTCGACGACGTCTTGAACAGGCCGAGCGCCCGACGTCTCAGGCCGTGACTGAGGCAGGCCTCCACAGCGGCGCAGAGCGATGTCACCGAGCTGCTCTCCTCGTGCACGTACTTCTTGGTGACCGCCTCCTCCATCAGCTGCTTCACCTCCTTCTTGACGCTCGCAATCAGGCGCTCCTTCAGTTCGATTTCTGTATTTGTGAGAAAATCAAGCACACAAAGGATGTCAATTTATGGGCCTAGAAACCGACCGGCGGATCTAATCCACAAGTCCCAATATAATAACTAACAGGAAAAGACAGCAACATCCCTTTGAGCTCCTAGGGCCGCCCTAGGATCAGACTCTTTGCCTGCTGGCTTAACCTTTTCCAGAGCCCAGAGCCCTCACGGACAATCGCATTGTCCGACCGTTGTCAATCATTCTGTTATCAATGTCAATTCGCCCCACCCCCCCAAGCCCCCGCCTCTACCGGC
Organism: Drosophila mojavensis; assembly: GCF_018153725.1. Classification (NCBI taxonomy): domain Eukaryota; kingdom Metazoa; phylum Arthropoda; class Insecta; order Diptera; family Drosophilidae; genus Drosophila; species Drosophila mojavensis. Next base: position 16,311,230 of record NW_025318667.1, on the reverse strand, counting down.
TCAGCGCTCATTCTTATCAGCGAGCAGCTACTTCTTCTGCATGTATGTATGTATGTATACTATTCATGGATGTATTCACGAATATGCTAATGCCAGGCGAAAGGGAAACCCGAAAAGGCGCGCGCTTCCAATTAGAATGCAAATAGGTTGGATCGGAATTTTGGGCATCGACACCGTCACATGCCGACATTTGGCGGAAGCATTTGCTGATGCAAGAACACATATATATATATACATATATACCTGCATATATCTATTCGACTTTAGCTTAAGGAAAGCTAGAGCTAGAGGCCAACTGATATCTTATATTGCAGTAGACTGAGATTTTCTAAGGTACGGTACAGTACCGCTCATCTGAATTAGTTCGACAGTATTGAAATTCGTAAGTTTTCATTTCGACTTGAATATGAGCAATACCAATATGTGATAAAATAACCTCTTAGCCTTCAAGGGATAAAGAATAGAAAATGTTTTAGAATACCTCATGGAATATCGAGAGCTCGGAAATTCGGAAACATTCGTCTAGAGAGAGCCTACGAAGGTGCAAGATAATTGATACTCTGCAACCTTAGTTGCCTCAATAATAAATTGGGTTCAATATTTTCGCCTAGGGCAAGGCGTATACTTGACATGAAATAAAATAATGAAAGACATACTAATTATAAAAGAACGAGAAGAGAAAAATCATTTGAGCTTTCCTTCGCCGTGAAATTTTGTATTTTATAATTTTTGTAAAATAGTTTTAGTATCCAAAACCTATTAAGAGGAATCACAAAATTTGATATCGTATTCATGTGATAATCATATAAAGTATAAATTTTAAAGCTTGAAATTTATCAATTTTTGTATATTACACAATATATTTCATTCAAAACTAGATACTGGAAAATTGTATAATATGTATATAATTGAGTTTGGAATTTTTGTGATCGATATTTATCGAAAAAATCGAATTTGAAATTAAGCAAGAATACTGTTAGAGCTATGTGTATGCCAATGTAATACACACAGATATTTGATAGTTTTCGATATATATAACTGTAAACAAACATGAATAAAACGCTTCGTTTGCTAACAAATTATAATACTTGAGAATAATAACAGTAAATGAAAATATAAACAATAGAGACTTTAGCTCTTCAGGCAAACCTATCAAGTTGAACGTCACTGTGCAGGGTACAGGTAGGACACGACCATAGGAGTATTATGGCTTGACAGTTATCAAAACATTTAGAGCTTAGTCGGGGGCCCGCGACTAATTGGTGTTAGCTTGGTGACAGCAGAGTTAATATTGAATCGCATGCGATAAGAGAGGGAGAAAGAGAGAGAGAGAGGGAGGGGGAGAGCGAGAGCGCTTAAGTAAGTTCGCCATTGACATTGCCATTGCCATTGGCATTCGGTATCCATTTGAATTAATCATTATATAATTTAATTAACAAGACACCTGGGCAGCGCCGCCAGCCGGGCTGCGACTGCTAACCTTGACTTGCCAAGCGAGAGGCAACAAAATAAAGGAAATATAATGAAAAAGCAAAACGAAGAAAAGCTCGCCTCAGCCGTAAACTAGACAATGTGTGTACCTAGGCGTTGGGTGTGCACACACCGGGTGGCATACGTGTGTGTGTGTGCGTGAGTGCTGTTAGCTACACCTGCGACGCACACTCTTGACCCTGAACAACATAAAACAGCTGATGACAGGCGAGCAGAGCGCGCGCATGAGTGCGAGCGAGACGACAGCTGTTACAAAAAGGGAATCAGCGCCTTGAGTGAGCGGCAGAGTACAAAAGGAGCGCGTGTGAGGGCGAGAGCGAGAGTGAGAGCGAGAGCGAAAGCGGGACAGCAACAGCGACGAGTGCGAGTGCGTGAGCAAATCGTACGGTAAATATGAGCTTGTGTCCTGCTTTTGCCTGTGCGCCTTTAATTTGCCGTCAGCTACGACCTCGCGCTTCATTTGCCCGCGCCATATTGCAAATGGAAGCTGGACCCAAACATATGTTTGCCACCCAGCCGAGCCAAACATATAAATATGTGTACACACACACACACACACACACACGCACACACACACACACACATGCACACACAAAAGCCACAAGCAGGTCAGGTGCACACACCGCACCTACGCCGCCTCAGCCGGGTATAAATACCAGGTTTACTCGCAGCATTACGCTTTGGTAACCAGATTTCGAAATCCAAGGCTTTGATGACAGGCGAAATGCATGAGGTTAAGCAAAAAGCATTCAAATTTCTCTTCCATCGCTTGGACTGCGGTTTGAGTTTGGCTGAATAAATTAAGGTAGTGCAGGGAGGAGGGAACAGCCTAGCTTATCGCGTCTTTAATGGCAACTATGTCCTAGTAAAGTAGGTGAAGTAAGCTAAGGTAAATGAACTAGGGCGAATAGCAATAAAAAAAAGTAGGAAAAACTTATTAGATTATCTACGTATTTAAGTCTTTAAAGAAAACTATGTTTCCTTAAATGCACAATATTTCAGCCGGAAAAATCTTAATTAGCTAGTTAAGAGGTAGTCTTAGTCTTAGTAAAGTGGGTGAAGTAAAGCAAGATAAATGAACTAAAGAGAATCGCATTAAAAATGTAGGAAAAACTTATTAGATTATCTACTTCAAAGATAAATAGAAAATAAAGAAAAAAAAGACTTAACAAAGTAACATTTAAACTCTAGGATAAATATTCTAGCCAAGAAAATATATCTTACTTAGCTTGTTAAGAGGTATTCTTAGATTTAATAAAGTAGGTGAAGTGAGGTGAGGTAAATGGTCTGAAGGAATTGCATTACAGATCTAGGAAAAATATTTTATTATCAACTAGAGTAGCTAAAAAAGCCCTCAGCTTAGCTTAGCATATCTTTAATATAAACTATGTCTTATTATATTTAAGAAGAATATTTTAACCGGGCAAAACTGAGTGCATTAACTATCCCTTGATTAGCTAGGTAAGAGGTTCCACCATGATTAATATTTAAAGAAAAATCAAATAATTGAAATGAAAGCAAGGAAAATTAACTAAAGTAAAAATTGCATTGCAAATCGAGGAAAAACATTTCAGAAGACCAAAGCAAAGAGGTTCCAGGCATCTTACTGCATCTCTAAGAATAACTGTGACTTACTAGAGTAGAAAAAACTACAGTACAATTTAATAAACAAAATTACATTTAAATTCAAGGAAATTGTTTAGAAAAGTCGAATACATAAATTGATTACCTATTCGGAAAGGTACATAAGAGGTCAAAGCCTATCGTAACCAAAAAGCAAGCCAAGAATTGGTAAAGCGAACTAGTTGAACAAGGCCGAATAATATAGCTTGATTACCTACTAAAGTGGGAAAGCGGCCTCAGCTTGGCTTTCCGTGTATAATGTTTATAATAATGTATAATGTTTTAATAAATTAAGAAAAAAAATATAGTAAAGCAATTTTACTCAGCAAAACATTAAAGACGGGTAAAGCCGGTTACTTAAAGCGTCGCTTGATTAGTTATCGATGGATGTAAACGGAACCGGTGCCATTGCCGTTACCGGTGCGCGAGCCACTCATTAAAAGTCGATATTTACTCAATTAGCTCGACCGAGGCAAAGGGCAAGAGCACAACAGTCCGTCAGTTCGCGGACTGCAAATAGACGTACGGACAGACAGGCGTGTTGTACGGCGTGCAACAGGCTCACAGGCGCGCGCCACAACACGCCCGGACACCCGGATACCCGGACACCCGGACGTCGGGACATTGAAATGATGAATGCAAATTTGCACGCCTGACCCTGAACTTTTGCATTTGACGTTGGCATTGCTAGAAGAGACGCCAAAGGCCACTTCACAGGTATGCGTAATTTAATTGGCTCCGCCGGCCAATTGGCACACTCAGCGCACTCCGTGGGCGATGGCTAGCCGATAAGGCCGTCCATACGGCGTGCTGCACTTGAGCAATCGATGCCAATTAGTTAGCTATTTGCATTTAAAATATGCGAATGCGTTTAAGTGGCAGCAGGTGGCAGCAGGTGATACGGCCGTTAGGTGTTGTTGTTGTTCTTTTTTTAACAGCAGCTAAATGTCAGCTGCCTTTGAAATGAATAAGTCGACTTAATCGTGGCTCAAGCAATTCATTCCATTTATTATTCAGTGCTTCCTCGCATATCTCATTCGTCTGATAAGCGAGAATCAGTAATATATGAAGATAATGTAAATAGTGTACATATATAGTTGAATTGGATCTATTAAGTCAACATTGCTGATACGTTTAGATAAGATTCTAATCTATATGTTTATTGCTGAGCTGGGTTTGAATAATGCAAAATTCATGAGCTTATCAGCTTCGAGTGCTTATCAATGGTTGTTGCAAGTTTTGACAGGAATAACAACTCGGTTTGATTTACGCACAACTATTCCAATTTGCTGGAATTGCAGACGTTTCTTTCCAAGCCCATAAAAGTATGCTACATAAAAGCTTTTCAATATTAATAAGGGCCGCATCAGCGGAATGAAAACTTTGTGTCTGACTACACATATCATACACACACACACGCAATGAGAGAGAGAGAGAGAGAGAGAGATACACAGAGAGAGACACGGGCAAATTACAAAAGTTCTGCTCTGCTCGAAAAGTTGCTGATAAACTTCGCATTTGTCTTGCAGAACATAAAATCATTTCGTTTTCTCACCTTCAGCTGCGACGCTTTCTAATCATCAATAAACATACACAGGCACGCACGCACGCACTCACGCACAGCATACATAAACATATACACATATACACATATACACATTGCTATACATAATATCAAAGCTATCTCGCTTGTTGTCATTGTTGTTGTTGCTGTTGCTGCTATTGTTTGTGTGGTTGCGGCATGGCAAAACGTGAAGCAGAAAAAACAACCAAAAGAAAGAATAAAAATAAAAAAAATAAAAAAAATAAACTTTTTCTCACTCACCGCTGGTGGCATCGCTGTTGGCATTGGAGGCGCCACCGCTGCTAAAGCTGTGTAGCATATTCATTTTTGGAGGATCCGAAGTACGTGCTTCGCCGCTAGCGAAGGCTCCCGTTAGCTGCTACTGTCTGTTGCTCCTGCTGCGGCTCTTGGTACTGCTGCTGTTGTTGTTGCTTCCTTGCTCTTCACTTCTTTCTCTGTCCGTATGTATGTATGTGCGTAATTCTTTGGGCAAATATTTTCAGTTTCAGTTTTGTTTATGCGTCTTCGTTGTTATTTGCTTCATACACACACACAAGCGCGCTCTCTCTCTGCCTCGCCCTCACTCTCTCTGTCACTCGTTACCTTTCTCTTTCTGTCTGCTGCACGCTGTAGTCGTGCCTGCTTCTTCGCTCTGTTCGTTGGCGCTTTTCCGTTATGCCAGCTGCTGTTGTTGTTTTTATTTGTATTGTTTTTTTTTTTTTGTGTATTACTTTTGCATTTCTTATTATACGTATTTTCTCGCGATTATTATGCAAAACAAAAAGTGGAAAAGTATATTGTATAAAAATCTATATTCGTTGTATTCGTATTTGACAAAAATTTCAGTTGTTATTACTTTTCCTGTGCCATACAGGCATACTACATAAACACACACATGGATCCGCACGCATGCTACTCTATGTATGTGTGTATGTATGTTCTTATAGTTGTTGTTGCTGCTGCTGCTGTTGCTGCGATTGCTGCCGTTGCTGTTATTGTAAAAGCGTCGTCCAAAAATAATTACGCATTTTGGCATATGTGCATATGCGCATGGATCTGTATGAGACTGCGTGCTTGTGCATATGTATTTGTGTATTTACATATGTCTCTATGTACATACATATGTACATCTATCACCACACTCGACTCTGTTGTGATGTTTCACTTTTCCGCTGGCTAGCGCGCTCTTCGCTCGTTGTTGTTGTTCGATTTGTTGTTGTAGGTAACGGACGAATATTTAGCTGGCGGGCCCGTTATGCACAGTTCGGTTGTAGCTTTTGCTGTTGTTGTTGTTATTGCATACTTTCTTGGGCTATCTGTCTCACACCATTTTTGCCTCCACACTGTGTGCGTGCGTGCGGTTGTGTGTGTGCGCGTGCTTGCGCGTCTGTCCGTATTCTGTTCGTCTGTTCGCTATTGTCGTCCGTTTGCCAGCAGCCTCGTTTGTGTACTAACGGCAACTTATTGACACTCACAAGGCGAAGTAGCCGCCAGTCGCATTACACCAAGTATCGAATGTCGATAAATTGCGACAGATGTAATGTAACGGTTTGTTGAAGATTTCAAATAATTGAAAGGATTTTGTGTAACACGGATCTCATATTTGAACAAAGCTGTGGGCTATTTCTTATATTAAGAATTCAATTACATATATTAATAATTAAAAACTATTTTAATTATAAGTTTAGAAATTATGAAACTAAATTTAATTTAATTGTAAACTTCATAAAGCTCCATTTAAAAATTATTTTAAAGTGAATACTTTTATATTTTGAATTAATTTTGTAAGGAAATGATTTTCCTGAATACAACAGGATAAACTAATAATAAATTTTATTTTTCTGAATACTTTGTAGCATTTAATGTTTTTAATAATAAAAATATACTATGAAGCTGTTTTTATTATTTTTATTTATTAAGTATCCCATAAGTTTATGAAAATAAAACGAATTTAATTATTTAGAATTTATTTGTCAAAGCATCAAATATTTATTACTGTATAAAAATGGTTAGAATTACATTTTTTGCAATTATGAAAGTAAAAAGATTAAATATAAGGCGATTAAATACTAAGGCGATTTTAGTTTTTAAAAAAAATTTAATTATTATTAAATTTAAAATTTAATTTAATTTTTTTTACATTTTGTAAAGTATTGAATTATTTTAATGATTATAAAATGTTTGAATTAATTTTTTCTTTTTTAAATTATGAAACTAATATTTGAAAATATTCTTTATTTTAACAAAAAGCAAAATGATGTATTTAGAAATTATGAAATTTTCAAATAACGTCATTCAAGTGAGTGCGAGTGAGAAAGCGAATAGCATGTACAGATTGACGGAGCCAGATATCATGAGTGCGAGCATAAGATAAGATAGTAATGAAAATAACAAAGAAGGCAAATGGACTCTAGGATAGCGAGAAAGAAGGAGAGGGAGACTGAAAGAGAGAGAAAGAAGAGCTAATTCTAAGACGTTGAAACTTTCTCTTGTCAAAGACGAATCAAAGACAAGATTTAATATTTAATTTAATAATTGTACCTTCAGATGATTAATGAATAGTTAATGAATAGTTATTCATAGTCAATATGCTCATTGTTTAGTTTAAGACAGACTGGAAAATAGACAAATGTGTAAACATTTCGATTGTGCTCTGCTACGAGTCGAATTACAGCTCTTTAATCTTCATAAGAAATTAATTTGTATTTTCAATAAACAATAAAAAATATATACATACATATATGGTGGTATATAATTACACACAATGCTGGCAAGTAAATACAGCTTGACAAAGGCTTGACAATTTCAGTATGATATAATTCGATTTGCATACAAATATTATTTCAGTAGAATGTCACGCCGTGTTTATACATTAGATATATATCAAATATATGCTATATATTATATGTTAACTAACGACAATGACATCGCCACAAGTCAATTGCTGCTGCTGCTCCAGTCTGTCGTCCGTTTCACTGGGCAGGCGAGAGATGTAGATCCCAAATCGCATTTTGCCGCTCTGCATGCGGGCGATGGTCGTGAGGGTCTCTGGAGAGCGTTCGCCGGTGCGCTGATTGATGCAGATCATGTCGCAGCGCTGGCAGGGACCGTCCACCTGGAAGAGAATGTCGCCGATGCGCAGCTGCGTGTAGGTCAGCTCCTCGAAGGGCGTGCCCGTGTCGATGATGATGTTGGCGCGAAAGCGATCGACGGTCTCGTCCAGCGACTCCTCGAACTGCAGCGAGCGCACCGAGGCCCGGTTGACCAGCAGGAACTGTGCCTGATTCACCAAGCTCAGCTGCTGCTGCTGTGTGCCCGGTGCGCTGCGCTGTGCGGATTGCCGCAGCAGACGCACACCCTCCAGCCCCAGGCTCTGGCTGAGCCAGGTGGCCACCTCATCGCCGCAGTCGTAGCCCTCGATGGCCTGGCGACAGACCTTGCTGTGGCAGCGCGCCGAGTTGGCAGCCTGAACGCTCAGCGAGAGTGGCATGCTGCAGGACGTCTCCGCGTAGTGCAGCTCCAGTTGATCACCCACAATGCGTGGCTGTATCAGGCACAGATCCGTGCAGCGTTTCTGGGTCAGCGCCATGCCATTCATATCGACGATCATCCACTCGCGATCGTACTGCAATCCCTGCTTCGTCAGAGGCCAGCTGCCTGTGGAGCTGTCTATCTTGAAGGCAGCACAGGACTTCACTGGGTAAATGGCCAGCTGGAGGAGACGTGGACGCAAACGTTGGGCCCGCTGCTGCAGCGCCTTGGGCAGCAGCTCCGCCTGCTGCTCTATGAAGCTGAAGCGCTGCTGTGGCTTCGCGATCACCAGATAGCTGTTGCGCAGCATCTGGAGGAATCGATCAACGTCCTGAATGCGCGTCATGTAGCCGAAGGAAACGCGCACGGCGCCCGTCGGCTGTCCATCCAACAGATCGAAGTAGTCGCCACAGATGCGCCCGGCGCGCTTGTAAATCGCATCCATCGTCTCGTCATTCAACTGCAAAAAGTGCTGGCAGGCGCCCACGTTGCAGAAGCAGCCGGTGCGCAGCAGGATGCGATGCAGTGCCGCCATGCAGGCGACCTCGCCGAAACCCACATAGTCCCCAGTGTTGGTGCGCACATTGAAGGCAACGGTGCCGCCCTGTTTGGCCCGATCCTCGTAGCCGGCGTGGTTATATAGCGTGATGAGCGGCGCACCATTTGGATGCTTTAGCTGCTTCAGCTGGTGCTCACAGTAGCGTGCCAGGCCATGGACATGCCGTGAGATGCGCTCGATGCTGCGACCCGGCACCAGCCGCTCCAGCGTGCGAAAGCCCTGCAGCAGCTCCACGATGGACAGGAATGGCAGTGTGCCGTCCTCGAAGCGCTCGTGGAATACGTTGCGCAGCTGATGCTCCATGGTGTGGGGATAAGCATAGTTAATGGTGCCGCCGCCATAGAATCGCTTGCGCAGCACCTCTGCGCCACGTCGGCTCACCAGCAAACCGCCGACACCCGTTGGATAGCCAAAGATCTTGTAGAAGCTGACGCAAACGAAGTCCGGACGGAAGCGCTGCAGGTCTAGTGGGCTGCTGGCGGCAAAGGCAGCCGCATCCAGGCAGACGTAATAGTTGCTATCGACGTTTTTCGCTGCTGGCTGAGACTCTGCACTCCAGATGCATTTGCCCAGTTGCTGCAGGCCGCGCTTTTGTATCTGCTCAATGACAGTCAGAGGCATCTTGTAGCCGCTGAAGTTGCACTGCGCCGAAAAGGTGACCAGAGAATTGGCCTGTGCCGTGGCAGCTGCAGCTGGAGCTGGAGTGGAGGGCTGATCCAGTACATTCAGCTCAATGTCGTCCTTGGTGAGCATATAGATGCCTTTGGCCTTGACCAACTGGCGCATGCCCAGCACTGAGGTGTGATTCTCCTGGCAGTAGTGAAAGTTGCCATCGCCGGCGAAATCAAAGTGATCGGCCACCAGACGCAGTGCAGCCGTTGCATTGGCCGTGAACACAACATGATAATCATCGGCGTTCGTATTGAAGAACTCAAGAATTCTACGAAAGATAACAGTATTATCAAATCAACTGCAATTGGCCACAATAACAACCTTACCTGTAGCGCACCTGATCCACATAGTCGCCGGTGGCGCGACAGGTGTGCGGATTGCAAATAACATCGCGCTGCAGTTGCTGCGCCGCGCTCAACACTTGGCTCTCGGCATAGAGTGTTGTGCCCGCATGATCAAGGTAGGTGCTCTCTGGTATGAGAAGTGCATGACGTATCATTCAATGGGTTTCTTATCAGTGCCACTATTTCGCCATTCCTTCTCTACTCACCCCCCAGTCTAGCGAACTCTTTGTCAATGAGCGCCTGCTCTTCAGCTGTAAACTCGGCTGTGTACTCGACCATTATTGCGCACTCAACTGCGGCTCCAGCGTTATTTATGGCTGCAATTTGAGAGTTAGCACAGCAACCGGTAATTATAGAGATGTTTCTCGATAGTTATATTTCAAAAAAGCGATCACTGTGTATCGCCATAAAACAAAATAGTACATATCGATAAGTTACAGCACAATACCATTCATATCGATGAGTTACAGAATAACATCGATACGTTACCCAAAATGAACATTTTTAAAATAATATAAATTATAAAATGGTCAAAAAAATTTCTTAATCAATAATAATTTTAAGTAAACACATGACTTTAAAGAATGAAAAAGAAATTTTTGTTACTTTGAAAAAATAAATAATATTTAAAATAATTTTAAATATATTTTTTAATAAATAATAATTTAATATATTATCAGTTTCAATTATAAGTGCTGGAAAACACCTAAAAGTATCAGCGCGCTATCGATAACAAGCAGCTGCTTTCGCCTTACTGCAAACACAATCGCAAGCCATACGCATTGTGTTTTCACTGTTGTGTTTTTATTTTTCACAAACGTTTAAAGTTTCGGCTGCCAAACATGCCCAAGGAAAAATCGCGACATCGTAGTCGCAGTCGAAGTCGCAGCAGGCACAAGAAAAGCTCACATTCGCACAGCTCTAAGCACAAGCACAAAAGCAACAGCGATCGGCGTCGGGACAGATCCACAAGTGGATTGGAGCGTGGTCGAGAAAAGGAACGAGAACGAGATCGAGAAAGGAAGCGAGAAAGAGATCGGGACTCAGACAAAAGTCATCACAAGCGTAAGGAGAAGCGCAGCAGAAGTCGACATCGTAGCTCGAAACGGGATAAGAATCACAAGGAGCATCGTGCACGTTCGTCCTCATCCTCCAGCTCATCCACGTCCACATCATCGTCGTCGTCGTCATCGGCAGCGAAGCACAAAGATCAAAGTGCAGGCGGCAAACCGGCAGCCAAACGCGGCACTGAAATGAATTCCATAAAGTTGCTGCAATCGTTGGAGGAGCGTCGATTGCGCGATCAGCAGGAGCGCCAGCGGCTGAAAGAGGAGATCAAGGCGAAGGAGACGCCTGAGGAGAAGCGGGCGCGTCGGCTGCGCGAGAAGCAAGCCAAGGAGCAGCGGCGCCGCCAGCGCATGGGCTGGGACAACGAATACCAGACGTATTCCAATGAGGACAATCCCTTCGGAGACTCCAATCTGACCTCCACCTTCCACTGGGGCAAGAAGCTCGAGGTCGAGGGCCTGTCCAATCTGTCTAGCAAGACGGTGGAGGTGCTGTCGCTCCAAAAACAGCTGGAGAATCGTCGCGAGCTGGAGAAAGTCAAGAAGCTGCGGCAGGAGCGTGAACTGGAGCGGCAGGCGCGCGAGGATGAAGCCATGCAGCAGCAGCGCGCCAAGGAGGCTGTCCAGTTCCGCGAATGGCAGCGCCAGGAGGACCTGTTCCATCTGGAGCAGGCGCGTCTGCGCAGCGAGATTCGTATCCGTGATGGCCGCGCCAAACCCATCGATCTGCTGGCCCAATATGTGACCGCCAGCAATACAGAGACGGACCTGGAGGAGACCCTGGAGATGCAAATGCACGAGCCGTACATGTTGCTGCACGGCCTGAGCATCGAAGAGCTGGAGGATCTGCTGGTGGACATCAAAGTGTACGAGGAGTTGGAGCAGGGCAAGCACATTGACTTCTGGAACGACATGGTCACCATTGTCCAGGACGAGCTCAAGAAGCAGATGAAGATCCAGCAGAACGAGGCGAACTCGCTCAATCAACGGCGCGACGGCATCCACCAGAGCGTCGTCAAGGATGTGGCGGATATCTTTAGGGGCAAGAACGCCAAGCAGCTGGAGGAGATGCGCCAGCGCATCGAGGCCAAGATTAGCAGCCGTGCCGACGGCGTGGACATCAGCTACTGGGAGAGCCTGCTCTCGCAGCTGAAGGCGCACATGGCGCGTGCCCGGCTGCGCGACGCTCACCAGGTGCTGCTGCGGGAGAAGCTGCAGCAGCTGAAGCGCGAACCCGATCCTCCCACTGTGGTGGAGATTAATTCACCCTCGACGATGAAACAGGAATCGGATCAAGAGATGGACACAAATGCCGGGGAGGAGCAACAAATGGATCAGGAGTCGCCCGACGAGGAGGAAGACCCCAACGCTGAAAATCCGCTCAGGGAGCTGGAACGCGCCTGTGAATTGTACAGACAGGGCAACTACAGTCCCAACTACATACGCGAGGAGGACTTCAGCGGTCGCCGGCTGACCGCCGCCGATGAGGACAACATCGATGGCGGCCTCTATACGGGCAGCGACGATGAGGAGCGTGTGCAACGCCAGCGGCTGCTCTTCGTTTATCCGGAGCGCGGAACGGATGTGGCGGAGCTGACGCCGCAGGAGCTGCGTATGCGCGGCGAGGCACGCAAGGGCATGCAGGGCGACGAGGCCGAGTTCAGCGTGGAGACCACACTGGACTCAGTGCCTCAGCTGGCCACCGACAAGTATCGTCCCCGCAAGCCGCGCTACTTCAATCGCGTCCACACGGGCTTCGAGTGGAACAAATACAATCAGACGCACTACGACATGGACAATCCGCCGCCCAAGATTGTGCAGGGCTACAAGTTCAACATCTTCTATCCGGATCTCATGGACAAATCGCAGACGCCGCAATACTTCCTCACGCCCTGTGCGGACAATGGGGACTTTGCGGTGCTGCGCTTCCACACGGGGCCGCCGTACGAGGATATCGCCTTCAAGATCGTCAACCGGGAGTGGGAGTTCAGCTACAAGCGGGGATTCCGTTGCCAGTTCCACAACAACATCTTCCAGCTGTGGTTCCACTTCAAGCGCTATCGCTACAGGCGCTAGACGGTCCACTTTATTTGCAGTCCTCTTTTTTTTGTAATGATAATAAAATAAAATATTTTCTAGAATATTTATTTATTTGGTGTTTAATATGTTGGTTGCTTGGCTTCTCTACATGATGCTGCAGTCCTTGATCGGCGCCTGCTGCACTGGCTGCAGCGGCTCGCCGCGCTCAGCGCGCTGCACCTGGGCGAGCACGCTTTGGTGCTGGGGAAAGGCCAGGCTGGCCAGCTTCGAGTGCACCAGCTGATCGTCGATGGTCACCTCAAAGGCGCCGCGTCGTCCCTGGTGGCAGGAGACCTGCACCCCAGGCGCTGCATCCACCAGAAATTGTCGCAGCAGCTGGCATTGCAGCGAGAAGTTACAGGTTCCACTGTGAATACATATACATATACATATACATTCATATATATATATTTGTTTGATCCAAATTAATTATCTTTGCAGCTAACCAGTATTCTACATCCACATTGACCATTGCACAACCATAAACAAACCGCCGAATAGGGATATTCCTCCTATTGAACTGCAAATAATCAACAAAAATAAAAAAGTCAAAAGGATATTCCTCTCTGTAAATAATATTTATATAAGAAAGGTTCAAATAAAAATCATAAGTTAACTTGCATAAAATGGTAAATTAAAATCCACAGTGGCTGTGCCTATATTGAACTATTCAAATTTAGCTTCAAGTTGATTTTATATATTTAAAATCAATTTATTACATCTGATTTAAATACTCTGTAACTTATTCACACAAATATCTGATTTTATACGTTAGAAAATGAAACCCTTGTTCACATATTCAATTCATAGTTATGCGATAAACCCGTTGTTTATAAATAAACACTTTATGTTTATTTGAAAATAAATTTGAAATAGTTTTTTAAGTAAAGAATAAAATTAACTAGTTACGTCAAAGGAACAAAATATAATTTTATTTTCATTTCATAAATGCGTCAGCCTACTTATAGAACAGCAGATAAAGCAAGGGAATGCCTTTCATACGAAATATCGTTTAAATTTGCTAGTATCGATATTTTACTCATAGCTAAACATTTTCACAGCTATCGAATTCTAGAGATGTGAGCTTCTCAGCCTTTATTAGCGCGCGCACGCAGCAATGTTTTACAGGCGGCATTGTGTGTCTTCAGCGGCAGCTCATCTGCAAAGCAGGAGAGGATTAGACAGTGGTTAAATTGAGTTTCTTTAAATTGCTTACAGATCTTCGGCTCGCCCTTCACTGGTAACAACACCGGCAACTGCTCCGGTCTGGAGCACACGAAAACATAGGGACTGTCGGATTCGCCCTCGGGATAGAGCTCACGATATTCCTCCTGGGGCAAACAGCTCTCCACATTTACGCAGCCCAACAGGCTGCTGGTGGGATAATGTGTGGGAAACTTTATATTCTCGTCTGAAAGAAACGTGAATTGCATTATTTGTGCTGTTCTCATCGAGCTTAGCCCAATACCCACCCTTGTAGAGCTCGCGATAGAATTGCTCCAATTGTGCTATGTCCTCGGCATGCGGCTCCTTGGCCGTCGAGGCGATCCACAGGCGGCCGCGATGCTCACTGTACCAGACGCGACCCTCGTGTCTGAAAGGGCAATCAGATTATTATTATATATACAAATAATATATATGAATATATAGAACTCCAATACTTTTTTATGCCGGCCACTAGTAGCGATGCCCATGGCTGATGCATGGAGAGGCATTGGCGCATGTCCTGCATTTCGAGCAGCTCCTTATCCTGCACTCGATTGTAGATGCGCTCCAGTCCGTCACCGATGATCGGGGCGGGCATATTCTGGAGCTCCTTGCTGGCCTTGAAGACGGGCGGCTTGGTCACGTCCAGATTTGGCGCTAGTCCCAGAGAGGAATGACCAGTTAGTCCCTGGCTCTGGCCCTGCGATGCAGCCTTGCTGGCCGCAGCCAGCTGGCGCAGCACCAGCTGCTCATACTCAGTGGTAACCGGTGGCTCCTCGGGCAAATTGCGGCCAGCAAAGTCCACCTTGATTTTGCGCTTGAGCCGACTGCCGTGCTTCATCTCGTGCATTTCGCTCTTTAGCTGCTCGAATTTCTCGCGCTCGGCATCGGTCAGCCAGACGGAGTTCTCCTGGAAGTAGTCCAGCTCATCATCGATGACAGTTGTGCGCTTCTCGCTGTTACGATCGTATTCCAGCAGACGATCCCGTTGCTCCAGCGCTTGTTGCAATTCCTTATTGGACTTGGCAGATGCTTTTTGTTGTTGCTGCTGCTGTTGCTTTCTCTGCGCCTTCGTCTGGCCCTTGGTGCTCGCCCGATTTGAGGCCGCCGCCTTTGCCATCTGCTGCTCCTCCTCGGCAGTGTAGACGGGCTCGCCGCAGTAGAGGCACGGTCCGCTTCCTTCCTGCTCGCACACAATGCGCCCGCAGCCCAAGCAGTTGTTGATCAGCTGGTGCTCGGTTACCTGGCAATCACAGCTGCGCCGGCCCTTCAGCAGCACGCTGTTGCCCACGATTTTGCCATCGCCGGAATACAGATTGACATGTTTGTTCTGTTTCTTGGCTGCGCCACTGCTGGCTTTTTGAACAGGTGGGGAATTGAAGGTGGGCGGCGATTTCTTTTTGTTATTGCTGCGGGGCTGTTTGCCGCTGAGTAGCATGTGGCGGCAGTTATGCAGAAACAAGCGATGCTCCTCGACGTCTTCGCACAATAGATTGCCAAAGTAGTTGTCGAACTCCTCATCATTTTTGATGGCCAAAATGGTGCTGGAATTCGAAAATACGAAATTAGATGGGTTCAATGCAACCACTACGCTACACCCACGCCATCATTTCTTTCGTAACCACACAATCCAGGCATTTCGACAACGTTTCACCCAGCCACTTTTCCATTATTGCTGATGAAATACAAACCAAAACACAAATGAACAATTCAGAGTATGAACAGTGCCGAGTATGACTATCGATTAGCTATCGATAAGCTATCGCGGCTTAACATTTCAAA
Organism: Drosophila mojavensis; assembly: GCF_018153725.1. Classification (NCBI taxonomy): domain Eukaryota; kingdom Metazoa; phylum Arthropoda; class Insecta; order Diptera; family Drosophilidae; genus Drosophila; species Drosophila mojavensis. Next base: position 16,295,312 of record NW_025318667.1, on the reverse strand, counting down.
ATGATAAATAATTAATTAACATTTGTGCCAATAAAAATAAGAAATGTTAAAAAATAAAACAATAAAGTTAAAGTCTGTTAAATATATATTGATTTACTGTGAAATGCAGGATAGAAATGTAAATTAAAAACTGAACGTGACAATCGTGACTGGAAGCAGTGTTGGTTACGGCCTTTATGGCCAGATGATACTACAAAGATACGGCAACGCTATGACAACAAAAATATGCGAAATGCAAGTATAAAACAAAATACAATAAATATTCGTGAGAGGAATGAAAACATTTTAAACGCTCTACCGCTCCCATTCGTGTTATGCTACTGCTTCCACTGTGATCTAATGTATAATAAATTTAATACTGTGCAAGTTTACGTTAAATAGTAACTTAAGATAAAGACGCGTTGTGTTTATTTAATTGGTTTGTCTCTCTCACTAGTGTCTATGTGTTTGTGTGCGTGTGTGTATGTTTAATATTTGTTGTAAACAACAAAATATAGCGCCAGGCTATAACAAAAAACTGCGGCTGCTTTTTGTATTTCTTGTGTCGTTGTTCAAATAGAAAGCGCTGCCGACACACAGCACCATTAACTGCGGCCACAAAAACAACAGCAACAACAGCAAGAGTATTTGCAAAAAATCAAAGCAGACGTCGGAAACAGCAGAGAGAGAGAGGAGTCGGAGAGTGGGTACGGCATCAAAGTCTTTGTCCAGACAGTTTAAGCAGCAGCATCAGCCGCCGCAGCAGCCACCCCAATTTTTATACTCATTCTGACAGCTGTAAGATTTGTCACACGCCCCGTTACTGAGGGAAGCTCTTCGCTTCATTGGTGCTCTTAGTACGGTTAATTTACGCTAACGGTATTCTGTAATAACCAAGCGCCGCTAACATTGCTGTTGCTGATTGCAAATTGTGTGCGTCGCCGTCAGCCAACCACGCTCGGGCTATCACACACACACACACGCACATACACACACACTCTCTCTCTGTCTTTTCTCTTCATTTGCTCATATAGGAGCCCCATACGCCACGCCGCGGCTGACGTTTGTCGTACTTTGTAAAGCGACAGCGTTGCGTTTATAGTTTCGACGCGCTCGACTCTGTATTTGTTAGTAATTTTTGTTTTTTTTTAAATTGTATTGAAAAGTTTTCCGCCTGCGCTACGTGTCATATGAGTTGCCAAAAATAGCCAAGTAATAGAAAACAAACAAAAATTAAGGAGCGACTGAACAAAAATGCAGCAACATTACTAAAAAGAATATATATATAATAAAAATACAAATTCAAATTAAATTCAAAAGAAAAGAAAAAGTATCGTGCCCGTGTTTACGTCGGTGTGTGTTCGTGCCAGTTTTTTTTTTTTTCATGTGCGTGAATGTGTTGTGAAGCCGGCATAACATCAGTGCAGTGAAACAGCTGAGAGAGCTAGCGACGGGCACACACACACACACACACTCGTGCAATAGCAACTGCAATAATAAGAAGAACAAGGAGAACGAACACTCACACAAAGGAACGAAAATGTATCGAATCGGTCCAATTGGACGCAAATCAAACTTCCATTCGCGCGAGAAATGTCTGATTGGACTCGTGCTGGCGACTCTGTGCTTCCTATGCTTCGGCGGAATTTTCCTGCTGCCAGATAACTTTGGCAGCGAGCGCGTACTGCTCGTCTACAAGCACTTCCAGAAGGCCGGTCCGGAGATTTTCATACCGGCTCCACCGCTGGCCGCGCATGCGCCACGCGACGAGGATCCCCATTTCATAGGCGATCGCCAGCGACTGCAGCAAAAGATTAGCGCCGAGCTGGGCGATCTGCTGGACGAACCGCAGGCGGCGGGCGGTGATGCGATCGCCCAGGCGCCAGCGCCGTTGCCGGCTGCCCAGCAGGAGCAGCCCCTCGAGCAGGATGCGGCGCTAGATGCGGCTCGTGCGCCACCTCGAGTCTCACTGCCAGCAGCACCAGCCGCAGCAGCGGACCACACAACCAACAACAACAACAATCAGCTCGTGACCGAGCAGCAGCTCAAGTTGCCCATGGGCTTGGCCAAGGATCTGCCGGGCGACACTAACGAATTGCGAGAGAAACGTGAGAAAATTAAAGAGGTGAGTTCAAATATCCACAAAAATAAATTAAATTGCACAAAAACTAAATTAATAAACGTGTAAAGCACGCACGCCCCCCGCCCCTTTTGCCACATACTGATAAGCGCGTTTCTCTCTTCAGATCTTATGTAAGATTTACTATATGCTCTATAATTGTACTATTATATACACACATGTACCAATAACTATATGTTCTCTATAATCTCTCGCTTCTAAAAAAAAAAAGTTTATTTGCTTTTTTTTTGCGCTCGCGTGTCATAAGCTTCCTCTTCTGTTCCACGTCTGTGGACTTCCGTCACTAGCAGAGCTAATGCTGACGGATGCTGCCACGGCGATAACTCATTGATGTAAACAAATTCTTATTAGACTTTGTCGCTAACTGCTGCTGCTGCTGCTGTGCCGCCTCCAAAGAGAGAGAGAGAGAGTGAGAGAGAGGGGCGTGCGTTGGCTGCTGGCATATTGCGGTAAACGCGAAGAGTTAAGCTTCGGCCTTGCGTACAGAAGCGTGCCAAGCACTAGAGAGACGAAGATAGAATGAAGAAAAGAGGAATGGTGAGCTGGGTAGGTGAAGAGAAGAAGAGGTAGAGAGGAATGGAGAGTAAAAGTGTTTTCAATAGCAACAAAAGTTGACATTGCTCATCGAGCTACACCTTAACGAATTGCATTGTATGTGGCATATACACATACACATACATATGTGTGTATGTGTGTCTGTTAATGAATATGTACACACATATGTACATGTGTATGAACAGGCAATATATTAGTATTTTATCTAAGGCTTCACTAATTGAAATGATTAAAGCGTGCACTGCTGCGCCACTTAGCCATGTAAGAACTGATATGAATGTATTCGAAATGAGAATTCTGGGTACGATGGATATGTGATAGTGTATGTAACAGGCACAGAGAGAGAGAGAAAGGGAGGGAGTGAGAGAGAGAGATGGGTCCTTCAGTCTTTCTGTATATTCCTGTATACCATAGGCAGCAGGAGTTCCTTTGTTCGTCCGTCCAACTGTTCGTCCGATTGAACGCAATGATCTCGTTAACCAGAAGAGCTAGAGATTTGAAATTTATATTTTATTTCATATTATTATTTTATTTTTTTATTATTATTTTATTTTTTTTTTTTTTTTAATTTTATTTTTTTTACAAGTTAACTCATTTCTCTATCGATAATTTGGTCAATAATTCATTCCATTTCCATTGATCAGTTGATCGATAATTTATACTATTTCCTTATTATCAATAATAATGTACTATTTGATCAAAAATCGTATGCCATTTTCTTATTAGCGTTAAATATCGATTATTTAAATTTGTTTCTTAATTAAAAATTGATTGTCACAAAAAAGGAAACTCTTCCTGTATTGAATTATCATTTTTATGAATATAAGGATTTGTGGATACCTACCCCCGTTCCCCTAAATTGGAAAAAGTAACGTAATTCAGTAAAAACTAAGGAATTCGACTTCTAAATTATAATGTAATAAATTTACAGCTTTTTTGATAACTCAATATAACTCAATAAGATATCAACATATGTTATATACAATGTATATATACATATATAATTTCTTGAATTGACTTTTTTACTAAGTCACAGAAAGCCGACAGTCACTGATACAGTTGCTGATAAAAGTGTAATACAAATTTGTAATAAGTCATTCTGTTCGATGGCTTTTAGGAAATGGGCGTACCCTAGAGCCCATTTGGAAACTTAAGACAAGCCAGTCGTACTTCCTCTGGGCACATTATCTATTTCTTCTCTTCTCTTTTCGTTTTGTATTTCTATATGCTTTCACTTTGTTGCTCATACTCTGTTTCTTCTTCTTTGTTACCACTATTACCACTTGGGTTCTTTACTATCTCCATTTTTATTTTGATTTTTTTGCTTGTTATGTTATTCCACTGACCCAGTATTTTAGGCGCTAAACTCTATTAAGTAAGACAAGATAGAAACTGATTCTGCAGCAATAACAAGAATACCAAATGCGAAGATCGCGAGCATAGCAAAAATAACGCGTTTACGTAGGTACAGTTTTACAGGGTATAAATGGAGTTGTCTGAGTGATAGACTGCGCAGAACTTCCATTTGACATATACAAATCTGTTTAAAGGGGAAATAAATATGTAAAATTAAAAATTAAAAAAGCAGAGATATTAAACAAAAATACAAATTTGTTTTTTTTTTTTTTTTACCAAAATCGTATTAAAAATCAGTGTTTAATTTTTAACTTTATTAAATACAAAAATAGTTTCGATTGCCTAATATGGTTTAGAAACAACTAACTATAAGTAGTAAAAATCAGCATAAATTTGGTATTTATATCCAGTTACAGGGTATTTCATAGGTACTACTGGAGTACTACAATTGTAGCCATTCTTTGTTTTGCTCTTGCGTTCGCACACTCCATGTTCCAGCACTGAGCGTTGTCGCAATACAGGTAAAAAAAAAAAAAGGTATTCATTAAAAGTGCTTGTCTGTGGCTTTTAATACTCATTGTAAATTAGAATTCTCGGTATATTGGTTAGTCGCAATGTATGGCAGATGGAGTCGTAGCAATACAAATATAATTCAATGAAATATAACTTATCTGTATGGCAATCTCGTTTCAAAAAGTTGAATGAGAACAAAATTTCTTCTACAATATATTTCTCAGAGTAATCAGAGAAATATATAAGTGTGCGTAAACTTGTATTATTCACAATGAAATATGTGTACAGTGATGACAATAGCTGCTCACTACCGTGTTTTGGGGTATATTCTAGTCGAGCACTTTTACTTGTTTACTTAATGAATCTGTCTATCAGATCTTCAGCTTCTCTCGATGTATGAAGACTCGTTTATCAAAGCGTTTTCGTAACAAGATTTTAGTTGTTTGCTCAGGTTTCGCTTTCTAATAGACGTGGCGGAGTCAATCCAGTTGTCGGCCTTGCTCCAGGCTATTTATTCATTTACCCTCTCAAACGCTCTCTCTCTCAGTCTGAGTTTCTTTAATTTGCGATAAAGTTTTTACAGTTAAACAGCTTTAAAGGTTGTCTTAATCAGCAATGTGATTATTGATTTCCAAGTAGTATTAGATCCTAACTTGAAATTTCTGTTTCCTGTCTAGTTGGCAAATAGTATTCTAGTCAAATATCTATATTGACTATATTTTTTTTAGATTCCAAACTCTGCGATTTACTCCGAACTGAATTCAAACTTCAGCTTGGAGCTTAAAGCAATTCGTAGCTGATCCCAATTAAATATAGAGTCTACTTACGACATTTTTTATACTGGCAATTGGGAATAGATTAATTCTCCTATCGATAACCTAAAATAGTCTAATCCAATCCAATCCAATCCGCCTCTTTGGGGGCGTGGCATATCTAAAAATATCCTTTAATTTGCGCATATTTTCATCGTCCTAATTGTACAGTTGCCTTACTCGCGGCTCCTTTTAAGAACTGGTCAAAAATGTTTGGTCCACGCCCACCGGGGCGTGACAAAAACGGCGCCCAGCTGCGAAATTCTTATGCGTGTGTCAACTACACATAAGTTTAATAGACATTGATAAGATAGAAGGAAACATTAGAAACATGAAAAATATAAATTAAATTATAGAGATAAAAATCTTTGAGTAAAAATCAATTTTCAGCGAGATTCGGAGTCGCACTTCTAATAGCAATGTCTGCCAAAATTAAAAGAGATAAAAAACACTCAACATCGGCGGGATTCGAGCACGTGTAATGTGCACCGTCTCTGCATCGCACTCTTAAACAATAACTAACACGAAACCAAAGACGATTCAAGCGTAATTGAGATTCTTGAAATTACCTGCAATACTCATTTGCACATGCATAAAGCAGGCATACTTGAAGTTTTTTATTCACACATACAAATATAAGCATTTGTATGTTTATACAATAAATACTTAAACAAATGTTCGACTAGAAAAACAAATATTTAAGCTCGCATCGTTCCAATAAAATCGCTTATTCATAGAAAGAATTGACATGAATCGAACATTGGCTAGATTAGAACCTGCGCTATCCTTGCAGCGCCTTTACCCTCAACGCCACTGCACTACTCGATCAGACGTACTCGATCAGATCGTAGCTAAAATGAAATCAATTTATTGTTTAATTTTGCTAAATTGTCATCGGACGAATTCAATTTTAATTCGTTTTATATATAGAAAATTTGGAGAGTTCAGCTCTAAAAATATACGAAATATAAACGGGAATAGTTATTGATGATTTCACATTTCTAATGGGTTCAGGCTTTGAAATTCATATAATAGGCTTTACAGTCTAAAATCAATTAGATATGACGGAATTTAGGGAATGTGAATGAGTATTCTGCAGTCGGTAACGCTCGAATGCAACTTTCTGGCTTTTTATATCTTGCTTGCAGTGAAAATGGCCTAAAACTAATTGAGTTTGGTATAGATTTTCATTTAAATTTTTTTTTTTTTTTTAAAGATATCTCTAATTGATTTTTAATGTTTTCGCTTTGAGATCTTTCACACATTGACAGTTCGCTCTCTCGCTCTCTCTGTATCAGGTTTCTTCCATCTCCATATGGCCGATAAAACTATACAATTAGCATTATTTGTTGTTCTCATGAAAATGTGGGCAAGACATATTCGAGCTAAACCAGAACCAGTTGGTCACGATCCGCGAATTGATTGTTAGCACGTGAATAATTATTTATATTTCTCACACATTTCTGTTAAAGTTTTACTGTTATGGCAGGTAAACAATTGTACAAACTAATAAGAAAATTAATATAATACAACGGCATCAATTTTCATATTGGCATTATTCAGTAATTGATTTTCAGTTAGTTGGAAACAGATATACATATCATAAATATTAATATAAATAGGAAATTATATTTAATTCATTAATGTATATCTGTATATAAGATATGCATATGCGATCCCTTATAAATTTCTATAGTTTCTGAAATTTAATCATTAAATTTTCTATTCAACAAAGCTGATAAAAAAGCTTTATTTTTTATTTATATTTATTTTTTATGTTGTGCATTTCATTTAGGAAGCTTTCTGCTATCTTTAGTGACAACTTAATCTAGTTTTATATATTAAGAGTTGAACAAAAATGATCAGCGATGATATATACATTATATTGGGTTCACATGCACAAAATATTTAACATTTTAAAAAGCTTTATAAAATTTCTTTTGGTTTCATCTATTTGAACTGAATGTTCGTGAAATGTGATATTCACTCATTTGCTCTCGCCTAAGCTGAAATTTTTTTAAATCTTATGTTCGCTTAAAACAAATAAAATTGTATTTTTTTTTTTTTTTTCATACATTTTGATCTGCATGATTAATTCTCATCGCGATAGTTCCAATGGCAAGTTAATAGCATTTTTATACGAATTACATTGAAATTTTTTTTTATGTATTTAATGTATTTATTGAGCTTCGTTTAGTAGGAAACTCGATTAATCTCCAAGCCAAGTAATACATCACTCATTTCTCTCTTCTCTACTCGTTTCTCTTTCTCTGTCAGTTCTCTCTCCTCTACTCGTTTCTCTCTCTCTCTCTCTCTCTCCTCTACTCGTTTCTCTCTCTCTCTCTCTCTCCTCTACTCTATTCTCTCTCTCTCTCTCTCTCTCCTCTACTCGTTTCTCTCTCTCTCTCTCTCTCTCCTCTACTCGTTTCTCTCTCTCTCTCTCTCTCTCTCTCTCTCCTCTACTCGTTTCTCTCTCTCTCTCTCTCTCTCTCCTCTCTCTTACTCTCTTCCTCTTTACATATGTATCTGTTATCACTTCTCTCTCTCTCTCTTCCTCTTTATATCTCGGTCTCTTTTTATATATGTATCTCTTGTCTGATCTCTCTTTCTCCCTCTCTCTCTCTCTATCTATGCCTCTCTATCGCTATATATACATGTATCTCCTATTTCACTCTCTCCCTCTCTCTCTCTCTCTCTCTCTCTTTCCTTTTCTACATCTATCTATCTATCTCCGTTTATAGCCCTGCTAATTGCAGGCTCCAAACAGCAGATCAGTAAACCAAACGATTCTTTATGTAAAACCAACAAACTGTTATGTAGTACAATCATAATAATAATACATAGTATAGCCATAACTCGTGCATTATAACATCGCATCACCAGTTTAACGAGCCTTGACAGGCCTACTTGTGCAGAAAATGTACGTGACTGCCCATTAAAAAGTGATTCAAATTCTTGCGGTACAATGAAAGTAAAATGTTTTCAATGTATCTATGTATATATTAGAAATATGTACATACATATATAAGCCACATTTATAAATAAATAAAAGCATATATATCAAAACGAAATACAATTTATTTTATGTTAAAAACAAAACCATTATACCCTGATTTCCCATTTTCAATGGGTTCAGGGTATAATGAGTTTGTTCGAGTTTGCATTGCATTCAAATATGAACTCAAATGGTATTTGTAGAGGTCATTTGATTTTGATTAATTGTTAAACGTTTTTATATCGTATCTTCTGTGCATAAATGGCTAAAACTGGTTATAATGCTGTCGCCTAAGAAAGGCAGCCATGACTTAACACATACTCTATATTTTGGATTGGGTTGACTGTTTTGATTTGCAGACTTTAAGAACTAAATAAAGACAGAGTTTATATACTTCTGATATCTATGTTCTTTGGGCTAAAAAGAAAGCTGTCAAATGACAAATTCTAGCTAATTTACAGCCAGAATTCATTTCATTAAGCTCAAGAATTTAAATTAGCAGCATTTAGAGTGAAGCGAAGCAAGCTTTTTTTTTTGTATCTTAGGATGTCTGCTAGTCGGACATTGCCGTCTAGAGCATTCTTACTAGTTATTACAGTTTTAATAACTGTGAACTTGCGAACCCACGGCCTAATTCTTTGGGCACGTCGCAGTTAATTTAGTCATTGCGTACATTTACACACACGCACACACACACACACACATTTAGCCATCCACTCATCAACTGTTAAGAATTGCTGTCTGTTTTTGGACTTGTTGGTGACATTTAATTGGCCAAGTGCGCGCGGGCTTGGCTTTCACAAATGGTGCGCAACAACAATTTCAGCAACTTGTGTTTGTGTGTGACTGTGTGTGTGTTTTTTTTTCGTCGTGCCATGCATGCAGATAAATACAAACAAAACAGAACAGCCACAAAAAAAAAGGCAGAAGAAAAATATAAATAAAAGCTAAAACAACCACAATAACAACAACAACAACGACAACAACAACAATAACAACGACAACCACTGTTCGGCGTTGCTTAACGATTTGTGTCAATAAACAGCAGCGGGCATCATCGAACCACTCGCCCCACAAACAATTACATTGTATGCTCAGGGTCTATTTTGGTAGAGTCGAAATATCTAAATTGTTGCCGGGAATTGCCTAATTGGAGCGCGTCACAATCTAGAGAATTGGCCTACAAATTGGCAGTAGAAATGCATTTCAATAATGTTATCCACGTATATTTATCGGGTGGATGAAAGAGATCAGAACAGAGTGAAAGAAAGTGTGTTATAAATAGATAAAAGAAAAATTCCAAGCAAAAAAAAAAAAAAAAAAATTGAATTTAATTTTCATTTTTAATTTCAATTTATATTATTAAAAAATGATACACAAATTCTATAATATTATTATATTATATTTTTAATTAATTTATTTCTTCAAATTCAATTTCAATTATAAATCCATTCATTCAAGTTCTTGGAATAAAAAGCCAACAATACAATAATCATACAATAAAGTATGTACATATTTTTGGCAGCTAGCAGCTTTAATTGTTTATTAATTCTAATCTCTAATATATAAACAATAAAAACAACTTTATACCCCGAACCCATTGACAATGGGAAATCACGTTATAATTATTTATATTATTTTGTGAAAATAAATGGAACAGACAGAATGAGGCGTTACAGACTCCATAAAGTACATATATTCTTAATGACAGCGCCGATCCAAGTCCCGTCCGTATGACCATACCAAGTTATAACTGTGTCTATATTGATCGCAGCCAGTCAACATTTCCATTTCCAATTTTCTGCGTAGATTAAACTTAATTCACGCTAATTTAAATTGCAAATAATACTCAGATGCCTAGAGCCTAAAAAATTTTATAAATGCAAATTTAATTATAATTTCGTTTAAACTAGTTTCTGGACGGAAAAGGGAACCAATAGAAGAAAAGAGCAGAAGAGCAGCTTTAAATGATCGCTATTAATAGTTGACTTTGCAAACTCTCAACGTTCCCAATTTGTTATCTGCGCAGATTAAACTTAAATCGCGCTAATTTATATTATAAATAATCCCCAGCAACCTCTGCCCCCGCTGCCCCCTCACCCACGCCATTTGCCGCATGGCATCTGACCTTTTACTTGTGCTAACATCGCAGACATGCTATCGTCGTGTCACGCACACAGCAACACCTTCTCCGTCTCGTGCGTCGACGTCGACTGCTCTCGCGTGCGGCGACCAGGCGACTGAGCCAAGGAACGTGGAACACTTGGTTGTTCCATTTGCCGAACTGTTCCGCTGCAACGTGCGCAACGTTGCTCCGCCGAGCTTCATTGAAAAGCTTACGCTGTCGTCGTCGTAGCTTTGGCAAGCATTTTTTATTTGGCGCCAAAACTCTTGCGCTGCCAACTTAATTTCGTGGTTGGGGCAAAAGCTCAGGGTTAACTTTGCAGGGTATATTAGCTATGTGAAAGGGTTGAATGCGTAGCATATGTGCATAAATGTAAACAAGTGGAATTCATTTGAGAGTCGTGCGAATATTGTATTCTAATTGCTTAATGCAATTATATTCGTGTTTAAATCAGCTTAATATATAATTTCATTATTGTATTATTAACATTTTATACTTTAATTAATTAATAATTATCAGATATAAATATTTTAATATTTTTGTTATATTTATATTTATATTTCTTATATTTATTTATTCTGTATATTACATATGCATATATTTCATATATAGAATTCTTAACTATATACTTTTAATTTAATTTATACATCTGCGTCTTTAATATATAATATAATTCATCATTTTCATGAATATATGTTTTATTTAAATTATTATTTATTTTTTTCTGCTATTGAGATTTATAATTATATTAAATTGCTTATGCTATAAATGTACTTTTTTTAAACTAACAATTGATATTTAGCAAAGAATATTTAATTTGTATTTCTGTATATTTGGTAAAAAAAAAATAATAATAATAATAATTCACAGATATTATTTATTATTTATTTTTATTATTTATTATTTAAAATTAAATTAAATATCTATATATCTAATTTATATGATTGAGTATATTTAAATAATAATTTTCATATATATATATATATAGAGTATTTGTTGTGCTGCCTGAATGCTTAGCTCGTTTCCCATTCGACATCGAACAACTCGTTACGACTCGCCTCTCGACTCGATTCGTTTATTAACGAACGGCACTCGGGTCGGCATCGCGCGTCGTTCGGCTGTCGCTGTTGGGCGTCCAGCGTTGGCCCCAATGGCGCCGTTTGGCCGTATGGCCGTCTGGCCGGTCCGTCTGTTTGCTTCGCTGGCTTCTTGTGTTGATGTTTTGCTCTGGCGCGTTTAATGTCTCGTCTGCACTGAAAGCGTCAACTCCACGCAACATTCGTACGCGCGCGACTCGATGTCAATCGGGCGCTATATACCGCCATCACTAGTCGGCCTCGTCGCAGTCGCAGTCGCAGTCGCCGTCGTCGTCGTCGTTGTTGCGTTTTGTATTGTACTCAAGGCTGCATGCAGCAGCAGCAGCAGCAGCGCCAGCTTCCTGCTCGACACCTGAACCTGAAAGAGTGTCTGTAGCTAAAACAAAACAAAAGCAAAAAAAAAAAAGCGAAAAAAAAAAGAACATAACAACAACAACAACAACAAATTGAAATAGACAACATTAGAGGAATACAGGAAATCCCTGGACGGACATTTGCGGTGTTAACGCGTTCGTTTACATTGAGTCGACCGTCAGGCTCTGGCTCTGGCTCTTTGGCCGTCATCTTAATGCCGCGCCACTCGATGCGTCGACGGCCGGCCAAAAGCGCGTAAATAAACAATAACAATGCGTTAATGTGCATTCTGTTACGGTCCGGACTCGGCGGGTGGCAAAACGCGCTCTTCATTGTTTAACTGGTATTAATTGTGTGGCCGGGCGTGCCGTTTGCCATGGCTGCAGCTGCGGTCGGAAACGGATGTGCAATGTGTTAATGACGCCATTTTGGCCAGTCTGTGCATCCGTTTCCAAGTTGCTCTCTCTCTACCTTATGTTGCCTTTTTTCCATCGTTTTTTTTTTCTTGTTTGTTTGTTGTTTATGCACGGTGTTTACATTCCAATGAGTGAATGAAAGAAAAGCAAACCCCAAGTCAGGAAATGCAACAAAAAAATGCGACAATCTACCAACATGTTTTTATATAATTAACTATGTGGCATAAGCTAAGAGTTTCTGCTGGACTTATAGACCTTATAGAAGATATCTATATATGGGATGCTGATTGCATTTCATGAAGAACAAATGTAGTTATTCAAATCAAAATAGTAAATTCTATTAAATTATAAAAGTGAAATAATTTATGTAAGTTTAGATCAACAGATCAGCAGTGCGATCTGAGCAGGCAAAAGATTGTACATTTTTGTTGTAAATGTTTTAAATCATATTATAAAGTATGTATTTCTTTGACAGTTATAGCCGTAACATTGTTGTAGCAAAGTAGGCGAGCTTCAAAGCCAATAGGTAATTTCTTAAGCTAGACTTATGTATTCCCTCTTTCGACTATATTCCACAGAATTTTTTAAAGAGTCTGGGCAAAGCAAAGAATTGAAGCAGAAGTTGCAAACGCCACAGATTATTATATTGATAAATAAATGCAACTCAAAATAGATCTACATATGTCTAATAATTAAAAGAAAAGACAAAATTTAAGCATGATTAAGAGCGTTGAGTTCAGTATTTGCTATTTGAGAACAATGATTATGATGCTGCACTCAGCTGTATCAATCGATCTATGCTGGTCGCAAATGCTGAGCTGCTCTTTATCTCTGAGTACCTGAGTACTAGTTGGGTTTACTCAGATATATACTACTGCGATCTATGCTGGAGTCGTATGATTGAGCTCCTAAGACCGAAACGTTTTATTTAAAATACGTATAAAATAAAATCATGGAGCACAAGTGTTGCTCGTTCCTCTCCCTACTTGTTCGATTTGAAGTTGGAGATGCTGCATGCCGCATATATGCTCCTCCAGTTAATGCTCTTCCTATATGTTCCCAATACCATGTTCATATTTAAACAAAAGATGTAGCACATATTCTTAGATTACTTTTACTATATATGAAATAATATATATAGTAGTAATATATATAGTAAGAAGAAGATCTTCTCATCTAGTCCTAAACTGCACACTTTTAATACTCTGGATCAATTGCCAATTGCGATATCAGGTTATAATAGTTTTTTGATAGTGTATATAAAAAGCAGAAGCAGGCGTGGCAAATTCCATAAAGAATATCTTTATTCCTCTTAAATATCACTATAAAAAAGCTGCAGAAACTATTTTAATTTATCTATTAATTTTTACATTTTTAAAATGATAACTGAGGATATCAGCATTTTTTTTTTCAATTGTAATTTAGTTTTGTTGTTCCTTTTCAAATTACCCACCATTTTCCATTTCTGAATTTCCACTGCAATGCTCACATAGCTTAAAGTCCTTGAACTGCCTGCTGCCCATTTTCCCTTTGTTCAATCAAAAATTCAACCAAGAAACTACAAATATTGTTCAATATTCAGCTAGAGTATCGATTAGAATTAAAAACTGCTCTATTTTCCATTTGCCGTTGCTTTTGCGGTTTCCATAAATGTAAAACGTGTCTTTGCCCACAGAAAGGACCATCAAAAAGTCATTATTGCAACGCAGGTCGAGTGCCTAACTCAAAGCCATAAATAAAAATAAATAAAATAGAAATGAAATGAGAAAAAATAAATAAATAAATAAAAATAAATACAAAAAAAATGAAAATCTTACACGCATAAGTAAATAAATAAAATCGTTGGCTGATGTAGAAATCATGGCAACATTTGCAAAAAGAAACATGAAAAATAAAATAAAAATCCAACTTCCAGGCTCTGCACTGCCACGCCCTCGGGGGACACAAAGCGAGCTATCAACAAAATTCAAATTCGCGCACAGCATGCCAGAAAAATTGTTCACACAAATTTTGTTTCAAGCGTAAATATGTATATAAATGTGTATCTACATATATATACATATATATGTTACATATAAATATATATGTATGTTTGTATGTATATATTTATGTGAAATGAGAAAACTCCTAGCGCACATAACATTTTTCCTTTTGCACATATTTCTTGTTTGGTGCATATAAAATGCATTTACTAAATATTTGTAACGAATTATGTTTTTTTTTTTCCCCTTAAATATTCTTCAATAATTGCTGTGTGAATTATTCGCGCGATTGCGGAATATTTTGAATTCAGGAATTCAGATATTTACCAACATATTATTCATATTTAGAACACTTTGGCATCGACTGTTCTGAATTTTGTTTTATTTTGCTTGCTCTCTAGGAGTAGACGATTGCAGGAACGATTCATATGCACCTCAAATTAGGGATAATAGATTTTGCCATCTTTTTCTCATTTAAAACATTTATAATAATACGAACAATTCTGACTCTCTTTCATATATCTCTCCTTCATCCTGATCACTCTCTAACAGATGTAAAAATTGTTGGTTTCTTTCCAACACATGTCTTTCACTCTCGTAGTCGGTCACTTTCTCTCGATCTCCCTTTGGCTCAACGTCTATCACCCTCGATCTCTCATTCTCTCACATTATCTATCTTTGTGTGTTTATTGAATATCACTCTTTCGTCTTCTTTCTACCTCTCTCTCGCTCTCTCTCTCGCTCTCTCTCTCATTCTCATACTCTCTCTCCCCATCTTAACGTCTTTCTTTCTTACTAATCCTGTCTTCTCAATCTCTGGATCTCCTATCACTTTCGTTCTATTTGTTTTCTCTCTCTTTCTATTCGCACTTTGTCTCTCGCTTTTCAATCTATCTCCCTATCTCTCTCTCTCTCTTTCTCTCTCTCTCCCTTTCTCTCACTCACTCACTTGACTCTCTCCCTTTCACACTCTCTCTCTGTCCCGATGACATCCATATATCTATTCTCATTCCTATCTGTTTTATATTTCTACTCTATCCCTTTTCTGCCTCTTTCTTCTCTCACTCCCTTCGCTAATCTCGCTTTTACACGTTTCCCTTCTTCTTCTCCCTCTCTGCCTATGCATTGCCCTCCTATTCGCCCAGCTTTTGTACACCCATCGTTAACCATATTTTAAGGGGCATACAAAATAATAAAAGTAAAAAGTAAAAAAATCTTTGCAATAGACAACTCTTGTATATGCATTTTAATAGATACAAATAAACCCCCTTACACACACACGCACTCGCACACACAGACAGACAGAGCACACATAAACACAAACGCACTCGCACACACACACACACATATAGTAAAAGCTGTAAAAAAGTAACGCATAATGCGTTATATTTCACTTGAGCAACATAATAAATACATAATAATAAGTACAGATGGCCCGTGCAGCAGCAGCTAAAGTTGAGGCTGATGCTGAATTTGAAGCTAAAAAGCAAAGCTCAGCGTAGAGCCAAAGTTGAAAAGCTGAAACAAACAGCCTTACGGGCCTGAACACACACACACACACACACACGCTCTCATCCTGTTGTGCCTAGGCAAAACGAAAAAAAAAAAAACACGAAGCGTATCATGTCTGCCAATTCCATGCGCCGCCCTCACCGTGGTTACGCCCACAACAAGCAGCAGCGAGTGTAATTTTATATGCCCACCTCGCGCTTAGAGGCGCGTGTGTGTTTACAGCCAACTCAAGTGCACTTAAGCGCTGAAAGTAAGCCAGGCTAAGCCGATGGTTCTGCTACTGCTGGTGCTGTAGTTATTGTTGTTGTTTTTTTTTTTCATTCCTTTTTTTTTTTTTTTTTTTTTTTTTGTGGGACTGGGCCAGGACCTGTCCACTTGATGGCTGGCGTCGGCATGCAACAAATGCACGGCGCGTCTGCTTAGTATCTCTACGTGCGCTATCAGCAGCTGCAGCATCAACAGCAGCGGCGAGCAATCAGCGTACCGCCATCAACAACATTGCAAAACGAGGGCGGTTTGAATGGCATGCCATCAATCTCGTGCAATGCTGATTATACTAATGCAATTTTAAAAGTAAAAAAAAAATAAAAAAAAAAAAAAAAAATAAATAAAGAAACAATTCATTAAATGAAAAAAAAAATAAATAAAAAAAAATAAAAAATAAAAAAAATTAAATAATTAAATGAAACAAATAAAAAAAATAATAATAAAAATAAATAAATTTAGGAAAAAGAAAGAAATGAAAAGCTCTTTAATAAAAATAAAATAAACAGATTGATATAAAATTAAAAATCAAATTAAATATATTTATATATATATAAATAAAATAAATAAATATAAAAAGCAAACAATTTATTTATAAGCAAAATAATAATAATACAAAAATGCATAAAAATGATCAATTTTTAGTTTTTATATAAATACATATTTAAAAATTAAAAAACGAAAATAAATAAATCACTAAACAGAAAATAAAATAAAATAAAATAATAATATAAATTAAAATAAAACAAAGCGAATTATATAAAATATAGAAATAAAGAAATTAAATGAAATGAATAGATAAATATTAAAAAAAGAAAAAAAAAATCAATGCATAATAAATTTAAAAAAATATATATATATTGGCATATAAATAAATACTTAATAATAAAATAATTAATATATACATCAATAATTGAAAAAAATGAATAAATAAATTAAAGAACGGAATAAATAAAAACAAATTCAATTAAATACATAAACTCAAAGTATGGGCGTGACTTGAACACAATTGAGAAGACGCGACATTTCTGTTTGCTTCGCTTTTGGCTTTAGCTTTTTTAGCGTGTGTTTAGCCTTTAGCTTATTATCAAAACTCCAACCAGTTATGCGCTTTATCGTCGCAGTTAATCTAACTGTGAGCCCCACTGATTGTTTCGTATATTTTTAGGATGGTCTTTTGTACACCTGCACCTGTGCCAGCACCTGCGCCTGCAGCTGCAGCCAAACCAGCATACGGAAACGAAATACATGGCTTTCCGTAAGATTACGTTTACTTTTGAGCAAGGCCAAATAAATTTGGTCTGCCAAGCGGTCTACCCGAATGTGTAAGCCTTGCTGCAGGAGTGTTCTCCCTATCCCGCTCTCTGCTCGTCTACCACCCTCTCTCTTCCTCTCTCCTCTCTCTCTCTCTTTCAATCCATAAGCCTGCGTATACAAATGGCTTTCGTTTTTCTTACTTGTAAATTTATACATTTTTATTTTAAATTGCTTTCGCTGGAATTTTGAAGACAACCCATTTAGATATATGTACGTGTATGTGTGTGTTTGTGTGTGTGCACACACATATGTCGACTGCTGACTGTCGTTGACCTGACTGAAAAAAAAAGAAAAACCAAGAAAAAAAAAACAAGAAAAAACAAGTAAGAACGTTGCAGTCGGGCGTTACCGACTGCGGAATACTCATTCACATCCCATCAACAATTTAGTAGTTAAGTTTCGTTCTAATACTGTAGAATATACAGGGTTTTCCGATTTGCCACGCCCCAACTGGGCGTAGACACCTCATTTTTGGTCAGTTTTTAGAAAGAGATAACGTTACCCTAACTGCAAAGTTTGAATGCTTACCCTAAAAAAAAGGGAAAATTACAGGGTATTTTTCGATATGCCACGCCCCTAAAGAGGCGTAAAAATTATTTTTGGGGAATCGATAGAGGAGGCTACCAGTATTTCAACTATCCAAATTTGAAGCTTCTAGCTATTATACTTTAGGAGATATAAACTTTTGCGGTTTGCCACGCCCCCTGTGGGCGGACATATATCCGACAAAACTTTTTGGTCTTGGGTGATCAGTCCGAGTATATATACAAAATTTGAGGTCTCTGCCATCAATAGTGTCCAAAATATAGGAGAATTTAAAAAATCACTATATCTTCAGGTCCGATTTGCCACGCCCCCAACAGGCGTAGACTTATAATTTATCTTCAGACTTTATAGAATCATACCAGTAGCTGACGTGCAAAATTTCAGCATTCTAGGTTTACAACTTTAGGAGATACAGTTTTATCCGATTTGCCACGCCCCCAATGGGCGTAGAAATATCCGCCAAAGCTTGTGATCTTGGGTGGTCAGCGCGGACCTACATACCAAATTTAAGCTTTCTAGCTCTTCAACAAACATGATTTCTGGTATATCGGAAAATGCATTTTCCGATTTGCCACGCCCCTAGTGGGCGGATCGGGAAAATTTTAACACTTTATAAATCGGAGATATACACGAGTATGTGTTCCAAATTTCAAGTCTCTAGCTTCAATAGCGCCGAAATAGATTGCGTTCATACGGACAGACGGACA
This sequence comes from Drosophila mojavensis, assembly GCF_018153725.1. Classification (NCBI taxonomy): domain Eukaryota; kingdom Metazoa; phylum Arthropoda; class Insecta; order Diptera; family Drosophilidae; genus Drosophila; species Drosophila mojavensis. The sequence goes on along the minus strand of NW_025318667.1, from coordinate 16,276,642 downwards.
GACGGACGGACGGACAGACGGACAGACGGACAGACGGACGGACAGCAAGACGGACATTGCACAAAACCAATATACTGATTCACTTTCGTGAATGAGTATAACGAGTACAAAATAAAGAAAAAGGAAGAAAGCAACGAAAACAAGAGTATAAAAACACGGCATAAAAATCATTCATCAGCTCGGATGGAGCCAGAGCCAGAGGCTTTGGCTTTGGCTGCTGCTGCTTCCGGACACTTGTTTCTGTACTTGGCAACTCTGTTTGACACGTCTGATTTGATGTCAAGACAAATTTACATTTATTGTAGTTTGTCGTGGCTTTTGTTGTTGCTGAGTCTTGTTTTTCAATACTCATTCACGAAAGTGAAATGAGTATATTTGGTTATGTGCTCTGTAGATCTAGCCGTCCATCTGTCCATATGAATGCAATGCATTTCCTAAATTTTTCCCTTAATTTATCATGTGGACAGATTTTCACAAGCTGCCCACTAGGGGCGTGGCAAATTGGTTAATACATTTTCCGATAGCTCAGAAGTTTGGAATGCATATCGACATTGACAACACAAGCTCCAAAAGATATGGCAGATATATCTAAGCTCATTGGGGGGAAGGCAAATTGTTAGAATCCCCGAATTTGGCACGTGAATTTCTGTTACGATCCTAAGAAGCTTGAGCAAAAATTGATGTATCCGGCTATATGAAATACAATTAATATATATATTCACAATGGGCCTGACAAATCAAACCTGACTATATATAGTCATTTATACAAATCCTCAAGATATCTTGAGCTCTATTAATGCTAGAGAGTTGAATTTTGGATTGCAAACCACAATCAATCAATCAAATCAAAACAAATCAAATCAATTGAAGTAATATATACGTATATACAAATTGTGGGCGTGGCAAATCGGTAAATGCAGCTGGCTGTATTTGTGCACTGAATGAGTATTCTGCAGTCGATAACACCCGATTGCAAGGTTTTAACTCTTTATTCGTTGTGTTTGGTTTTTCATTTGATGTTTGGCTGGCAATCCATTTGCATTTGATTGACTTTGGCAATTGTAGCGACTATTAGCTGTTCTCTAGGCCAGTTTCAGTGATAGCGACTGTCAACTGTGGTGGCAATGGCGCGACAGTGCCACTTGGCTTGCGCTCATTTATTAATAATTCATTGCGCTCTCAACGCCGTTTTGTCAACGTGTCATAATTCTTGTCTGCTCCGCTTCAAAGTATGCAATAAAAACAAAAAGCACACACACACACACACACACAAAATGTTTTTAGCCATAAAGCAAAACCAGGCAAAAAGTGCAATTTGTATAAAAACATGAAGGCACAACGCTGATCTCAACCACACGGCACCGTTTTTTGCTGCATCCCCTTTGCTGTCATATAATAAAGTAGCTGCTACTGAATGGAGAAAAAAGTCACGATGGATTTCTTTTTTACAAAGTTTTCACAGAGAAAATTCGCCAACAATCGAGATTGAGTTTTTTTTTTTTTTTTAGTTCTGATAGATATAGTAGGAGTTCATGTAGCTGTAATACATATATACAATAGTTAGTTCTGATAGATATAGTAGAAGTAGATTTATCTGTTATTCATATATAGACAAATTGATTTTATGTTTATCATTATGTAATATTCTCTGTATCTATGTTAATTACCTAATTTTCGTTTCCTTTATTATCTTATACAATTGATTTCCTAGTACGATTGTTTACTTTGGCTGTTTATGTTGTGATTTACTGAATTTAATAGGAGGGTGCAAAAGCATTTTACACAAATTAGATATGAGTTGAAAATTCAGAAGAAAAGCTCTTAAAATTGAAATCTAATTAATTTATATGCATATTTATGTGTGATTTGTTCTCTAGTTAAATGGACCGTTATCAATGATGATAATTATAAAATATATATTAGTAGACAGGTAAAGCTGCTGTGTGCAGTTAGTGTGTCGAACTGCATTACTGCTTACCAATTAAAAAAAACTCGTTTTCAAGCACTGTCTCCCACCTTAAAATCAGAAACTATTCATTATCTCAAGGTAGAGCCTTGAGTAGTGCCATGTGTGCTCCTGCATCCAGGTCGTATTTACGCCAAGAACCTTTTCGACGATGTCACAGACTTTTTTCCAAGCATCTATGCTACTGCACATTTTTGCTGTCTTTACTTTGACTTTATTGTCAGGTTCCGCCAAGTAGGTTTTGTCTTCTGATCACCTTTTGCAGTTTAAGAAAATGTCTTCTACATCGTCCATTGCATTCATTCGCAGTAACTGCAGCTGGATTTGACTGTTTTCCTCAACTTATGTTAATACACTCGAAAGCAGTTATGATTGAAAAGCATTAATGTAGGTTATAAAAATATTTCATTTATGGATCAAAGATGATTTTGTACACCGAAGATGATTTTTGCCTTCGCCTTCCACGTGGAATTTAATTCCCTTCACAATTTTAACATGTTAAAGTGTAATTTGACTGGCACAACAGATGCAGTAGACTTAGGAGACTAGCAAATCTATAATTTCTATACACTATTTAGTATATTTTGGGCTTGGAATTCCCCCCCATCCTATATCATATACTAGAGACATGTGCTTTTGTAAACACAGTTTGCTCTGAAAGTTTAAATTTGAAAGTCTATCTAGCAGAAGAGTTATTCAACACTTAAATGCCTATAATAAAGCCCATATGGAAGGAATCCAAGGCGCAATCGTTGCGCAGTGAGCAGAGCGCGTGCATGTGTGTGTGAGTGTATGTGAGTGTGTGTGTCAGTGTGTGTGTGTGTGAGTGTGTGTGTGTGTGTGTGCGTGTATTGTTTACTATGAACATATGGAATAATTGGAATAGCAGCTCTTAGTAGAGCTTAGAGTATCTCATGGTCAGAGAGCGCCTCTTTTTTTTTTTTTTTTTTTTTTTTTTTTGGCAAATAGTTTTTGTTCTTTGCTGTACGTCAGTTTATTTATTTAGCTTTGGCGCGCCAACAACTGCAGCGTGGAACAAATCGTGAAAATAATTTGCTGCTGACTTTTTGGCCAATTTTTTTGCCGTTCGCATTTTTATTTGTATTTTTATTGGCGCATATTCGTAATTCGTTGCATTTTAATTGCCCAGCTATATTTTGTATTCCATTTTGTGGTATCTGCTGCTGCTGCAGCTGCTGCTGAACGGAGCTGTCTTTTGTCATCAGCCCGAACGGCAAATGGCAACTGATGCCTGTCTGCTGCCAATTCGAAACCAGAAAATCCTTTTACCATATTCGGGCTGGCAAAACTGGAGAGGGAGGGAGATAGATAGACAGAGGGACAGACTATGCAATGTATTGGATATTTTGCAAATATACGAAATGTATATACATATATGTATATATATAGAGTGTCAAATGAAGTGGAACTTAATTGAAGGCACAAATTGAATATACAATTAACTGGAATTTTGGCAGAAGTCAGGAGCAAACAATTGAGGCAATATATAGCATGTATTTATTACACGCAAAATAAACAATCGAACTGATTTGATGTTTTGTTGAACTACTATGCTCATTTAACTCGGCTGTAAATGTTTTTCTTGTACGTCAGAGCTACTGGACTAATTTGTGAAAATATTTTACCCACATTATCTCTGATAAACATATGTATTGGAGTATATTCTCCAAAAAACTAGGAATTCATTTGAAAAACTCAATAATGTATTTCAATGTGAGAAAAATAATTGAAATGAAAGACTATATCGATATTATAAGTAGGCATCGTTTAATCATTTTGTTTTATTTACTTTTCAATTTTATTTGTATAGACTGTAATTCATTTCGATTTTATTGTAGAGCGACACAAATTTTTGCTTTTAATTTAATTAATTTGTTTAATTAATATTTTTATTCATCATTTGTAAATTTTGATAGATTCGTAAATTTATGTCTCAAAATTTATAGATGAAAATGAAAATAAAAAAAAATAAAAATAACAATAATGATAAAATATCACCAGAAAATTAAAATTTTTAACTATACCAATATACTATACTAAAAATTAAGAAAAAATTTAAAATAAAAATAATTTAAAAAAATAAATAAAAAAGAAAAAAAATAAAAAAGAAAAAATAAATAAAAAAGAAAAAATAAATAAAAAAGAAAATAAAAAATTGATCAAAATAAAATACGTTGACTTTTCTGCCCATATATATAAAAATAAAAAAATTAAGAAAACATTTAAAATAAAAATAATTTTAAAAAATAAATAAAAAAGAAAATAAAAAATTGATCAAAATAAAATACGTTGACTTTTCTGCCCATATACATATATATTTCTTAAATTTTTTAGGAAATTTAAAAACTTTCTGTTATCCACAACTGTCCACGCTGCATTTCTGTCTGAATCAATTTCAATCTATTCTCGTATCTTTTTATCACTTTTGGCAAACAGAACGAGTTTATGATTACCTGTGAATTCCTCTCTCTCTCTCTGTCTCTCTATACATATATATGTATATACACATGTGTGTTTGCGAATGGCTTTCACATGTTTTAACTGTGCCGCAGCCAGACTTGGCAAACTCTGATCTTTCTTTGCAAATTAAAAACTGCAAATTCAGCAAACATAATTTATGGCAACTCTTTGATTTAATATTCAATTTGCATGTTGCACGTCGAATATGTCCGGCAAAATGTTCTTCTGTTCGGCACGATGTCGCTGTTGCACAGAGCATAAAAAGAGAAGAAGAAGAAAGCGAAAAAAAAAGTAAAAATGGTTGTAACTGCAGCACGCAGTGTGCGATGGCAGTCAACAGGAGGCAAAAATGCAAATGCAAATGCGACTGTGAGGCACAGGCACATAGGCTGAAATATATGTGTATATGTACATGATATGTACATATGTATGTACACACATGTGCACAGAGTCTTGTCAGACATGTCTGGCACTTTGCCCATGAGCTGCGACTCAGACATCCACTTGAAATGCAAGCCACAGTCAAAGCAAATAATTTTTTAGAATTTTTTTTAAAATACCCTTTACAAATTTCCTATATTTTCTATAACATCCATCTATGTATATACATTTATTGTTATATATATCTAGCTATTGTTTTCCAAACTGAACTGCTTTTTTATGATATCTCAAGTCTGCCTTTCTTTGGCTTTAAGTTAATCTCTCTGTCTCTGGTAGTATATACAAATTTCAGCATTGTTCAGATTAGTTCGTTATATAATCCTATTCAAAAAGCTTGACAGTTCATTAAAGCTGATATAAAATTTAAATGAATTAAGGAACTTATGGAGTGATCATTGAATATTACAGTTCAGTTGCTCAAGAACTTAACTCTCTAGCTCAGTAGTTTACTTGAGCTCAGCTGCTCTGGAGCCAAGTGTGTGGGATCGACTTTGTTAGCTGTGAGCGAATGTACAGTTGTATCAGTATGAGTAGTTCATGAACTGAAGTAATCTACCTCAGTTGTGAGAGAACTTATGCATTGATCATTTAACTCTAGAGTTCAGTTCAAGAACGAATGAACTATTGAAGAACACATCAATATGACTAGTTCATGACATAGTCTAATCTGATTGAACTTGAATGGCGTATTCGAACCCATTTTGCTGCTTATATATAGAATACACGATTATTATTGACTTATTAAATTTTTGTAAAGTGCGAAAAGCGAAAATGTTAGAATTTTATATTTAAGTGGAAGTAAAAGGAACTAGCTTGTTCAACTGAATAAGTTACGTTCACAGATGCTCATAAATAAATTAGAAATTAGAGAAATTAGATCTCTTTAAAATTGTGGCAGAAAATCCACCACAAAAATTATCTAGTATTTTTTTTTTTTCAGTATTTCAATGCTGTTAGCTACTATTATCATTGAGCTTTCGGCATTGACTGTAATTAATTAGGCTCCTGCGAGTGTTTCGTTCCGGCGACATTTTATATTTAATAGGTTTCTTTGGGTTTGGTATTGATTTTACTAGCAGACAGATCTTTTGTTGGCCAAAGGATTGCTCGGCTGCAGCTGCATTGGCACTGGCATTGGGCTGGTGACTGCAAACCGAATTGGATTGAAGGCGAGTATCGTGTTTGCTGCTGCTTAACAACAGCTCAAATGGTCAGCAGCAGCAGCAGCAGCAGCAGTTAAAGGAGCAGCACAGCAGGACAATTGAAAGCAGGTTACATGACAGACAGAAGGACGATGTGTGCTGCCAGAGACAGTAGTGGACATGTACAGAACTAACTGACTTGCAGTTGCTGCTCCTGCTGCTTTTAGTGCTCCTGCTGTTCTTTTATTGTCTCGAACTCTGCTGTGGTGCTGTTTTAATAATTTAATGCGCTGCAATAGAATAAAGACTGACAGCGGGCTGTTAGCTGTTAGCTCTTGACTGTTGGCTGCCTAACTGCACCCTGTCGTATTAAATGTCCTTTGTTTTGCTGCCGTACATTTACAGGCCAACTGCAAATATTACGTATACGCAATGCAATACATACAATTGATGGCATATACCATTTTACAGGGTATCTATTGTATATATATGATATATGTGATATATGATATATGATATATGATATATGATATATGATATATGATATATGATATATGATATATGATATATGATATATGATATATGATATATGATATATGATATATGATATATGATATATGATATATGATATATGATATATGATATATGATATATGATATATGATATATGATATATGATATATGATATATGATATATGATATATGATATATGATATATGATATATGATATATGAAATATGATATATGATATATGATATATGATATGATTACATAATATATCAAATATACATAATACATAATATATATATGTATAACTTGTACTTGATTACAGGGTATTTTTGCAACACAAACACTCTCTAGTTTCAGCTAGCTAATAGCTCTGCATATTTCACACTCTCAACAACTTTCGTTTTTATCAAATAATTATATCACTGGAATGTGCAGACTTAAGTGTAATTTGCTGTTAGCCAACTTTCTGGCTGTTTTTGTCTTGGGTCTTGCTATTGGATACCATTGCCTTGTCTTCTGAGTCTTCTTGTTGCATTCTGTTTTATTCAGTTGCAATTGCTGCTGTTTTCCTTTTCCTTTAGCTTATGTTTTTTTTTCTTTTCCTGTCGTTGTTGTTTCTTGTGTCATTTGGCACTTTTTTGTCCATGAAAATTCGTTGGCAGGTTCATTTCATTTTGGCCACGTTTGTCGCTGCTGCCGCTGCTGCTGCAGCACAATTCCATTTAGGCTTAGCGCAGCTCACTGGCTTCTGTTTAGCAGATGTTTCCCCTATTTTTTTTTTTGTCTCTTTCATTTTTTTTTTTTTTTTTTTTTTTGGTACGCTGATTTACATCCAAGGTTGCACGCTCACGACATGTCCTTGGCTATTTTCAGCCGTCTGTCTCTGAACACATTTAGAATCCGAGAGTGCGTCTCTATCTGCGGTTTCAATTTCTCTAAAAGCCAACTGAACTCGACGCATTCATACTACTTGCAATGCGTCTCTAATTAGTAGAGCTGCTTGAAACCCTTTGGGCCCATTTCTCTGAGACGTTACGTGAGGCTGCTAGCGCAGCTTCTTAAGAGCTGTGCATCTCATTCAACAGTAATTATAATGAGGCATCAGATTACTGTCAATACGCGCAATGCACGGCAAGGATAATGACAGATTCTCTCTTTGCTCTTTAAGATGAACAAAATGCTAAAATTCGAATAATATATGTTTATATTATATTATCATATTCATCCCTTGGGAAATAATTAAACAAATAGTCCAACAAATTTGAAGTTTTCCAATAATGAAAAAAGGGACTTTTGACTCTATTATATATGTATATTTATATATTATTAATTAATTAAATAAATATATTGATTAAATTTAAATTGCCTAATTGAAGTATAATCGCATTATTCCCTAAAAGTCTGATAAGTCCAATTTGTTACTTACTTACTTATATATATATATATATACAATTAATTACATATATATATAGCATAAAGCATAATCGGCAAATTCTAGGAAATTTTTAATCAGTTTTATTCTCTCACTGCAAATATAAAAGTGTTGTATATGTATTTATAGCTTTTTAATTAAATTAACTTATAATCATAAATTTCCACGAAAATATAATTTGGCAGCAGTTTAACTATTTTAAAGTCTGTTTCAATTGAAATAAATATAAATATAAATATAAATATAAATATAAATATAAATATAAATATAAATATAAATATAAATATAAATATAAATATAAATATAAATATAAATATAAATATAAATATAAATATAAATATAAATATAAATATAAATATAAATATAAATATAAATATAAATATAAATATAAATATAAATATAAATATAAATATAAATATAAATATAAATATAAATATAAATATAAATATAAATATAAATATAAATATAAATATAAATATAAATATAAACATAAATATAAATATTCTCAAAAGTTAAATGAGTATATTGGTTTCTTACTTCTTACTTCCTCCTTATGGCTATGGCAGATCGACGGCAGAAACTCTTGCATATCGACCAGAATACTGTTATTTGATATATTTGATGATTAGTGCCAGTTCCATATAATTGATGATATTTACTTGCGGACAGGATTTATAAATATTTATTAGCAACATTTGTGCGTGTCGTCGCTGTTGACGTTGTTGTAGATGATTTGTTTGCTTTGGTGCCGCCAATGAAAAAGACATCAGATAGTTAATTATTAAATAATTAATAATAATCTAACGTGCATGTGATATGTCAGCGCTGTTGACAGTCGGCCAACAACAGCTAAGCTTCGCTCTCTGTTGTGTTTGCCTATGCCAAATGGTGGCCATGTCTCCAGCTTTTGTTTCTGATTATCCTTTGTGTGTGTGAGTGGAAACAAAACATTTTTCGTTTGGCAACAACGAAACAACAATAGTGCAAAGTGCAAATTATTGAACAAATCAAATGCTGAAATGAAAGGATTACAGTTAGTTTGCACTAGTAATAGACAAACAGATTAAATACGATTCCCTCGAGTCGAAGCGAAATTTCTGTGCAAACTGAAAACATTTTGTGCACATGCATATGGATAGTATCGAGTTTAAATGAAATCTAAATAACAGATGATATGTTATTAACTCTTTTGTAATTGCGTAAAATATGTTATGAAACTTAATTGAAGACCTTCGTCGTCCCTTGGGTATTTGGTTGGTTGCATGCATGCATTTATTACGTATACGAAGCGTTGCGCACAAAACTATGCTATGCAAAATTTCAATTTACTTACTCTAATTTAATAAAGTTGCCAACGTCCTGCCGCAAATCTGCATACACAGAGAGAAGGAGAGTGAGAGGTAGATAGCAGGAGATAGAGATAGAGGTACACACACACGCACACACACACACACACACAGTGAGACAGACGCCGTGTCCCTGCATAAATGCAGAACTTATTCTTCTTCTACACTTCCGGCTGTGCCATTGTCAGCAGCGGCTGGGCCACGTTGGGTGGGCGCTTTTTGGTTAAATTTATGTCCGTAATGCAATCTGTTTGCTGGTCTGCCGCCTTGAGCAGCGCCAGCGAAAAGCTGTTGAAAATAATTACTCAAAAGCCGAGGCGAAACTTGACGAGATGCTCGCTCGAAAATCACACAAATAAAATATCTTGTGCATTGGCATGCGAGAGCTCCAACTATGCATATTCTTCTCCAGCATTATATTGTTGTATGCAGTCTGCTCACCTTAAGTACTGTTCGCTTAAGTGTAGCTGCGAACAACAATGCAATGATATAAACGCATCGCCCAAGCACTTAAGCCCGGTTAAGTTATTTCAGCCGAACAGCAGCAACTACTATAAGCAGGCCATTTACTCATAATAGTTAAGAGTGCCGAGTGGAATTAGGAGAACATTTCGATGTTGTTTTGCCAACAAAGCCAATAGTCTTTCAGCCTTCATTAGGCATCTCTCATTGTCTGGTTTATGGTGAATGGAAATTTCTCCTGATTGCTTCCGTTTAATATTAAAGCATATATTCAGAGAGCTGGAATTGGGAATTGGGAAACGGCAGACTCAACGCACCTTCAAACTCTTCTAGTTCCATTCCCCCATGATTATCGCAAAGTAATTAAGAACTTCCACTTCTTCTATGCTGTAAATGAGCTTTTGCTCGTAATACTCTTTCATTCGGGTCCAGTTTGTTTCCGTTTATCATTAGAGATCGACATAGAACGCTCACATTCAGACAGTTGGAATTGGGCAAAGGAAAACTCAAGACACTTCCAGTCTCTTCTAGTTCCATTCCCATAATTATTGCAAAGCAATTAAGAAATTAAACTTCTTCTTCTTCTACATATATTTTCTCGTAATACCCTTTTATAGAACCTTCTGCAGTTTGCTTCCATTTAACATTCAAGATCTATATAGAGCTCTCTCATTCAGACAGTTAGAATTGGACAAAGGAAGACTCGAGGCATCCTCAGTCTCTTCTAGTTCCATTCCCATAATTATCGCAAAGTAATTAAGAAATTAAACTTTTTCTCCTTCTATATATATGCTGTAAATCAGCTTTTTTTCTCGTAATGCCCTTTTATGCAGCTTGTCAAATCCGTGGCCTTCGTCTGAGTCTCGCTTTTGTTCGGATTGAGCGTTTTATTTTCATGGGATCAGCACACGTGCTCGGACCCGGTCTCGGCCCCCACCAGAGTCCCTGCGCCCTGCGTAGGATTCCTGGCTCAGCTGTGAAATTGAATTCGGATTCGTGTGGCTTTTTGTTCTATTTGTGGTTTGGGTTAAACTTGCGGATTTAATTGAGCGACATACGAGAGCTTTGACACGCTTCCACACGCACGAGCGTATAATTCATACAACGCACACAAACACACTCTCTCTCTCTCTCCCTCACACGCACTTATACTTACCCACTCACACTCACACACAGCGAAGAATTCGCTTAATTGAATATTAACGCCTGTTGCCTAGTCGAAATATTTTCGGGCAAATGACATCGACGAGTAATAAAAACGTTGCACCCCGCAACACCACACAGACCCACTGAGACTGCCCACCACTCCCTCTCTCTCTCTCTCTCGTGCCCTCCGCCCATTTATTCAGCACACCCATCCACATCCAGTTTTCTCACGTTCCGCTTGTGTCGCAATCTTGAGCTTTGTTTTTTTTTCCTTTTTTGTCTTTTCTTTTTTCGTTTTGTATTTCTATTTATTTCAATTAATGAAGCTGCGTCTTCGTTGTTTAATTAATTTGAAGCAGAAAAAATAAGACGTAGAGCCCTTAAATAGTGGCAAAAGCATAGCATAGCTTGCATATCTACATACCCTATGTCTAAGCATGTCAGTGGGTATGTAGAACTAATGGATTTTGACTTGAATTGAGCCAGCTTGAATTTTATAAACAAACTATATATTATTTTAAGTGCAGTAGAAAGTTAATTTATAGTTTTTATATATGTATTGCCTTTAAAACTTTTCAGTTTTCCCAGAAAAGTTTAGAGTCGCTCGATTAATTAGAGTGCATGGAAAACAGCTGTGAAAAAAAAGTTCGCTAACTATTTAAAGCTTAATGGAGCTGCACAACTGAAATGAGTCAGATGTAAAACGCACTTACAGGGTAACTACTAGTTGGTCTACAAATTTGGAGTGTAAATTCTGCGATTTCTTAAGCTAAGAAAGCTAAGAATTTGAAATTTTATATATACCATTTTTTTATTTTATATTTTCGCTTTTTCATACTATCGATAAAAATCGATATTATTTATTAATGATCACAGAGACTTTATATATTTTGAATTTTGGAGACCTGTTAGTCAACCTCCCAGATATTGGCTTAAAAAAAAAAATAAAAATAAATAAAATAACAATAATCAGGAGTTCAAGACTTTGCAAATCTAACGAATAATGGAATATTGCTTTATGGCAGAGTGCAGGGTAACTACAAGTCGGGCAGTCCCAGTTAGGGAAGTCTTACTTGATTTTGGGGTGCCATGAATTGAAGAAGTCAACGGAATTAACGTGAATTACAGTAAGCGAGGCCAGCCATGTTGCAGACATTTTAATTAGTGGTTAAACAGGGAGCAATTGCTTTGCAATAGGCAAATGAGTTGAGCTTGGCGAGCGAATGACTTCAGGCTCAACTCCAATATGTTGTGGATTCAGGGATTTTGTGTCTTACTCATGTCTTTCTTTGGTATTATTTACGGTCCTTTGTAGCAGCAGAAGCAATAAAAAAATAATAATAATTTAAAAAAGAAAAAAGAAACAGCAAACTCAAAGCTCATTCAAACTAATTGCAAAGGCAATAACAGTATCAACAAGCTAAATATAATCTAACGCAATAGAACAACAACAACAACAACAACAGAGCGACGTCATGCAAGTTGACTTGGCGCAGCGCGCAGCTGCAATGGCTTTGCCGTCAGCAGCAGCAGCAGCGGCGGCGGCGCCGGCGCCAAGGTGAACGTGCAGCTGAAGTTATCGCAGCAGAGCGCAAAACAAAAAATAAATAAAAAATAGCGAGAGACAAAGCTGAAGCTGCGAAGAGAGCGAGAACGAAAGCGAGTAACAACGGTGTCAAAGCAATGCGCTGAGTTCAGCTGCGCCGCTGCAGTTGCATTCGAGTTTCAGCAGCGCAACGGGGCAGACGTTGACCACAGCGGGCGGCAGAGTGCGAAAGCGAATCGAGAGCCGAACTCAGGGCCCAGACGAGTCGAGTGCAGCCGAAGCCGAAGCCGAAGCCGAAGCCGAAGCCGAAGCCGAAGCCGAAGCCGTAGCCGTATGACCACAGGCGACGGCGGGGCTAAAGTGCAAAAGACAAAGACTACAAAATTAAAGCAAATACAAAACTGCAAAAGCAACAACAAGAAACTCTAACTGTATTTGAATTGAGCACGAAATAGTAGTAGTAGTAATATATGTATATGTGCGCTCTCGTCAGCGATAACAATCGATCAACGATAACTCTGCCCGATAACTGAGCCAACAAGTGTGCGTACAAAATGTGCAGCCGAAAATGTTTTCGCATGCCCACATTAGTCATCTGCGGCGTCTTGCTGACCATCGTGCTGGTCTGCATCACGGGCATCACACTAACCAACAGCATCAACATATCGAATATCGTGAAGCTGCGCGAAAAGGTCGCCAGCGACTCGGCGGCCGCCAATGGCGGCCATCAGGCGGCCCAAACGCGCGCCGCCCTCGTCGAGCAGCAGTACTCGACGCTCCAACAGCATCATCTATCCAAGAGCGATCTCAATTATATATCAGCGGCAACGCATCCCAGAAACTTGCAACGGCTGCTGGGCACAGCGCAGCCGCACTCCGTGCAGCAGCAGCAGGCAGCACAGCCCAATAAAATTGTTATCGAAATTGGTTTACGGAGCAGCAACAGCAACAGCAACAGCAACACTGACAGCAGCAGCAGCAACTCCAATTCGATTGGCGCCATTAATCTAATGCCGATGCCGCACATGCTGCAAGCGGCGGATGCGCTAATGGAAGGCAATGTTGATTCCATATCGCTGCCAGCAGCAGCGCCAGCTACAACGCAAACGCCACCTACGACAACAACAAGTGCAGCAACAACAACAGCAGCAGCAGCAACAACTGCTGCAACAACAACAACAACAACTGCAGCAGCAGCAGCAGCAGCAGCAGAGCAGGTCTTAGACATTGTCGATCATAATCCGGCGGGCATTCAATTCGAGCGTCGCGCACATGTCAAACAGGTAAATTAAAGGTCCGGCACGTCTCACCTACAACTCCGGAAAGATTTATTATCTAGTAGCTTTCACTGCGTATTGCTGGCGATTGTAATATTTTTTTTTTTTTAATATTTACACATTTTTATGTTCGACTCATTGTTATTGTCATTTTGCATTGTCTGTCATCTATAGTGCAACAACAACAGCAACAGCAACAATTAATATTATCTTTAAACTTGCATTATAATAACAGTTAGTGCACTTTCATTCAAGGCATAGTCGATACCCAAAACAATTCAAGAAATGATATTTTCAATTTGTCATGCCAAGCTAGATCTATACAGATGGGAGCTCTAAATATCATTACTAACATACTCTGTCTGCATAAGATAAGCATTTTTTTATACACTTTCGATTTAAGATATTTTCTTTTGTAATATGCGCAAAAATAAATATAATAAAACCTCAAATAACTTAGAACTAAACTATGATTAATTTATAATAATATAATTTATATTATAAATATACATATATTTTTTCATACACATGTATATATATTTCTGATTAAAAGCCCCTAATAATGCCCATTTGTGATTTCCTCGGAAGCTTATCAGATTATTATTGCTCTGATTAGATCTGAATCTATAATATATTATATATTACCCTATATTTATGGCTAATATTGAGTGAAACATTTAGTGAATAATTTTGAAAATATTGCTGGACCTCACTTAATTTGTATAGTTAAAATTTAATTAGTTTCTAGTTACTATAATTAAAGCATTCTTTCGCATTTATAGCATCTGTTTCTTTTACAAAACAATGTAGCTGTGAAAGTTATAGTAAATAATAAAAAATTCGCAATTCTTTAGTAAGTAATAAGCAAGAATGTGACAATCGAGCACTACTACTGACTGCGTAATACTCGTTCATGTTGCGAAAATAGTTGAATCGAGATTCCTAATTTTCAATCTCTAGTAAAACTGCATAGAATTATTAGAAATCGGCATTAGTAAGGATCGCGCATCGATATATAGAGAATCTAAATAATAACTCCCATGCCATAATTTGAGGTTCCAGACCCAAAACTATGTGAGATAAAGTTATAAACGACTTACCACCCCCTTAAAGGGCGCAGGCATTTCATTTTTGGCAAATCTTTAAAAGTAGCTTAACATAACTATAAGTATACATATGATGGGTCGTTCACTAAGTAATTTCGATTATGGTTTTTAGTGAAATTTAAACACGATTTTGTTTTATTATGCAAAATATGAAATGGTATATCCTCCATATTTTGTCTATTACCTTCTGACATCTTTCGGGCAAGAGGTTAATTCCATGATCATCAAAATTGTAGCATATTTTTGATGTACCCCAAAGAGGCGCTAATATTGTTTTTGGATCAACTGTAGAGGAGATAATTCTGCTATTTTTAAGTTGCTAACTCTTAAAGTTTTGAGGGTGAAAACTTTTGCAGCTTATCTCGCCCTATAAGATTAAATATATCTATTGTTAATCTTTTGCTCATTACACACATATTTGAAATTTGTATCTCCCTAGAACCTTCAATAGTGAGTTTTCGGTTAGACTAAAATACAGTATTGTGTATCTTTATCTTTTTTCTTTATAAAACTAGAGTACCAAGCGAGCGCATGTTTCACATTTCAAATTTTTTGCTTTGCATTCCTACGAACAGGTGAACAGACGATCGGACAGCAAGACGTACACGACACAAAACCAATATACTCTGTGTAAACGAGTATAAAGCCTAAATGCTTTGAGCCGATCGCCAATCACCGGTTGTCGATCTCAGATCGACCAGTGGCTCTGTATGCAGTTCTCAACTAGAGTTCAGCTGCCCCGCGCGAGAACCAGTTGATTTCAATCGTTCTACGACGGAAAACTTTGCGCACTTCGCGCCGGCAATTGCAAAGCCAACGGCCAAACTGAATAAACTCGCTATGAATGATATATGAACAGTTGGTCTCCATCGCCATCTCTCAGCTTCCGTCTTTCTCTGTGTCTCTTCTCCGCTCTTTGGGGCTGATTACAATAATTAGCATAGTTTTAATGGCACTTGGGAAAATAGAAAACAAATACTCAACAAAACTAAAATCTCTGTAGAGAAATAGAATGAGAAAAAAAAGTTAAAAAAAATAAATAAAAAATCATTGTATTCGCATCTTAATGGGGCGGACGACCACTAAATCTCTCATCTCGCATTTTTCCAAAGCTTCTTATGTCGAATCCGATTGCAGCTACGAAATTGCTTCCATCTCCCTCTGCCTATACCTCTACCTCTCCCTCTCCCTCTCTCGCTCAGGGGTGCAATGGCAAAGTTCAGGCTAAAGCTTTGACTGCTGCGAAGGCAATTGCAAATGCAAAGTTAAGTGCACGAATGAAAACGAGGCGCGAACGTCGAGCCGAGGAGGGAGGTGTGGAGAGGGGAGAGTGGAGAGCCGAGTGGGACAGAGTCAAGTGAAGTGGAGCACAGGGCAGAGAGGCGCGCACGTTAAGTGAATGTTGTTGAATGTTTAATGCTAAAAAACTTATCGCTCTGACCCGTGCTGCGGCCCGCCACTGCCGCCAGCCCCGCCTCCGGCTCCCCAGCCTCGACCGCCCCCGTCAACCGCCAACTGCCGCGGTCCGATTTGGCTGGCAATCAGTCAAAAGCCAACGCTAAGCCAATTAAGTTTGCAAACTTATTCCGTGTGAAATTAATTACTTGCATTTTTATTTTCATATAGTATGGCTATGTGTTGTTGTTGTGTTGTTGTTGTTGTTGTTGTTTTTGCATTTGCTGTGTTGAAACGAGACGGAAAACATGCAAACAGCAAAACAACAAACAAATTAAACTGATGCATATTTAATGCGTTATTCATTAATGAACAACGTTAATTTTTAGCCGTTTCCGTTTCCTCATCCCTCAATCGACCTCAATAAGTGGGAGACCTGATTGATTGGCGTAGGATGTAAAGATTTTTTTGTTTGTTTTTCTTTTAGCATACATGATGATAGTATTTATTTATCTCTTTTTGAAATCGATTTGGAATATAATATTTGATAAATATATGCATATGTTTAATCCAAAGGAATCTATCAATGTTGTGATTGGCATACTCTTATTTGTCTTTCCTTTTATTTAAATTGATCTAGACTTTTTGATAGGTTTTCTCATAATATATTTTAACTATCTATAATTTTTGGACTACCCGTATATGTATATTTAATAGCCCATTTAATAACTCTTAAGCGCACTTTGCATTGCTCCGGTTTATTTTGTATACACATTCAGCAATCAGGGAGAGTATATTGGTTTTTGTGCTGTCCGGAAGGCAAATGAAAGACTTGAAATTTGATAACTATGCTCGTTGGTATTTTAATCTCATCAAATCCGAAAATGCTATATCTATTATAACAGAGAGGTTTTAAATTTGGAATGGATTCGTATAGACAACTCAAACCAAAAATATATAGCAGATATATCTAGGCACGGACTAAAACTGTATTCTCTTTAGTTTTAGATCTTGAAACTTGATTACTCTTGGCTAATTTTCAGAGTATATACTGTCTACTCTACTATACTTTACTATTCCCCAGTCTTAAGATGGTTGAATCTTTTTAAACTCATTATGAAGCTTTTAAAGTACTATATCGAAAGAAACTAGAACTTTAAAGGTTTCATAGCTAAGTCGCTGCCGCTCGACTGCTCTATTTAAATCCACAGTCCATTCAGTTCCAAGGAAATATCGTACTCAATTCGATCGGAAAAAGTTTCTTCCATTTCTTTTGTCAATAAAATTTTGCCACAATTACGAGCGAGATTGTCTAGCGTTCTGCTCTGGCCGTTCCTAGAATCCGACTACAGCTGTGCCCGTATTTCATTAAATCATTTAGGATCTAATATATGTATGCAGCGATTGTAAACTTTATTGGTTACTTCATATTTTGTTAGTAACTCAAACTCTTGCGCGCTGACATTGTGAGCGTAACGACCCGGCTTTTGGCAGCCCTTCAGCGTTTCGATTCATGGCCTTTAGCCCCGGCCGAAGTTGGGCCGGAATTGGGCCGGAGTTTCTTGTTATGTTTTATTTAATATGCTCATTTTTCATACACAGGTCATCCCATTAAAGTATATGGCATACATTTCGGACTAGCCTCGCATTAAAATTGAGGCGCGGCCTACTCGCTCTCGCTGTTTTTCTCACTTACTCTCGCTCTCTCTCTCTCTCTCTGCTTATCTCTCTCTTTCGCTCTTTTGGTAGCGACGCTTGTAAAAGTTTCTTAATAATAAATTGCTTAACTTTTAGGTAAACAAAATCACATTTGACCCCAAGGGGGTTCTGAACCGAACTTTGCTGGGAACATTCCTTAACGTTCTCAACATACCGCCGCCGGCTCGTCACGTGCCTTCTATATGTGGAGAGCACAGAAAAATAAAATGAAAGAACAAAATTGACTAAACGATGATCCTGTTATTTAAATTAAAATTATTATTGCCCGCATTGGGCAGCGCATCAGATTTTTGCATTTCCATTCCGCTCAAGTATTTGTAATTGACCCAAAAATGCGCCTCAGCTGAATTTGAAATTCTATACTTGAATGAATTTCATCAAATTGACATCGAGACGAGAATCGTTAAGCAATCAAATTATTTTTCTATTTAAAACTGAATATTTGCCAGACGAATTTTACGCTCTGAAATATCAGCAGAGCCAAATGTAAATCAATAATAATAATGTTTGTCAATACAAAAAATATTTAATAACTTGTTTAGATATAACAACATTTTCGTAATTACAACTCTTTAAAATTATTATATTTTGTTAAAATATTTAACACACATTTTACATAGTTTTCTAATTGATAACTAATTTGTACTCTAAAAGAATTTGTATACTCATTCGCCAATGTGAAATGAGTATATTGGTGTTGTGCAATGTCCGTCCGTATGCCCAAGTGTACGTATGTCGGTTTAAACTATTTCTTGAAACTTAGAGCATATATTCGTGTATACTCTCGAATTAAGAAACATTAATACTTTCTCAATTCGCTCCCTAGAGGGTGGCACATCGAAAAAAAAAAACCTTGAATGAGTATTCTACAGTAGATAATGCTCGAATAAAACACTCTTAATTATATACAATATATATATAATATATTAAAAAATATATTTAAATATTTTAAAATATTATTATATAAATATATGACATATATATTTCAATAAACACAACGCTCAAATGAAAATTCTTAATAATTCGCACCACTATGCCCAAAATTACAAAAAAAAAAAAAAAAAAAAAAAAAAAAAAAATCACGTAGAAAATAATGGTTTTGCAAATGCGTAATCCTAGAAAATATTCATCAGACGAGCTATCGATAATAGCTAACACAGATCTGCAATCAATAATAATTGAATGATTACAAATTCATGGCGAGACAATCTATCAGCTTGCGCAACATGAACATAATTCTTTATTTTGCATCGTTATTATTATTATGTTGAGTGTTAAGCGATTTTCCGTTAGCTATTTCCCGTTCCATTTTCCGACATTTTCTGTTTGCCCCAATCAGTTGGGTAGCAGCAGCGAGACGCATCCGTCATGACGTCGCATATTTTATAGCAACAATTGCAATGCAAAGCAGCCTCTTTAAATGGAAAACACGCGCCTTGGTCTTGGCGCCGCCTGCTAACGCCACCCACCGAACGAACTGAACCGCACTGAGTAGAACTGAGAGTCAAACCCCAATCTAAATCCCAATTTTCGTTTTCTCTATTTCTTCTATTTGCAGGTGAGTTGCAACTGTGGGTTTTCATGCGGCAAATGTGGCATAAATAAAGGCTGCCTGGAATGCTAAGGCTTCGTTCTGATAAAACGCGCTGAACACTGAATGCAATATGGTTGGGCAGGTAGGTGACAATGGTATTGGGTTCGTCATTGGGCTGGGCATTGGCAGCGGCAATTGGAACTCGTGCTGTTGACTCTTGGAATAATAAGCTTCAATTGGGCACAAAGCGGATATGGCAAGGACACGGAATGTCCAATGTCACGGGGAGGCGTCATCCTGGGCAAGCAAAAAGCAAATAAGGGTTTCTTCTTTTCTTTCCATGGCTTTTTGTTTTTTTGTTGTTTCTCTTCCGGCATCGACTAATGCGTTATATAACTCTACAATGCCATGAATTATTCTTCTGCCCAACAGCCAACTGAAAAAAAAATAGCATAAACAAAATGCTAAAGAAATGCAAAGGAAACAGAAAATAAATATCGAAAAAATCGAGTTTTGCCTGCCAAGCTTTAAAGACTTTGACACGCCTTTGATGTATGGCAAAAACTTTTTTGCAATTTTGTGAAAAATGCAAGAGGTAACAAACAAGAAAAAGAAAAAATTTACAATAGTTACTACCTAGGGTTTTGGGCAGGAGAAAAAACTATTGATACTTTATGCTATATACCCTATACTCTCTACTCTCTTTACTGTGAGTACTCTAATATGTGATATGAATATTGAAGTAATTGAAGTATTGCGTAATGAATTGCTATGGGCTGCTAATAAGCAGCTAAAAGGTCATTAGCAATAATAATTTATTATCCCAAATATAACAAAAAGCAAGATTTTATAAAATGCACAAAAATCTACATTTATGCCGAATTTGCAGATTCTAGCTATAAACATGTAGGAGATCTATTTTTTTATAAGGACTTTGATCGATATCACTAAAATGGGAAAAGTTATCGATTTTTCGAAACTAACTCGATCTGTGTGTGCTTAATAGGGAACTAAAAAAAAGAAAATAGAGTCTCTGGATTTTATAGGTTCTGAGATCGATCGCGAACGAATAAACAGACGAATAGGGCTAAATCGTTTCAGCTCACCGCCCTGATCAACAATATATATTTTTTGGGATCTGTCATGCCTCTTTCTGCATATTTTATACACTTTTATTATGCCAAGTATCTCTAATCTCCCATTTTCGATGGGTTCAGGGAAGCGATTGAATAGAGTGCTTCGTTATAATAGTGTTGTCTTATATTTAAATATGGCTTATATCTTATGTCTATATCGTATATTAAAATATGAAAATCCATATATAAATGAAAGCCAAAATCTTATTCAATTATTGGCTTTGTAGCTTCATAAATATTTAAATTTATTTTTTTTTTTTTTTTGGAATAATGTCAGAGCAAGAACAAAATATATAGCTATACATTTTCCACTGAGAAGCAAAAATACCCACCAGGGTGGTGCACTGAACTCGTTTCAATTAACAACAATTTCGTATCCAAACTACAGGCTCAATAGCAGTAGCAGCTCGCATTATTTATGGGACCAAAAATCTATGCCAAAATGCAAGAGCTACCAATTTTGTTGCACGTTGGCAGGACTGGGCTTGGCCTGGCGACCTGGCGTCTCAGTTGCCCGCCTCTTGTCTTAGCCGTGTGGACGGACGTTTTGGGAACCAAAAGTAATCATTGTTCGATACCGGAAACTATTCAATTTCCGCATGACATGAAGCGTATACAAAACAGGTTTGAGTGCTGAGAGAGAACACCAGCCAGAAATGTCCTGAAGCGCAGGCATACCGAAAGCCAACAAGGACATGGCACATTGAACGTTTGCCGACACTCACACACACACACTCACAATTGAAAACGAGACGGAGATGAGATGAGCCGCACGCAGATGCTGCCACGAATGATGGCACAAACACATTTCTCCGCTTGTGTTGCGGCTGCCAATGCTGCACGCATTTTTATCACTGATTGGGTTGGATTGCTTTAGATTTTTTCGAAAGTCCATTGAATGATTTTAAACGTAGCTGTAAAACGCAATTGATCGATTCATCTCTCCCTCCGTCTATTTTCATCCGTCTCTATCTCTCTCTCTCTCTCTCTCTCTCTCTCTCTCTCTCTCTCTCTCTCTCTCTCTCTTTATCTGCCTTCGTCTCTTTCTCTCTCTCTCGCTATCTTTCTCTCTATTTCCCTCCGTCTCTCTCTCTCCTCTCTCTCTCTCTCTCTCTCTCTGTCTGCCTCCGTCTGTCTCTCTCTCTGTCCCTCTCTCTCTCTCTCTCTCTATGTCTCCCTCTGTCTCTCCCTCTATCTCCATCCGCCTCTCTCTCTCTATCTTTCCTTCCCTCTCGCTCAACCAATGCAAATTGCCTGCATTAAAAACGTAAACTGAATGAATTGAACTTTTTCCCATAGATATCCATTGACTGAATTGTAGCGACATTGTCAATCTTTAGAAATAAATCCACTTTATGCCATTGCCGTCGAGCTCTTTACTGTCCCATCTCATTCACATTTCAAAGTTCTTATCCAATTAAATGAAAACCTAGCTGTATGTTTGACCGCTGAACTTCCAACTCTTGAAATGTATCTGCAGCTTGTTGCGATTGGGATTTCGAATTGGTCTTTGCTCAGCTTGCACCGCACACACATACAAACATTTATACACACATGTTCATTTTTGCCCACAGACAATCAAGTCCACACTGACCACAATATCAACAGTGCTGAGAACTTTGGAGGAAACCGAAAGCTAAATACTTTTATGCCGCGTAACACAACTATTGAAAGAGATAAACATTTAGGAATCTATTTAGTATACACATGTATATTCTTGAGTAGAACTACAAGTTAAGTCTGAGCTATAGCTGAAAATATTTTGCACATATATATATATATATATATATATATATATGTAATTATGTATGTTTTTGAATCTCTTAACTAAAACACATCATTATTTCATTATATTCCCTTATTTTCAGACGTTTCCTATGACAGAAAACTTGTGGGAAAACAGCTAAAATTAATAATAATATTATTATTATCTAAAATTATGCATAATTTATAATGCATAATTATTTTTTATACCGAGAAAAGAGAGAGAAAGAGGAAGGAATTGACAGAATTGTTTTAATAGCAATTTGCTTACGACTTTATTTCTTAAATTCTCTATCATCAAAAAAACTATACTCAATTCCTTACTTATGCCCTAATAGTCATTATCAAAAAAAAAAAAAAATCCAAAATTCTTTAAATATTTCAACATTTAAAAGCTATTAGATTGACTACTAACGATTCATTCTAAACTCAATACACTTCATTTATTAGTACGTGTTGTACGTGAGTAATTTAACTTCAACGAGCGCAGCTCTACCTAACAAAAATCAAATACCTTAGCAAAACTACGAGGTATCCTTAATGCCTAAGGAACTGATCTAAAATTTGCCCCTGAGTCTGATGCTTGATTACAAGTTGTTAATTGTATTACAAATTCTCATCAAAATACAATTAACAATTTGCAAAAATGAAAAAAAAGCTACATTTGGCGTGAAAAAAAAAATGCGACGACAGCAGCTCTGTTCCATCCAAAGTTTAAAAGATGCAACTGCTGCTTCTGATGCCCCAAGGTAAAGAACTTTCAAGTGGGGGGTAGTGCTAAGGCGATTGCAACTGCATTTTGTGTGATTGTGTGTGGCGCACTCAACCTAACGCAAACACTCACACACACACTCGCACACTGGCAGGCACATATACCCATATCAGCCATGGCAAAGGATGTTTTTCTTTTGGTATTTCTTACCTGTTACGCTTCGTTAACTATTTGATAGCATAAAAAGCTTTTGGCTATCAATCAAGTGGCCTCCCTTTCAGTCAATTATTTAGTACAGTCTGTACGGTAGCTACGCTTTGCCCAACTTGTGGAATGTTGAATCTTCAAGTTTTCGCCTGATTGACAACAGCACGAATCTCTGACAAAGAGAAACATAAAGTGGGCAAAAAAAAAAACAAAAGGATAAAATAAATTGAAGTTGTAGAGTAACTTGCTGCTGATGTTCAATTAGCTGGCTAAATAGATTAACTTGGCTCCGTTTGCCATAGCATATCATGCATATATGTATGCACATACATAGCTGGTATAACTCATGTGCAATCGAGGATAATATCTCATTTCAATTGCCGCACAGTGGCCCATTCGTCACAAAACGTGCACGCATCAGTCGAGCAGATAACCCAAAACTTTACCACTGACTTTTACTTACAAATTGCGCTGTAATTGATGGTCGAATAGACAGCAGCAACAGCAGCAGCAGCAGCAGCTAGGAAAATAACATTCAGCAGTCGTTTGCTTAACGACTCTTTCTAATTGCTAGCTGCTGGTCGAAACTGCACAGCGTGCTACTTGATGTCCCTTTTAGAGATGGGGGCGACACTGGACGACACGAGTTGATCAAACGAAATTACTTTATTAATGTTATGGGTGTACTACCTGAAACATATATGTCAATGTAACCCCAAGCAAACTATACATCGATTTACATCGATTCATAATCGATAAGTTTAGATAAAAAGATAAGAATTTATATTACCCTATATCGATGCTAAAGATTACCACTAACTTGATTGGAAATCGATTACCATGTATACTATACCATCGTTCGTAGCCAGACATTTTAGCAAAACTCAGCTATATCGCTGAAAGTCTTCAAATTGGCTTATATCGATGCCAATTATTATCGATAACTTGATTAAAAAATCAATAATAATTTATATTCTGCAAAGTAACCAATATATTGTTTTATATCACTGCTAAATACTATCGATAATGTTATTGATAATTGAAAATTCTAAATGTTATCATTGACTTTATCGAAAATGAAAATGCATAGTAAACCTTAATATCTTAGCATAGACATCCAGGCAAGAATACATAACCTAGAGGGTAGCCATAAAATTAGCTTATATCAATCTTAAGTATTATCGATAACTATCGATACTTCAGTAGTTAATAATACTAGGCAAAACTAGTAGCTGGACTTTTTTTTAGATACAAACCTAACTAATGGTCAGCTCTTCACGCTATATAATCGTTTTTACTCGTGTCACGTTTGCTAAATAACACGATAGTCGCTCAGCCCTAGCAAACGTTGGCCAAATGCTCGCACTCGCATTTGCACTTAAATTATTGTTGCCGGGCAAAATCGGACAGCTCGAGTTCTGTTCGTGTTTAGCACTGGGGAAATTGCCATCGATAAAAAGAAATGTTTTATGGTCTCGAGTTCCAATGAGTGCGGCATAGAAACGATGTGGCTAACCTCCTCGAGGCGTGTACGAAATGCCTATGAATTAGCCATAAACGCCGAAAGGCTGTCTAGCACTTTCTTAAAGGCGAACACTTAAAGAGCCCATGAAAGCTAATCAATTGGGCTTTGCTCGACAATAACTTTTTTGCACTGAAACTTTTGATTATGCTGTCGTACCATGATTTGAATTTGGTCAGAAGAAATATAGAAAAAATAAACTCAGAAACAAAAGCCGACTGACCACCCGCTAGGTTATTTTCAAGAAAACTGAATATGATTTTCAGTAGCCGCAACTCTGCACCAAAGTCGATATGAATTTTTGAGCACCAGCTGAGCACCGCCTCGCCAAGTACTTCTAACGATTGCCTAGCGAGAATGTTCAATTAAATCCCACACTGAGGCGCTGGCTAGCAGCTGCGACAGGCTCTAACAATATTTTTATAACATTCCAGTTCAAATATTGTCCAAGTGGGCGTGGCAGTCGCGCGCCCAAAAAAAAAAAAGTTTCAATGTGCTTGAGTGTGTATGTGTGTGTGTGTGTGTGTGTCGTAGGCATCGTAAAGTGCGTGTCGCCTTCATAAATATGTGATGAGATCCTAAAAACCGAGACGCAACAACTGACTGAGAAAAGAAAGAAAAAAGAAGCAAGTCAGCACTTTGGCTCAATCTGGTGGCAACCGCAGCATCAGCACCGCATTTCGAGGCCATTTGGTACGATTTAACAGCTCAAGTGCTATGAAAACCGACAAGTTGATCAAACTATATACTACACTCTGTTAACCTCATCAAGGCGGTTAGATATGTGAAAGTCACAGATGTCAAAGATTTGACGATGTTTATTTATTTATTTATTTTTTTTTTTTTTTGTGGCAGATGAATCATAAATAAGCAAACACTGTCATGCTTATAATATTTATATTAATTTATTAATATTGATCCAACATACGTGGTACAGTCATATATAGTAGTGCTGAGCTATATAAGTCAGAGCTGTGGAAAATATTCCTCAGCGTGTCACCTGAGGCATGCCAACAAATTCCGCTAAAGTGTTGCCAGAATCTCAACGATTCAAGGCCAAGGCGTGATAAAAATATATATAACACCAAAAACTGTGGCACGCATATTACATTCAATACAAATTTCATAAATTTAGAGAATTTTGTGCATTTTGCAGCCGCTTCTGAAAAGATTATAAATCAAAGTTGTAGAAAAATTCAACTGAAACATGTAATTTGAAGCCTGAAACGGGCGTAAGGCATTTGATTAATTATCTAAAGGTCGATAACTTTATTTTGTTGCATTATTAATTTAACAATATTTTTGAAAAACAAAAAATGTTTTATTTGTCCTGTCTAAAGGCGAAATTTACATGAGATTAAATGGTTCATATTTTTCTTATATATTTTAACAATATAATTAATAAATTAATTAATTAAACAACAAAAGTCTATATACCTTCAGCTAATTATTCTTCTTCTTTTTTTTTGTGGGGACTCGCTTTAAAGTTGTAATTAATATCGTTATTATTTCATATGATATACGTTTATTTAAAAAATATATATATAAATATATACGAAATTGGACTAATGCTAAAAAATTAAAAATTTGATTCAAAAGTCAGAATTTTATCTGTTGAGGAACCATTTGTCATTATTTAGCATAATTTGCAACACTAATTACTATCGGCAAAGCTGATTTCTGAGCTTGATCTATTATCGATACTAGTTATCGTATAATATAATATCGATAAAACCAGGACAGTATTAAGTAAGAAAGCGAACTGTGCAACAATCCAGCAATGGCTTATATAGTTAATGTAGAAAAATAAAGAAAATATAATTATTCCACAGCATCTAGTTTTTTAAACCCCAAAGTACAATTTATAGCTAAAATTGAAACAAAAAATTTATTTCCAATAATTTTAAATTTCAAAATATAATTGAAAATCGTTTTTAAATATCTTGCTCAATATATTTAAAAAACAATTTAACAGAAATATTATTAGTGCTCGTACGAAAAACTATTTTTTAGATCATACTCATTATAATAACAATAAATCTATTACTTCTATGACAGATCCGCTTCTAGAGCATCATCTAGTTCATTTCTCATGCATATTTTGATAATTTCTCATATTAACATATCGATAAAGCGCAAAAATTTTATGTTCTTTTAACTACCAATAGAAACGATGTAGCAAAGTCTCTTAACAGTATGTGTAAAACGGCTATGAGTATGGCTATAAAAGCCAGAAGGCTGCCTCGCAAACACTTAACGAGCCCATGAAAGCTAATCAATTGGGCTTTTTATACCGCAATAACTTTTATAACTGATTGCTTAGTGGTTTATTATAAGCTCTACACTATTAGCAACTGGATTCCTCATTGAATGCAAATGCAGGGTATGTGCTAGTTGTGTTGCCGCAATGAAAACTCTGTTCAAGTTCCATTTTCATTTGATCGCTTTGAGTGGCGGCGTATTGCAGCTACTTGAACAGCTGCTGGGTTTTCTTTGGAATATAGTCGTTTGCTCCTCTCTCTCTCTTTCGCTCTCTCCTTCTCTGTCTCTCTTACTCACTTGCTCGATTTTTGTTTGAAAAACTTTTGAGATAGTCGTCAGCAGCGACAACAGTTGAGAAACTGAGAACTTTGAAGTTTTCATTCAAGAAATGCTACGCATTTCAAACAACAATTCAAATAGTTGTTATTGTTGTTGTTGTTGTTGGCTGTTGGTTGTTGGTTGTTGTAGCTGGCTGGAACTCGCGAAAAGTTCTGGTCGTGAAGTGTTTATGTCTGGTTTTGTGGTCGTCTGCTCCAGCAACAACAACAACAACAATGATTTTAACTACAAATTTCGGTATTGTGGCACCACACAGCCACGCACCCGCATCTCAATGAAAAATACCAACAATATACAGCTCCCACCCCCTTCTCCTCCCTCTTCCACAAAAAAACAAAAAAAAAGACCGTCCCTTCGTCCATTTGCCCAACTGCTCTATCAAGCAAATATTTGTTTTGCGTTGAGCGGTTGCTTAATTTTTAGTTTATTTTGCATAATTTTAGGCTGCGAAGGTCAGCTGCGACCCGATAAGCGCTGGGTCGACTTCGATTGGATTGTCCACCACGTAGAGAGTGCGGCTACTGCTGCTGCTCCTGCTGTCTGCCGTCTGGACTGTCTCGGTTGTCTCTTTGATAATATTGTGCTGACAGCA
Organism: Drosophila mojavensis; assembly: GCF_018153725.1. Taxonomy (NCBI): domain Eukaryota; kingdom Metazoa; phylum Arthropoda; class Insecta; order Diptera; family Drosophilidae; genus Drosophila; species Drosophila mojavensis. The sequence goes on along the minus strand of NW_025318667.1, from coordinate 16,248,606 downwards.
TCGTTGCGAGTGCTGTGCCTGGATTAGGACGATGATGGGAATATTTTTGCTTACGTCCGGCTGCTCAAACGCCAAATCAATGAGCGGAAGGAAGCGCCGTGGCAGAGTGGCACTATGAAAACTAGCTGAGCTATTCATTTATATATGTATGTGTGTGAGTGGCTAAGTGGGGGTGCGCATGTGTGTGTATGTGTGTGTGTGTACCTTGGAATTGGTCCTCGGTGCTCAATCACTTGATTGACAGGACAACGGACAGCAAGAAACTAGCCGACAAACATTTGGGCTTGACGATGTTATTAACAACACACAAACACATGCATATTAATATAAGTGAACCCACACACACATACACACACATATACACTCTCTGCTTGTATTACGCTTGGACGCATCTCTGGTAACAAACTTAATATTTGAATAGATAATGAAATGAGTTCGACAAGATGAGTTAATCTTCATATCAGTATAAATGGGCCACATATTGCCTGCATAAGTGGTATATACTAGGTACAGTGATCTCACAGAATAAAATGTAAGAATAGAATCATCATATAAGTATGTACATATATTTATATGTCGAACCATGTTTCTCATAAAGCATAAACCGTATCGATGCTCGAGTTTTTATAGCCATGTCCATCTGTAGACAAATGTTCAAATGCTGTAATGGGACTGGGGCTTTATGCGCTTATAACAAAATCATACTTTCATAAATTCATTATTTTCCTTTATATTTATTTATTTTAATTTTATTTATTTATTATTTTTTTCATAATATTTTTACTAATTTAATTTGGGCCTCATTTCTTGACCACACGTCGATTGTCGATTTGTCATCTAAAGAACAAGTAAGAGTAGGCACACAATTATTATTTCCATGATTCTTCATTAATAACTAACTAAGTAACTAATATACTAATAATAAATATATATTTTATTTTATGCATCTACTTTCAACATAATATAGCATATATTGAACAACAAGATAGCTTAAGCAGGGATATTGTGTGGCCTAAATGAAAAAGGATAAACGTGTCATATTACTGTCGTATGTCATATCAATAAGCTCTTCAGACCCTGAAATACCCTCGCTAGTTATATCACTATAGCATATATATGGCTAGCTTCAGGGAAATCTTATACAGACGGCAATATTCTAAATATTCTTATATACATATGTATATCACAGACTGCTGTAAAGATTATAAAAATTTTCTATAATATTTATTAGATCTTTAAAATTTATATAAACCGAGAAAGGCAAAGAAAGCAAGGGATATCCTTTAATCCAATTAAATTAGTTAATTAATCTACCACTTTTTTTTTTTTTTTTTTGAGCTGAGTGATCAGATTTGAAATGTCCAAGTTTTTGCTCTTGTTATGCTTCACTTCGGGCCATGGCAATATAATCAAATATACGTGTAATGGATACAAATAGTATTGGCAAACATCACGAATATTGTTGTGGGCGATTAGCGTAATGCCCATGGAGGCCGGATGATAGAATCGCTGATGCAAAGCTCAATTCATTTGCCGGCCATAAGTTACATGCACTGCTGCTCCTTTGGCCCGTTGTACACCTGTAATCTCTGGCACTGCGTTGTTGCTGTTGGCCAACTGGCATTTGGGCCAATTTGTGGCAGTGGTTTCCCTGTAATGCCAAATGTGATTGCAACAGAAACAGCATTCAGCTGTCTGCAATGGCAATGGCAATGGCAATGGCTATGAAATAAATTGAATTACAGCAGCTATAACAGAGTCGCCAGCCGCTCTAAATGCCTTGTGTGAGGCATTCGCATAAAGCCGTTGCCTGGTCAAGACATATGTATATGGCCATTATTGAATATGGCCGACAGACTGTCCTGCCAGATGGTTTCATCGACCTGTCTCGCTCTCGCCTCGCCTCTCCCCTAATGAGCCCAGCATTATTCATTAATGTTTGCCTCGACCAATTGCCATTTAGGACATTAGAAAATTGCATATGCAAATTTGTGTTGGCTTTAAAGCTGGGGAAGCTGCGGCCGCTCCGTCCCGGCCATAAATCATATTCATAGCTTTCCAGGCGAACAACCACCAGCTCATTTGCATGGCTGTCAAACTGCATACGAAATGCTCGGCTCGAGCGCCATTTCAAACTAAATAAACTTTCATTCAGCTCGCATCACGAATTGTACGCAATGAAACAATAGAGGGGGAGAGAGAGATAGAGCAAAAATAATTTAAATTCAATTATGGCTTTTTGTTTTTGGTATTTTCTCCCCTCTGGTTTGCACTGATTAGCGAATAGAGTTTATTCAATTTCAAATTGTCATTATAATTATTTGCGACTCTTTGACTAAGCCAACGTAATGCGCCGTTTGATGCTACAAATAGAGAAAGGCAGAGAGAGAGAGAGAGATAAGGAGAGCTATATAAAAAATGGAACTCCATTCATTATTATTCTTATATAAATATGTATTGTTTAGTATTGAAATACTGTCGAATCTCGATAACCCACTAAATCAAAAATCGCTATAAATCGAAAAAAAAAAAAAAAAATCTATCCCCTTGAAAAAAAATTCGTTCTTGATAATTTGAGTTTAGGTGTACATAAAAAAAAGCTGATCCTCTTGCCAAATCGAATTATCGGTACTCGACTGTACAACTAAATAACTTGCATGTCTACAAAAATACTGACTGATGCATTAAATACCAAATAAATATTTTTATACCAAATCAGGGTAAATTAATTTCTTTTTTTTTCACCTTTTTTAAATCTCTAGAGTTTTTTATATATATTTTTGGCTTCCTATGCCTGTCTCCATCCTTTCGATGCGACAGGGTGGGAGTGAGCATAAAGAAAAAGAGAGAGAGAGAGCGCGCTCACAGCGCACGTCCTTTGTCGTGCCTCATTTTCACTGCTCGGACCACGAGCGATCGAGCCGAACAAATACGAAGTGGTTATTCGAAGTAGCTTATGTATAAAATCTTTCTCATTCCGTTTTGTAGGAGGCTTTATTTCTTAATTTGATTTAGCTTACATTACTTCTTCTTCTTTTTCTCTTCAAACCTTAACTCAAGTCTGCCGATCTTTATCTTCTTCTTCCGCCATTACTTATCATGGCACTCACGTCAACTATCGACAGCCATCGATATGGCTAACCATAGTGCTGGTCCCTTACCTCTTATAGTGGCCAGCTACAGTTTTAATACTTCATTTGCTCTCGCTCTCTCATTTTACTGAAGACCGTAAGTTATGGGACCTGAAATGCGCCTCATTCAATATCATTCATTCCTCTCACTCGTTCATTCGACTTCACATCGAATGGGCTCTAGTTGACGTATATGAGTAAAGGCATGCCCTCTATTAGATATCCTTGTAGACCAATAAGAAATTGGTAGATATTTAGAGTTCCATGTTGAGCTTTTTTTGCAACACAATCTAGCTTATATTCCATATGTTTGCAATACCTGTAGAATATATTCATATATATGTATATATGCAACAAATATGGCAAGTTTAAGCAAATAACTTCATGACGCGTTATTGACTTTCCTTGGCACAAATTTGATCTTACGAGCCACGGCCAAATTTAGATGCGCCTCGGCTGCTGCCACTACTCAGGCATGTAGATATGTATGTATGTATATATTTATATACACTTTATAGATTCACATTCCACGTCCGCTCCTGCTGCTGCTGCTGCTGGTGCCCGTTAACTGCATGTCAACAAAAGCATTTTAAAGTTTGAGCCACAAGCGCTGTCGTAAATGTCACTGGCTGGCATTTTCAGCACTTTTGTTTTTATACCGAATGCCAGGATATTTTTGAACCAGCTCCTAGCCATGGCCAGCGCACGTTGGCCAGCTGGTTGTCAAATAGGAAGGAAAGCGCATGAGATGTTACAATAAATCAGTTTTTATGCTCTATGCACGCTGAACACACACATACACACACACATATACACAAATGCGATTGGCATAAGCAAGAGACCTGGGCCTGGGACTATGGGGCGTATGAGTTTTGTGTTTTTAGAATATTACATATTAATATGGGAATAAGTCTGCTATAGAAAAGTTTTACTTACGGATTTCATATTGATGTAAATTAATTGTAATTCATAAATCAATAACAAAAATCTACTTATTACATATTAATATGAGTGTATTCTGATAAAAAATTCATTAGAATTAGAAACGAGTATTATTAATGATCTTCAATCATATCATAACCGGCAACTATGATTGATATATTATTCAATTGGATTTCAACGTATTCTAATAAGCTTTTATTTATCTTTGATTAGATTGTATAGTCTTTGATAGAATATCTGAATATTGTATTAATTAAATTTTAATATTCATTCTAAGCTTGAATGAGTTACAGTTATCTGTGCTGTACTGACCGTCTGAACAACTCTTTTCTTTAAATTTCTTATCAACTAGGAATATTTTTCTTACCGCAATAAGTTTGTCTAATAAGTTGATGGATTTCAAGAGCATCATCAGCTCAATTTAAGAGTAAATATCGGAAAATAGGCGCAAAAATTTGATAGTTACCTTTTCTTAGACCTCATCTAAGAAGACTATAGTGAGAATCTTCAAACTGCATAAATAAGCTCCTCTGTTGATTTATAAAGATTCATAATTATATCAATATGAAATCGGGAAAATCCACATTAAAGCTACAGCTCCTAACACGAAACAATTAAATTACTATAGATTGTTCACTAACTGCTGTAGTAAACCAAATTCAACTACTGTTGCACTGTACTGTGCACGAGTATTATGCAGTCGATGGCGCCCGACTGCAATATTCTTTGTTATTTAAAAAACTATATATAATATAGATTTATTCAAACCACAATCAGCAGCCATAAACAACAGACCGAGAGGTGCTAAAGATAAATGACAAACCAGCAAAAAAAATAAAATAAAAAAATGCAACAGAACAATTAAAATTTATACAACAAAAGTGCAGTGAATTGTGAAACATTGATAGTGCACAGAAATTATAGTAAAAAAAAAAAATTAAAAAGAAAGCCAATAATATTTTTTATCATGTGGTTTCTGCTATGAAAAAAAAAAAAACATGTTTTCTTTATCCTTTTTTTTTTTTTTGCATTGTTTTTTATTGTTAGTGTCTGGCTTTTAACTTGATGACGCACATTAGCGCTCCTAATGAGATAAAAGCTTAACACGATTTCAGCTGGCAAAAGGTAGCAACAGGTAGCAACAGCAGCAGCGGACTGTGTGTGTGTGCGTCTTTGTGTGTGTGTAAAAGACGTTGTCCCCGATTCATTGGACGCTGACAGGATTCATCGTCAGTAAAATGAGCGCATTTGATGCGCGGTAACTTCATAAGTTTATTGAATTTACCCAGGAGCCCATTCCACAGTGGTAAGGGCAGGAGGGGTAGAGAACCCTTCGCATTCTCGCCTGCTATCTCTCTCTCTCTCTCTCTCTCGCTCTCTCGCATCTGAGACTCATAAATTAAGTTTGACTTTGAGTTTGATGCCAGCATAAAAGACATTATACAGCGCATATGGGTGCAAATGTCAGAGTGCAAATTACGTATACGCAACGTATGCTGTTGTCAACATTTTAAAGACACAGATCTCTGGAAGAGCGCACAGAGCAACGGCTGGTGAGAATCGCTGGGCGTGAAATCTATTTTCTGTTGGCAATTTATTTTAAATCGTATATTAGCACGCTTTAATGGGCTGTGTCCGCCCATCGACTAGATTCTGCATAGAACAAAACGTTTTATTTTTTCATATTGTTGTTGTTGCTTTTTTTATTTTTTATTTATGACAGCGCATAAAAAATAATACGCAAAAGTTTATGGCTCGACGGGCACAAAATGAAAAATTGGTTTTACACGCCGCCACGCAACAACAACAACAACAGCAGCAGCAGCAGCAGCAACAACATTATCCCGCCACAATAATAAATAAATGTAAAGATGATAATAAAGCGGATGATAATGATGATTCAAATGATAATGCGGAGAATACATACATACATGGCATGCGGGACCCGTTGCTGTCGGAAGCTGCACGCCAGATCCCTGCCCGGTCACAAATTACGACGACCGGGTCCACAAATAATGTCGCACTCACATGTGAATGGCAATTCAATCGATAAACGATAGACGCTCAGAATATAAACTCTCGACTCTCATTGAATTAGATGTGAAACCCAGGCCAGACAATTCATGAATATCTTATGAGCTCATTAGCTATGGGCTAACTCGACTTTTAAGCCACTCTAAGAGATTTTCTCTAAGAGGCCTACAAATTTTACTTCTTTTACTTTAACTGTTAACTGTTAAATGTTTTAACAGATCTATACTGCTTCACTTTCAGCTCTCGCTCTTTGGCTTTGACTTATCCCGCTCTTTCAGCAGATTTATAGTTTCCGATTTTTCAGTTTCTTTTTCAAGTTTGCAAAGAATTTAGCTTAGAGGGTGTTAAAGATTCTATAGCTATGCTAATTCAGTAGGGTCTTAGCACAGCCTGTGCTTCATATTCGAATGAATACTAGAGTATTAGCTATTATAACATAATTGATATCTACAGCAATACTATTATTACGCATATTAAGCAGCCCATAACACCCGAATATTATAAATAATAAGTATAATGCCCTATGATCCAGACAATAGCCCATGCTTGTGCTTGTTGGCTGAGCCCAGATGAAATAAATTTGTTAATTTAGAGCTGCAAATGGAGCTTGCGAAATCTGCTCGTAGTTATCTGCTTATATAGTATACGGTTGGCATCTATATATCGCATACGTTGGCTGGTTTGCAATTTCAATTAGCGAATGCGAAATGCGAAATGCAAAATCAGAACGCTTCAGTTGCTACACCGGATTGCATCAATAAGCGAGGCAATTAGCAGAGGCTCGCTGAAACGTTCGTCACTTATCTCTGCTACGATTGCTCTGGGTGAGCTGCGGGCAAGTGTGGTGTAGGGGAGAAGGGACGGTGGTAGGGAGGTGTGGAGTGGGGCATCCAAGTAGACCTTGACTGAAAATAGTGTGCTATGATTTTCGTATGGCTGCTGCTGCTGCTGCTTCTGCTGCTGCCTCTAATTGCATGGCCATTGCTGTGGGCACCGACTTCCTTGGCTCAGCCTAGCTTGGTAATTAGATTTGGATGCTGCCCTGGTTGCGTCTAACGAAGCTTGTGAAAAACTTTAACCAATACACACACACACACACACACACACACACACGGAATGAACGAACGAACGCCCATTCCACAGCCATGGCTCTACCATCTGTTAAGAATCCTGGCTCGAGCAATAATTCTCGGCAGTCATAACCATAATCGCAATCATGAGCACAATTTCATTCGAGAGTTCTGCTCGCCGGCCAAGTTTTTCACAGTTCGAGGACTGTGCGTTTAATGAGGCTAATAAAGTGGATGCTATGCCACGCCTCGCTAGCCTACCACCACCGCCCTTCCACCTCCCTTCCGGCCCCTCCATGTATCGGCATCGTATTACAATTGCTTTGCTTTGCTTTGCTGCCTTTCAAATGAGTTTATTGCATAATAACTGATTTACATGGCCGCCTGACTTACTCAATGGACCTTAAACCCAATGCCCAATACTACCCATACTTTGCCACATAAAATGATCATTAAACGGTTCCCTTTCGCTCTGTGCGCTTGGCATTTCGCTTGATTTTTATGAAATATTTGTGGACTAAGCACTTGCCTCAATGTTCGCTTAGCCAAAGCACTGAATAGCCAGCAGACTGCATTCGCTATATATCTCATACCAAACACAGGCAGCCGCATGGTGGGCGATGGGCGTGGCATTGGAATATACACCAAATGGCTCCATGGAGTGGGCATAATGTTTAGTGCTTTTTGTTGTAAAGAGTTTTTCGCCCAAGCCATAAATTTAATGTGTGTGTAATGCGATGCAGAAGACATACACAAACACACACACACACACATACAGGCTAACACAGACACACACACACACTTGGAAAGCCTTGCATGCTGTTGGTAGAAAAGTTGACAGCGTCGAGTGAAGCTTTTTGGCTTTTACAGTGGTCCGCAGGGATTTTAATTGTACATTTTCAAAATTAACTTGCTTTCAAAACTAATTTGAAACAATTAATTAATACAAAACTAAAGTAAGTTTCATAAAAAATAGCTTAACTTTTGTCACACGCTTGGGAAGGGAGCCTGGAGCCAAAAAGGACTATAAATTATTTCTTTGCTAGTCAGAGTAGTATTTAATTTTAATAATATGTATTATATTTTTACTATATTTTTTTTTGTTAATATTTTTTTTTTAATTATTAATATTATTTTATTAATTATTATATTAATTTTTTTTTTAAATTTTAAATATGGTTTTTGATTAATATATATTAGAACTTACTAATATTGTATTTATTAATATATGTATGTATCATTTGATTTATTCATTAGAAAATTCATGCCAAACTAAATTCAAATAGAAATTTCTCCATCTCTGTTTCTGTTTGTCATATCAATTGAATAAGTAATTTAATTAATATATATGTATATGAATAAAATAATAAATCGTTTGATATATTACTATAAAAAAATTGTATTTTTATATTCTTCTTATATTTCATATGAAAATATTTATTTTAGTCTTTTAATATTTATTATATTTATATATATATTTTTTTTATATTCTTGTAATATATTTCATTAATATATATATTTATTTTTTTTAGAGTTATAAGTGTCTATATTTATATTTTTTATTTATTTGTTTAACTATTTATTAGACGATATAAATAATAAAATAAAAATATAAAAATAAATAACGTATAAAACAAAATATTTATAAATATTTAAGCAGCAGCGTCCGATACTTCCGCTTGAATATTTATACATATATATACTGTTTTTATATGATTTTTTATTTTTATATATATGTATATACATCTATTTTATTTAAATATTGTTCCCTTTTATATATAAAATATGTGCATATATTATTTTAATTAATTATTTTTTCATTTTAATATTTTTTTACGTTGTTTTTCATTGGTATATACTTTCGTATACAATTTCTATTATTATATTAAATTATATTACATTAGCTTTACAGCTCTTTGTTACATGCACACAGCAGGAGAAAAAAAACGAATATAAAATGCATTATAATTGTCAACTGATGTGCCTGATAAATGGCGTTCAGATGCTGCCTATGGTTGGCCGCAGTTTACAGCGAGATGCTGCAGGCAGCCACTGTGCTGCTGTGCTGCACGATATCAATGAGGAGCATAATGTAGAAAATTTAAATATTCATAAATACTTTCAACACATGCGTGGCAAGGCAGTTGTTGCTGCCATTGTTGCTGCCATTGTTGCTGCCATTGCTGCTGTTGCTGCTGCTGCTGTTGCTGCTGTTGCTGGCGTTGTTCTTTCAGTCAAGTGGGGTGACTACATAAAATGTAGAAATTTATTCGCGGGCCAAAGAAATCACTTAAAGATGCCGCCACGTGCCGTTTCTCTTTTCATTTTTTTTTTCCTTAATATGCTGGCTGCGTTGCCCTTGGCAATATTGCGTATACGCCATGTTAAGCATAGAGGCGCAAAGCACAAGTTTATTATTTCATTTGCTTATTGGCGAACTTTGGCATTGATGGGCGTGGCCAGTGGCAGTAGAACGTGTCACAGCATTTCCCCAGTGCCAGTGGCACAGTTAATTGAACTGCAGTCGAGCGATGGAGCAGTGGAACAGTGGAGCAGCGGAGCATTGGAGCCCTCGAATGCCATTCAAACACCACACGCGATACGGCCACGCCCTGTTTCACAGTATTTAATTGCAATTCACTTTTATCGCATCAGAACTCTGAACTATGTCTTATCTCACTCGAGCTTATCTTATTGATATTCATGGGCATTGTGGCACGTTAACCATATTGAATTAGCGCCACGTCTATGGAAAACATTATGAAGCGCCTAACTGAAAGGCTCTATATAAATACATATGCATGCATGGCCAAGCATTTAATTTAATAGCTTTTCAATTTCACTTGTGATGTGAAATTCATATTACACTTGAGCAATTGTCTATTTATATCTGATGTCCGATCAATAAGAGCCGTTTCCTTGTAGGAGAAAATGCATTTCACAAAGTTTTCACTTGAAAAGTTTCGTTTGTGGTTTCGTTCCATTGACACTTGAAGTCCTGTCAAGTTAGTTCACCTATAATAATTGATGTTGTTTCCTATTATTTCCTTCAGTCCGACAATTCAATACGCATTCCTAATTCATTCCTAAGCTTACTTATTAAATTACCAGTCACAATGGCTTTATATAGCTGCCAGTAGCAAACCGCAATAATTTGGTCTAAACGCTTTAAATATTATTTATGTATGTAGAATAATTCAATGTGCATGAATTAATTAGTAAATATATTAACGAAGAGTAATACACTTTTCAGAGATTGTCGTGCTATATATGTATATATCTATTATCTCCCAGTCATATTAGGATGATTTTGATATGCATATAATTCACCCTCAATATCTTAATTACTCCTTCCTCCTCTATACTAAGCCCATTCTCTGCACTTCTCGCCACTTCTGCCGTCCTCCTTATCGAATTCCTCATTCCTTCGTCCATCATCCTTTCTCCTCCTCCTCCAGAAGTGAAGAAGGAAGAGAAGAAGGATAACTTTTCCTCTTCCATCTCCTACTCTTCTTTCTCCTCCTCTCTCTTCTTCATTTCTGTGTTTCTTTTCTTCTTCATCCCTCATTTTTCATCCTTTCTCTTCATCTTCTTCGGCTTACTTCGTCTTAATTCCTCACTTCCCGTTTCATCTCTCTTCCCTACTGCCTCCTCTCTTCCCTTTTTTTTCTTTACCCTCGTTTCTTCTCCACCCTCGCTCTTCAATCTGCACTTTCTCCTCCCCCTCCCCCCTTTTCCTGCTCCTTACAATCTCTTTCTTCGCTTCTTCTCTCCCCTCGCTCATTCCTGCTCTTCAATTCTCCTCCCTCTCCCTCCCTCTCCTGGCTCTTCACTGCTCTCTCCTCCCAGTGCACTCCTACCTTTCCCCTCACTCCAAGCTCTAGCCTTCTCTCCCCTCTGCCTTCCATCAAAATGCGTCCCGCAATGCGTCAGAAGCAACAAATTGCCATTTCCCTTTCATAATCGCTGACGTCGTCAGCTAATTAACTGTTTTTATTTCTTTGCGCCTTTGTTTGCGGTTGCGTCGCACAAAGGCAAAGAGATGCGAAAAGGCTTTACCATAGTTACAGCAACTAACTCACTATAGCAGCCGCTCCCTTTCCCCTCCCTCCAGCCAGTCAGCCCCGCCGGCCTATTTGCTTCTCATTTTTTGGTTTCTTTACGCATTTTTTGTTATCGTTAGTCGCGTTACGCCCTTAAATATCTAACGCTGCCTTCAGCCTTCGTTCAGTCTAGTGTTTTGTTCTGTTCTCCTCTCTCTCTCTCTCTCTCTCACTGTGTGTGTGAAAGAAACACTTGTTGTTGTCAGGGTTGTCGTTGTCGTGTTGCTTTTGTCATCGTTACCTTTTTTATTAAAAAGCTGAGACAACGGCTCTAGAGCGAGAGCGAACAAAAAAAAAGAAAACATCAGTAGCGCAACAGCAGCAACAAATTTAGAAATTCTGCAGGCTACAATTCATGCTGCGCCCATACCCTGTAGCACAGTGTAAAGCATGCCTCGAAGATGACAGGTTTTTAGCGGACTTGATAACTTTGCTGTCAACCCGATTAGTGTATTCAAAACTTGATGCTTTTGACGACCCGTCAGTCAACTCATGAAAAGTTTTGCTCAAGTCCTCAGAGGGGGTAGAGAGATAGAGATAGAGAGAGAGAGAGAGATAGAAAGAGTAGGGACATGTCTTTATATCTATTCCTTTTCTATTTATGACAAAATAGATTGCTCAAAATACTTTCAACGGCCAACAGAACTGGATGAGATATAGTTGATGAGCAATCAGGTATCAGATAATACCGTTCTATAGGCAAGCTTCGATTATTTCTAATTTATTTAACTCTGCTTCAGAGTTATGTTTACGAAATCAAAAAAATAAATTCACAAATTTTTCCCATTCAAATTGAACCTTAATTTACAACAGCTTATCGATCAGAGAACGCGTTCAGGTGCTTATCAAGGTGATAATTGGCATATAGGCATGTGCATGTGTGTGCATGTCTGTGTGTGGCATGATTATACCCGACTTTTTAGCCATTTAAGGGGCACAAAAACAACAAAAAAAAACTAAAGTAAAATGTATTTTTATATATGAGTGTGTGTGTGTGTATGTGTGTGCGCATACAAATAACAGTGTTTCGTGTTGGGTTAGACTGCTCACCGCACACCCCACAGCAACGCAATATGTTAGGCTATATAGCAACAACAACAGCGACAATAACAGCAACAGCAACGATTCACATATTATCTGGGGAAGCGGCCTACAGTTCTTGTCGATGCTGTTGTTGTTGTTGGCATTGCTGTTACCATTGTTATGGTTGTTTATTGTCTTACTTTGTGCCGTGTTTGCCTTTGTCATGTCTTCTTCGCATGCTGTCAGCTGAAAGGCAACGAAGCGCAAAGCAAGTGACAAGTGCAAGAATCTTTCGTACTTACTTACTTACTTACTTAACGGGCCGAGGCTTATTTTTGGCAGCGAAACGCCCGCAATAACAACTGTTGGCATCCTTTATGCCAGCGTGTACAATGACAAAAAGAAAACAAAAATAAAAATCCTAAAAATGAGAATAAATATGAATATGAAAATGAAAATGATGCCAGTAAGCTTATTTTCTTTTCTTTTCTCTACTCTACTCCCCTTTTTTGGGGCAGAACGAAAGGGCTTCAGCTCTAGGAGTCAGCTCCTGACGGCATGTAAATGTTTTGATTTTCCTGTCAACACGAGTGGAACACTAAGAAACAGTAGCTGAAACTTTTTTATTATTATTTAGTTTATTGAAATGTTTTTTTTTTTATGAACTCTGCGAGCCTTTTTTGGTTTAACTTTAACACATTCAAAATGGGTAAAAGAATATTTTTTACTAGTTGACTTGTTGTATGCAATATTTATATCTGATTTCGTCTCTGTATTAACCAAAATATTACAGAGAAATTAATATTCTTATAAAATATTTGTGTATTATTTCTCAACATACGACAAAATTGATAAGCTTAACTCTAAAATTCTCAATCATATTTTCACAATCATCATCTCATATACAAACATAGCAAAGAAGATTAGAATTCTTACAATTTAAGCTGAGTAATAAAGACTTTAAATTTATATATATATATATATATATATATATATATATATATATATATATATATATATATATATATATATATATATATATATATATATATATATATATATATACGTCTCATATATATTAAAAGCCTCACAGGCAGAGGCTGACATCTGTATGATGAACAAATCTCCCTCTCTCACTCGAAATATATGTGCATATATATGGACTCGACCATCCACCTGCCTGCCTGCTACAGTTAAATAAAGCCGAAATACACAGAGCTCAGCTCTTTCACTGAGTATAAAATAAAGCAACAATATTTTATGTTAACATTCCGGCAACACGTTTCTTAATTGGTCGCTGTTAAGGTGCATGCATGTCGTGCTCTTATGTCGTGCAAAAACAAAAATACGACTATATATTTTATTTTATTTATATTGCAGAGACATATAAAAATATATGACCTTTTAAAAAATACTTCAATTAAATAAGTTTTATTGAAAAACTCTGCTATTATTTTATACAATTGCTGCTTACGAGCTATATAATTAATAATATTTTTTTTTTTATTGTAATAAAATAAAACATTCGACTGCAACGTCTTTGTCGTTTGGGGTTTGGACAGTGAATGCTCTCCGTATTTTATTCAAATCAAATCTTAGCCTAAAGTACATAGATTTCTTATTATATATCTCTGCCGCTGAAGGCAGCAGAGCAAGAGAGCGCAGTATGTATTTATGTATATACATATATGCAAAGGGCATATACATTAGTTCGCTATATGAGCTGTTGAGTTGTCAAGCGGTCAAATGCTGACACGGCTATATGAGCCGATGCTGCAGAAGGCAGCAGTGGACATATATGTAAATATATACAAGCGGCAGCCGTTGGCTTGCCAAACGATCAATTGCTGACGCGGCTATTCCCATGCGTCTTGCATATGAGCGGTCCACTTATGTGGCCGATAATATTTGGAGTACATTTATGTTTACTTGATCGCTTCTTGTATATGTGTACATAGTGTGTGTGTGTTGGATATATATTATTATATGAGACATACTACATTATACTTTTATATATTTTTAATTGAAATCCAACTTATTTTTCTTTATGCTATATTATTAAATATTAAAGGTGTTTCTAATTCAGCCTAATATGTCGAAGATTTTTAATTGCTTTATTTTTGATTCGTTCACACATTTCCATTATCTAAAAATATTAAAATATTCATCTACCATATAGTTTTAATTCTTTTAGGATATTCAAATTATTTAATTTTTTTTTTTTTTTCATACTTCAATTGCCTAAAAATATTCAAATATTTTCAATCAACTGATTTCAATTTAGATAATTTGGAAATTTCGTTCGTTACGCAAAAATTTAATTAAAAATTGAGCATACCTATGTTTCACATACATTCTGCTTTATGTTTTAATCTCAGCAATTACTCAAGTCCTTTAATTGGCTGTAATATGAAGTATTTAGCAACAGGATATGTTGGGCCCGGCTAAGGGTGCTGTGCGCAAAAAGTTTGAGCTTGAGGTAGTTGGGAAAATTGCAGGGCATAACCCTTAAACACTTCTCGGGCTCACTTCATTTGGTGAACGTGGCCACATGGCGTTTCGCAGGCCCACACACGCTGCGTATACTTGACGGCACATTTGCCGTTGCCTTTTAAGTCGCCCTCTGTCGGTCGCCATAAATTAGACATAATTAAAATGTAAATGGAGCAACAAAAACAAAAAGCAAAAAAAAAACACGCACATTGCAAGTTGTTCCTTGAGTTGCGCTCACTGTGCTCGTTATTGTGTTTCGCTTATTAATATACACACACATACCTACATACGCACATACATATGGAAATGCAGCTTATTCGCTTCGTATCTGATTTGTCACCGCTCTCTGCACTGAACTCTCTCTCCTTCTATCTATCTCTTTCTGGCTGGCTGCCTCTCAAATCGGATCAGTTTGTTGATCCTTTTGTGCTCGCCGTTCGCCGTTTGCCGCACACCCCTTGCCATTCGTTTCAATATGCTCAAGGCCAACGCAGCTTTTACTCATTTCGTATACGCATCGTAAGCGCGGCCCGACCGCATTCTACGTTATGCGCCATACGCCATACGCCATACGCCATGCGATGGCGTTGCGACACAAGGGCTAACGTTTCGCTTTCCCGTTTGTTGCTGCTGCTGCTGCTGCTGCTGTGTATTTTGGGCGTTTCGTCTATTGCCAAAACGTTCCGCGCTCACGCTTTTCTGTGCTTTCTATGATGCGCTCAATTCGCTTTGCTTCACTCTCTCTCTCTCCCTCTCTGTCTCTCTCTCTCGCTCTCACTCTGTGCTGTTTCGTTCTATGCTATTTCGCTGCCCTCTCATTCGCAAATTCCATTGCCAGCGTCCTCACTCAGTTGGGCAGTTGGCTCCACTTACCGCACTCGCCTGTTGTCCGCTCAGCTAGGGCCACGCGTTGCTCGCAACAACAACACAAAACACCAACACGAACCACTCGAAATGTGAAACAATAATAAGAAATTCGCTATATAAAATAAATGTAAACACGCGCATCTCGTGGTAGATTGTTTAATAATTGATAATTGTCTTAAACTGAAAAAAAAACAGCTGTACAACACAGTGAAACAAACAAAAGCAACACAATATTGTATTAACACCAAAGTATATATATATGTATATATATGCTTGCGTGTGCGTGTGTGTGTGCATGTGTGTGTGTGTGTGCGTGTGTGCGTGTGTGCGCAACAGTTCAACAAGGTGGCATAAAATTTCATACACAACCATTTTTTACTATGCACAACACAGACTAATCAGCAGCAAACTCATAACTTGCAGGAGCCCCCAAGGTGCTTGCCTCCATGCTGGGAGGGGGGTGGGCGCAAGGAGGCCGTACCGTACCGGGCCGTGCCGGGCCGGGCATCCTTAGGTAGTTTGGGTCGCTTAAAGTACATGGGCCCGCTTGACACGTTTCTTGTCCATTCCCACAGCACTTGCCGTTGACGCACAGCAGCCTCCTGGGCAACTTGCACGTGATGTGTGTGTGTATGTGTGCGGGTGTGTGTGAGTTTGTTTATATTTTATTTGCGTTTCGTTATTTTGTCATTTTGTATACCCAGCGCACAGCATCTGCTGCAGCGCAGGGCATCATCATTTTATGCTAACGAGCCTGCCTAGAGTTGATAGAGGGCATCTATAAGTCGGTCACTCGATGCGTACATGGGCTAGTCTTGCTTGTTTTCTTTTAATTGCCGCATAGTCATGTCCTTGAGCATTTAGCCAACAACTCGGCCAGTGTTTATATTTAAACGCATCTCTCGAGAGTTGAGTCAAAAAAAAAAAAAAAAAAAAAAAAAAAGTAATGCGAAGACATAAAAATACTCATGAAGAGAGAGCAGAGCATACATATCTGATATACATACAGACATATTCACTTTGAAATTCAGCTGCTTGCGCAAACAGCAACTGACAATATCTCAAGCAGACTGCCTCCATGGCACCCCGCCTCCCCCTGCTGCACCCTGGCCACGAATTGCGTGCCACTTTTTATTTATTTTCGTTTTCTATATGAATTGATGCGAATTGAATTAAGGCAAAACGATTGGCGGCGATTGCCGATTGTCGATTACCGCTTGTCGATTGCCGATTGCCGATTGCCGATTCACATTTGCCGGCATCCGAGTTCACTTCGGCTCTATCGCCTGCTCAGCTTAGGCTGTGTCTCATTTATGTTTAAGTAATCATATAATACATATATATGTATATGATCATGGATCATGAATCACGCTGTCTAAAGTCTATAAATTCGAATGGTTCAGCCCATCGTCAATTGATGGCAAAATGTAGTTCGCTATTAAAGCGTTGCGTATACGCAAGGTCGGCCATCATTTTTATTTTGCCATTGCAAATTGCCAATTGGCAAGTGCAGCGCATGATGAAGTGGCATCAAATATTATATATATACATGTATATATACATATATTATATGCATATAGATAGATATTTATGGTGCACACAGGCGCATAGTCAATCGAAGACTTCTAAGCTATTGATTATTTGAATGAAATTGCAGCGATGCGAGCGAATGCATTTATAGAAATATACTTGTATATAGATATGTATATGTATTTGTATGCATGTACTCCATTATATAGCATTGCATTTGTGTGGTCACACAAAGCCGGAAGCAGTCGCAAAATGTCATCATCATTGTAAGCGGCAAAATATATGTAGAGCAATAATTAAAAAATAGGAAAATAGAAAATACCATCAATTGTAACAGAATTGTCGTCCACTCTCCCTCTCCCCCTCCCACTCACCCTCTCTCGTTCTCTGCCCCTCCATTTATTATTCCATCTGTTATATACAAATGATATTAGTCCTTAGCTGTCCGCTGTATGCTGAGTGCCGGTGAGGAGGTTGGCGGGAGGGGTGTCGGCCAGCCCCCTGGCAACCTGCTGTCCGTTACATGACCATTAGACAGTCACGGCGCGTCGCTGTCCTTCACCGTTAATGGCCAGACACTGTTGGCCAGCTGTCACGTGGCAACGATTAACGATTAATAAATTATTCATACACTAATTAAGTGGTATATGCAGTTCAATTTTAAATACAATATTCCTCCTTTTTTGCAGCACTTCAAATTCAACAAGAGCTTTCACCCTTAGCTAAGTCGTTGCCAATGCCAATGGGCGATAATATTTATTTTATTTGGAGTTTGATTAGGCTGAACTCGATAATATTGGGGCATGGCATAGCTGACAAGTCAGCTTTTGCTTATGTGTCATGCTTATGTACATTTGTACATGTATAGTATGTACATAGGTATCTTCTGATACGACGAAATTCTGTTTAATTTTGATAAGCGGCAAACAGAGCGGAAGCTTCATATTTGTAATTGCAGCCATCTCATTAATTTACAAATTGTATTTCCTTGTTGCGGAAACTTCTTTGAAGTTACGTTTTCTTTTTCAAATTTTCATATTATTTTGTATAGACATAAAAGCAAACATATGAAAAATTCTACTAGATATGAAAACAGAACAATAACGTGGCTCATTCAAAGATAAAAAAACAGTTGAATCTTGTTGGTAAATATATTGATTAGGGCTTAACCCTTACTTAGATTTAATTTTACATTAATTCTATCTTGTTAATAAATAAATAAATATTTATTAAAAAATTGCCTTAAATGTATTGCCCCTAGCTCCGAAAATATAAATGATATATATTTTTACCCCCCAACGGGAGTACACATAGGTATTTAGCTAATTGTTGGCAAATTAATCAAGAATCTCAATTAATTAATTCATTACATTGCTGCTTGCTGTGAAGCGGGGGGAATTCGAGGGTATTTTAATGTATATATTTTTTTAAATATATATTTTTTTCGAAATACTAAGATCCCAACTGTTTTTTGTCATTAATAGAAAAACCTTGAAGTAATACCATAAACTAATTTTAAAAATTTTGTCATTGGGGTCATTTTTTTATATAAAAAACATAAAAAAGTTAATATATTTACATATATGAATATATTTGTATATAATATTTTTTTATATACTTTTTTCAATAATAGCTATTAACTTTAAAAAAATTCAAATAATAATTAAATAAATTTGCTTGTGCAAACCTTGTGTAGTTTCAGTTGTCTCGAGCAAACTCTTGTTGGCCTGTGTAATTGACCTTGCAACCTGTAAAGCTATAAAATGTGAAATTTTAGCTGAGACATTATTGTTTTTCACAAATTGTAAAAAGTGCTAGTGGAAATAGTTCGAATTTCAGCTGAGCTTAGATTGCGCACGCCGTATATAGCCTTGACCTGGGCAAATCTTTGCTGCAGCCGTCAAAAGTTTTAATTAATTTGGCTTTCATTTATAAAATTTGGTTGCTTTCACCGCATAATTATGAGAGTTTGCAATGAATTTGTCAACCGAATTGAACTGTTGCTGAGGCGAGGTGTGCGACTGAGTGAGAGAGACAGAGAGAGAGTGAGTGAGTGAGTGAGAGAGAGCGAGACAGAATGAGAACAAACGCGAGCTCTCTGCTTGTGACTAACTATTAAACTTTATCGATAGAATGTGAAGACAAATCGCTAAAACCAAAGGAAAAGCTGTGAAAATTAGCAAAAATAAAAGAAATAATAATATTAATAATAATAGTGCAATCGATAAGCGATGTGCCCGAAGACATCGAAGACGACGCCGCTGCTGTTGATCGGCGGCATTGTGTTTGTCATCATCCTGGTGGCCATCACGGGCGTCACGCTGATCAACAACATCAATCTGTCGAATATCATACGGCTCAATGAGCAGGTGGCCAGCGACAGCGTCAGCGCCAATGACAATCACATCAAGGAGCTGAACTACGTCAACAATCATCCGCGGAACGTGTATGCCAAGCAGCTGAATGAGACGCCCAGCGCCAGCAGCGAGCCGATCGAGTCGGGCGATGGCCGCAGCATGGAGCAAATCCGCAACGAGATGTCCTCCGCTGTGGCGGAGCCCAAGCTGTTGGCGGTCATCGGGCGAGATGGCCCACGGCGGACGCAAACTCTTGACGAGCTTATCGAGACGCCGCCGCTGGCAGCGCTGCCCTTCGAGGGGGCGCGGGTCACGCCCAGCGCAGCGAACAGCTTGATTGATGACGAGAAACGCGCCCAAATCGTCAAGGTGAGTGGCGCGTGGGGCGTCTGCAGCAGTTCGGACTGCGGACTGCGGACTGCGGACTGCGCTCCAATTGCGTATCAATTTCAAATGTCTGACCCTTGGGGGCCTGACACGACCCCAAGGCAATGCGCCAGCTGTTGATGCCACATGGACGAACAGACGGACGGACGCACGCGCATGCCATTCCAGGTGGGCCGGGTGGCTGTCCGACTGGTCCGGGTGGGTCATGGTGATTTATTTACCATTACCCACAACCGTTGGCTTTCGCTGGCTATCATCAAATAATAATAACAATTAAAGCAGGCCAAATTGTTGGAAATCGCAAACGCAATGCCATCAATTCACAATTTGCCTCCATAAATATTACAATAGAAAATTTTTCTAAAAGAAAACAAAGACAAAAGTCTTCAAAAAGTTTATGAAAAAAGTTACAGTACAGATGACATTCTATTTTGCCTTGTCAGACCTCCTCTTCTGTGCGCTTCTCAATATTTGTAATAAATGTCTTCTATACAGGATTTATGAATGTAGAGATTCACTGGCAATGAAAAATTTAAAGAAAGTAGAAGGAAAATCTATATATTCATATATGTATATTGTATTTAATAATACAACTTTGCCCTAACACAAAGAGGAAATTTTGTTTGAGAATTGTACGAAATCTTGTCTTCCTCTGTCTATATATCTCCACGTATATCTCTCTATCTATTTCATTCTCTATCCCTTTCACACTTATTCCTTATATTACTTACTCTTTCGCTCCCCATCTATACATACGCATACATATACATATATCTCTAGCATTATCTCTGTATCTTTCTGTATTCCTCTCTCTGTCTCTATATATATATATATATATATATATCTCTTTGTCTCTCTATATTTATTTGTCTCTTTATCTATCTATGTATATCTCTTTTTTCTCTCTTTCTCTCTCATTCTCTCTCTCTGTCTATTTATATCTCTTTCTCTCTCTCTCCATTTCTCTCTTTCATTCCCTCTCTATCTCTCTGTTTTTATATATCTCCATCTATTTCGCTGCCTCTTTCATTCTCTCTCCATATATCTCACTGTCTCTTGCATTCTCCCTCCATCTATCGCCCTCTCACTCTCGTTCTTTCTGTCTCTCTTTTTCTCTAACTTTCATGGCATGGAATTGTTCTTTCTTCCTTTCTCTCTCTCTCACTTTTTCTCTCTCTTTTTCTATCTCTTTCTCTCTCTCTCCCTTTCTCTCTCTCTCTCTCTCTTTCTCTCTCACTCTGTCTCTGTGCGTGCCTTAACAGAAGACGTATAATATTCGCCTTGCCATGGGCGACACCTGGAAGCATACTTACTGTTAATGTCAATGTCAACGATTTGACTGGGCTAAGAACACGCACGACGCATAACGAGACCAGCAGCTGAGTCAGTGGCAATGGCAGTGGCAGTGGCAGTGGCAGTGGCAACGCCTCGGCTCTCAGTGCTTCTGTTTGTGGTCTAAGTCCTGGCGTTTATTACGCTCACTTGGCTAATGGGTGCTCGCAACCGGTAACCGTTAACCGTTAACCGGCAAAGTCTGCTGCAGTCAACAGCTGGGGCACGCTTGTTGGCCTGGCTGGCCCATGGCAATTGGAATTGCGATTGCAATTGGCACACGGCGAGGTCTCTGGGATGCGGAAGGCCGTCAATTGCTTTACGCTTTCACGGCTCGAGTGCGCCGTGTTGAGACCTTGGCCAACGAGGCGCTAAAGAAAGAAATTCCAATTGCAGTCGCAGTCGCAGCCAAGCAACCTGCCTGCCTCCTGTCTCCTGCCCCTGGCAGCCAACAACTTGCAACCTGCAACAATAACAATAACAATAACAATAATGCCAGGATATACAAAAAGATTTATTTGCAGTTCTGCCTTTGGCTTTTATGAGCACAACAAACCATTTCAAATATGTTAGCAACTCTCGTGCTCCCGCCGCTCCAATTGATTATGCCATCAAGTGTTATACAGTTATATGTCTTATTAATTATAGCATTTTATTATGTCACAAACTGATTGGACAACCTGCCATAGAAACACAAATTCCGCACTCGCTGGAAGCTCTGAGTAGTCTGATTATGATCAACTATGGGACTCTGGAAATTAGCTGGACCGTCTCTATTGTTCAGCATTTTCACAGCTTCAGGCTGCAAAGACTCGAGTACTCCAAGCTCAAATTGAATTACTAATGTAATATATTATATATAATAATTTTTGTGAAGCGGTTTTATATATATAATATAAAGAAACCCCCATGCTCATATTCTATAAAAAAAACAAGTAAGAACGTTGCAGTCGGGCGTTACCGACTGCGGAATACTCATTCACATCCCATCAACAATTTAGTAGTTAAGTTTCGCTCTAATACTGTAGAATATACAGGTTTTTTCGATTTGCCACGCCCCAACTGGGCGTAGACACCTCATTTTTGGTCAGTTTTTAGAAAGAGATAACGGTACCCTAACTGAAAAGTTTGAATGCTTACCCTCAAAAAATGTGAAAATTACAGGGTATTTTTCGATATGCCACGCCCCTAAGGAGGCGTACAAATTATTTTTGGGGAACTCAACTATCCAAATTTGAAGCTTCTAGCTATTATACTTTAGGAGATATAAACTTTTGCGGTTTGCCACGCCCCCTGTGGGCGGACATATATCCGACAAAACTTTTTGGTCTTGGGTGATCAGTCCGAGTATATATACAAAATTTGAGGTCTCTGCCATCAATAGTGTCCAAAATATAGGAGAATTTAAAAAATCACTATATCTTCAGGTCCGATTTGCCACGCCCCCAATGGGCGTAGACTTATAATTTATCTTCAGACTTTATAGAATCATACCATTAGCTGACGTGCAAAATTTCAGCACTTTAGGTTTACAACTTTAGGAGATACAGTTTTATCCGATTTGCCACGCCCCCAATGGGCGTAGATATATCCGCCATAGCTCGTGATCTTGGGTGGTCAACGCGGACCTACATACCAAATTTCAGCTTTCTAGCTCTTCAACAAACATGATTTCTGGTATATCGGTAAATGCATTTTCCGATTTGCCACGCCCCTAGTGGGCGGATCGGGAAAATTTTAACACTTTATAAATCGGAGATATACACGAGTATGTGTTCAAAATTTCAAGTCTCTAGCTTCAATAGCGCCGAAATAGATTGCGTTCATACGGACAGACGGACAGACGGACGGACAGCAAGACGGACATTGCACAAAACCAATATACTGATTCACTTTCGTGAATGAGTATAAAAAGAAAAAAAAAAAACATAAATTCAATTGAAGAACTGCATATTTTTTATTTTTAGGGTAAAGATTTTTTAAACAACAATCAATAATTCAAAATCAGTTAAATTTATCCTGAGATGAGCATTTTTAGTATATATTTTGTATGTTATTATAGTCCGCATTTGACTTGCCGATACTTTTACCAACTCACGGAAAATAGCTTCCTGCTGCGGTTGGCGACTGGCCCTTACTCTCAAGAGGGGTATAACCCATTTGAATCGCATCGAACAGATTCGATATCATGTAAATATTCGATAAATATTCTTACCGCCTTCGGCTTCCTTGACATATATCCATAAATCGTATGCTTGATTCCACAGTTAAGTGTAAAATCGGTTGCTCATATACTTTCCAAGATCTATATAAGAGCAAGGGAAGTCACACTCTATTGTGAATACTCGCATAACTAGCATAGATCAACTTGAGCTTGTTTGCAATTATTGATAAATCTTACCTGGCAAACAGAGCTCATCTTAAAACTGTTTGAGATCATCGATAGGTCTGCCCATACTACCATAGCAGCCATAGACCTAACTGAACCAATCTCAAATCACCATATCAATCAAATATATTGAAATCGAAATAAAACTTGATGAGATTATTAATCTATCAATAATTCTAATTAAATATAATTAGGCCTGCTCAAATCCATAAATCTCCTAAATCTCCTATTATATAAATATGATTATCGCACGACATTAAAGACAGCTTCCGATAATTTCAACGCAATTGCAATGGCCAAATGCGAACAAATTGGTTAACCGGTTATTTACATCGATGCCCAAAATTGCAGGTGGTTTACCATTGGCATATATATGCATATATATAAACTACATCTGCATATGTGCATATGTATATATACGTATATACTATATTCATTTGTTTATTCAATACCGAATGACTGCAAGATTCATGACGGTTCATGCTCGAACATTGTGCACGCCTCACATTTCACATTCCCACACATACACACACACACACACACAATGGCATAGCCAGCACTCATACTGGCACATCCTTGACACCTGCCGCCCAGCCAGGTGCGTCATTTGGTTTCGTTGTTGCCCGCACTCAAGACGTATGGACGCACATAAGTGACCCCAGTTAAAATGGCAAACAGAGCTAAGCCCAGCCAAAGTACTTGGTTAATCAGAGCTCGGAAGGGTAAGGTGTGTCTTGAGTGTGTGTTGAGTGTGTGTGTGTGTGTGTGGGGGGGGGTGTTGTGTAGGGTAGAGTAGGGGCTTAACCGTTACGCACATGCTGGCACTAATAATCGAATTTCATTCATTTAAGCTCTCAGTCGGTGAATTCTTCATTTGTATTTGCAGTTTGGGGCACAAATTGTTATCAGTTTGTTGTTTTTTTTTTTTCATTTTCCCCCACTTGCCTTTTTTTTCGTCAATGCTGCGCATTGTGCACTGAACCAACAAAATGAACCCAAATGCCGGACGGAGGAACCAATGTGTAGAGGCTTAGCCCGGCTCGCACGGCTGTGCAGTCAATGTCGTATTTATCAATGCAATCCCATCCAATAGCAACAACAACAACAGCAACAACAACAACAACAACAAACAGCAAACAACAGACATCAACAACAACAACAACAACAACATTGGAACATTGACGTTAAGGCTAACGCCGCTGCTGACAATAACCCACTTTCAGTCTTTGGCTCGGTCTGACATTTTGTTGCTTGTTGTTTTGTCATTTCGCTTTAGTTGTCGCCTTCTTGTTGTTGTTGCTGTTGTTGTTGTTGTTGACCATTTGCCCGTTTCATTGTCAATGAAGGCGGCCCAAGTCAGGGCGCGGCTGCAACGGCCATCGATACGGCTTGGCATTGTCTCCGGATTGGGAATACGTCACTGCTAATAGAAAGCGCATTTGAGCTCATTACAAACTAACTTAACGCAATTTGAATAGATTAAGCATGGAGTAACAAGCAAGGACTTCATTCGAGAGGGTGGACGGGACATACGATATCTCGAGCTAAGACTTCATTAACTGCAGACATACATACTTATATCGAGTTACATATTGATGTAGTGATAGAAACTAATCTTAAATTACACACACTAAAGTATTCTAAATAATTAACTATTCACATCTTAGGAGCACTTTAAGTATAGTCTTTATGAATGTGTTTTCAAATTTATATACAGTCGAGTCTCGCTAATTCGTATCCCGCTAAATCGAAAATCGCGGTAAAATGGAAAAAAATTTAAAGAAAAATTGAAAACAGTTCGTTCTCGATATTTATTTATAATTTGAATTTCTGTATAAATCGAAGTATTTCAATACATATTTGGTAAACTATTTCAGTTTATTACAAAAACTCAATTATTCATTATTATTTCGTTCATTTGATATACGAGAAGCGATTCATAAATTCTCTATGCAGTTAAATAGCTCAAAAGGCAATATAGCTACTGAACGATTGAAAAAAATATATTATATATGCTCAATTGAACTGCTCATTAGTTCCTTCTAATGAATTGAACTGTTCACTAGTTCATTTTAATTAACTTGTGCTGCGCATTAGATCATTTTAATGAATTGAACTTTTCATCTGTTCATTTGAGTGAATAAAACTGCTCACGAGTTTATTTTAATGAATTGCAGTTAGTTCATTAATTGATGAAATAAACATTTTTAAAAATTATGCTCTTTACTGGTTCATTTTAATAAACAGAACTGTTTATTAGTTCACTTAAATGAATGGAACTACTCAACAGTATTTTTTATTTTTTATTTTATTTTTTTTTTTATTAAGTCTCAAGATGAATGTTTTCCAAAAGGATAGATTTAATTTCGATTTATCGCGATTTTTGATTTAACGGGGTACAAATAATGACTGTATTTAAAATTAATTCATTGGTTCATTATAAAGTGAACTGCTCATTAGAACATAACTTGAACTTTTTATTTATTCATTTGCTGAAGTGAAATATTCGTTTGAATCAGTTGGATGTACATATATGTATATACAATATTTTAATGAATTGATCTTGTTCATTAGCTCACTTTCATAGATTCTTTACTAGTTATTTTTAATTGAACTGAACTGGTCACTAGTTCTCTTTAATAAATATAACTGCTTATTACTTCTTTAAGCTGATCCAGTTCGATTGAACTTTTCTATATTTAGCTCAATTTGGAAACTTATCTTCAAAGGAAACACGATTAGTTACACATTCTACTGTTTTAATCGGTTTCTTGATTTACCATTTGTTTTAGTTTTGCTTGTGTGTGTGTGTGTGTGTGTGTGTGTGTGTGTGTGTTTGTTTTCGCCTTTGTCGTAATCGTTTTAAATATAAAATGTCTTTGCAAAGTTTTGTAAATATTTGAAAAGAACGAATTCTTTAGAGTTTTCTTTGGCCCTCTTAAATGCAGCGATGCAAAGCAATCACGTTCTTTCACCTGCCCTGCCCGGAGCTGCTCTTACTTTAGTTTTATTTCAATTTTTTTTCTTTTTTAGCTCTGTGCAAGTCCAAGACTTTTGCTCAGCTTCTATCCCATTAGGAAAACTTTTGCATTTGTTGCTGTTGTTTCTCTACCAATACCAACTCATATTTTCTTAATAGTTTGCTCGTTTTCTTCTTGCTGCCTGACGCACACACACACACCCGCACACACACCCGCACACACACCCGCACACACATACACACACGCACATGAAACATGCTGCTGCTCTGCTTTTTTTTTCAGTTAAGTTTGACTTCATATTCCGTCGCTAAGAAAGCATGCAAAACTTAACCAGACAAATAGTTGCTCTGTATATATATGTGTGTGCGTGTGCGTGTGTGTGCTCGCTCCTTTTTCAGCCAGATATTCAACAGAAGCGACGCGTCGTCTTTCGCATTATTTTATGGCCCCAAGCAAATTATATTCCCTTAGTCTTGGCCAAAGAGTTAGCCAAAAACTTTTGTGTGAAGCTCGTCTCTCTATCTTTCCCTCTCTCTCTCTCTCTCCCTCTCTGTGTGTGTTTTAGTGTTGGTGTATGCATAATTTCACAAAAAAAAAAAAAAAATTAAATTAAAAAAAGAAAAATACATTTTAAAGTTATGCTGCCTCCCCCGTTTCGTCCGTTTCACCCCTTTCGCTTTCATTTAGTTGGCTGCCATTTGCATTGTTTTGCGGCCCTGCGGCATTAAGCGGCCAAAGTTTTTGGCCAGCAAACTTTGCTGTTGCTGTTAAAGTTGCATTTGAAATTTGCATTAAATTAAGCCAAGCCAACGGAGATCCCAGCCCGCGCAGCTCCCTGCCCAATTTGAACTTTTCGCTTAAGTCGCCGCTAGAAGTGGCAATTAAATCCTGATCAAATTAATGGCAGTGGCAGTGGGAGTGGCAGTGGCAGTGGCAGAGGCAGTGCGAATGTCATGCGGTGCATGCCGCTAACTTTGCTAACATCTGCAACCGCAGCCGCAATTGCGTCGACTTTGCCAGGTCAAGTGCATAATCGGGCCAAAAGCCAAAAACAGCAGAAAAAAACAAAAACAACAACAACAACTAAACTCATCGCTGGCCAACCGCTCCCGGGACGGACGGGCAACGGCTGCTCTGTGGCAGGCGGAAGGATGCAACTGCTATGTGCGGCATTTTAGGGGGCATGTGTGACATATGACGAGACGCGCCGCAATGGTCGTGCACGTTTTCACGTCTCGTTGCGGAAATGATGTTTAACACACACTCGCACACCCACACACATACACGCAACACTGCCATCAACATATACGCATTTGGCAAAGCACGTTCCGTGCGACGTTTGCACATTTCAAGGATATAACTTAATTCGTAATGAAGACACACAAAACTGAAACTACAGCTGCATACACAAGCGTATAACATGTCTCTCTCTCTCTCTCTCTCTCTCTCTCTCTCTTCCTCCCTCTCTCTCTCTCTGTGTTTGTGTGTGTGTGTGCTTCAGTTTGGCTAACAGCGTGCAAAAATATTCAATCAATCAGTCAAAGCCATCAAACAATTTCCGTTCAAATTAGTCAAGCTGATTATTTACTGCTGCTCCTGCTGCTGCTGTTGCTGCTGCTGCCCCTTCTGCTCCTGCTTCTGCTTCTGCTTCTGCCCTCAAATCGTTCAGTTTTGGCCCAAGTTTGGCTTAATTAACGGCAGTTAATAAGTCTAGTTGAACAAGCGCACTGGATAAATAAACATCGAGCACACGACGCCAACGCACTTCCAGTCAAGCTTCAAATTAGATGCGACTCATTAAGCATTTCAGCTAAACTCAACTCAACTCAACTGAGCTGAGCTGAGCTGAACTGCACTTGGAGCAAGTCTACAAGGATTTTGTCTTCAATTACTTCTTAATATATATATATACATATACATATATTATATGCCTTAAAGCAATCTCCAACAGTTATCAAACACACCAACTGGCACTTAACAAAAATATTTCTTTTTTTCTATGTATATATTTTTGAGTCATTTAAATATAATATATATATTCAGCAAGTCGATAGCAATTACAGCTGTATAATTATCGATAGTAGGCGCCATTAGTATGCATCGATAGTTACTGCTAGTCGACGATAGTTATTTCAAAACCATCAATGATCAACGATAGTTATTGCAATGTCAGTGCTATGCGACGATAGTTATTTTAAAGCCATCGCTTATTAACGATAGTTATTTGCAAATCATCAATGGATGACAATAATCACGAATAAAATGAGCACGCTACAAATAAAGAGAATCTCTCTAACGAGAGCTAGACATTCATCTTAGACTATGAGAATAAATAAATAGAGATGAACCCAGCCACTCATACATATATAAATGGGTAAGAAGAGCATCATTTCAATTTTGACTTCCAGTCATCGCTATGCTGTGCTCGCTCTTCCAGTCATCGCTTTCCCATGCTCTCTCTTTTCTGTGCTCTTCCTTCCTGTATTTGCCTTTCCTGTGATCTCTCTCCTGTGCTTCTTCTCTTTGAGCTCGCATGCTTAATATATCTGTAACACTTTATTAAGCACTAAAGCAATGTTGTTAATGAATTTGAGGTCTCTTTATGAATTTATAAGAGCGAATATGCTTGGGCACTTAAAACTTAAGAGTGCATAAGCTATGCTCAATGCTTAGATTGCAGTCAGCCAATCGATTGGCTGAGCGATTTAAGCAGAATCATAATACGGGCTGCGGAGTGTAATTTAATTTGATGCTCTCCATAGAAAGGTTGCAGACATTAACTCCGGCAAATGGTCGAGCATATATAAAAGCATCAATCGATTTACCTCACCAAAACCAACTCGATACAAAATACTTGAATTTTAGTTAAGGCAAATCCCAATCGAAATTCAAAGTGTGAAATTTTAATAAGAAAATTTGCGTTGACATTGCGCCATTCCTTCTGAGCGCTGGCTTTGCGTGTGTTAATGTGTGTGTGTGTGTGTGCCTACGTGTCTGTGTGTGTGTGTGTGAACTGTGCGCCATTTGCATTTTCATAGACGTGAATTTATTTGGGCCTTAAGCAGGCGGCAAAGGGTTGCCTATGCAGAGCTAAGAATTATTAAGGTATGCGCCATCATCTGTGTGTGTGTGTGTGTGTGTGTGTGTGTGCGTGCGTGGCAGGAGTCGCAGGACAATTCGCTGACAATGGAGCCCGCGCAAGCCTTGAACTCCACGTGGCCCCTAACCAGCGAGGTGTGCGAACGTCGTGTCCGAGTTTAATTAATTACCGGAAAACTGTTAATATTTGCATTGCCTTCAAAAAGCTCCGCAACCAAGCGGCCATCCAACCATCGGCCCGACCGACCGACCAGAGATCCGCAACGGGCAAACACAAAGAGCCCAACAACGTGGCCTACAAAGGAGAGGAGTGCTGAAGGGGCTGGGGTGGGGCTGGCCTAGGCTTGTGGGGGCCACACTGAATCGGTGTAGCTCAGCAGGCGTGCACGATGGCGCTTTTCATTTTCTTTTTTTGTTTTTCCTAATATTTATACCCTGCAGTCATGCAAAAATCAGCAATATATGTGAGAGTGTTAGTGTGTGTGTGAGTCGAAATGCAAATGAAGATTTATTTTTATAAATATTTATCACAATTTGTCGTCGAAATATGCAGCACATATGTGCTAAAGAGAGTATCTGCTAGTTGAGCATTTTTTGTTAGCCTCATAAATTCTCGAATTTTATTTTATTTTTTTCTTTGCTGCTCGTAATTTAATTTCTCAAAAAATGCGCTCAAAAGTATGCAATGCCAAATTATGCTGCGCTGCTGGCCCTGTGCGAATTGGCCGTGGTGGGGGGGCGAGCAGTGGGAGGCGTGGCAGTGGGATAGATGGTTACCTGAGCTGACTGCAGGTGGCCCGTGGCTCGTGGCCCATGACCCATGGCCTGGGCAACTGTCGAGTGTCTGCCAAAGGGTCGGCAGGGGGAGGCGAGGGGGGAGGCAAAAGGAAGCGCTGGTTTTAGCCTCCAAATGAACGACAGCCAAAAACGAAATTTCGCGTTGTCTATTTTGTTAACATTTTTCACAGTTGCACACGTGCATGGCATGCGTGTGTGTGTGTGTGTAAGAGAGAGAGTGTTTGGCTGTGTGTGTGTGTGTGAGTGTGTGTGCGGTATTCTTTTGTATATCCAATTCCAATTGGATTGGTTAGCTGAACATTCTGAAATAGAAGTCAACAAAAGAGAAACAAGTTAATGCACTTCGCTTAAAGTGCAGCTGCATTATTAAAGCAAAGCCATTCGAATATTTATGTAGCTATAAGGCGAACAACACACACACACACACACACGTGGAATTCCACATCGCATTGCCATGCATTAGAACAGCCATTCACATTGGCTAACAAGCCGAGAGGGGGGATGGCTGCGAACAAATTCTATTTGAAATGAATGTGAATTGTTTGATAGAATTGAGAGCATATATCCAAAACACAAAACGTGGATAAACATGAGTGAGAACGGATAAGAATAACGAAGTGGATCTAACTGTTCGCTTGCATAACATTATCGGGGCATCAATTAGCCAATAATAAACAAAATCAGAAAATGGGATTTATAATTTTAAAAATCATTTAATTAATTAACAATGAATGAAACAAATTAAAAAAAAACACAAGCGAAAAAATGTATAATAAACAATTATTTAAAAAAAAAATCAAAATATAAAAAAATCATTAACTAATTAAAGAACTAACCAAAAATAGGTAAATACAAATAAGTAAATATTTATAAAAAATAAAATAAACAAATAAAAAAATTAATAAAAAAAAATTAATTAATTAATAAAAATCAGTATTAAGTAATACATTAAATAAATAAAATTAGTTTAAAAAAATCAAATATATGTAACTGAATAAAAATGAAAATAAAAATAAATGAAATAAAAAAGCAAAAATAAATGAATATTTTGATTATATAAAAAAATAAGTAAATAGAAAAAAAAAACATAAGCTAAAAAAATAAAAATAAATACTTATTAAATGACAATTTACTTTAATAAGTAAATGTCAACAAGTAAATTGAGTAAATAATATTAATCAAAAAGTAAATAAAATAAAAATGAGAATATATGAAGTGATGAATTTAAATGAGTAATTTATTGATAAATATTTATATTTTATATATATGTATATATATTTTATATAATACTCAATTATAAATTAAATTAAAAATATGTAAATTAAAAAATAAATACATTTATTAATATATCCCCTTTGCCTCTATTCCAGATGATGGAGCACGCCTGGCACAACTACAAGCTGTATGCTTGGGGCAAGAATGAGCTGCGTCCACTGTCGCAGCGTCCGCACTCGGGCAGCATATTTGGCTCGTACGATCTGGGCGCCACAATTGTGGATGGCCTGGACACGCTGTACATAATGGGCCTGCAGAAGGAGTACAAGGAGGGGCGCGACTGGATCGAGCGCCGCTTCTCGCTGGATAACATCAGCGCCGAGCTGTCCGTGTTCGAGACGAATATACGCTTTGTGGGAGGGATGCTGACACTGTACGCATTCACCGGGGATCCAATGTACAAGGAAAAGGCGCAGCATGTGGCCGATAAGCTGTTGCCCGCATTCCAAACGCCCACGGGCATACCGTACGCCCTGGTCAACACCAAGACGGGCATGGCCAAGAACTATGGCTGGGCATCCGGTGGCAGCTCGATTCTCTCCGAGTTTGGCACACTCCATCTGGAGTTTGCCTACCTGAGCGACATCACGGGCAATCCGTTGTATCGGGAGCGCGTGCAGACCATACGCCAGGTGCTCAAGGAGATTGAGAAGCCCAAGGGGCTCTATCCGAACTTCCTCAACCCCAAAACAGGCAAATGGGGTCAGCGTAAGTAGATCGACTTGAAGCATATATTTATATATTGAAGTTAATATCAATCATTTGATGCCTTCCCACAGAGCACATGTCGCTGGGCGCCTTGGGTGACAGCTACTACGAGTATCTGCTGAAGGCCTGGCTGCAGTCCGGCCAGACGGACGAGGAGGCGCGCGAAATGTTCGACGATGCCATGCTGGCGATCATTGACAAAATGGTGCGCGTCAGCCCCAATGGACTGACGTATGTGTCCGATCTGAAGTTTGATCGACTGGAGCATAAAATGGATCATCTGGCCTGCTTCTCAGGTAATTGAGATTTCACATATATGATATATGTATGTGTATGCATATGTTTGTACTATATTTATCCAATCCTATTTTGTTGTAGGCGGCCTCTTTGCTTTGGGCGCTGCTACACGCCAGAACCATCACACTGATAAATACATGGAGGTGGGCAAGGGCATTACCAACACCTGCCACGAGAGCTATATACGTACGCCCACCCAGCTGGGCCCCGAGGCGTTCCGGTTAGTGCTCAACAGCAGCAACTGCTCGAATCCCTCACTTATGCCAATCTCTGGTTAATCTCTTCCTCTTGCTCTTCAGTTTCAGCGAAGCAGCCGAGGCACGCGCCCTGCGCTCGCAGGAGAAATACTATATACTGCGCCCGGAGACCTTTGAGAGCTACTTTGTGCTCTGGCGTCTGACGCACGATCAGAAGTACCGCGACTGGGGCTGGCAGGCGGTGCAGGCCCTGGAAAAGCATTGCCGCACACCGCACGGCTACTGCGGCCTGCGCAACGTCTACCAGCAGGAGCCGCAGAAGGACGATGTCCAGCAGAGTTTCTTCCTGGCCGAAACACTCAAGGTAGACAGCAAATTGAATTGAAATGCAGTTGAATCAATTACTAACTAATGAACTGGTCTCTATTCTCCCCTCCATAGTACCTGTACTTGCTGTTCTCAGACGACTCCGTGCTGCCGCTGGACGAGTGGGTGTTCAACACCGAGGCGCATCCACTGCCCATCAAGGGCGCCAACATTTACTATCGCAAGGCGGCAGTGACGCTGCCCGCCTCGAACGCCTCATAAGGCAGCTAACGCAGTCACTTGACCGTGTCAATTTTTTTTATTATTTTAAAATCAATTGACTCTCTCTTTGATAGTTGAAGGAATATTTTATTTAATTTTTTTTTTTTTTTTTAGATTTTATTTGTCTGTTTAGTTTAGTTAGCTTACCTTTATATATATATATATATATGTGCACATACATACATATATATATATATATATAATCATTTTTAATGTGTATTACGATTAATTTTGATTGCACAATGACAACAATGAATGGATCCTTACTTAGCCGCGTCGTCAATGGACGACCCTTAACTATATGTAACATATTTATGCCACTTCATATATATATATATATATATATGTATATGTATATAACGGAGACACGCGACCCGACGTAGCTGTTTATGTGGTAGCCACCCTGTAGATCAAGTCAAATCAAATCAAACTGAGAACAGAAAACCCTTTGAAAAGCTTCAGATTAATAATAATCTTTATGATATATACACACACACACACACACACACACACACACACACACACACACACACACACACACACACACACACACACACACACACACACACACACACACACACACACACACACACACACACACACACACACACACACACACACACACACACACACACACACACACACACACACACACACACACACACACACACACACACACACACACACACACACACACACACACACACACACACACACACACACACACACACACACACACACACACACACACACACACACACACACACACACACACACACACACACACACACACACACACACACATACATACACATATACTCACACATATAAACTCAGGTGTTCGAATTATGATTTCTTTGAAAACTGTCTTAGCTTTGATTCGATTCTCAATATCTTCCCAACTGCATCTCTCTTTCGCACTCTCTATCTATCTATATATCACTGTATCTAGTACTAGATCTATTGCAACTAGTTTATTGTATTTGTATCACATTAATGAATTTGCATTTTGAATCTCTCAACTCTTGAAACATTCAGTGGCACATTCTGGGATCGACTTTGTTTTGTATATATATTTCCCTAGCGACAAAATGAAGGCATTAGGATGAGATATAGATTTGCATACAAATCAGACAATTGTCAAGTTATTGTTTATATATACTTTAGTCTAAATATAATACAAGTAATACAACCTATTGTAATAGCACCTAGCTTACTTTAAATAAATGTAACGCATATTACTTTACATCAGCATCAAGCGAAACGAATCTTAAATCTATATATATGAGTATATATATATATATATATATATATATATATATATATATAAATATACATACATATATTTATATATTGAAAATTTAAAAAATAAAGTTAAATAAAATAATGAAAAATGTAGGAAATTGTTTAAGCAAAATATTTATACAATTATACAACAAGCAAAATAATTTAATTATTATCGATGTAAAGGTTTTTTTTTGTATAATCCTAAGCGTAAGATATGTCGAGGATAATGATATTAATATTAACAAATTTAATAATAAACACCAAAACACAAAATTAAATCGAAAATGTTAAATTTTTGTATTCTTCGGCACTTCGTCAACGGCTCTTCAGCTGTGAGAAGTCATTTTAGACAGCTATGTACACATACACAGACACACAACACACACACACATAAATAAATAAATAAATATATATATAGATCGATATATACATACATATTTTTTTTATGTTATATCAAAGTAATTTTAAGATCGAACGTGAAAATAAATGTATAATTGCGAGTCTAATTAAATTGTAAATGCATGGATAGAGAAAAAAGCACGAGATATGTGAACGAAGCTGTCCCTAATTGGAGACAGACGACACAGTGCACGAGGATATTATAAATGCTTAAACATAATTGTATTGGACTAACCCATAAGTTTAATAAAAACCTAATGAATAACATACAAACGAGTTTAAAGTATTATTTTCTGGGCAACCTCTCAAATATTAGTTTGGGCTTACGAGAGTCAATTCATAGAGTCGTAGCCTTGGCGTTCTCCAATAATGTTCAAAATTTTCTATAGCACTCAATCAACTCAATCGTACAATTAAACAAAAACAAAAAAATTAATATTTTATAATTTTGAAAATTAGACTATCAGTAATTAATAATAATATATAGCAATATTTTATATTTCTTTTAGTATACAATTTAACAGATGCCCAATGTTTTTGTTTAGATGGTTGAAATAAAAAACTGTGTAATAATATAACAGATTTTCTAAAGAGATCATATATATATGTACATAATATGTACTTATGTATATAGTAAATTATAAAATAAGAAACTTGATATTCAACTTTCAAGTTCAATTCTTTCTGGAGCGGCGTACGTTCATTCAAAGTCTGAATAGGAACCTTCTAGTTCTCTGCATATTATGTTCAATGTCACTCAAGCTCAGCTCTACTAGCAAGTCGTAGCGCTTCAAAAAACAAATATCACATTTGTTTGTTTATTGTGCGTAATTATTCATGTTCAAATCGAAAATAAAATAAGAAACTAACTAACAATAATGAAATGAACAAGAGTGAGCCGGAACTAAATTACGAGTCTTGTGCGTGTAAATGGGCACATGATTTTGTAATGAATTGTAATTTACTACCGGGCAGTATATGACCCGCTACAATTCCTTTGCAGGCATGACTAACACTTGAGCAGCTCTATTAAAAAGTTGTATGTAGTACTTGCGCTTAAGGCGAACAAAGCGCTCTGAGGTTAACAACATTTCCCACCCAGACCCGCAGTTGGCGGGTGCAACCCGGAACGGAACGGGAACGCCAGTTCCAGCTTACAATGCAATGCGAGCGGGCAAAGTCCGCAGCAGAGCATAAGACTGCAAATGGCTGGACGAACAAAGCATAACCATAAAACGTATAAGAAGCGCGCCCGTCCGCTAGTCGCCGCCCACCACCAAAGCCCAGCACACAAAATAAACTGAAACGAAACGAAACGGAACGAAGGGTGTAGAGAAACTTTAAATTCAAAAGTCATTCCACCCGCAGAGCGCAGACAAAGACAGCTCTGGACTTTATAGAGCATCAGAAGCATAGCGTCAACTGTTGCTCCCTCTCTCTATCACTCTCTCTCTCTCTCACCCTGCGTGTCTCTTCGCGCGTTCTCTTTGTGCGGAGCAATGCTTCAGCTCATTCTCCTGCTGCTCCTGCTTCTTCTTTTTCTTCTTCTTCTTCTTCTTTGTTGGCTAGACGAGCCCGCCAGACCAGCTGAGTTACTTTTTGCCGGTCGCAGCGACACAGCGATTATTGATTTTTGTTGTTTTTCTGCCCTAATCAAAGCGAACAACTCTGACTTGAGCATACGCTATGTCTCTTGAATATAAATATTATACATTTTGATAAGGGCAAAAACAGACTTAACAACAAGTTCAGAAGGTTAGCGATTAATTTTATATATGAATATTAATATTATATATGAACATTTTTTTCTGTAAAAAATGTTTCTCTTCTTTGTTCAAGAATTAAACATTGAATTATATGTATTTATATATATTTATGAATATAGTAACTGAAAATGTCAGAATAAATCACATATATAAGTGTCAATTTAATCCGCACTCATTGCCATAAATATTGTAGAGCATTCAGCTGTCGGCCTGGCATAAGCCGACTTCTTTGTGTTTTTGTTTTGGTCGTTGACGTTCGCGGCATCGCTTCTAGCAGCCGCACAGTTGATTGCGAGTTTTCGAGCGAGTCGGAGCGTCCGATGCAGCAGTAGCTCTCACAGCAATTTACAGTTGCATCCAGCAAAGTCTTTGGCTGTCGGCCGTTGATTCTCTCGCTGCACATCTTTTGCACGTCTGTGTGTGTGTGTGTTTTTTTTTTGCTACTATTTTTTTGATTGGTTTTCAATTCGCAAGTGCAGTGTTTGTGTGAGCAGACTCAGAATGCCGTTCCCCATTCATCCACCGAAGCAAATGCCTTGCCCGCACTGGCAGCACTTTCCCATCAGTCCGGTGGACAGCAAGCCGGCACCGTTTGGCAGCAGCAACGGTGGCGGCGGCGGCGGCGGCGGCCAGAAGGGCAACTCGTCCATGACAGCTGAGAAGCCACCGGAGCCGGTGTCCTATCGCTACTGTGTGCAATGCAGGGCAGCTGGCAAGGATGTGGGCGGCATCGATGAGGATTGAGGGCCATTTGTCCATGCATATCTTCTTCACACACTGGCAATGCCACGGACTACAGCAGCACCATCCAACCAACCAAGCAAGCAACCACCCACCCACCCAACCACTCATTCAGCACGCTCACCAGACACACAAAAAGAACCAAACCACAACCAAATCAAATCGATTCACATCGAGGCACATCACTCCAACCTCAACTGCTCCAACGCAATGACAATGGAGCGCACAATCTCGAGTGGGCCAGCGATGAGTGCGAGACCTACCATGATTATGATCACTTCCAAGTTTTTGTTTTTGTTTCTAAGACTTTGTTGTTTATAAGAATTTCACATTGTGTTTGCCGACTGCTTGTCGTATCTTTTGCATTTTATTTCTCGTGCCAATCATAGGAACACTCTCCATACAGTCATACAGTCATACATATACATACATACATATGTATATATACTATGTAATTTGTATACATATACATATATCTATATCTATATTTTTGAAACATTCAAAATGCTTAAGCTAAGATTTTGCTACGAAACTTATTTTTTAGACTTCAGACTATATTTGGTATAAAAATAAATAAAATAAGAATACATAAAAAACGAAAACCAAAACAAAATAAACGCACGACGCATATAAAAAAAACGAGTTTGTTCTACAGACACAAGCACAGATGCATGGCTACATGCATGCATGTAAGT
This sequence comes from Drosophila mojavensis, assembly GCF_018153725.1. Taxonomy (NCBI): domain Eukaryota; kingdom Metazoa; phylum Arthropoda; class Insecta; order Diptera; family Drosophilidae; genus Drosophila; species Drosophila mojavensis. The sequence goes on along the minus strand of NW_025318667.1, from coordinate 16,210,117 downwards.
GTGTGCACGTGTAGTGTGTGTGTGTGTGTGCGTGTTTGTTTTCTTAAGCGGCATACATTTTTTTGGGACTTGTTTGTTTGCCTGCTGTTTCTCTTGTTGTTATTGCTGTTGCTTCTGTTGTCGGATCGTGCGTTACGTTTTCTACTTTTTATCAGTTTTCAAGGTCAGCGGACAGAGCAACAGCAGCAGCAGCAGCAGCAGCAACAGCAACACACACACACTCAAAACAACAATGACAACATTTAAAATTTTGAGCATACGCGCGCGATAAGCATTCGAATCGAACCGCACAGAAACATCTAGCCAGAGCTCGCATTTAATCCAGCATGTTCCATGCGTTTCGTTTTCGTCTCTCCCTCGGCCGCTCTTGTTCGCCTCTTCGTTCTCGCTTCGATGGTCAGCAATGGGCTAATTAGCTGTCGCCTGTCGCCTGTCGCCGTTTGCCACACGCCACACGCAACTGCAGCAATGCAAGAGAGAACTCTCAGCTGCTTGACGAAGTTCAACAAACTGTTGAAGTGCAAAAATAAATACGCACTCTCCCACACACACACACACGCACTCTCAGATGTGCATGGGTGTGTATGTGTGTGTGCGTACTTGTCGAAGAGCAAAAAATGAAAAAAGTGTCTCATCCCATCCCATCCCATTCCATCTTATCAAGCAGTGAGGCAATCGAGCCCCCTACATATACACACACACACACACACACACACTCATATGTACATATGTATGTGTAAGGAATTAATAATATAAAAGATACACATATGCATGTCTGTAAATACATACATGTATGTATGTATGATGTACATGATGTAAGTATGCATATATCAACTATTGTACTTTATAGAATCTACATACATATATGTCGAATAATACATAGAAGCATTTTGTACATACATATACATACATATAAAATTTGTTAACCCACAATATTCCATACACATATATGTACACATGCATACATATGTGTACACAGCTTACGCATATATTAACTCTTATACGCTATAGAATCTGTACGCAGAATAGCACAAATGTAAACAATTGCTCTTAGCCTGTATTTAAGGTGTTATACTATATACATACATAGGAACATAAGCATAGTTAAAGGTTGTGTATGTAGATATTGTATGAACTCAATTTGTATACTCATACATTTATGTAGGTGTTATGCATAAAATACTATATATGTATATATGTACATATATATAGGATTTTGAGGTATTACAGTACATACGTACATATGCATATATTAACTGTTATACGATATATGTACGTATGTATTAGATTTGTAACATAGATACATATGGAAAACGTGTATGAACATAGCGTATATGTGAAGTTGTACCACATATGAAAGCTTTATGCACAATTAATTACATATATATATCTATATGTATATATAGGCATTATGTCCACATACAACTGTTATACTATTTCAAAGTTATACGACAAATAGTACTGTACCTTCACACATATGTATATACACACTAAAAATAGAAGGTGTTATACACGTGGGTACTATACATCTGAGCTGTTATACACACAGAATACCCCATAAGTAAGTACACATATAAAAGACGAATGAATGGCTAAGGTGTTATACAAATATGTAAATGGCATATTTCAAATATATCATCTCTCCTAACTATCATTAGCATATAGAAACTATACGTTATTTACATACATACATATACATATATGTTATACGCACATAGACAAAGTGTTATACACATAGATGTTACATTCCAAATACAGGCCATACATGGGCACACAGATACATTTCGTGTCTCATACATTCGGACCTTATTTTAGTCTTATCGTTGGGTGTGCCGAAACTAGGGGTAATATATGTATGTATGTATGTATGTATGTATGTATGTATGTATGTATGTATGTATGTATGTAGATAGGTAGACTCGCTTTCTATCGTATCTCTCTCCATAGTCACAAACATAAATACATTCCATCGTATCTTTATTAACAGCACAAATGCAAACATATCCGACATACGTACATACATCTATAAGTATGTGTATATATGTTTGTGTGTGCATATACTGATATTACGACGAATCGCTAAGTAATATAATAATTAAAAGTAGAATAAAAAGACGAAGCAGAGGTAGGTATAATCATTCTTTTGGCAAGCATATAAACAAGCAATCTAATTAATTGAATAAACTATGTTAGCTACTTGGCTCACACATACACGCACACAAATATACATATGCCCAAACATACATATATATATGTATGTAGGCAAAATAAGCCAATAATTTCCATGTGGTACATCTAGAGTTCAAGCGGGGGCGTGGCAAATGCTTTGATATCTCAAAATGTGAAGAACTAGTACGAATATATAAGAAAACTATATCCTTGTTTTACTTCTAGTGGTTCCAGTTGTATAATTTTTTACCTATATTGTGTATATGCATCCACTTAAGCGTGACAAATTATAGAGTTTCTACCCAATCTAGCTACCCTTACACTTTGAACGCGTATTACGCAGTCCTTTATGCCCAACTATACCATTGTAAGCCATTCTGTTTCTAAATAGATTCTGGATTCAGTCCAAGCTCAATTTCCTTATCGCCCACATCCCACAGCTGTGGACAGTCTGACGCCAAGCTAATCGCCCTGCTCGTCATGGATATGCAGGTAAAGCGAAGAGATAACAACGTTCGGGCTCAGATTGCCATAAATCAGGCGGCAGACTTGAGTCGTGATCGGCATGCATAAAGCCTCAAGCGATCCCAAACTGTCCACGGAGGGCAGCTTATCTAAAACCTGCTCATAATTGGATGGATCAGCAGCAGAATTTTCAAGACGTAAATTGATTATGTAGAAATCGAAGTCTTAAACAATAAATAAATAATAATAATGATAATAAAAATAAATAAATAAATAGCTTGCTCTTCGTATAGCAAACATATTCATTAGTTGAATTTGGTTAAAAATTTTATTTATTTATTTTATTTATATTTTATTTATATTTATATAAATTAATTTGAAAAAGATAACCAAAAACTCTTATTACAAAATAAAAAATAATAACAATATAAACATATAATAATAATAAAAAAAAATGTTTAATAATTATTTAATGAAAAATTTAGCATAGTAAATTGATGGATAAATCTGCAGAATGAATTATATTACTTAACTCGATTTAATTAATGTGCACAAAGTGTGCATTTATAAAATCCGCTATTAAAAACAGTATTTCAAGAACATTTGCATTAAATAAGACAAGAATATCGTAAAAAGAAACCTTGAAATTTTTGACTGTTTTATAAATTCGAATATATTATACATACATATATTCATATTCATACAACTCAGCTTAATGGCCGAGGCCTTGGCTTTTAAAAATGGACAAAATATATAAATTTTTTTTAAATGTGCTTAAAAGTACATTTATGTCCATTAATGGAACGCCAAAATATATATTTTAAATATGCAATTAAGAATCTCTTTTTTTTTTTTTTTACTTAATAATAAAATTTGTACTTTAATTAATAATTATAATTAAACATATAAAAAATCCACTACATAGACTAAGAAAAAGTAGTTTTATTTTCTTATCAGCTTCATATAAACGATATGCAAATCTTATAAGAATTAATCACAAACTTTATTTACACAGTATGTAAATATGTAAATGACCATGCATATTTATAAAATTGTTGTAAAATTTGATCGATTTTTTTTATAACAAATCCATATATAAAACCTCGTTACATTAGAAAAATAACAACAAACTTGTTGAAATTATTTCCAATTGAAATCCCAATCAAATTGGATTTTCCTATTGGAATTGAAATGCAAAACAGTCTGGCAGCACTGCCGGCGAATAACGAAAAGAACAAGACAATGAGAACACAGCGCGGGAAGTGGAATCGGAACCGGTGAAACTATCGTTGGCACTGGACAAAGCTGCTGGAACGAGTGGTTCGCAATGAACAACATCGCTGCATCGGTTCATTTATTCGATGCTGCGAGAAATGAAGCCGATTTTGAAAAGTTAACTTGAACAGACCGAGACCAGCGCCCACACACCCACCCAAACGGCTGCCACGCAGTTGCCAATGCAAGCAGCTGCAATATCGCAACAAGTATTTGGCCGAACAACTGCTGCGAAGCGTGACCGTGCAATATGGATTATCAGTACTACGACGATGAGGCGGACTACGCGGACGAGGAGGACGGCCTCGGGGCCGGCGGCGGTGGCCATGCGAATGCCTACATCGATCACGAAGACTTCGAACAGCTGAGGAGCCCTGAATACAGCGATGACAACTACGGCAGCGTCATGGACCGCCTGCTGGACAGCTATGAGCACTGCATCCTGCCCTCGCTCACCCAGGTGGCGGGCTACATTGTGCCGCTGCTGCTGGGCTGCCTGCTGTGCCGGCTGCTGTGCGCCGTCTATGCGCGACGGGCACGTCTCGTGGCCAGCGCCAGCTCCAGCTGGCAGGAGGCGAACAGCATGAAGCTGGCGCCGCTGCATCTCATCAATGCGCTCTGCGGCGCCGGCATCCTCTATGCCACGCTGGGTCAGCGCATGCTAGTCCTGCAACTGCTCACCGGCATTAGCTATGCGCTGCTCCAGCTGGTGCGCCTGGGCAAGGGACGACGCCCCGCCGTGGCCCTAGCCGTGCTCAGCATCGGCAGCCAGTTCATCTACGAACTGGCCATCTGGCAGAAGCGCGACGACTGGCCCCAGCTGCGCGGCCTCCAGATGGTGACCAACATGAAGGTCATCTCGCTGGCCTTCGACCTGGCCGCGACAGGCGCTGCCGGCCTCCACATGCCCAACATAGTCGCCTACTTCGGCTACATCCTCCATCCGGCCACCTGTGCGCTGGGGCCCTGGCTGAGCTATGCCCGCTACTTGGAGGCGCTGCACAGCAAATCCCAGCTGCGACGCAATCTCTGCCAGATGCTGCTCAATGTGCTGCTCAGCCTGGTGGCGCTGCTCGTCAGCAATTGCATTGCGCCCACGCTGAGCGAACTGAATGCTCCGGCCGAGCCGCTGGGGGCCCACCAGGGTGGCTGGAGCCACTGGCTGCTCATGTACACCGGCGCCCTGAGCGTGCGCACCAGCCACTACTTTGTCAGCCTGCTCAGCCAGGCGCAGCTGGCCGCCGTCGGGCAGCGACTGGATGTCGGCGCCACCCAGGGGCTGCTCGGCGATCTCGTCGTGCGTCCATGGCGCATCGAGTGGCCGCATTCGCTGAGCGCCCTGGTCCGCTGCTGGAACATACCCATGCACGAGTGGCTCAAGCGCTACGTCTACGCGACGTCCAAGCAGGAGCAGCTCCAGGCTCAAGGCCATGCCCAGACGCAGGCGCAGGCGCAGACCCACTCGCGCCACAGCACAATGGTGGCCGTGTTCTGCACGTATATCGTGTCGTCGCTGCTGCACGGCATGGACTTCCGCATCTACCTGGTGCTGCTCTCGCTGGCCACATTCGCCGAGGGCGAGACGATGCTGCGCCGCCATCTGGCCACGCTCAGCAATGCCTGCGTCACGGCCAATCCCTGCCCGGGCGCTGACCGCTGTCGCTATGCCCATTGCCCGCGGCGCCTGGGCTGGCGCAGCTGGAGCGCCTGGCTGGTGAGGCTGATCAATCTGGGCTTCAGCCTGCTCGCCATCGCCCATCTCGCCTACCTGGGCGTCGTCCTGCTCAACGAAACGCTGCTCGGGGACTCGGAGCACGAGCTGCCCTTCATGTACCACTGGTCGGCGGCCGGCTACCTCAGTCACTACGTCGGCATCGGCATGTTCGTGCTCTACATGTTCCTCTCCTAAGCCTCTACGCCCAAAGAGAGACTGCTCCTCGCTCCCGATGCTTCATTTCCAGTTAGGCAACTCCAGCGGCTTCATGTGATTACTGCAACAGCATATACGATATACTTACACATGCATACACACATGCACACACATATACGTGCATATATTTATATACATACATGCATCATTGGGGCCACAGCTCCTCCTGCCAGCTCCCAGACTGTGCGTGGGCAGCTCTCGATGACCGAATAACCGAACTGATTTTGACAACTGTGAATCTCTTGAAAAGCTATTTGTATTTTTATCATACGTATATTTATACACCTATTATATTATATATATCTATATACATGCATACATATATGTGTATGTGCAACGTCTGTATGTCTGTCCACCTGTACTCTAATAAATGTAAATTACAAGGTTTTAATATACTACATATGCATACATATATATACATATATATATATATATATATATGTATATACACATATACAAATGCGAACGTGTTTTCTCATGCTCTTGGTGCACTTTGACCTTCAATGCACCTGGCTGAATAGGTACAATAGCTGCGTACCTTTAAAACACTTGGTACATTTTGGCACATCTAGCTAGACAGCTGGGTAAAATTAAATCAAATTACAATTACTAATTATATAATTAATAACTAATTAAATTAACAACCTTTCAAATATTTGGTAAATTGTCTCATCTCATGCTCGACATTTACCTTTGTCTATACAATTTTTTTCAGTTTTTTTAATTTCCGGAACACATTTCCTCCAAAAAAAAAAAAAAAAAAAAAAAAAAAAAAAAGACAAGTACTTAATGTATATTCCCTATAAATATTCCTTTAAAAAATATAACCAAACTTTTGTTTGATGTGATCAAATAGTAAGTATAATACATTTTAGGTATTTTTCTTTTAGCTATGCTAGCTCATGTCTGCTAGATTAGTAGCATGCCTATTGCTGAAAATGTACCTAGAAAAATAAAAATAAATTTTAGCTTGATGTTGTCAAATAATGTAATAAATTCTTGATACATATTCCTTTTACAATTTATATATAAAAAAAAATCAATTCTTGGTACATATTCCCCTTACAATTTATACAATATATTTAAAAAATAAAACCAATTTTTGGTGCATATTCCCCTCACTATTTATAGTTGCGGCATATCTGCTGTTCTGTCAAGATGGGATTTATTTTATGGATTTTAAATTTGATTTGAATTTACTGTTAAAATTTTTATTTCACTAAAACAACTTTGAAATTGGCCGACTGAAAATGACAATGAAATGGGTGAATTGAAAAAAATATAATAATAATAATAATAAATTTTATATTTAATCAAAAATAAATTTTGGTGCACTTAAACGATTTAGATTTAGAGCTTCTATAGTCTTGAATTATCTTTGTGCAATTTTTGGTACAATATGGATATATTGGATTCCTGACACTGACATCCCTTGTCTGCCATATTAAAATTGGAATATAACAGGCACTACAGACTACAGTTTCTATTTTAGTACATATTATATAGAGTATGTATGTCATAATGTTTTCTTTACCAAATTGAGTATACTTCTTGGTACATAGTTTTTCTTTCTATGAGCCTCTTCCGTTTATAACTCTCAATATACCATGTAACCGTATTGGAACTAAAACACACACTAACATGGGTACATTAATAATTTACTCATGCTCCTTGTTATCGAGAACTCCTTTTCATATTATTTGAGGGTTGTTTTAACTTTCTCAAAATGAACCATGTACCAAAAGTACCTTTGTACCTTTGCTTAGCAATTTTTTTGGCTGATGACTTGCTTGACTGATGTAAAATGGTAAAAATTACTGAAGCCTGCAGATCCTTGAACGGACAAAGCCGAGTAGCTTGAGAAAAATGATAAGCCAAGTATAAAAAGAAACTCAAGTAAAATTTTATTTTTTTTATTGATTTTTTTTATGTTGATTTTCTTTTTTTGTGTTTGTTTTCTTCTTTGTTTTTATTTGTTTTTTTGTTTTTTGTTTGTTTTCGTTTTTGTTTTGTTTTGTTTTGTTTTTCTCATTGAGACAAATATTTATAACAATATTGTAACTTCTACTTTGTTGTTGTTGTTTTTTGTTTGTTTTTGTTTTTGTTTTCATCTTGTTCTGCGTTTTCTTTCACTATTTATTTGCATTTGTTTTCGGTTGTCAGTTTTTGTTTTGTCGCTTATGTTATAAATATTAAAATTACTACCTTAAAAATTATGCAATGACAATAAAAATATTTGTTATGCAACTTCGATCCGGGTTGCTAGATCGATCGCCCCATATGAACTGCTTAAAAGTTGCGCCGTTTTCTCTTCCTCTTTGTATTTTGTTGATTTTTTTTTTCAGTTTATTTGTTTAATAATTTTTTTTTTCGTTTTTCTTTTTGTTCTGTTTCGTATTCAGAAAGTTTTGTTGCTCATTTGATTTTGACATCAAAAATAGATAGATATATATGTATACATATATATATATATAATTTATGTGTATGTGTGTGTGTATGTATATATATCGACTTGTGTATACATTTTGTATATATATATATATAGATATATATCTATACTATATAAAGTATTTATATATATTTTTTTTCTTTAGTTTTTGTTTGTTTACTGTGTTTGACATTGTTTCCGATCTCATTCTTCCTGTTCTTCTTATGCATCTTGACCTATTGTTCCTGGATACATTATATATATAAAAAAAAATTGCACGATGAATCGTACACTTCCCACAATTTCTGAAACTTTTTAAATATTTTCATTGTTTGCATTTTTGTTACCATTTTGTTTTTTTTTTTTTGTTTTTTTTTTTTTTTTTTTTTTTTTTTCATTCATAACAACAACTGAGTTGATCACAAGAGATAACGAGAGTTTTTAATTTATATATGTTTTTTTTTTTTTTTTTTTTTTTTTCCTTACATTTCCATAGTTGCTTCTGTTGAATTTGTATTTTTATTTTTTTTTTACATTTACAAAATATGTTGAAGCTTTCGTTGATTTTTCTGTTTACTGTTTTTTGTGATTGTTTTCTCTCTGTTTATTTTGCTGCCTTTGCTCATGCCAAAAAAAAAAAAAATTATAATTATAATTTGTTTGTTTTTTTTTTTTTATGTATATAGAACAATTAATTATTTCATATTTCCACTTAATTTCGTTTTCTCTTCCTTTCTTTCATTTAACATAAAATCAGTTAAAATACAAATAGTGTACAAATATTCGCTAACTACATAGTTTTGTTTATCTGTATAAATATATAAATTATATATATATTTATAGATATATATATATAAGGATTTATACATAAAATTGTTTTTGTCGCGTGCGCACAGAGAAAGAAACATTTGCGTAGCCTATGCTAAGAGGGCGGGGCAATAGGGGGGCCCATGGGGGAGGGGTTCGTTTAGTTGACAATTTGTGTTTTATTATTAATTTGAATGAAACGGCCATATTTAAAATTATGTAACAAAACTTAAAAAATGTGCATAAATACATAAATACATACATATATATATGCTGCTTGAATTTTTCTGTTTGTTTTTTTTTTTTTTTTTTTTTACAAATTACAAATTTTAAAACTTAATTTTAATTATGCTTTGTTTTTTTTCTTTCTGTTTTTTTGCTGTGTTACAATTTGAAGGGGGGCTGGTGTAAGAATTTCGCTAATTGCTGTTTCATAAAAATTTAGCTAAACACATTTAATTTATTTATGGGGTTTTCCTCTAAATTTTACTGTTTTCTCGCACAATGCACTAAATTCAAGATTTCTCCTTAATATATAACAAAGTAGTGTATATATATATATGTTTATATACATATGAAAAAAAAAAAAAAAAAAAAAAAAAGGGAAGAGAATTGTAAAATACAAATAATAACAGTATAAATTACTGTGTAGTATAATTTAATTAGAAAATATAACTAAAGCATAAACATAAGCTTTAAAATAATATTACACATTTAAATTATAAACATAATTACATTGTGTGTGTTTTGTGTGTAGGTGTGTGTGTGTGTTTAGAGTGTTTGTTCGCTGTTTGCCGCTTGTTGTGTCGCTAAATGTTGATGCACAACATTTGGTCAACAAGTGCGCGCAGCGCACATGACCAGCACTCGATGTGTGTGTGTGTCTGTGTTTATGTGTGTATTTGTGTGTGTGTGTGTGTGTGTGGCAACAACAACAGCAACAGCAACAACAACAACGGCAATTATACTACATAAGTGTTTGTTTCGTTTGTATGCTAATCATGATATGCGCCCAATTGCAGTCGTCATCGTCCCTGTTCCAGTTTGTGTCCGTGCTCCTGTTCGCATCCTGCTGCCAACTAGCATACTCCTCCGTGTCGATGTTGTTGCCAGGCCAGTGTAGACATAAAGCTACAACAGTTGCTGCTGCCGTTGTTGCCGCTGCTGTTGCTATTGCTGCTGTCAGCAACAACTGCTGCTGCTGCTGCTGCGGCTGCTGCTGCCTATGCCAGCATCGGCTCCACGTTCAATCGTTCTTGGTCTGACAATAAAGCTCTTTCAGCGACTTGAGCTCCTCGATGAGCGCTTTGTTTTGGTTCTCTAGCACCGCCACACGATTCTCCAGGCACTTAATATACTCCTTCTTCTTGCGCCGGCATTCGCGCGCCGCCTCTCGATTCTTTTGCAGTCGAATCTCTCGCTTGCGTGTCTGATCCTCCGGAATGCCACTGTTATCTAAGAGGTGCCGACACAGAGAGTGGAAGAGAGAGAGAGAAGAAGAAGAAGAAAGAAGAGTATAAGTATTTGGCTCAGTTATAAATTTTGTTTGTTTCTTTTTTTTATTTTTTTTTATTTTATTTTATTTTTTTTTTTTTTTTTTTGTATTTTGTGGCATTTACTGGTATTGTATGCTATCCGACTGGATAGAAAGTAGCCCGGGTCCGACGCCATGTGCAGCAGTGGACTGCCCGCTATGTTGCCGCCGCCGCCGCCCCCCGCCCCGCTACTCAGCTGAGAGCTGAGAACGTTGCTGTCGGACATTTGCAGTGCTCCACTCGCTGCATCATCAGGTTGACGATATTCGGTATACGATATTCGGCATACGATATACGATTTTTGAATTTTATTTTTGGGATATGGTTGAGGGGGGTTGTTGTTGGTTGTAGTTGTTGTTGTTGTTGTTGTCATGTTGGTTTTCGATGCGATCGTATTTGAATTTTTTTTTTTTTTTGGTTTTTTTTTAATGTGGCATTTTCGCGAGCAGTAAAAAAGAAAAAAAACAAAAAAAAAACAATAAAAATTATAAGAAATCACATTTTTGTTTTGTTTTTTTCTTTGTTTCGAATGTCAAATTTCAAATTTCAATTTTGCGAATTTGTTGTTGTTCATTGTGAGTGTCGGTGTCGGTGGTGTCAGTGGGTGGCTCTTTGTGGGGTGGGTGCGAGTGAGCGAGCGGGCGAACGATCGAGCGAGCGAGAGGCGATATATATATTATTTGTTAGTTTCGAACAACAGCAACGGCGACGGCAACGGGCGACGTTTGTTATATAAGTACAAATGAGATGGAAGATGAAAGTGTTTGATGTTTGTTTCCTGTTGAATGTTGAATGTTGAATGTTTGTTGTGCGTTTGACCTAAACTGAATGAGGGAATGTATGTGTGTGTGTGTGTGTGTATGGCGAGAGCAGCATAAGAAATCAACGGCAACAACAACAACAACAGCAGCAGCAACAACAAAGGCTAGAGACACGCCTCAAACTCAACAAACGAAAAATTATGCAAAATGTGTGTGTGTGTGTGTGTGTGATTATTTAGTATTTAGTATATTGTATTTACAGTTATAACATTAAGACGTTTGATGCGCGTTATCCTAATCAGTTTTATATATGTACACAACTCAGAAGTTGTTCGTCTGCTTGAAGCAACAGCAACAACAACAACAACAGCAATAACAACAACTAATGTGTGCATGAGATAGAGCGAGATAGTTAGAGAGGAAAAGAGATAGATAATATTAACTCTATGACATAACATTGAAGCAACAACAGCCGTGTGATTGATTGAGGTTGATTGATGGATGGATGAATAATGCCTATAGACAATAACAGTCAACGCACAACTAAATTGGATATAATATATTAGATACAAGGGAATGAACTATGAAGTGAACATGAAACATGAGCATGAGGACATGAAAGAGAGGGAAATAGAGTTGGGTCTTAGCTAACCAAAGCTTAACTATTGATAGTACTTTGCAAACTGACTTTATACGGAATCTGGGGATTTGAGATTATGCCATATGATATATATATATATATTAAAACTAACATATATTTTATAAATTAAGCTGCTTCATTGTATAATACAAATTCGTGCGTTCTGGGGCTTGATAGAGATAGAGAGAGTGAAAGAAATTAAACAAATTTGGTGCTTTGGTACTCTGAAGGAACTACAAATATCTACTTTATACATAAGTCTAAGCTGGCTCAACTTATTGAAGGATAATTTAACTAAATTTAGTATATCATGAACTTAGTTTCCTTTTCAATATCAAATTTGTTTAATTTCTTTTTCACCAACCCTGAAGCGCACATGTTACTAAGTTTAGATTACAAAATTACAAAATTGAATAATATTTCAATCTTAATATTCCTTTGAAATCGTTTTGAACAGATTGTTTTATCTAACATTTGGTGCTCTATGGCATTTCGATTTTCATGAACAAAGCTATACAAAAGCTTTCCAAACCCATTAGCTCACCTATTACATTGGCATATTTGCTTAAGCTATGGCATTAGAGCTGCCTAATAACATTCTATATAAGCTATATGTTGGTATTCAATTTACGTAAGCTTTCTAGACATATGAATAATAAATATTATTGAAAAGCCTGCTGAAGAGCTTCACTAATGTTATAGTAATGTTATAGCTATGTTACACAGTTAACAGCATTCTCTATTAAGCTGTTCTCTTTTCTTATAAATCTATTTGACAGGACTTATTCAGTCATTCATTCTCTATTCCGTAGATATGCTTTGTCTTCTGTTTCATTTTAACTAGTCTGCATAGTCCCCACTGAGCGTGTGTTTTAATGATATAATAGAGTGTCTTACTATGATTGCTGATGTTTTTTCGCTTGTGCTCAAGAAATTCAAGTTCAATTCTATTCAAGCCAAGCTCTGGACAATGATTTAGCAGAAAGAGAGCGAACAGAAACAGAGCAGGACAATTGGGAAGGTATAGGGATAGAGAGAGAGAGAGAGAGAGAGAGGGAGAGTGATAGAGCGAGACAAAGTCTGTGGCGCACAATTGTTCGCTGAGGAAGCAAGCGCAAAGTAGTGGGAGAAATTACCGCTCATGTCGGGTCCACTGATTTCGGTGAAGATCTTATTGTACGATGGCCTTCGTGTCAGATTGCTGCGATGATGCTGCGAGTCATCGTCCGATAAACTGTCGTCGCTATCCTCCGGATGCTGGGTAGTCGGTTCGGGTTTGATCTTACATTGAAAATTTGGAGGGATCTGAAAGGAATGATGTAGAGCTAATTAATACATTCGAGACTGACTCTGTGTGTGTGTGTGTGTGTGGGAGTGAATTGCATATGTGTGTGCGTGTGTGTGTGTGTGTTTTAATGTCTGCTTTACTTTAGCAACTGCTACGCACTTTGTTACGCACTTGCACTGCGTTGCTCGTGGTCGTATGGATGACCGTCGTGTTGGCCGGCTTTGTCATATAGACGACGCTGGTGCCGCCTTTGTGTATCGCCGATGCGGCGACCAGCGCCTGCTGTTGTTGTTGTTGTTGTTGCTGTTGCTGCTGCTGTTGCTGTTGCTGCTGTTGCTGTTGTTGCTGCTGCTGCTGCTGTTGTTGTTGTTGTGTGCCGGCAGCGGTCTGTATGACACCCGAATGATTGGCCGCCTGTATCACGGATTGCACCTGCACGAATCGAAAACACAATTAGCCATCATGGATTGAGATGAAATTGAGTCAAGTTAATGACGGAGCAGAGCATGAGAGGCCACACTGCGCATTCCATTAGCAAGCTATCGGCTGGGGTTAAATCCCCATTACTTAATTGCTCTCGTGTGTGTGTGTTTAAATAAATGATTAGTATCGATATTGTCAGCTGGCCCGGGTTCGAGCCAAGTTCAAATAGATTCCCATATCAAATTTTCAACAGCGAGCGAGATAGAGAGACAAACAAACAAACAAAAAAAACCTTTACGAATGCGCAACATTTAAATACGAGTTTGTGACTCATAAAACTTTATAAGCGAACACCCATCTCGAGCTGCCAGGCGTCGTTGCTTTTCGCCCGATCTAATTATCTTCAGTTAATGAATAATTTTGATGGGAGCCTAGCATTAAGCCTAAATATAAACGAAAAGGTGTGACTAGGCGAAACCCGGGGCGTTTATCGGTCGGAACAGCCCCACTGTTCAAAACTTCTTCTTCTTTCTACTTGTATACGTTTCATGATACGCTTTGAAGTACTGGAATGTTATAGGCTTTATAAGCGTTTTAAGCTATCATAACTAATACAAATTTAATAACTCACTGGTACTTAATATTCTAATCCATTCTATTTGCCTTAATTCTCATGCGTTTCAAGCGTCTCATGCGTTTTACTAAGTGTTGTCAAGTCAAGAAATTAGTAAAAATCTTTTTAGATACTTTGATTCCATATATATATTGGAATAGCAACAATTCTATAGGCCTTTCATGTGTTTGAAGCGTGTCATGCGTCTTACTAGTGCTAAGAAATTAGCAATACGCTTCTAGTTACTTTCATTCTGCATTGGAATAGCAACAATTCTCTTCATGCATTTCTTGATTCATTGAACTAGTTTTTAAGTACATCTACAATTCGGCTTCAACTGATTCGATTGTCGAGTCTTATGTGATTCGCTGTTGCATGTTCCAGCCTTCTGAAGTGGAGAAGGGGCAAAACTCTGAAGCTCTAGCTTCAATGGGTATTGAATTCAATATGAAATATGAATCCATAAAAGTTCTTAAGTTTCTTTAGCCGATTATCAAGTAATATATGACTATATTATAAATAATTGTCAAGTTTATAATGCTAATATATACTAATACTAACTGCTTCTAAAATTCTATCAATAATACAATCGATAATAATTATAGTAATTATTTACTATATAGATATTTCATCTATTAAAACTCCTATGTCTATAAGCTTATATACATAGTATATAAAAGAATGTATATTTTTAAATCTGTCTTATATGTATATAGATATATACTCTATATATATGTATTCTCATTCCTCTGCCAACGATCTCACATATAGACAATATATGGCACTATATGCTATATATTCCGATGCTATAGATCTCCCATTTGTATAGCCTATATACACACTATATGCTCTATATATATTCCGACTCCTTTTCGCACTGTAGTGCATTTTGCTTGATGGTTTGCGCATTGGGCCCATGGTGCGCGAGGAGGGTTGGTTGGAGGCTGGTGCGGAGCACGACTGGAGCGGGACTCACCTGCAGGCCGTGCTGCACGAGCGTCTGCATCGGGTACGGGATATTGCAGTTGGCGGTCGTTGTCAGCACGGATGCCGCGCCGCTGGCGTTGTTTGTGTTGGCCGTCGCTGGAACGCCGCTCGTTGTACTTTGCTGGTTTTGTTGTGTTTGCTGCTGCTGCTGCTGCTGCTGCTGCTGTTGGCCGCCTGTTGCTGCCACTGCTGCTGCTGCGGCGGCGGCAGCGGCGGCGACGGCCGCTGCTGATGTGACATCGTTGACGTCGTTCACATTACCGCTGGAGGCCGAGTTGCCGTTCTCCTCGACGATGCTGTCCATTTTAGCGATTTTCAGCAGCACCGTTACGCTCTCCGACAAGTGCTTCAGTTTGGCGTCTTTTCCGTTTCAATTTTGCCAGTTTGAAGTTGATGGATGCTGGACGACGACTGCACAATCCAGGATCAAATGAAGGCAGGCGCGCGGACGGTCGGACGGGTGGACGGACGGCCGTTCGGTCGGTTGCCAAAGCAATGAAAAAGATGGGCCGCGCGCGCACACACACACACGCAGTAGAAAGACGGGAACAGCGTAGAAAAAAAACACAGAAATAGAAAGAGAGAAATAGAGAGGGAGAAAAAGAGAGAACAAGAGAGGGAGAGAGAGAGAGAGATGTGCACAAAATTGGTTTCATTGGTTTTTGGTTACAATATTGCTTGATTGGTAATTGCTAATTGTTAATTGTTCGTTCCAACAACAACAAAAACAGAAACAAACAAACAAACACACACACACACACGCACCAACACACGTTGACTGTCACTGTCACTGCTGTTGCTGCTGCGGCTGCTGCCTTTACAACTGTTGTTTGGTTTGTTTTGTTTGCTTGCTACAAAAATGACGACGACGATGACAACGACAAAACAACAACACTAACAGCAACGGCCATACTGTCTCAACTGTTGTGTGTATTTTTATGAAATGACGTCATGACGACGTTGTGTTATAGGCAAACAAAACAACAACAAAATGAAGAAAACAACAAAAACAAAAAACGCAAACTTACTTTCTGATGACATCACTAAAACGTTGCTGCTCCTCTTGTTGCTGTTGTTGTTGTTTTTGCTGTTGCTGTTTCTGTTTCACTTCTCGCTGCGCGCGCTGGTGTTTGTGTGGGTCTATATATATAAATATACTTATATATATATATATATATATATATATATATATATATATATATTTATATGTGTGCGTGCATGTGTATATATGTAACTGTAACTGTGACTGTGTGTGATTGTGCCTGTGTCGCGTTGCGCGCTGTGCTGGCAACTTGTTGAAAAATTCAACTGTACGCACGCCACACACTCTACGAGCAGAACAGACCGCTAGCTCCGCTTGCCTTGCGCTGCTTCTACGTAGCGGATTGCTGCTGATGCATGGCTAATGGCAGCGGGATTATGTTGCTCCTAAATTCTTCGCACAGGCGAAATGATTTGTTATTGGATTTGATTGGGTCGGACGGTGACAGCGACGGCGACGGCAGGCAAAACACTTTTCACACAGTTGGCAGCACGCGCGCTCTGCACACCAAAAATTTTTCTGCTGTTATCGTTGCTTACGTTCTTTTTTTTTTCAGAGCAGCGCTGTGTGATTTGTTTGTCAGCTGCCTGGGGGCCAGTGGCAGGATGCAAGGACACAAATTGTTTATCGCTAGTTTAGCACGCGCGTTTTAGCTCACATTCAACATTAACTACAATTTATTGATCAGGTTCTTAGCCCTTTTTGCGCAAAATATTATTTTGTATTGCTCACTCGCTCGCTCGCGCTGCTTTACTGCCTCGGTACTGGCGCAAACACACACACAAACTCATCTGCACAAGGCACACACATACGCACACAACCAAGCTATCCACACATACACCAATATATACAGAGAATACGCACTCGCAAGCACACATATGCATGCGCACGCAGCGACGGCAACCCGTTTTACAATTGAGTGTTGCCAGATAGTTGGCACATAAAATAAGCCACAATATTTTTAGAAATAGTTTTAACGCAAGTAAGCAAACCAAAAAAATTGTTAGTTTAGTAATAATTGTATATTATTTACGTCTTGTTTACATTAGACATTTAATAATTCCACACCCCGATGACTATATAAAAAAAGCGCGCGATAAGTCAATATACAGCTGGTAGCACGGCAAACAGCTGTTAGGTTGTGCGACACTGCTGGCACCAGGGCTGCAACTGCATACAATTCTGGCGCTCGATTAATTAATTTGAAATAACGATTATTCATCAATTTCATACGTGCTTAGGTGACCGTAAACAGCTGCTTGTAATTTGGTAATTAATTTAAGTACTTAAGTAAAGTACTCAAAAGTGATTTTGCAACATTTGCAAAACAACTGACTGTTTTAAAACGCTAAAATACCGTTTGACTTGTCAACACATATTTAAGTATATACAAAAAAGCTATAAAAACGAAAACGTTTAAAACAATTGCATTTTAGAATTGCAATTTAAAATAATAATACATTTACAGATGTCGTCTAATTGTACCGTTGGTCATTTTACTTTCAAACACATTCCATTGTGCCTCTAATTTCTGACACTCGCTTCATTGACCCAGCCCACAAAACGCCGCGCTGTCTGTGCGAGTCATACTCTGCAGAAATACAGTGTGAGAGAGACGGAGAGGGATAGGATGAAGGTGGGAGCGAGAGCGAGAATGAGGAGACTGGCCGACTAACTGACTCAGTGCATGCCATTTACCGTTGCGGTTGTTGTTTTGGGCAACAACAAAAACGAAGTTGGCGCCGTTTGGTCAGAAAATTTTAAGTAAATATGTATGTATGTATGTATGTATGCATGTATAAGTATATCTGCAACTAATTGTATGTATTTGCACTGTACGTATTGTACATAATTATTACAATTGAGATTTAAGTGAAAACATTTTAAGCCAATGAGTAACAATATTGAAACCTTGTACTGGCATCTTGTTGAATCAAATCAAATAAATATCAATTAAATGTAAGCAAGCAATTTGATAGATGCTAATGACTGCAACGATATGGTATGTATTCTTTAAAGAAATAATTTAATTTTGCAAAATAGATTTACGACTATTAAATATCATAGATTTAAAATAAACAAAACATTTTAATGCCGTAATACGTTTTTTCCAGGTATTTAATTGATTGAAGAACATAGTTATCATAGTTATCTCTACGAAATAGAAAACTATTGCTTTAGTGCGAGGATAGTAAGTTTAGCATGTGAATAATTTCCTCTCTCCTCTTTAAATCAGACGCAGCTAACATACATAAATGTATGTATGTATATGTATGTATGTATATATATATGTGTGTATGCGTGTATGTCTATACAAAATAAGACTGTATGTATGTATGTATGTGTTGAAGACAGACAATTCACTTTTGTTCTTTTTTTTTTTGTGACGGGACAGCTAAACGCTAGCCTAGCTACAGGTTAGCTCACGACTAAACAAACTCGTGCTTTTTATTTATCGCAGCTGATTAAAATGTTTTGTTCCTATTAAATGTTATATATTTTTTGCACTGAGCAAACTGCAAACAGACAGCACATAAAAATATAAATATAAAAAATAAAGCACAGTGACACTGCACTTAAAATGCTAGCTGGAATTGAATTGATGTTGATGCGCGTGAAAGACAGACCGAGAGACAGGCAAAGAGAGAGCAGGAGAGAGAGAGAAGAGGCGCTGATTCAGTTCAAAGTCTTTGAGGTGGACGCGTGAGAGGCACGCAAGCTTAGAAACAAGTACTGAGAAATCGAGAAGTAATATTTTGGCAAAATACTGATTTGTTTGAGAATATGTATATGTATGTGTGTACATTCCGTTCCTAAACACTAATTTGCAATAGCAAACTGCAAATCTGTGCACTCACACTCTCACTGCTTCATGAAAATTTTCGGGTTTTGCAATCGTCTTTTTATTCCGAACGCGATAGTCACGCGAACATCACTAGACGCTTTAAGCTGTCAGCCTAGGCAAGTGAAGCTGCGCCTGTTGCTGCCGCCAGCCACCCACCCGCGTTACAATCATCTCAATCATCTGTGCGCGGGTCCGTTTTATCATTGTACTTCTTTTTTTTTTTTGAGTTGAGCTGAGTTGTGTTGTGCTTGTCATCACTGCGTAAGCACAACTTAAAAATACTTGTGGCGACCATTCAAAGAGGTAATTGACACCGCAACGAGAGCGAAAGAGAGAGAGAGAGAGAGTGAGAGAGGGTGACACAGGCCTGGTGGAAGGTGGGCAGGCAGAATGACGAAAGCGAACAAAGGCGCAAAAGTCGCAAAGCTGAAAAAGCATAAATAAAAAAATCTGGCAACGTCATCAACGTCATTGACATCATCGTGAATTATTGGTTATGCGAGTTCAAAATCGAAACATTAAATAATGGCATTTCATTTCTTGTTATTCATACATACATTTATGCATGCATATGTATGTATGTATATGTACATTCGCATATGCATATCTACTGTATTGGTGTTGTTGCTGTAGATGTTGCTGTTGCTGCTGTTTCCATTTGACATTAACAGCACAAGTCACAGCAAAGACAGCCAACGGGAACGGCAATATTTGCCTGCTGCATTTTAATCAATTCCAATCAGTCGTCGTAGCCGTCTTTTGCTTTTGGGCTTTGACTTTGGCAGCGACGCAAAGGCGAGTGCGGCGGCGGCCGCTTTCTCGTTCTTAATGCCTTCGCGTTTGTTCATACGCAAAATGTGACGTCAGCATGATATATTTTTAGCTCGTCTCATGCATTGCATTTTGTTGCGAATGCCTTTGTATTTGTGTGTGTATTAATTAAAGCTAAATGAGTGCACAGCAGCATCAACAGAAACAGCAGCAACAACAACGACAACAACAACAGCAACAGAAATCGCAGCATAAACGAAAACAGTTAATACTTGCCATGGGAACTCGCAACGGAATGGCATTGAAACTGCGCGTGGGCAAAGGGCAAGGGGGAGGTATGTGAAACGCGAAACGGGACAAAAAAAAAACGGGAGCTGGAATATGTGTGGGTGTGTGCGTGGGAGATACACACACATACATGCATACATAAGCGCTTCAAACGTTGCCGCTGTCAAACAAACCAATTGTTTGGGGGCGAAACTTTTTGCCGTTAGAATCTGTTGCACATGGCCAACAAATGCCTGCCGCCAGCCCGTCGCCACCCAACACCGCCCACTCGATGGCTTTTATGCGGATTATCAGCTAGCAGTAATTTGATAATACAACCATTTTGCGTCTACACCAGCTACCAATATCTACCAATACATGTATATGTATGCATATAAAAAGTATGTACATACATATGTACATATGTATGTGCGTATGTAACATGAGTACAAGCCGATTTGAGCCAAAGCAATCGCGAATTGAAATTCGATCGACATGAACTGAACCATAAATCAAAGCGAATCGAATTCAAATTTGAAAATCATCGAATTTTGTATTTGAAGCTAAGCTCGGTTCACGAACTAACTCCTAATTGAGTTAGCTTAAACTCTGAACCGCACCAACACTCGTGCAGCCCTGGTGCGTATCTATCCATATATGTACTTATGTACATATAAACATTCAATGTATATATGTATATGTATATGTATGTATGTATATAATTGTGCATATACGCGAATGAGTATTTGTTATCATTTTTGTTTTGGAGGCGGCAGCCCTTCCCCATTTCCGTTATCAGCGTCGCTGTATTACGTTGAACGGCAGGCAACAGCATAGAAAAATCAGCTCAACTTCGCAGCTTAATTGGAGCCGGGACTAAGGGAATAACGGAATGCGAGCATTCCGAGTGTACAGTATTTCAAATATTGACAGATTCATGCGATATAATAAATATCACACATACATACATACATACATACATAGGTGAATCTACAAATTTACGATACGATCTTGAATTCCAAACGCCTCAAATGCGAAATTCCTCTAACTTACTAACGCGATGTGATACGATCGATGATGTAATGAAATATCTCACAGAAACAAAACCAATTAAACAGCTGTTTGGGTAAATACATAGATAAAATAACGGTTGAATGAAATAAATGATTTGAGCGTCGACTGTAAATATATTTTTCGAATAGTATCTGATTCAATCTTAATTGTGCAAAAGTTTCTCCCTCCAGATACTAGCTTAGTTTGATTTTAAATTGGATGTTCCATTTCTCAGCAATTTATCAAGTTAAATATTCGATCTACGATAAGGTGACAATTTAGTAGGCTTTTAAAATAATTCTTTGATTGGGCTCCAGCGCGTGCCCATGACTAATGTTTGGTGCGGGTCATAAATTGTTAGAACACCTCACTTATCGGGTATATCAAAACGTCAATTATCTGCATTTAAAAGGGGCGTACTATTTTAGGGAACACCTTCATAGAATACCTCATTCTAGATTTAACTGACATTATGCTAGATAGAGTTTTACTATATCTATGACTAACCTATATTTTATTATGTCATGTTGTGTGTCATATTCCTCTGTATGTATGTATGTCTGTATACCATATTGAATGTACTACCTGTATATAATTGAATGTATTTACATTGCCTTGGGTTACAAACTTAACGTGACTTTTGAATCTCCATGGAAATTAATTTCTCTATAACTTGTCTCATCATATCGTTCATAGAAATTATTGGTCTCAATTTTCTGCATTATTCTATTTTCAAATTGGATATATGTATGTGTATATTTGTATATATGTATAATATAGTATATTGTATATGTGCTATCCAAGTTGGATACGCTGTAACGTTTATGTCTTTAGAGGCAGGTTATTATTTTTTTTTATTATTATTGTTTTTGTCGTACATCGTTTTTAACGTTTCTTGTTTACAATTTATGGAATGGAATGGTTTCTGCTCTCACTCAAAAATAATTTTAATGTATGAAGAAATATATATGAAAAATTTATAATATAAGAAGGAAACTTTTTTTTTTTTTTTTGTAAAAATTGGAAATCAAAATTTGTTGAAGCTTATTTCAATTTTATTTGAAAATATTATTAAATTTGTGCTGAATTTTTAAAAATGACCGATTTTTATATACTTTTTTGACGTGCTGTTCACGTAAATTTAAATGCACATTTTAAATAAATATAACTTTTTAGTATATTCACTTTTTTGTTGCATTATTTAAGTGAATAACCTTTCATAAATTTAATATTTAATTAGTTTTAATGAACTTGATGTAGTTGAAAATGAGTTAATACTCCCGATAAGAGCTATTAAGCGTATACTTCTGTCTAGTGTCGTTGCCACACCCCCACACTCGCCTCTTATCATATCTTACCCGCTAATGTTGTTGTTGTTGTTGTTGTTGCTGCTGCTGCTGCTGCTGCCGCTGACTAATTACAACAAAATTCGCCACCGAGAAGAGAAAAAGCTAAAATTTTCGCGTAACAGCCACAAAATTTGTAAAAATATTTGCAAGCCGCTTAATGAGATGTTTTAACAACAATATACATCAATAAATAACAAAAGCAATGACAAAAAAAAGAAGCAAGAAACGAAAATAAATAAATAACGTAAAAGAAAACAAACAGCTTTTGCCGTTGCCGTTGCTGTTGTTGTTGTTGTTGTTGTTTTTGCTTTAGTCGTTGAGTTTGCTGCGCGTTTTGCGCTTTTTGTTTTTGTTTCGCTTTATTTTTTGTTTTTGATTTCTTTTCGTTGTGTTGCGATTACGTCAAGATTTTTGTTGTTTCGCCGATTTGTATTTGATTACAATACATTATATGTACAAATTATATACATATATGAATATAGATGTATATGTATGCATGTTCATGCGTATGTATGTACATATGTTTGCATGTATACAACGTGCAGTTGCTGTTGCTTTTGCTGCTGCTGCTGTTGTTGTTGTTCTCGTTAACCGTTTGGCGCTCTCCCTATTGGAATTGCGCGTGCGAGCAAGACAGCGGCTATAATTACTTGCTTAACTTCTTACACAAATATTTCACACATGAAAAGTGCACAAATATTATAAAAAAAAAGGTCACTCTCACACACGCACACTTAGACACTAGTAAATGAGGGAGTTGTTGTTGTTATTGGTGCACTTCTAATACTGTTACATATATATATATACTACACACATACACGCACATATGAATGTAAATATGTATGCGTATGTATGTTTTTGGCGCCTAAATTTGTGCGCGCTTCTTCTTCTTATTCTTTAATGCGCCGCACTCGTCACCTTTTGTCGTTGGCTATAGCTATAGCTATAGCTACAGCTGTATCGTTGTAGTTGTTGCTGCCGGCGCTTGATGACGCGACGACGGCGCAACCGACAACTGACTGAATGTTGTTGGTGCTGCTTATTGCGACTGCGATTGCGATTGCTATTATTGTGTTGTTGTTCTTGTTGTTGTTGCTTTGCGGGCTGCTGCTCGTCGCTGCTGCTGCCTCTGACGCCGCTTTACGTAGCCGAACTGAAAAGCAATACTGACACCGATGACTGACTAAGCGGCCACGACGTGGCTACGACGACGACGACGACGACGACCACGACCACGTCCATGTATATGTACACATATACTCATACAGACGTCGACGTCGTAGTCGCCGCAGCACACGTCACCAGCAGCGGTAGCAGCAGCAAATAGTCAGCGATGGGCACGTGCTTGTGCATAAAATTAAACAACATTCGTGCTAAGTCACGCACGAAAAATGAGCAATACTTAGAAAATCAAAGAGTTAAGTATATATGTACATAATATGTATAGAAATGCATACATATGTATGTATGTATATTCATAAATAAAATACTTAAAACGTGCACGGGCGATTAAAACTAACATACGGATATTCAAGATTTTAAAACAAAAAATCCATAAAAATGTTTATATTGCGATCATTACTTATTTATTTGCGTTCGTATAATAAGCCGATACGTTCTAGTACCAGTAAAATTAAGAATTCAGTGCGAAAGAGAGAGACAGCACATCGAGTATGCAGCAGCTAATTCTGCATTCAAGTGAGTCACGTAATCGGCAACGGGTTTGATAGTGTGCCGCCCATTGTATGTGTGTTTGTGCATACACATGTACAATATTATTATATAATTAATAGAAAAACTAAATGCTAGAAATTTTTATGTTTATTTCGTCTACATACATACGTACACACATACATACATCTGTATGTATATCAAGCAGATAAGACGTTGTCTCCAATGCACAGCAGGTTGATGTCTTTGAGTCGTGATTTGAATATTTCTAACACGCTTGCTTCTACACATAATAATACATGCATAGCTATGTATGTATGTGTGTATGTTTGTACTAATATGCTCGTACTCACATGCATGCCTGTTCGCTCCCTGGCCTGTTTCGTAATTTTGTGCTTTGTTGTTGTGTGTGCTCTGCTTAAGCATCAGCTTCTTGAAGTGCAGCAGCAGAAATAATTAAAACAACACAAACAATAATAGGAAAACAAGAGCGTTAAACGTTATCGTCGCCACGTCAAAGTCACGGTGCTTGACGCTGACGTCGATGTCGATGTCGATGTAGATGTAGATGTCGATGCCGGCGTTCTTCCATTACACTTACCTCACTCATTCTCATTCTCATTCCCTCGTTCTATCTCTTGTCTATTCGCACACTTTCGCGCTCTTCGCACTTGCCTTGTCTTGTGCGCTTACTCATGTAGAAGAACAACTACTACACACATGCCTGAAATATTTTTAAATACCTAACTTAAGTCGCATATACATGCGCATTGCTGTATGTGTGTTGGTCATTTGAGAGAGAGACATAGACATGCCATAATGCTATAATGCCATAAGAATGAAAGAAGAGCACGCACAATTGACGCCGACGACGCGATGTTCTTCTTCCTCTTCTCCTTCTCGTTACTGTTTTTTCCCGTGTATTATTGTTGTTGCTGTTAGCGCACTGTTATGGCGTACAACGCAGCAGAGACGCGACGATGGTGACGTTATTTCGCTAGCTCACTCGCACACACATCGAGCGCACTTAACCCGCTCGCACATGCGTGTGAGCAATAGCAGCTGACTGGCCAGCAAAATTTATAGCATACGCTCCGGCCGTCGATTAGCAGCTGAGTCAAATTACCTACCATAGTAGTTTAATGAAAATTATGGTATAAAACGAATTAATTAAAAGTTTAAAGAGTTCTATTAAAACCGTAAAGTAACAACAAATTTGCAGCTATCCACATATAGGCAGCAGTTTCGTTTATGGTGTGCAATTGCATCCATTCTATTCTTAGCCAGGCTGTTACCTGGTCTCTGCCGTTGCAGAAACCAATTAGCCAAAACTTGATAAAGTACACTGAAGGCGGGCATAAATCTGACCACAGGCAGGAGCAACACGTTCGACTCACACCCACATGAAGTTGAAACAAACTGACGAATAAATAGGGAAAAAAAACATATTTTTTCATAACGTCGAAGTAGAAATGTCCTTTTATGTGGGGATAATTACTGAAGCGAAAATCAATTGGAAAATACATATAAATTTTTTATTCACATCAACGTCGAAATACCTTTGAACGACGATATCAATTAAATATAAAAAATAAGAATACAAAAAAAAAGTTTTACATACATATAGTATATATAAGATATAAGTTTTAAAAAACCAACAAGAGTAGTAGAAAAAATATTATATTTTTTACATGTTGATGTTGAAACCCTTTAAGAACATTTTTTGAAGCAATGATATCATTAAATAAATGGTATACATCCATACATACATACATACATAATATATTGAAAATGTACATATATTTTTATCGTTGAATTTGAATTTTTTTTATATGTAAAAGTTTATTCAACGATAATAAATAAAATAATTGAATAACATTATAAATAATAAATATAAAATAAATAATAAAAAATAGTAATAAATAAATAAATAAATAACATTAAAAATAACTTTATTAAATAAAAGTAATAATATATTGTATAATTTTAGAGCTTTACACAGCTAATATAAAAATATTTATAATCTTCCCATTTATTCGATTTATTTCGCGAAAATATTCAAAATTTCATGAGATTCTTGCAGTGATGATTAAAATATATTCTAAATAAGGGTAAGAAAATGGCGTCGTACAGAGTTTGTCATATTGAGAGTATCCTCGGCGAGCAAACGCCCCATAAACCGAAGCAACATTTTCAATTTGGCAACTTGGCGTATGCGTAATACAATAATCACAGTCATCACACACTTGCACACACACACACACATACAGAGTCAGGTGCCCAACTCTAACGTTAACATTTCTCTAACCGAGCCTCGTTGCTGCCTCACTTGACAGAGATACATCGGATATTTGCCTTGCCGGTGCGTTTGTGTGAGCGCGGCTTACATGACGTATGCTCCATAAACGTTGCATAAATTACGCATACGTCGCATATTGCGTTACGTCGCGCGTGCAGCTGACAGTGGCGGTCGGACTGCCAAAATGTAAGCGAACAACACGAAAAAGCCGCCAGCTCCGTCAGCCCCCCATACCGGCCATCCCATTGCCATTGCCCCCCATCCCGCCGTCCTGCGTTCCACCCCCTTTTTTACGGCTCCAGAGCGGCAGTAATGTGATTTGAAAGTGAGCTGCTTGGAGCATTTATTTAATAAGAAATGCGCAGGGGCGTGTAAAGCGCTATACGTAATACGTTTATAACCAAAAGCTAGCACCCGAGCCGCCCAGCTCCCCCTCCCCTCACTTTACCACCCACAACAGCGAGGCACAGCCAGCCCAGTGACGAATGCCCAACGCCACACGAATGACAAGCCGCCCACACATTCATCAGGTGGAGCTCGCACGGACAGGGCCCGATTGAACGATGGGCCGATGGGCCGATGGTCCGATGGTCCGATGATCCGATGGGCCGATGGTCCGATGGTCCGATGAACTGACGTAGGCAGGTGGGCAAACAAACTTGCTTACCGAGAGCGAAATCAGCAGCTGAACAACACAACCGGAACATGGTAACGGCAACAACTTATGTCAAAGGTAATTGAGATTCGAGCAGGACAAAAGTAACCACACATTGCTTGTACACTTCGTCGAGCAGTGTTGCAAAAGGCAATAATATCATTACTAGCTGATTGAATGTTGAGTATCTGAAGCGTAATCGAAATGTCTGTAGAAATCATATAAATATATAAGCTTTTTAAACTGTATTACTTATAATACGTATTGCTATCATTATTACTATTGCTTTAGAGATTATCAGTAACCACTACTAGAGAATTTCGCCCCAGAGAACGCGGGCTCAAAGCCTGAGAATTCACAAGGGGAACTATCGATGATGTGGTTTAGGCAGCCAAAGCAACGATATGAGGAAATACATGTTCACAGGGGTCGATTTTGGGACTAGACCTGTGGAGTATCAGCTACGGCGACATTTTATGGCTGAAGATGCCTGATGAAACGATTCTTATTGGATATGCAGGCGACATCATGGACATTATCTTTGCTCCTAAAAATCCTTATCCAGTTCTTGAACCTCGTGTAGACGTGAATTAGCTCCCGACGCTTGCTACTTGCTACCCAGAAAGCGGTGTTACTTCTGTGAACGGGGAGGCAGATTCCAATGGAAATAGAAATCGCTGTGAACTATTTAGTCGCCAAATACAGTCTTACTATATGAGAGTGAACGGAAGTAGGAAATTAGATGGCAATGTTTAGGTAAAGCACACCCACACACACCTTACACCTTAATGCAAGACAGCTCCTGTTTACAAGGTGTAAAGCAGCCTTCGAAGAGGATGTTGCTTGGCCCATAAGATAACCAGATACATCAGCCAGAGTGACGACCTGACTGACGGTGCACAAAGCATGTCTGCCAACCTCAGCTCCATGGTGAAGATAATAATAACTATCGAACCGTATTCCTGTAGCGCTTCTCTGGTCAGCCCCGGAACAAGTATTTTCCTTAGGCAAAAAACTTCCTCGCGCTACTCAACCAGATGTCAACAAGGCGGCAAAACTTTGTTTCTAGAATGCACGACGCATGGCTGGCTAGAAAGACTATTTCAGGATGCGTGCATTGAACGGGCAGCTGACATAGACAAAGGTGAGCTCCACACATGGCGTCGGCTTAACCCCTGCTGTGCATGCTAGAGACACAGCTCCAGGCACAGCTAATAGAACCTACACTGGTTGCTGCGGTTGCGGCTGCTGTAGGAGCTATTCATAGAAATCTTCAGGCGACGTAAAGAGGGAGGGAGCTCAGATGCCCGTCCGGCGTTTCCATTGATAATGCTTGGTGTCAAGCGCAGCGTTAACATTTCCGCTTGACGGAATTTCAAATGGCCTCCTGGAACAGCGGTTGATGCCATAGTTCATGTCAGATTAGGAAGGTATCTTCGATTTGTTCCTTAGATCGCCCGCTGTGCAGCTTATCCGATATAGAGCTGTTATCGGTGTAATGGGAAAACCTTCTCAGGCTTTCCTCTCTATAGACTTGAATCATCTGGCAAGCTCTACAGGAATCGATTGTAGGGAGAGACTTATGCAGCATCTACTGTGACTACAGAAATAGACATGAAATGCCTAGAAATACCTACCTTTGCCCACTCAAAAAGATTCTCTAGAGGCTTAAATTCTATTTACCCAAATGATGGTTCGCCTGATTTACCTTCCGGCACTCGGAATCAGCTTTCCAGAGTACGGAGTTATTTTGCAATTAAAGTAAACGTATTGAGAAATCTAGAGATAATGGCTATACGACCAGAGCTCAGAGGACACTACTCATGGGACTCTAAGAAGCTAGAATGGACCTTAGACATAGCAAACTCAGTTCTGAGAGACAGCTTCAACTTGTACTAAGTAAAACAGAAATGGCAACCAGCTCTTTGAGTAGTGTTGATTGGGCATATTGAAGGACGAATGGCAAGAAACTGGAGCCACAATACGGCTATATAGTATGGAAGTACGGGCGAAACATCAAAGGCCGATGTAAGCCGGAAGCAGTTTCCATTTGTTTACTCTATGTATACTTAACGCTATAATGCCTCTGATAATAGCTTTACGTATAGCATTGGCTTACCAAGTGCGTTTCCAAACGAAAACAGGTGCATTTACTGCGACAATCAAAGAGAAGAAAGAACCAACCAGGCAGAGAGTATAAGTGAAGTCACAAAGGGAAATCGTCAAAGGTCTAAGGAGGTTGTATATACATGTATATACATATATCAAGTTATTATATTCATTCATGAAAAAGAAAGGAGTATATGGGTGTTGTGCCATGTCCGTCTATGCCATGTCGAGTCTATTGAAACTAGAAATTTTGTTTATATGTGCACGCTTATACCCTATATTTTCCCGATAGTGGCGTGAGCAAATCAGAAAAAGGATCTGGCAGCTTTTGAGCCATGAATGAGTATTCTGTAGTCAGTATCAATCAATATTTCTTACAACAATCGTCGTTTTTTCAAAGATCTGCGTTATATAATATTCGATTTGTTGTTTCGCGTCAAGTATGAATATTATATACAAAAAATATTTAAGTTCCACTTATCATGTTAACGATTATTGTCGACAAAAATGAAATGGGATGAGTTATCAAAAAAAAAAAAAAAATAAAAATAAAAATGATAGACTCATATGCGTATGATATATACGAATACACGTCTGATATTTCCAGTCCCTATCAGATGTAGTTTTGGAGATCGCTGCATTCACAGACGAACGGACGAACAGACGATCAAGTCTATATCAACTCAGCTCGTCATCCTGATCAAGCATATATTAATGATGGCGTGGCAAACCACGCCTCCTTCAGCCTGTTACATACTTAACACAAAATCATTATACCCTGATTTCCCATTTTCAATGGGTTCAGGGTATAAAAAAACGTAAACGACAGCAATCATATATAGACAACAAATGCAGGATTATAGCTCCTGCCGAGTGTGCGTAGACGTGGAGACAGGAATGAATTTACTATAATATAAATTGCGTGCAGCACAGTTCATGCGGTGCTTCTGATCATGTGTGTGTGTGTGTGTGTGTGTGTGTGTGTGTGTGTTGGGGGCACGCATGTGTGCGGTAGCTACACATACATATGTATATGTGGTGAGCGTGCGTCTGTCATCCAGAAATCCACAAAGGACCCAAAGTTAATACCTGACCCCCCAATGGAGCATTATCAAGCTGTGCCTTGAACAATGGAGATTTCAGGCGGAAGAGAGCGGGATGGACTGAAGAGGAAAGGAGGCAGAAGGGGGAGGGGGCTGAGGGTGTGGGTGTTGTGGGTGCGCTTTGATGAAATGTTGGCCAGTCTAATGAAATATAGTTGCCGCCTATTGTTTGCTTAAGTTGGAAAATTGTATATTTTAAAAGTGAAAAAAACTACTGAAAAACTGAAAGAAATTGGGTGGAATTCGCGCGATTTTTTATTTATTTATGTTTTTATTTATTGTTAAAAATAGTTGAGTTTAGCTTGAGTCAGTTGATTTTGAAAAGTTTCACAGAGCTATATATTATTATTAATTTAAATAATTTTTTATTTCATTTAAGCTTACATTTAAATATTTAATATAATCAGAAATTGTTAGATAATTATATGTATTCATTTATTATTTATTATTTATTTAATGTTTCCAAGTATTTATTCCACTTGAATATATCATTAAAAGATTTTTTTTTCATTATATACAAAATATATATTTTTTTCTATTTAATGAAGCTTATATGTAGATATTAATGCTATTTGAGTATTTAGTTAAATTCAGATTTTTAAGTTAAATATATTTATTTATTTAATGATGATTGTATATGTACTTATTCTATTTAAATATATAATATAATCAAATTTTGTTAGTTGATTTCATTTATTTCTTTATTTGTATTTATGACATTAAATGCATTCAATTTTGTTATTTTATTACATTAATTGATTTGTTTATTTATTTAATGATGTTTATATACATATTTATTTATTTAAAAATTTATGTACATATTAATTTTGTTTCAAACTTTAATTCAATAAATTTGTTCATTTATATTTATGATATTTAAATAAAATTGAATTTTGTTACTTAATTAATTAATTATTTATTTTTTTTCTACTTAATGATGTTTATACATTTATTCCAAATGCATATGTTTAATTTAATAAATTTATTTTAGTTAATTTTATTTATATATTTATTTAGTCATGTTTATATACATTTTTTTTATTTATTTATTTTTTTGATAGTTTAATATTTTTGATAAATTAATAATTTTGATTTGATAATCTATATTTATATTATTTTTAAATATTAATATAATTCAAATGCATTATATATTTATTATAAATTAAATATAAAATATATTTGATATTTGTTTAGTATTTTATATATACTTGGTATTTCAATATTTGCCATAAAGTCATCGCGCTTAGTTCTTCAGCTAAATATCCACAATATGAACAATGTGAAAAACCAACTCGACGCCCACACGCATTATATTGCGTATGTGTATGTGCATGTGTATGGGTGTGTGTATGTGCCTGTGTGTGTGTGTGTACGTATGCATCTCGCTCTAACTGGTATCCGCTTAAGTAAACAAGTCGTGTGGCACATACAGCAAAAATTGAGTTGACGCCTGGCAAGCAAACTTAAGCTGTCATCCACATGCCCAGAGCTCGGCTGGGTGGGCGTGGGCGTGGGCGTGGGCATGGGCGTGGTGGGATGGGCAGCAGCTGGAGTGTTGAAATAGAGGTTTACGTGTGCCCGAGTATGTGTGTGTTTGAGACTGACTTTCTATCTCTCTCCTTCTCGCTCACTCTCTCTATCTCTCTATCTATCTCTCTCTCTCTCTCTCTCCCTCTCTGTTTACTTAGCGTTGCCACGCGACAACTTGTTGCACGTCTGATAAAGGAGTCGACACATCAAGCAGCGGCAGGTCGTAAGCAAAGCAAGCAAAACAGTTGAGCATGTGCACCGTTACATCCCGAGTAACCCACATCCGCCTTCCCTCCCCCTCCGGCAAAAGACAATCATATTTAGCTACATGACGATGGCTCAATCTCGAGCACAATTTATTTAATTAGGCAATCAATTCGAATTTCTTTTTAGAGTCGCACGAACTTGACCAGCTTCGAGCTGCTCTTGCGCAGCAGCACCTTGCCCAGGGGCTGGCCGAAGCCCTCGTACTGCTGATAGACATGCAGACCGCGCACCACTGTCGCATGCACCACACCGCTCAGCCGCTGGCCGGCATAGGGCGTGGGCGACTTGTGCGACGCGTAGAGCTGATCGCTGCAGACGGTGAACTCCTCGTCCGGATTCCAGATGCAGAAGTCGGCGTCGTAGCCCTCGGCAATGCGCCCCTTGAAGCTGGACAGGCCGCACAGCTGCGCCGGCTGCCAGCACATCAGGCGATGCACCTCGGCCAGGCTGAGCGGCTGCTCCGTCTGCCGGGCACGCGTCCACACCACCGGCAGGCTCAGCTGCAGCGAGCTGATGCCCGGCCAGGCGTTCATGAAATTGCCCCGTGCCCGGCCGTAGGTCAGACAACGGGCGCCCGGCGTTGCCGAGGAGTGATCGCTGGCGATGAGCTGCAGCGTCGACTCCGGCCGGCGCAGCGCCGACCACAGGGCCGCCTGATTGGCCCGCTCGCGTATGGGCGGCCAGGTCTTGAACTCGGTGCCGCAGTCGGGCACCTGCTCCGCCCCCAGCGCCAGGTAGTGTGGACACGTCTCGGCGCTCAGCTGCACGCCCGCCTCCTGCCGGCACGCCTCCAGCACAGGCAGTGCCTCGGCGCAGCTGAGATTCATGATGTGATAGCGATGCTGGGGCTGCGCTGCGGCGGCGCGGCAGATCAGCTGCACCGCCGACAGCTCCATGCTGGCGGGCCGTGACCGAAGAAAGCTTCCGTAGCATTTGCTTGACGCCTCGTCCGGCTGCTGCTGCGACTCCATTGCTGGCAGCTCGGCGTGGAACTGCAAGCATCAAATTGTAGACGTAGATGAGGGATTAAATGGAGTAGTATTAGCATTTACGGCCCATGGATGTGAAACGGGAACTAAGTGCTAGCAGAGCAGCTCAAGCTAGTCTACGGTTTAGTAATGGTCTGCCACGTTTTTGACTTGCTTCGTCTGCTTATAGGACTGATTGTAAATTAGTACGTCCGTCCAAGAGTCCGTCAAACCACTCCTCTCTCCGACCGTTCATCTATCCGTTTATCCGTCCGTTCGTTCGTTTGTGATTCAAGATTTTTCACACTAAAAACAGGTTCACGTCCTGGTCCTGGACCAAACTGATGTAAATATCAACCGAATTAGATAAATATGTAAATATAGGTTCACTGGAGTTCGCGTTAACAGTTATTGCTAGTCAATTTGTTCATTGTTCATTTCAAGGTAAATTGAAAAAAAAAAATTAATTAAAAATAAACAGACAAATAAATATTAAACAAAAATTAAAAACAAAAAAAAAATAAAGGAATAAGTTTTGAAAATAAATAAAAAATAATAAGAAAAAGATATAAAGGAAAAAAACTATAGATAATAATAAAATAATAATAATTAGAAAAAAATAGAACACGTTAAATAAAAAATTAATAAAAAAATTAATAAAAAAATAAATAAAAAAATAAAATAAAAATAAATGAAATTATTATGTAATAAGTAAATGAAAATAAAATAAATAAAAATTGAAATGAAAAATTAACAAACAAACAAAAAATAAAATATAAAAGATATTTAAAAATAAAACAATAACTGTTTGCACTACTCAAAAAAAAAAAAAAAAAAAAAAAAATAAAATAAAATAAAAATGAACACAAAATATTTCAAAAATAAAAAATATAAAAGTAATACAAGTATAAATAATAAATAAAAATTATAATAAAAAAGGAAATTGAAAAGAAATAAACTGCTCATATATTAAAATAAAATGAAATAAAGAATAAAATAAAATAATAACCGAAAAATAAATAGAAAAGTAAAACAAAAAAATATATGTAATTAAAACATAAACAAAATTAATTAAACTAGCTCTATCCTTTTCCACATCTATCTGTGCGTCTATATGCATGAGCTCAACTCTCTTGATGCCTAGAGATATATTGTAGAAATTTGCTATAATTAGATAAAATAATAATAATAAACTAAAATAATAATAATAAACTAGAGTCATAAATTTTCGTATATAAATTATTTAAAGGACTGCACATATTTATATGGAATGTATATAAATTTAGGATATTTTCAAGTTTGATCTTATTTATTTACCGCTATGAGCGCATCTGTTGCCTGCTCCTTGCTTAGCTGATGCAGTGCCTCGGCTAGCTGAGTTTCGTTGATTGCTGCGAACTCATCGCCCACCGGCTGTGCGCTAGGGCAGAGTGTGCACTGTAGTCCGACGACACCGGCTGCCAGCTGAGGCACCAGCTGATGCGTGTTGCCCGGCACCAGGCCGCCCCAGAAGCCGACATCCACATAGATCTTGCCGCGTGCCGTCGCCGCCTTCGTCTTCAGCGTCTGCACATTCACTGTGGGGGGCGTGGCATTACTGCGGGCGTTGTACTGTAGAAAGGGCGGTGTAGAGAGCACCAGCAGCAAGCCGCTTGCCACATCGGGCGGCTACTACTCACGTGGGTCGATTTATGATGGTCGTGAATCCGCCGGCAGCCGCCGCCTTGGTCGCCGACGCGAATCCCTCCCAGTCGGTGCGCTCGCCCGGCTCATTGATGTGCACATTCGTATCGATCAAGCCCGGCATCAGCAGCAGATCCCCAAAATCGTAAACAGCCTCCGATTCTGTGTTGTACAGATAGGTGTTTACCTCCTGCTTAGTGCGCAGCACTAGTAAAAATTAGTGGTAAATTTAAGTAATCCATACATATAGTGCATAAGTATACCACGATGTAAGAAGTTTGGATAGAATACCAATTAGTTCGTTATACGCAATGTCTTTTTCATTGAGTTCAAAACAACTTGAAGAGATATCTACAAAACTAAGGCTTACATGCTTTATTTGCAGTCTCTAGATCGTAAAACCTCTCTGGCTAAGCCTCTTAAATCCCTCAGGTAGCATACTACATTTCCAGTTTTTATTAGACCTTAGAAATATTCTTTTTAATGTGGCGCGCAATCTTAATTCGTAATTATATAACCTTTGGTTCTACTTGACTCCACTGTTTCACCTCACTTCCACTCCCATCCCGTTATTCCTTCATTCGATAACTATATTCTCATATGGAAAGAGTCCTTTAGTAAAACTTGGAATTGATTTACAAAATATAATTTCCTTTACGATAAATTCAATCAATATGTACATATGTCTCCATCATTTCCATCTGACATTTTCATTTCCATTTAATAGTTTCCTATGTTGAGCACTTTCTCATCGCTTTATTCAATGAAGTCAGTTTCATTTCTAACTATATTATATTCAAGACGTTTTTAAGACTTTTAAATCGGATGGATGGACTTTCGCACAGACAGATAGACCGATGGATGGAATGATGTACAGACCTACAGCAGGTGGACTGGCGGACGAATGGTAAGATGGCCAACGGACAGACATTTGCTCAATTTCCCATTGTGAATTGGCTCCGCTGTATTTGTAAATGAAATTGAAATATTATAGTTTTTTATAGACAAAACAAATAGATACAAATATTTGTATTATAAGAGTCCAAATTTAATTGACAGCAGTCCTAGTTACCTAATTTTCAATAAATGTCAAAATATACATATTTATTTGTATTATGTGTGTATATTACTCTCTCACTAGGAACTTAATGTGTTTGACATACATACATACAGACAAGCTGCTTAAATTTGCTTGATTATTTACTTAATATTTACGCAAATATATTATTATTTATGTATTTATTAATTTGAAGCAAACATGAACAGAATTTCGCGTCGACCTTTTCTCAGTCGCAGCTAGTTTAATTAGCCAAATTTGATTTTCGCTCGCTCCCTCTCCCTGCGCGTTCCCTTGCTCTTACGCGTTATCTTTCACGCTCTATGTCCATTTTACCTGCTGCTTTTCACCCACTCGCTCGCTCGCTCTCTCTCTTTCTCTCAGTCTCTATCTCTTTATCTTTCTGTTTGCCTCTCTGTTTTATTTTGGATGTCAAGAGAAACCTCAAAATTGTATAAAGCCCAACAAGTGCAGCACAAACATCCAGCTGCCAATGTATATTTGTATATAATAGCTTATAAATAAGTATTCATAATAGTCAAAAGGCTGCGTATCGCGAAAAGCCTTGAGCTTTGCCCACTTACCACGCCGAATGATGCCGCCCGTGTCCACGATGATGCCGCCGTTGAGGGGCGTTTCGTGGCTGCCATCGCCCAGATAAATGCGCTGGCTAAGAAAGAGTAAATCCATTTCGCGATCTGTTCGAGCTAAATGTTTGAATACAACTGAAAAAAGAACTAAAAATGGAACTGTGAAAATGAAAACGGGTTGAGTTATTTCTGTACGAAACGCTGAGATCGGAATCACGCTCTCTCTCTCTCTCTCTCTCTCTGTCTCTGTCTCTCTATCTCTCGTACTCATCCTCTGCTTGCTCGCTGCTTATTTGCATTGACAAATAAATAAAGAAGCAAATCCAACAACAATTCAATTGCGGCCAAAACTTTACCTAATCAAATCTTAAGCATGTAAGCGTGTGCGTGTGTGCGTGTGCGTGTGTGTGTGTGTGTATAGCTTTTTGACTGCTTTGGCAAAGGCGCAAGCAAGTTCATCAATGTGGCGCCGCCCAGCGGCAGCTTTTGGCTATTAGGGCAAACTTTTGATTTTTTTTCTCATTTCACATTTTCGGTTTGCTCATGTACAGCTGAGCTACAAATTAAAGGCAAAGACGAAGCGTAGGCAAAGGCAAGCCGAAACCGAAACCGAAAACGAAAACGAAAACAATTCGTATGAACCGAATACACAAAATACGAATGCTCAAGTGCAAGTGTGTGCGTGTGTGTGTGTGCGTGCTTGCCGAATGGCAAAATGAAGTTCCACTTGTTGTTGCTGCTTGCTGCTGCTGCAGACGAACCGACGTAGTCGGCACTGTTGCGTCTCTGCTGGCAGATACACACGCACAGGCGACGGCCATGTCCTTAACACCAACACTAGCATGCCGACGAGGCTGCAGCAATGCACTATGGGGAAAAATCCAAATTATCGGGTATTAATTAATAACTTAAAAACTAAGCCAGATTTTTTGATCCGGTTTTTGTATTATTAATATGTATACCATCAGAAATATATTTTAGAAAAATGGGCGTGTCACCGCCCACCCAAAAAAAATTTATTAAAATTTTGTATTAAAAATTTTTTTTTTTTTTTAAGAATTTTGCTTGTTCATACTTTAAAATAATAATTTTAATTGAAAACAATCGAACTTTCATAAAATCGAAATTAGTTTTCTTCAGTTTCGAGTTCCAAATCAGCCAGAAATATTGATCCGCTAAAAAAATTCGGGTTCTTCAACTGATTTAATTGTGCCTTCAACTTTACATAATACAATACGTACAACTTCATTAGACAGCGACCTTTATGCTTTCAAACTCTTTTCTAAAGATTTGCCGAAGAAATAATCTGATCAGATGTATCCATTGTTAAAAACCATCAGCGAAATTATGGATTCTGCTCTCATGCTCTCATGCATGATGAAATTAGTCTGATTTATAGACCTGGTTGGGCAAATCAGACGCTTCCTTACCAAAAAAGCCTACAGGATGAACAGTACTTTCCATAATCTGCCTCAAATGAACAATTATTTTTATAAACATTTGCTGTCATAGGCAGTCATTCATAGTTGTCAGCTAGTTTTTGTTCCTGCTGCATTTCTTCCATTTGTAATTTATATTTTGGCAAAAAAAGCGGCTTTTGCTTTTTTAATATCATTTATAAGTTGAATCAATATTAGTCTT
Source organism: Drosophila mojavensis (assembly GCF_018153725.1). Classification (NCBI taxonomy): domain Eukaryota; kingdom Metazoa; phylum Arthropoda; class Insecta; order Diptera; family Drosophilidae; genus Drosophila; species Drosophila mojavensis. The sequence goes on along the minus strand of NW_025318667.1, from coordinate 16,171,896 downwards.
ATTTAGTTTCAAAATCACAATTACTATTTCTTGGTTAGAGTTGCCTTTTTCATTGAGCCAAATATCACACAGGTCAGCTCATAGTCACCTGCTAAAAATTGATTTGCGCCGGTTGTGCGCAAAAGTGCACATTGAGACAAAGGCACTAAGATCCCAATTGATTACTCTATAACATGCAATTGGAATTACACTGGTGCGCCCTGGTGGCTGTTTTATATGTCTTTGCAAAGTTTAATTTTATTTACAAGAAATGAAATTTGACAACATTTGCTAATTATACAATAAATGATTAAAATAAGTTCAAACATCAATTGGTTTTTAAGCCAACGCATAGTAGAAGCCCTAAAAATTCATATCCTTTTTAAATTTCTCAAAAATAATGTCTGGTCATTGAATAACGATGATTTGAAAATCGGCTAACACAAATTGTAAGCTGAAGGCAAATGCTTTTCGAAGATAACAGCTGACTTTAACAGCTGTTAGGCTTAACAGTGGACTGTTATTCAACATTTTGGGTACAGTACCTTAAAGTTTGGAGTTTTATTAAGATGTTAACATAAAAAAATTATAAATTTTCATACTTCGCAAAAATGACTAAATACCCGAAAAACGGCAAAATTCCCCATAGTGCAATGGCAGCAGCAACAGCCCCACCACCTGTCGGACGTCTCATCAAACTGAAATTGAAGCGATTTAAGTTGGAGACGCGTCCTTGTCCTCGCCCTTGTTCCTGTTCTCGTGCTTGGCCTCGTACACATACACGTACACGTACACGTACACGCACACGCACATGTCCTCGTCCTTGTCCTCATCGTCGGCTCCGCCGACATCATCATCATCGGCATCGTCGACATCGTCGGCATCCGCCGTCGAGTCGGTTCGCTTGTCTCGCAGTGGCCATCGCTTGGTCGCGTCATTCTCGTTCTCATCGTCGTCGCTGCTGGCCGCACATAACCATAGTTGGCGCTGCCGTGCAACGCATCCAGCGATTTACCCCGCTTCGAGCAGCTTCGCGACAACCAGTTGAAGTTATTCGACGCACACACCAGATCCTCTGAAAGCAATTTTAAATAAAAAAAAATAAATAAATAAATAAAAAAAAAAAACTACAAAAAAATAAAATAAATTTCAAAGTAAAAAAAAAACTAATTGAAAAAAAATCATAAATAAATAATAAAGATTTGCAGCCAAATTGACTTTTTTAAGTGTGCGATTTGAGTTTAACGGTTAATCTCGCAGTGAATTGATTCTAACGGTGAGCGCAACATTTTCAAATTGCATTTTTTTATGCTGTGTTGAAATCATATATAAAAAATACATATATCTATGTTTTTTTTTTGCTTTTTTTTATGCCGTTACGGCCATAAAAGGCATAACAAAATGCCAAGTGATAAAACACAAAAAAAAAAAGAAACAAAAAACAAAATTCATAAATGGGCAAAAGAAAATAAACAAAAATTGGATTTCAGGACATGTTTTGTGCGCCAATGTTATATTCAGATTTATGTATATACATATATATTTTAATATATTTTTGTTTTGTCTTTTTATTACAAACAAATTTTGACAGTTGGCGCTTAATGCTCTTAAGTCGAAATTAAAATTTGAAATGCATGTTAATGTTTATGTATGTATTGAAATAATGAAAACAAACTTGTTTTCATATCTTTATATGGTAAAAATATTTCAGCTTTGCTTTTGAATGTGTAAAACAATCCATAGCTTGTTGATATGAGCTCCAAGCTTAAGCGGGGGAAATCTTAAATGCAGTATAACGGTTCTTTTTTAATGTTATTTATAAGATAATCTAGATTTAGTACTAAATACTAAACAATGTCTATGACAATAAAATTTATAAGGCTTCTTTAGGCATATCATTTACATGTCTATATTTTCAGTTTTGAAAAACTTTTAGATCAATTTAGCAGTATTTTAAAATATATACTATATAATGTGAAATTAGCTTGATGTGCAAAAAAGCTGCAAAAGGTTGAGTTTTACAATATTAATATTTCAGGAATTCAAGGTAAATATTACACCTATCCCAAGGTACTCTTCAGGTCTTCAGAATGATATATGCATATACATATGTAAAAAAATGGTATATTATTTACTTTTTAATAATATTTTGTATAAGTTTATGTATTTCTCTAGCTACATTTCAAATGTTATATTGTGATTTTTTAATTGTTTAAAAAATTGCAAATCTGCAAATTCATTACAACAACAAATTTTTGAGTATTTTATAATCAACGATGGCAAAATTGTGTGATGTAGGCTTCGATTTGCTTTCGCATCTGAAGTATTTTCCACATGGTGCATTCGGCGACTTCTTCCTGTTATTAGAAGGGAAGAGATTGCCTACCTTGAATGAAATTTAGGGGCAATAGCTGAAAATGAAATCTATTTAGGGGGTGAACAAAACCCGTACTATAAAAATGGTAATTAAGTATTATATACAAATTTTTTATTATTGTAGCGCCCTCAAATATATCTGATTTTTTATGCTAGTCCTCAAACTATTTAGCCCACATTTTTTTATGAAGTTTTATCTTAAATTTTTGTTGAAAATTCTCAAAAGTACATTAATGACAATAACCACAATAAATAAATTAATAATATAAAATACTAAATACAATATAAATAAAACATAATAAAATAAAATACGATAAAAATACTACAAAATTAAATAAATTAGGATAATGAATAATAATAAAAAGATATAAAAAGAATATATATGTATAAAATATTTAAAATTATAATACAAATACTAAAAACATAATTTTGATATATTAATAATACTAAAGTCACAATAAAAAATACTAGAAAAGAAAAGCAAAAATACTACAAATTAAGATTAGGTGAAATATGACAAAATACATTAAGTAAAAGACTAAACAATTAAATTGAATGCTGAAAAATATATATAAAAAAATGAAAATACCGCAAAGTTAATGAAATATAGCTAATAAACACTATATAAGTATAGTAAACAATAAATATAATAAAATAATATTAAAAAATACATATTCATATGAAAATAGTATTTAAAATGTAAAATCGTAAAAAGGATCAAAAATTGATAAAGAAGAGTACTTAACAAATTAATGAATAAATAAAAAATAATAAAAAAAAACCAAACTAAATACTTCAAATATAATTATATTTTGATGCTTTATTTTATTTATATATTTTATATAAATTGCAATTATGGGAAAATAGTACTTCTATCTGCTGAAGTTTTGAATGAGCTTACTGCATCTCAGACAGATAAATAAGCTACAGGAAATAGTAAAACATTTGGTTTAGCTCATTATCTTTTGGGCTATTTGACAAAATCCTATGACTCCATCAAGTTAGCTTGGCTTGGCTAGCTTTTGTAGTACTTCTTAACTTCTTTGCTGCTCCTACTTTATCAATCATTCTAAGATTAAAGTTTAATGAGTGTAAATTTTTGTTAAAATCCGAGATTGGTCTTAAATTAGCAAATTAATTAAAATTTAAGAAAAAATGGATTTCCAATCAAATTTCACTCACTTTTGAATGGCTTCAATTCATCCATAAATTGCCGACTATAAAATGACGCATATTTTTTTTGGGCGAAAGTCAAATATGGAACACTATTCACTAATTGTCGAGCAGCGCAGTGGCCGAGTGAGAGAGAGAGAGAGAGTGAGAGAGAGAGAGAGAGAAAGGAGGAGAAAATCAGAAGCCAAAAATTGTGACAATTTTTTGCTCAAAATCAATTTAGCCTGCATATTTGTTTGTGTTTTTGATTTTGGTTTTTTGTCTCTTTCATTTTGTTGGAAGAAGCTTAAAGGCTTATGGCATTATTTGTAGATTGGTTATGGAATCGCGAATTAATTGTTTACTGTCCATGCGAGTGCCGCAGTTACAAATCGAAACTTATTGCCTCCGGCTCGACCGCATCCACAATAAATGACATTTTATTGCACTTGCCCAAAAACGTATGTAGTTTACTGAAAATACATGTGACACTGTGCGTGTGTGTGTGTGTGTGTGTGTGTGTGTGCCTGTTCGTATTTCCGTTGGCGTGTGCTTGTGTGTGCGTGGGAATATAAAAGTTGTCGAAAGTGATTTATAAACGATTTAATGCGTTGCCGCTTCAGCTGCCTTTACTCCTGCTGTCGTTTTCACTGTTGTTCTTGTTGTTGTTTCTGCTGCTGTTGCTGCTGCTGCTGCTGTTGCTTGTGGCTGCTGTTGCAGTTGCTGCTTGTGCTACATTAAATTAATTGTCTGTTAAACATTTTGCAACATTTCCCAACGAACCAAAGGCCAATTGGCAACTGGTAAACAGAAAATGTACAAGGCAGACTACAAGAATATTAATATACAAAAAAGTATGTATGCAAAAAGAAGAAGAAGAAGCTCAGTGGCAGCGCATATTAATAATAATCAAGAGGAGCGGCAGAAAAACAGCATCATATAATAATATAAGAGTGCTCTAGTTGAGACTGCTTGACTACGAGATATCCTGAACCCTACGAAGAGCTGATATTCCAATCATTTTACGCTTCTTTGCTGTACACATAAGAATCGACATATGTACACACCCACACACGCACATAAGCGCTTGGGCTGCAATTCGGGCTATATTATGGCGATTGATTTATAAACAAATTTTTCAGAATGTGAGAATGACATGCATATCAATATATTTGGCAAATCCAAAGTCTCTATTAATCGAATGGCGCTTATTTTTCAAATTCGGAGCTAAGCTGGTGAATTTGGGGCTGATGAGGCCAAAACGAGAATAGTCATTGGCTTTTTGAAACAAACTCAATCAGCGTGTGGTATAGAGCGTCCTACATACAAAAATGCAAGTCTCTAGATTTGGTCGGTTCTGAGATCGACGGGTTGGGTTCAAAGTATAACCAACCGAAGTGTCAGCAGGAGCAGCAGCAGCAGCATCAGCGCATATTAATAATAATAAAGAAAATAAAAGCAGCGCAAGGTAATATAAATATGAATAAAAAACGAAAATGTTGAGAGCTAAAACAGAGAAGAGGGACAGGAGGAGAGAGGTAGAGAGGTAGGGAGGGAGGGAGGTAGGGAGGTAGTGCGAGTGCGAAGCAAGGAAGCCAAAGTGTCAAGTAAGCAAACATTTAATTTTGATTTATTATTAATTTTCACGCAGCACGCACACAAATAGACCAGGCCAGACCCCGACAGGCAAGTTGCACGCCCCATAGCCACGCCCTCAGCCTCTAGTCTCCTGCCACCGCCAGCCGTTAGACTGCTGTTGCTGTTGTCTTGTTTGAAACCATAATAGCTTAATGTTTATTTTGTTTTTGTTTTCCTTTGGTTTGTTTGTGTTTTAAATTCTCAGCTTTTTTTTTCCTATTCTTTTTTTGGGGTTTTTTCTTTATTTATTTATTTATTTTTTTTTGGCTTTTTGGGCTTCTATTTGTATTTTGATTGCCAAAGCGGAAATAGAAATAGTCAGGGGCTTATAAACCTTTAGCGAGCTGGGACGAAAATATTGTAATTACTATTTTCCATTAGTTGAGAATTTGGTGGCCCAACAACAACAACGCCAACAACAGACAGTCAAACAGGAAAAACAGAAAAAAAAGTAAAAGCGAAAAAAAAAAAGAAAACAAAAACGTTTCACACACACACGCGCCAGCAAAGAGACAAAAAGTGTAGCATACAAAAAGGGGCAGAAATAACATAAAACAACAAAAAGTAAAGCAAGAGTGAGAGTGCTGTACTAGGAAGTGCTCGACTAGCAGCTATCCTCACTCACAGCACAACAAAGCACAATTTTCTATTGTATCTATGCAAATGAGTTGGATCTCATCGTTATTTACAGCGAACTACACAAAGGTCACTAAAGTTCTGCATTCGGAGAATCAATATAGCAAACTTGTTGAGCTTGGCATGCTTAAAATCGCATAGATTAAAGAGTTCTGTGGGGTTGAAATCGACTCGCCCCCCCGCTGCTAGCCATAATTGTTTTAAAGTTGAACCTAGCCCTAGATTTGATCCGAAATTCCAAGATTTACAGTTGATTTCGTATACAGTTTGCTTTAGTTCTTGAAATTGAAATTGAAATCGAGATGAATGCGTTCCGACATTGATTTCAAATGAATTATCGATTTAAATCGATTGCCATCACCACTTGCCGATAATCTGACCGCAACCTGCTCTGCATCTCAAATTGCAATTTGTTACCTGTGGAACCTGTCGACCCGGCTACCCACATCTTTCGCGACCACCCAAAATAGATTTCAAGTCTAAACCATATACCCAAAATTTTCATTTACTATGTGGGTTCAGGGTATACGAAATAAAATGAAAGTGGCGCAAAGTTGTGCAAAAACGTGCGTTTATTTGCGTAAAAACTTGCTACGCTTCACTTCTGCTCCCCACCACCCTCTAGCCAATGCCCGCTACCCCTCTCTGATTGCCCCAGCCAGCTGTCTGGTCCCTTTGCTGCTGCTCAACAGCTGCCTCACCGCCCCGCTCCACGACTTTTTGTTGCCCCTTGCTCCCTCTGCCTTTTGGCGTTCGCATTCTGTACGATTTTTTGTGTGCCATAGATAACGGGACGCGTTCGGGTGCGATACTTGAGCTGCTCGGGCCGCGCTTCCTCCGGCTTCTTGGCTCTGTGTTTCGCTCTCTCTCTCTCTCACTCTCTTGCTTCCTCTCACTCTCTCTCTCTCGCTCTATCTCTTTCTTTGGCGTATGTGTGTTCGTTTGTTGGCTTAAATTTTGGTTGCTAGAAAAAAGTTTTAATCCCGCTTTTGTATCTCTCTCAGGCGGACAGCTGTAGAGACTCGCCCAACAAGTTTCGCCTCTTGCCTGACTGCCTTTTATCGCTGTTGCTGCTGCTGCTGCTATTTTGCTCTTTTGTTTTTGTTGTTTTTGTAATTTTTGTTATTTTTTTTTTTTTTTTATTTAATGTTTATTTTTGTTATCGTCATTGTCGTCTTTGTCTTTGTCTTTGTCGTTGCCGCTGTCGTTGCCGTTGTCTTCCTCTTTGTCTTCGGCATTTCTTTTAATGATGTTCGCAGTCTAGATCCAAGGCTTTAATTGTATTGATTAAATGCCAAACTGTGCTGCGTAACAGAAATAAAAATAAAAAAAAATAGGTAAAAGTAAAATAAAAAGAAATATAACAACGGACTGGGGCACAAACAAAATGAAAGCAGAAGCCAACATTTAATTGTTATTAAACAAGCGCACAATAATTACTATGATTAAAAACGAAATGCCACGAACGGGCATTCACAATAATTAGCCCGATGGACGCTCAGGTGTTTAATTAAAACTAATAGAAACGACCAGGGACAGCAGCAAAAGGCCGAGCAGCGCAAGATGCCGAAGACACCAAAGACACCGAAGGCACCGAAGGCACCGAAGGCACTAAAGATACCGAAGCGCAGTCAATTCCAACGTGTAGCAATTAACAGCTCTGACATTAAAGCCAAGGCAACAGCGCCAGGCGCTCTGCGACAATTAATATCGATGTCAATGCAACAGTAACAGTAGAAGTAGCAGTAGCAGTTACAGTTAGACAAACAGATACAGATACAATTGGAGTTAGAGATACAGATACAAATAAAACAATAAAGATACACAGATACAGATACAGATACAGATACAGATACAGATACAGATACAGATACAGATACAGATACAGATACAGATACAGATACAGATACAGATACAGATACAGATACAGATACAGATACAGATACAGATACAGATACAGATACAGATACAGATACAGATACAGATACAGATACAGATACAGATACAGATACAGATACAGATACAGATACAGATACAGATACAGATACAGATACAGGTACAGATACAGATACAGATACAGATACAGATACAGATACAGATACAGATACAGACACAGATACAGATACAGATACAGATACAGATACAGATACAGATACAGATACAGATACAGATACAGATACAGATACAGATACAGATACAGATACAGATACAGATACAGATACAGATACAGATACAGATACAGATACAGATACAGATACAGATACAGATACAGATACAGATACAGATACAGATACAGATACAGATACAGATACAGATACAGATACAGATACAGATACAGATACAGATACAGATACAGATACAGATACAGATACAGATACAGATACAGATACAGATACAGATACAGATACAGATACAGATACAGATACAGATACAGATACAGATACAGATACAGATACAGATACAGATACAGATACAGATACAGATACAGATACAGATACAGATACAGATACAGATACAGATACAGATACAGATACAGATACAGATACAGATACAGATACAGATACAGATACAGATACAGATACAGATACAGATACAGATACAGATACAGATACAGATACAGATACAGATACAGATACAGATACAGATACAGATACAGATACAGATACAGATACAGATACAGATACAGATACAGATACAGATACAGATACAGATACAGATACAGATACAGATACAGATACAGATACAGATACAGATACAGATACAGATACAGATACAGATACAGATACAGATACAGATACAGATACAGATACAGATACAGATACAGATACAGATACAGATACAGATACAGATACAGATACAGATACAGATACAGATACAGATACAGATACAGATACAGATACAGATACAGATACAGATACAGATACAGATACAGATACAGATACAGATACAGATACAGATACAGATACAGATACAGATACAGATACAGATACAGATACAGATACAGATACAGATACAGATACAGATACAGATACAGATACAGATACAGATACAGATACAGATACAGATACAGATACAGATACAGATACAAATACAGATACAGATACAGATACAGATACAGATACAGATAAATATGTTTGTATATCAATATACAATATATGTATATATAGAACGGGTCAACGACATTAGACAGACACAGCTTACACAATCGGAAAAACATCAGACTTACAGTTCGCTGAAGACGTTGCAAGTTTGTAAACTGTGGCAGCTGCTGCCTGGGTGTTCTTTCTGCTCTCTGTTGTTGCTTACTGTCGCTGCCGCCGCCGCCGTTGTATATAATCACCCGCCATTGGCACGCACTGAGCTTTAGCCGTGCACTGTCTATGTGCCAGCGGGAATAGATTTACGCAACTATCTGGTAACTCGGTGGCTGTGGCACACACTGAGCGAGTGTACAAAATATGAGTATGAATTATGAGATGCGAGTAAAGAGATGTTTTCATTTTTTTACGAGTCAGAAATTTAAGATGCATTTTGAGAAAAAAAAAAGTCTTTAAGTACTGATATCAAAGTCTGCTACAAACTGAAAATAATTCTGTCATATATTGAGTTCTCGCAGAAGGAATATTTTGAGATGTAGTAGCTTAAAGTGACATGAGTCGAATCAATTTCGACCTCTAATTGTTTATTATGTGTATTACTTGACTGGAAAGGTATTGAGCTGAAGCAAATGGAAATTTTTTTAAGGCTCTGCAAACATTTATTTTCTACTATAGATTTGGGATAATTAAAGAAGATGCCTTACATCATTTCATTAGTATATTGGTTTTTATACTCGACGACCTAGAATATCATATGAACTTTTTGGGATATAAATATGCTGTTTAATAAATTTTGGATTCAGATTCGAATTCGGATTCAGTTTCTGATTGAAATGCGAATTGACATTTATATTATGTTTCGGACCTAGACACGTATTCAGATTACATTTAAGATACAGATGCGGAATCAGATTCATTCTCGGACTCAGATTCGGATTACTCAATTCCATCAAGCTTTGTTGTTTTCATTGAAGTATTTTGAAGTTAGAAAATTCCATTTTAAATTGTAGCTAATCCAAAAAGAAATTCGCTTTGCACTTAAGCCATTTATACACATAAAATCTTCTATCTTATTAAACTATTACTCAAGCTTAAATATTGTATTTAAACTTTGGCTAGCAATAAGTATAAGATGTCGGTTCTTTTGCAACTTTTCAACGCTCTTTCTCTTTGGGTCGGTACTTTTCGATTTTCAGCTCATAAGCAGCACAAATTTTAAGTCTGTTTATATATGTATATATGTGTGTGTGTGTGTGTGTGCGTGTGTGTGGAATGGAATGGAATCGCATGGGTTGTGGGTTATGGCTGGTGGGTGTTGGGTGGTGCGTCGCCCTCATTGAATCGTTTCGGCTTACGCGCTGCTTCATTCCCACCTCAGCTCTTGCCCCCAGGCAATGGATGGCATTTTAATCAAGCTGGCAACTTGTGGCAGCAGCAACAACTACACTTAATTCTCACCTGACTGAGTGCAACATGCAACTCCTCGCAGCCGGCCATTGGAAGTGCATAAATCTTGGGGCATGGGATTGCAGTCGCCAGTGCCACTACCGCTGCTGCTGCCATCGCCAGCATCATCGCCATCGCCACTGCGATTGCCACAGCCATTGCCATTGTCATAGACATGGCCACAGCCAGCAGCAACACTAAGCTGACACAAAATCTCATTACGTTAGGTAGCGTCACATGAGGCGTGTGCTACGTGTGCCAATAGGGCTTCTATCTCTCCATACACCTCTCTCTCTCTCTCTCTCTCTCTCTCTGTGTGTGTCGACAGCTGACAGTGTCTATCGATGGCCTGCACTTTAATAATGCCATTGTCAAAAAATTCTTCTCGCAACTTGTTTTGCATGCATCTTTGCTGCTTTACAATAGAGCTAATACGTTGCATCCACATATTCCAGCTCACAACTGTCGGTCTCAATTTCGATTTTATTTTCATGCCAAATAACAGAAATCACATATTCTCAGCTATGCGATCTACCTGCTACCTTCTGCCTTCTAATCAGTTGCACAGCGATAATATGCATACCAGTTGGGGGCGTGGCAAATCGGAGCATGGATCTGGCGTCTCTGTGTAAATGGGAAATGTGTTGTTTAAATTTAATTTATTGTTGAATTTATATGCATTTTGCACTTCATATAACTTAATTAATTGTGCATTAATATTTTTATCAATGCCATATTTGTTTAAGTACTTTTATTTCAATTAATTTGTATAAATTATTTTAATTTATTAGTTTGAATTTTCAGTTAATTTATTTAATATACATATTTTTTTAATATTTGATTCATTATATTTTTAAAATATATATATATATATATATATATATATATATTTTTTTTTTTTTTTGTATATTAATTTCTGTTAATTAGTTTAATTATTTATTTAATTATTATTTTATTATTTTTTATTTTTATTTATTTTTTTATCATTTGGATTAATTTTATATGTTGTATATATGTATATATTTTTTTAGAATGATAACATATTTAAAATTTTTTTTTTAAATTTTAATTTCTGTTAATTAGTTTCATTAGTTGGATTGTATTTTATTATTTTTAATTTTTATGTATTTTTTCATTATACTTATTTTGTTTTTCATTAATATATTTTTGGATCAATTTTATATTTTGTATATTTTTTTTAGAATGATTATTATTATTATTTTTTTAATTTTAAAGCTTTTCACTTAATTTTTTCCACTTAATTTAGATTTTTTGTTTTTTTATTTTTCCATTTAAATTTTTTCTGAATTGAAATGTAACGAGGCGAGAGTTGCGAACTCTGCTTCTGCGTCGGCTGCTTTGTTATTTATTTTATTGTTATTATTACTTGTTGTTTTGTTGCTGTTGCTGTTGTTGTTGTTTTAATTCCGTTTGCGTGGCGCTTAGCCGCTGCTGCCCTTAAGCCAATAAGCTCATATTAAACTTAAGCGAGCACACTCACTCGGCTGAGCAGTAACTGCGCTAAAGGGGCAATTCGAGTCGTGTGGGCTCAGTGTGGGAGACAAAAAGAAACAGAGAGAGAGAGAGAGAGTGAGCAAGAGAGGTAGAGAGGAGAGGGAGAGGTAGAGGTAGAGGGAACAGAGGATTGTTGGGGTTTTGTGGTACGGTGAGTCCGCTCATTGGCTTTCCCCATTCGATTTGTCTCTGGCTGGCGCTGGGAATTTGCTAAATTACGGGCGATTTATTAAGCTGTCGGTCTTGTTCTTGTTGTTGCGGACTATTAACTCGCCGGAATTGCACGTAAGGAGCACAGTTGCTGGGGCGTGGCAGGCAGCCCTAATAGACAAATACAAACACAATGCAATTATTTGTTTTGGCACCCAATGCCTTGTCTCGCCCAATGCCAGGCAATAAACAAAAAGCCAAGACGCGAAAAGAAACAGCAACAGAAAACAAAATAATATGGAGTGAATTGTGGGCGTGGCAGCAGCGAATCTGGTTTATGTTTTATGCAATTAAAACTTGAGTGAAAATTAAGAAATTAATTAATTATATTTATCGATAACGAACGCAGCGACTGCGCGCCGTTGCCAACGCAATGAAAGTTGATTTTTCTCATTATCGAGTTCATCATCAGCGGCACGTGGACATAATAATAGTCGTTCTATTTGCTCTAAATAAATTCAAAGAAAACTCAATTCAATTTTCATTCGTTCGCCAACTGGACAAAGGTAACAAATGCCACAGGTGCTATCGGCGGATATTATAATTTCAATTTCATTTCGATTACCCGGCTAAATAATGATAAATACCTCAATCGGAAATTTTTTTTATTAATAAATAAATATATTAGATTTAGCAGAGTGATTTATTCCTTTGAATTGGTAATTGAAATTTTCCGATTAAAGCAAATATTTTGCTATATTGCGTTTCATTTCCACTGAAGGGGTTTGTGTGGCATTCATTAGGAATAGTCTTAAGTTCTCAAGAACTTATGCACTAGCACGGACTAACTTTGACGGGTCTGATTTACTACAGAAAAGTTTGTTGCTAACGTCACGATCCGTCAGGATTTGGTACAGAAAACTTTGAAGTTGCGTTCGGATTTTATAAATCATGGAAAAGTTGAGCAACTTCAATTGATTTCAATTTAGTTGGAGTGTTAGTTACGATATTTTTGCTGGACTTTAATTATGCTTATATATTAATGAATATTTTATTTTATTTACTTATCGAAAATAGATTACTGTCGATTACTAGAAGTAGGATGAGTTATCGAAGAACTGTGATCAACTCCTTTAATATTAATGAAGCTAGATCCACTAAACTCGTCATGCTGATCAAGCGTATATAAATATATATATACTTCAAAGGCTTTGCCACGCCTCCTTCTGTCTGCTTTATACATTTTCCAAAATCTATTATACTCGATTTTCCATTTCCAATGGATTCAGGGTATAAATATTCTCACAAATCAGCTTTGCATTTCCTCTAAAAATAACTAAAAATAATAAAAATAACATAGCTATGATCTATACCATCTATACTCAATTGCCTAGAACCCAACGCTATCCAATGGATCTCTAGGTCTTTAAAGCTTATCAGATATCTAAGGAAGCGATTGCTCAAATGGATGAATGATTCAGGAGGAGGACTAGGAGATGGAAATTCTTTAAACTTGTTAAATGCATGTGTTGAATTTCCAAATTTGTTTTACAATTATTTCGTTTGCAGAAATTGTAGATAAATTGGTGCAATATGTGGAAATGGAATTGAAATTGAATTATGAATATATGTATATATATGTATATGTAATTGAAATATGATATACAAATAAAAAATGTTTTCCAGCAGGTCGATAAATATCGAAATGAAGAGGTCGGCTCAGGGCTGGCCACAGCCTTCGTTCAATGCAAAACAATTTACATATTTTTTTTTTTGGGTATGCGCCTTAACAAAGTTAAGTTATTGAATACAGTCTGTGTTTACATATGTGTATGTGTTGGTGTAGATATAGATGTATATATATTAAATGTATCTGTGTATGTAAGCTGCTGAAGGTAATTCAAAGCTCAGCAGTTTCTTCTGGAGCCGGACTATAATTTAAATGAGCTTACTGGTTCCACTATTAGTTTTATCGCATTCAAGTATCTGAAGGTCTACTATGCATTTACGAGTAGCTACTAAATTCAGAGCCAAGTCCTTCAGCGGTTACACGGACTTTGCATTAATAGATGGAATTTCTTGCACAATTTGCTAATCTAAGGCGTTAAAGAGGCGCCGCAGTCCCTGTGGTATACATACAGATATATATATATTTATATACAATTGTGCATGTATAGAGGTGTCTGTAGGTGTGTATACACACACACATACACGCACACAGCTGGAAGCCTGGATACGCCATTATTGGCAATGTAGTTGTCGACTTGTTGCGTTTTTATACCCTGAACCCATTTTCAATGGGAAATCAGGGTATAATGGTTTTGTTAAATGTATGTAAGAGGCAGAAGGAGGCGTGGCAGACCCCATAAAGTATATATATTCTTGATCAGGGTGACGAGCTGAGTCGATTTGGCCCTGTCCGTCTGTCCCTCCATCCGTCTGTCCGTCTGTTCGTATGTTTGAACGCGTCCATCTCAGAAGATATAAGAGCTAGAGATTTAAAATTTTTTCCCAGGTCCGTGTATAGCACGCGCATATCGAGTTTTGCTTTACATATCGATAACTTGCCCCGTTTTTTTGTTATCGATTAAAAACATTATCGAAAACCAGTAATAAATTTATATCTGCTACATCTTTAAAGCTAGACTCTCCAAATTTTTTATGTATACTTATATGCATTTTAAACAATTTCAATTTTTTTTCAAAATTCTAGGGGGTGAATCCTCACCCTCACAGTTGTAAAAGGCGTATTTCAAATACTAGGGACTTGTGCTTTGGCAAATCCATGCATATCTATGTTATATTCATAATCTGAAAGTTTCATGAATATAGTCCATCCAAAAGAAACCAATGCGTGTTTATGCGTGCGTACGTATGTCTGTGTGTGTGCGTGTATGTGTGCATATGCGAATAATTATTGAAACATCAGTTGCTCGAAGGGTTCAGGGGATCTCGTAGTCGAGCAGTCTCGACTAGAGCTTTCTTACTTGTTTCTTTTCCATTTTGTTTTCTTTTCTTGTGCTTTGCTTGCAGACGTCGCGGCGCCGTCGTGCACTTAGAGAAAATTCCGCACGCTGTTGTCACACTCACTCACACACACACACACACTCACACTCACACACATACAGAGACACATTCATAAATGCTAATAAAGCCAAGTTGGGGTAGCTGCCGCATAGCTGGCCATCTGGCGCATTAGCTGGCCGCTGTTTGGCGGCGCCTTTGGAGCTTTTGTGTCGATTCGATTTGAGGCGCGGCTTAATGAAGCACAGTTTCGCATGCGTTGATGGTGCATGCGGCATCAGTTTCATCACATGCTTAAAACCAATTAATGGCATGGCAGATATGCTGCCTGGTTTTATTTGCACATTGCGTATACGCCGCATAAAACGCGCGCCAAAGCCAACTAAAGAAATTGCGCTGCGCCTGACTTTCGCTGTAAGCCAGGCGTTTAAATTAAGCTCAAATTTGACAGCTATTTGACAGCCGAACAGTCCGGACCCGGTCCCGGACCCGGCTAGTGGGCTGGCGGACGTTGTTCGGTTGGCGAAAAGTTGGCTTGTGGCTGCAGCTCTGAGGTTAGGCGAGAGCAGTAAGCCTGAGCCATCCACGGCTCTGGGCCAAAGTTGCCAACAGCAGCAGCAGCAGCAGCAGCCTTGGCTAACAATATGCGAAGGTCAACAGTTGCCATCAAGTTGAAATTGTCTGTTGTTTAGCCGTGCCTGGCATGCATGCTGATAAATTATTTTAAATTGGAGTGCGAGCAAAAGGAATTTGGCTGAGACAATATCTATTCGATATATACCATAGCTTGCAAAAAACTGTTAACACTTTTTCGTTGTCTGCAAAAAAGTGTCTTTCAGTGACACAGTCAAAAAAACTCAGACAGAAAGTGTTTTTGTCGCGTCTGGCTTAGCTCTCTCGCGCTCTGAGGGAGATAGTTGTTTTTGTTTTCGTTTCCTCAAGTCAAACACTGATCGTTTGCTTGAGTTAAAGAAGTAACGGTAAGTTGCGTTTGTATGGGTAATCACGCGCGATTGCTGCGTTCTTTTTGTATGTATGTATGCGTGTATTTACATGCACACGAAGGCAAAAACATTTTCTGCTGAGTTTGTTAGTCAAAGTGTTTTTTGCTGAGAAGCTTTGTGTGAGGGAAAATCGTGTTAGTTTTACGCGACACTCATGTGAGAGCGTCACACGAATGAGTGATCGCATTGCGTCTGAGCGAAACAGATGCTAAAGAAAAAAGAGAGTGACGCTCAGAGAGAGACGTGTCTACACAATTTTTTTTTGGGTATGATGCGAGAAAGAGAATAAACGAAAAAACGCTCAACTCTCATTTGCAAGCTCTGATATATACCTATATATCTATATGGCAGAGACTATAGCTCATTTAAATGTAGAATGTCCTGCGGAAGAGTGCTTCAATAATATCCAACATACGCCTTCCCCCCTCTCTGTCTCTCTCTCTCTCTCTCTCTCTCTCTCTTTCTCAGTTGGCATCCTTCGATGACATTTAGCAAGCGAAAAGCTCTTTAGCTTAGCACAAATATTAAATGGAATAATTTCAGGAGGTGGGACCGGAGGAGGGGGAGCGGTGTCGGAGGCGTGGTGCCAAACACTTGGCCAAATGTCAAATCTAAGTGGTTTTGTTACAACTAAATTTATTTTCAAATCCAACACGGACTTTTTACACTGGCTAAGGCGGCAGGATACGGCAGGACTAACGGCAGGACTAACATTATCGATTTGAGCATGGTCATGTGGTTAATTCAATTCAATGCTGCTCGCACAATTTAACACGAATTGTTCGCTGTCAAATTTGCGGATTATATAACAATCGAATAATTTTGTCTCCCCTCTTTCTTCCACTCACTCAGTCACTACCACCCGCTCTCTCTCTCTCTCTCTCTCTAAGTATAAGAAAAAAGCGAGCAACAAATATAATTGGATATATATAGCAGCTGTCAATTGCAGTTCGAGATATCGAGTGCTTTACCCTCTCAGTCTCGCGTACTCCCCTACTCCGCCATGCCCCCTCTGCCCTTCTCTGTCCTATTTGCGGTTAATTTTTGCACGCGTTTAAAGCGACAACATTTCTTGGCTGTGCCTTTGCTTTAACTGTGACACGGCAAAATGTTGTTGTAACAGCTAACGACACCGTCCTCCTCCATCGCCCCATCGCCACCCGCCCATTTGGCCAGGCTCAAAGAGCAGAAGATGTGGCAATGGCGAAAATATATACAAAAAGTTGGCAAAGCAACAAGCTGCGATGGTGACGATGATGGGAATGAAACAAATTTGTGGGTAACGGCAATGGCTTTATATGGTCACAGTTGCCTGGGGTCTCCACTGACTCAGTGACTCACCCAAGCCACCCACTCACGCTCCCTCGCTCCCTTTGCGTATCAGTAGCTACGTCTCTGTTGCGCCTCCTTTCCATTCTTTCTTTTTTGTTTTCCCTGCATGTGTCTCAGTTGTGTTCCTGCCTGCCTGCCTGCCTGCCTGTCTGCCTGTCTGCCTGTTGCGCATTTTGCGTGTCGCTTTGTGTGCGGCTCAGTTGCTTACAGTTTCAGTCAATGCCAGCCAGTGGGGGAGCGGCGTAGAGACGGGGTGGGCAGGAGCAGCAGCAGGACAGAGGTGTTCAAGGTAGGCTGGGCTGCAGGGTAACATTCCAAAATGTCGCTTGCTTTCTTTCCTCTTTATCTTCTTCTTCTACTTCTGCTTTCATTTTTATAACAAGGCAGCTAGAACAGAGCTCAACAAAGAAGAACAAGATGAAGAAAATATATAAAAATACAACAAATAGAAAGAAAGAAATTCTGCCCGAATGTCTGCCTAGTTGTCCAACTGACGTCTATGCTATCGCCTCGTTGTGTTTGCTGCTGCTGCTGTGGCAACAATTTGAGAAATAACTCTGGCAATGCTAGAGCGCAACTTTAGCGGGTCCCTTACCAAAAACGAAAGTAAAAGAAAATACACACACACACATACACACACATACATATATATGTATATATACAATGGGGAGCAATACCAATAGAAGTTGCGCCACTGAGCGCCATGGCGTAACAGATACACAAACTTAACTTAACTGAGTGTGTAAGCAATACACAAGCGACGAGCTGAAAATTGTAAGAAAACGCAAGTGTAATATAAGACAGGGTGTGCGGGTTAGCAGTGATGTATGTGTGTGTCTGTGTGTGTGTGTGTGTGTGTGTGTGTGTGCTCATGTGTTGGGGGCGTTTTTGGTGTAGCCCATTATCACTGCCCCAGCGCCCAGCTGTGTTTCAACTTAAGTAACATTCCACGTTGCGAGGACGACTTTGTCGTTCTTGCAAAACTTTGCATACACACAGACATACCTATATATATATATATATACATATGTATATATGTATATATGTATATAGTCAAATACAATGCAGGTCAATGGTATATGAACAATGCGTATCAGCTAAAGACTTTGCAAGTGTTATACAAACAGTTTGTGAATCACATGTTGTCCAAATGTGCTGGGCCCATAAAGAGTTTATTAACCGAAATGAATTGTAGCAGAGACGGTAAATGGATAGAAGATATATAGCAATTAAAGTAAGCTATAGTCAGCCAAGGTATATATGTATGTACACAGTTAATTGTAAATTTAATTGACTATATTAGTTTTCCTTATTATTTACATATCATAAAATATATTTGATTTGCTTTTAATATATTATTATATAAAATTGTTTATTAATTGTATTATTTTTTGTACAAGCTATAAATATATATTTATATATGAGTTTTCCTTATTATTTATAATAAATTATAGTTGATTAATTAAACAATTATTAGATTAAACAATTATTAAACACTCACTCAAATGTCATCGGGTTTTTTCTGTTAGATATATTATAAAAATTTTTTTATTAATTGTATTATTCTTTGTACAAGTTATAAATATATATTGATTATGAATTATATAAATAGTTTTTCAAAAAGTGTGCAATTTTATCAAATGATTTTTAGTAAGGAACAAATATTTTGTACTCGTGCTCAACACTTTTTTTTTTTCAATTATTGAACACTAAGTAAAAAATATATTTTTTCCTAACTGAAAATCATTAAAAAAAAAATTTTACATTTACTGAAAAACAATTTATGTATATCATTGATAATAAATAGGTATTTATATTTTATACAAAAATTATATAAAATGTTTATATATAATTAAATACATATATTACCTGATGTAGGTTTTACTCAATTATTTTTTATATAAATTTAGGCTTTAATTATTATGTATATAAAATATAAAATACATAAAATTTTTGTACACCTAAATTTAGTTTTATTTATTTTTTATTTTAATAATAAGTTATTGCTACGAGAACTAAATTAATTAATCAAAATAATTAAATTTATGAACTAATTTGTTATTGATTAATATATACAGTTAAATAAAAAATTGTAATATTGTTTTTTTATTTTTTTCCAATTACCAAACTTACGATTTGTTATTTTTATTTTGTTTTTATGAGCATAATAATTTTAAAAATTTTTAAATAAATTATATGTTCACGTACAAATTTTTAAAATTTAAAATAAAGCTAAAAAATGTATGTTTAGAATAAATAAATTAATAAATTGTAAACTAATTAAAAATATATGCTGTGTATATACACATATATTTAAAAATCAATAAGTATACAATATTTTTATAACTATAATTAATAACTATAGAGTAATGTTCATCAATTAGGAATTATTTGTATTATTGTTATTTAAAAAAATTTAGTTTACTAGATTTTTTTTTTTTTTTCATTTATGTTTTTAGTAATAATTATTGATTCCATTGATTTTTGATTCGTCGATGTCTTACCTAATTGGCTGTAGAGTATTGTTTAGTCGGTGGCCATTGGCTGGTTTGGCTTGCAAAGTTTTTTAATTGCTTAATACCAGTGTTTGTTCTTTTTGTTGAATTTGTAAATTTTGTTGCTGAACTTTGGCTAGCAACAATTATTAACTAATTAAGTCAAGTTGGCTTCGTAGTTTGCGGGTTTCTTCAACTTTCTTTGAACTTGATTTATTTATTTATGTTATTTTCAATTTTTTGTTTTGGCTCCCTTGGATTTTCTGAAATCGGGCATTTGCCCATGCCATATTAAAGGATAATTTCATTTTGTTGTTGACTTTGTTGTTGTGCCAGCAAATTACTCGTTCATTAACCAAATTCGTTTTATGTGAACTCTTTTCGAATTTTTTTTTGTTTCTTTTTGCTTGCTTTCTTTCTCAGCTTTTCTTTTTCAGATGTTATATTTTCGCTTTCTGCTTAGCCAATTTGGCGGATTTGCTTCCATTCAATTGTTGTGTATATATGTATATTTACAAATACATATACACTCACACTCTCTGTCTCTGTCTCTCTCTCTCTCTCGCTGTCTTTCTCTCTCTGTGCTCTACTCAAAAGCTGCCTTTTGTGATTTCTCGTTGCGCGCGCCATAGCGCTTACAATCATCAAAATTTATAAGCAAAGTTAAGCAGGGCGAAGGCAAATATTTTTCAGAGTTGGCCCCGGTCGCTCGATGCGCGGCGCCAAACTAAATCAGCCCAAAGCCAGTTTGTTTCGGGGTGTGCCTTAGAGTGTAAGGGTTTGGGCAGCCTTTGGGTTAAGATGCTTTTCTCTGCTGGGTTGGCTTGGGGGCCTGTGTTAGTTGGGCAGCCTTGCCTTGCGGTTCTTTCATGATGACTACACAACCCTAAAAGCAAAGTCTGTCTGCAATGATGATGGTGATAATGACGATGATTATGATGATGATGATGATGATGATCGGGGAGCTAAAGTTGGGCCTGGCGTTGTGGGCAACAGCGTCGCTCGTCAAACTACAACAATTTGTGATAAAAATTTCAACAGATTCGCGTTTTTTTTTTTTTTTTGGTTTTGCAATTATTTTTAGGGATCAATAAAATAAGTTTAAAAATAGCCAACTGGCTGAGGGTGTGCGAGTAAGTGAAAGGGAACATTGTCGAACGATAGAGAGAGAGAGACAGAGAGAGAGAGAGAGGGAAAGAGCGTGAGCGAAAGTTAGTGCAAGTTTGATAAAGATAGCTGAGGCAGTAAAAAGGTTGCGCGCCGTCTCCTCGCCCCTCTGCGGGCAGCCGAGACAAGGTCAGTCACAAAAATCAGGCAACAGGCAACAGAGTCAGCTAAAGAAAAATCAAGTTTAGGCAACTTTATTTACTCAATTAGTTGTTTTTGTTATTTGCTGGTTCGCTGGCTTCGTTAAGGCGACTTGATGACCAACCAGACACAGCAAATGTGCTAAAAAGGAGGCCAAAAGGCTGGGTGCGGCCGGTTGGGAACTACCACACTAATTGGCTTAGAGCGACAAGCGAAAATTAACTTTTATTTTCAGCTTGAGCTGGCTGCCTTTGCAATAATGTAAAATACAATTTTCCATGCCCATCAAGTAAAAAGTTAACAAAGCCAAAAAGTTGCCCACAGCAACGGCAGCCGCAGCCGCAGCACCACCAGCACCACCAGCGCCACCAGGCACCACCACCAGTTGAAAGCGGATGAGAGAGAGAGAGAGAGAGAGAGAGATAGAGCGAGCGAAATCGGTAAAATCAACAAAATACACACACAAGATAAACACGGCCATAGCCACAGAGCTAAGAGCACAAAAGCAAACGCCGATTCGCATTGAGGACTCGCCGTATTGCGTATACGACCTGTTGGTTATTTGGTCGTTTCGCCCCGTTGTCGTTGCTTTGCTTGGGCGCCTACTCTAAGTGCCACTTGGCAATGAGCACTGGCCCCCGTTGCTGCGGCTGGTTTTTCTGGGCGCTTGAGTCGGAATTTATGTCAGCTAAATTGCAATATCAATAAGCGACCCTTCACTCTCTCCCTATCTCTCTCTCTCTCTGTCTCTCTTGCTGCAGCTGAACAATAGAAGTTGAAGTGCTGTGAGGCCAGCCAGCGCCTAATGCGAGTCAGTCGCTACGACTCAAGTTTAGCCAATGCCAATATTATTTCAAATGCATATTCATATATGTGTGCGTGTGTGTGTGATGTGTGGTAGCACATGGAAAACACCTGTTAGCTGATATACGAGCACACGGCAATACAAACTCTCAAGTAAACATATTAAAATTGAGCTGTTGGCTGAGCAAACATTAAAATAACACCACAAACACTTTACAGTGGGTGTAGGAGTTATACACGCACATTCACACACTTATACATACACAAACAAACATACATATATATTTATATATGTATATGCATATATATTCCTTTAATATGTCTAAGCATTATAACCTTCAAATAAAACCAAGAAATAGCAGTTTCCTATCGGCAATACCGACTTTTAAATACTCCGTACGGCAAGGCTAATGCCTAACGGTTTAGGTATTTCTTTATGTTGATATAACTCTAGTTAAATATTTCTTTAATCAGTTACTGCTCTATGACTCTAAGCACTGTCATTATGAAGTTATATATGAAGATATAAGATAGAGATCTTTAGCTATTCATCTTAATCTGAATCGAACTTGAGTTGATTTATACATATATCAAGATGAAATAAATTTCATTAATGGATAATCAATATGATAATGGGTGAAGTGAAATATTAGAAATAGATCAATGTAAATATCTGTGTGAAGAGCGAGGCATGGTCTGGCATTAGTTAACTTCCTGTAACTGCGTAAAGGAATTTTTGCAGTTTTATAATAAAATTTGAGATATATGTGAGATATGTGAACCATATTAAAGTTTAAATATATAAGGTGCGGTCTTTCGGCCTGGAAACTAGCCTCATAATATATACATAATGTATAATTATCCTAGATTGCAGCTTTCAGTATGTAAATTAGTTAACATTTCTGTTTAGATTAAGCTGCCAAAAACGTAACGGTATGCTAACCTGTAAATAAATTTTATAGTTTCGAAAAACAAAAAAATAATAATATCAGATTAAAAGCTAACACTTGTATATATTACACATACTGATAGATTGAAAAATTGAATATATTACACATTTCTTACTTACAATGCTGAACAAAAGTATTTTGATATCACATTGCAAAAATTAAAGTGGCTTAGCTCTGCATATGGTATACCTTAAATTTTTAAGAGAGAGAATGTAGTAATGGCTTCAACAGAACAACTTATTTCCCTAATAAAAGAAATAACACTTCACATTGATAATTTATAAGATTTAGCTTTTTAAATTTCTCCCAAGCCATTGCCTTATATGTAAATTAGTTTTCAATTGAAGTTAACTCTAATTTGTAATAAATATAAAAAAAAAACTGTAACACAAAACCAATATACCCGGCTCCATAATACGCACAGCGCATTGACTGCGCTTTAAATTTAGTTATTTTGTTCATCCAGCTCAGCCCCATGAACACTTTATATCCAGCTATCGATTTATGCTCGCCACTCGCATTGAGAGCCGTACAAGAGTGTGTGCCATAAGTGCGAGCATTAAAAAACTTTTTATTACAAAATATAATAGCTAGTGTTCCGCTCGGTCCGGCGCTTATATTCTTATTTATTTTTCCTATTACAACTTTTCCTCGGCTCTTTGCGTATATTTTAATCAATTGAGAATCGAGAATAGTCTGCGATGCACTCGCATCTACTCAATCCACAAATCGTTGGATATTGTTAGCCATATGGTGAATGTTTTGGTACTTTTAAGTGTCTAATATTGTGGTCCCTGTGACTTAAAAGCATTTATGTATATTATGCTATAGAATATATTCATAAATGTATGTATAATATGTTTATAAAACTGAAACAAGTTCGTATATTATGCTTGAGTTCTTCTTTCTTACTCTTAACTCCTTGAATATTAGATTTCAGCGTACAATGGATTTGTCAAAATGTAGGAAACAGGAAGAAAGAGGCGTGGCCGATTCTGGATCACGAGGAGAAGTTGAGTCGATCAAAGCAATCTACTAAACTATAGCTCCATTTTGTATATTCCATTATGCTTATTTTTATAGTATTATCGATAAAAATCGATAGACTGACTTTATTTTGTGAGCATAGTTTGACTATACCACCAAACCAAATATATGTGAAGGTTTTTGTAACGAATACACAGATGTTTGTATGTTTCAAATTTTAGTTATCTACTCTTTGAACAGCTCGCAAAAAAAAGCAAAACTAAAGACTTGTGCTTTGGCTCACACACACACACACATACATCTAAATGTCATTACCAGGCTCTAAATAAATAATTTGATTAGGAAAGTCCATCAAGAAGGAAGAGTTTTTCAATAATTAAATTACCTTAGTGTGTGTGGATATGTGTGTGTGTGTGTGCAAGCAGCTGTACATGTATTGATTGTCATGACTGTAGCAAAAAAATGAGCAGAATAATTGAAATTGCAGCTCTGCACAGGAGTAAGGGCGCTTCCTGGTCAGGAAACTTTTGTTTAGGAAACCCTATCTCGCTTCGGCAACATGTTTTCAATACAACTAAAAGCCCTCCAGTATTCTGCAACTAGCTAGGTAGTAGCTCTCATTCTCTCACCTCCATCCGCTGAGCAGTGCGCTATCTTGCGTGTAGAGTTTGAGTTTATTAATATATAATAATAATTAATATTCAATATAATTTTTGTTCGCTTTGCTAGCTGAGGATATTTTTAAATTGGGAAAGCGTCTCTTCTCTGATTTTCTGTTAGAGATTTTTGTAAATATAAAATTGTTGACTATTGCATTTGATAGCTATGGTAATTGAATCTCCATATACGATATTTTTTCAATGCTATAAAAACGACAAAAGTTATCGATTTCAAATAATTATATCAATACTCAATACAAAAATAATTAAGGTATTTATTTACTTGGTAAAACTTTTTATCTGTGATTTGCATATAAAGTTTTTTTTTTTATAGATTTTAAAAGCTAAGACACAGGCTTAATTAGGTGAAGCTCAATGCATGATTTTTATATCAATTTAATAAAATGACTAAAGTTATCGATTTTTTGGAAACAAGATAACAATACTCAACCAAGGTTTTCATTAACTTGGGAAACATGTTATTTTTTAGCTTTTTAAAGCTAACCCATATGCTTAAGTAAAGCTCAATTCATGCTTTATTTGGTATCGATTTTATAAAAACAGCTAAAGTTATCGATTATTTGGAAACAAGATAACAATACTCAATCAAGGTTTTTATTAACTTGGAACAACTTTTTATCTGTGTTGCATATGGAATGTATTTTTAGCCTTTTAGCCTATGTCTTGCTTCATTAAGTGAAGCCCGATACATGTTTTATTTTGTATCGATTTTATAAAAACGAAAAAATTACTAGATTATTTGTAAAAAAAAAGATTATTTACATATACATATTTATAAACCATATATGTTGCAGTACAGCTTCGGCAGCTGCTGCTGGATGGGGCTGCCCCACGCTTTCTGCCGCTTGTTAGAGACATTATAATAGAGCCGCTTTGATAGCAATTTCCATTGACGAAAAGACAATCAAAATGTCAACTGCTCTCAAATTACAACTTGAGATGATGTCAGAAACATTGGCTCAACCGATGTCCTAATGAGCACTTGGATTTTCATTTCAGGAAAATTCCAGAAAAATTATAATATGCAGAACTATTTTAGTTCTTAATTTGATTGTTTAGATGGGAGCTCTTCAGTTTTCGCAGAAACAACTTGAGATGCACTCACAGCTTCTTCTTCCTCTCCGCCCACAAATTCATCGAAAATTGAAAAAGAAAATAAACATTTGCCTATATATAGAAGGCAAATCAAACAGGGATAGAGAGGGGGAGAGAGAGAGAGAGATAGAGAGAGATAGACAGAGGAAGTTAGAGGGAGATACTCTATAGAGAGGGCAAATGATTTGACTATTTTGGCCCCTAGTCATAGTATACAGCCACAGCCACAGCCGCAGCCGCAGCCACAGAGGCCACACATGCTGAGATAGTTGAGAAGATTCGCAGTTGACGCTACGACGACGACGACCAGGATGGCAGTTGTAATTACGTGTCCTGGGTTTTCGGAGGGGCTGAGGCCACAGCGCTGGAGTTTGTTTGCCTCTTGCCGCTGACAAGTGAGTGTGACTCAGGCTCAAGTGAGCGTACGTGTGCGTGTGTGGGCGGGCGTGCTTATGAGCCGTGTAAACAAGCAACGCCCGTACCGTGTCTTGTAATCGGAGCGTGCTTAGGGCCGGAATGTACACACTACCAAATCACTTCCCGAAAACGATTTCGCGCGCTTTTCGCCTCACTGCGAAATCGAAATCGACTTCGTTATCGACGATGCACTTGAAATTTTTAAAATTATAGTTCGCCTTCACTTTAACTGATTTCATCTTGTGTTATTTTTTCTCGTTTTGCAATTTAAAATCTGCTGATTGGCCTTGCAGTGCAAAGCTCCAATCAGAACAGCTGCTCGTCTGCCGCGCTGCATGTATCCCGCCTTAAGCCCTTGTCAAAGGACGCTTTTATTTCAAAGCCTGTGAAAATGAATACCCGTAACGCAAGCAGAGGCCATTATGCAGCCTCTTGACTTATTGATAACTGCCGAACTGATTTTCGCAATTACTTTAAAAGCCAAGCTGAGGGCGGGCAGGAGTGGGCGAATAAGCGATGACTGAGTGAGTGAGTGACTGACTGAGTGATTGACTGACTGATTGAGTGCCTGGCTAGCTGGCTGGCTGGCTGGCTAGCTGGCAGTCAACTATTCAGCTTTCAGCTGAAAGCAAGCGCGAAATATGAATACGTAATGCAAGCCACATGCCAAATGGGCTAACAGTCAGTCAATGAAATTACCGCTGGCTCGGCCCCATCTCTCGCATCCCGCATCCCGCATCCCGCATCTCGCTTCTCACTTTCTCTCTGCCCTCGTGTTTCTCGGTATTCCAGCTCAGCTACGTATTTGATTGAGAGTTGTTTTTTTCTACTCATTCATAAAGGCGAAACCGAGTATATTGGTTTTTTATCGCGTTTATAATTAAATATGGCAATATTATTGCGCTCACTAATTTATTTTATTATTTTTGTTTTTTAATAATATTTATTTATTTTTTTTATATTATTCTTTTATTTAAAAAAAAAGATATTTATTTATTTTATTTATTATTATTTTTATATATATTTTTATTGGCTTTAGGCTTATTATTTATTTATAAATTATTTTGTTTATATTTTTTTTTAATTTTAATTTTTTTTTTATTTGTGTTACTTATTTTCAATTTTTTAATTTTATGTTTTAAGATTGCTTATTATTTATTGTTATTATTATTATTATTATTATTTATTTCAGTTTATTTTATTTTTTATTATTATTTTTTTAAATAATATTTATTTATTTATTCAATTAAATTAAGCTGGTGTCAGTCGACTCCGTTGACTTGAAATCAATTATACATATACCGCTTCGGGGCGTGGCATATCAATGTTTTTCAGTATTTTGCAATGGGCAGCTCTTTGACCGTGAATGAGTATTATGCAGTCGGCCACGCCCGTCGCGCTTTGCACATGTTTTTTCCTGCTCCGTTTCTGTTGCCAGTCCATACGTGCTGCGTGCTGCATGCTGCGTGCTGCATTCTGCAATTGGGTCAAGGCTGCTGCAAACGTATTTTCTTTTCTCTTGTTTTTTCTTTCCTTTTTTTGTTCATTCTTGTTTTTGTTTTTCTGTTATGCCAATGCTAAATCGCTGGCAATGCCAAGAGTAGCTAGCATCAAATTGATATCAAGATCAAGGCCGACGCGCTGGCCAGCAATGGTTTTTATTGCATTTTCATGTCGCATTCAAGTGCAAAAGAGTGCAGCATACTTTGCAGCAGCTGCTGCAGCTGTTTTGGATTAACAAGTTAAATTATGGCTGCTTTGCTTTCAGCCTTTCAGCACACACGCACAAGCACGCACACACACACACACACACGCACACATGCACATATAAATCCCAGTCCAAGTCCAGGTCCAATTTCAAGTTCAGGTCTCGACAATTTGTCGTCGCCTCAGCTCATTTCAAAGGCTTAAAGCATCTAGTGTGAGTGAGTGTTGTTGTTGTTGTTGTTGGGCTTTGGCTTTGCTCGTCCAACACAGAGCTTATCAGCTGCGGCACAGCGTATAGCACCCGCACCATAAGCCTCAGTCCGCTCTTCCGGCGCACTTAATGCCCATTTAATGACCCCACCATGTTCTGTTAATTATGCGATTTTTTGGATGATACCATCAACAAGGGGGGACCGGTGCGGATGCGGGGGCGGCTGCAGTTATTTAACCAGCGCTCCTTTTTAATGGCCAAATGGTAGACAGTGAGTGCTTGGTGTGGCTTGCCTTTTGTTTAGCCAGCGTAGCTCTGTGCTTTATTGATGGCCTGATGACAGCTAAGCTCGGGGCTTTCACATGTAATGGTCGTGTTTATGTCGGACCCCAAAACTTGTGCCTGCCTATCTGAGAGTCCAGCGAGCGCTCTGCTCTAGCAGTTGGCCATTTCGGCTGATGCGCTGCCAACTGAATTTGTCGCCGCCGGCCAATGTCAATTTGGCTTTCTAGACGCTCGCCCCGCTGAGATGCTGTGCCTCAACGGCGCATCTCATGGCTTGATTTATGTACGGGCCTGGGGCCCGGGGCCACAGAGTGCACAGGGGCCGGACGGGGCTGCGGAGGCTCTGGATTTGAGTTATTTATGTAAATGCACGAATTGTTGCTGCTATGCAACATCCGAGTTGTTTATAATGTGCCCACCCCTCGCTCCCCACCGCACCCCACCGTCAGCCATTAGGCATCGGCCTCCAACACGTGCTGGCTTAGCCCGGGATAATGCTCCAAATGCTGTGGGTCAACTCTTCTTGGGAGCATTCGCTTCCTTGGCAATAACTCATGATGATTTGTCGTTTCTCTTCACACTCTTTGAATTCTCACATAAAACAGAACAAGAAACAACAAAAAATAAACAAAAAGAGAAACTGAAATGAAAAATACTCAAATGGTCGACGGGGGGATGTAATTAACTGTAATTAACATTGACAGTGTGCTCTGCCTTTGTGCCAAATTTGAGCAAACCCGCCCACAGCGGACCCGTTCGGATTACTTTCACGTTACCTTTTTGTATGTGGTCGACTTGCTTTTTCCGCTCTCCGTTTTTTGTTTCCTCTGCTTCTTCCCTTCCGTTTCACTTTCACTTTTATTAATTTGTACTTAACTTTTTTTTTTTTTTTTTTTTTTTTATACCCTGAACCCATTGAAAATGGGAAATCAGGGTATAATGGTTTTGTTAAAAGTATGTAACAGGCAGAAGGAGGCGTGGCAGACCCCACAAAGTATATATATTCTTGATCAGGGTGACGAGCTGAGTCGATTTGGCCCTGTCCGTCTGTCTGTCTGTCCGTCCGTCTGTATGAACGCGTCGATCTCAGAAGATATAAGAGCTAGAGACTTGAAATTTGTTTTCCGTATATATCACGCTCATATCAAGTTTTTCTCTATATTTCGATAACTACTCCCGATATTTTATTATCGATCAAAAACCTTATCGAAAGCTAATTATTTAATTATATCTCCTAC
The DNA here is from genome assembly GCF_018153725.1 of Drosophila mojavensis. Lineage (NCBI taxonomy): Eukaryota > Metazoa > Arthropoda > Insecta > Diptera > Drosophilidae > Drosophila > Drosophila mojavensis. Next base: position 16,142,369 of record NW_025318667.1, on the reverse strand, counting down.
ACCTTTAGATCTAGAGCTTCCAAATTTTAAATGTAGACTTATATGTATTTTATATAATTTCGATTTTTGTTGTAATTTACCCCCCACCCTTATATCCACCCCGTCACCCTCACCTTTGTAAAAGGCGTATTTCAAGTACTAGAGACTTGTGCTTTGGAATGTACATACATTACAACATTATGATTATGTTCTAAAGGTTTCATTAAGATTGTACGTCTAGAAATTAAATTATTCAACAAATAATTCTTATAATGTTGCCCGCACTGCAGCGCAGCCCAAGCGCAGTCGCTGCTTACTGCGCAGTTTTCAGATCGCGTTCTAATGCGTTCGTTTGTATGTATGTGTGCCGAAAAGAAGTGCAGAGTGATTAGAATATCAGATTAGAGGGTTCAGGGTATCTCCTAGTCGAGCAGTCTCGACTAGAGTCTTACTTGTTTTATATTTCATTTTGTTTTTTTTTTCTACTGAAATTCCTTGAAGTTTTTTCCACAACAATCTCGGCTATTCTGCACTTTTTTTCTGTTCATTCACGAAGTGATGTGAGTATATTGGTTTTGGACAAAGTCCCTCTGGCTGTCCGTCCGTCTGTCCATCTGCAGCCCTTGCTTAAGTATATATTAATAGAGGGCGTGTTTGTTTGATAAAATTAGAACATTTTCCGGGTACGCCCGCTAGGACGTGACAAATTAAGAATTGCTATTTATATCATGCTGAAAGGATACCTACAATGCTAGAGACTAGATATTTCGAATGTATTCTTGTCTTACCGTACCTACTACCTTAGATCAAAATGATATGACGGATATATGTATGTATGTTCATATGAAACGTAATGAGTCCAAAAAGTGTATTTTCTTGAAAGGTTTTAGAAGTACCACCTTAATAATTATGTATTATTATAGTTACATCCTTAACCGATGACCCAAAAGATTCTTTGATTCTTTAAGGGCGTAATTTCCACATTACTAAAATTCTACAGCTATGATACCCGGGGCTCTTACCACTGTCCCCTCTGGGGGCGTGGAAAATTGGTCAAATTCGTATATCCTACAGACATAGTTTTATGAATAGTTTTATATTGGCCTACTCCATTGACTTTGCAAAAGTTATCCCCATTGGGGCGTGGCAAATCGGCAAAATAAATTTACAGCAAATATTTGCAGCGAATGTGTATTCTGCAGTCGGCACGGCCTTGTTGTTTTTTTCACCCGATTTTCTGTTTCTATTCCACATATCTATCTCCCATTACAGTTGCGATTGTTTGCAGTCTCTCCCCGTCTTTTTCGCTCTCTCTCTCTCTCTCGTTCAGTTTCCCATTTTTTTGTTGTGGCCATAAAATTCTTTGCGTAGCATCTGGCCAAGTTACCACGCCAATCAAAAGCTCAAATATTCAAATTGTTCAATGAAACGTTAATTATGCGCTTTGCCATGTGCCATGCCATCGGCTCGCCCATTAGCCGTAGTCAACCCAATTTGCCAGCAACCCAGTCAGCCCTTATGGCAGCTTCATTTTTTCCTCTTTCTGTGTGGGTGTGTGTGTGTGTGTATGTTTTTTTTTGTCCTTTGCTATCTGATTCTATTACGTGCGCATTTCCATACACATTGTTATGGCATTTACCGTTCAAAATTTGTATCGATATATGCGCATAATTAGGAGCCGAAAAGGAACTTTCAGCGGAGCAGCAGTCTCTAAAGGGAGAGGGAGGGGTGGGCGGAAGGCGTGGCGGGGGCGATTTGGTTAACTGACAAATGTGCGAATATTAGTCAATGGATAACAGATCTAGCATTGTCTATCTCTTTCACTCACTCACTCACTCACTCTCTCTCTCTCTCTCCCTCTCTCTCCCTCCCTCTCTCTCTGTTGCACTCTTTACAGCTCGACACTAATTTGAAATCACTTAATACAATCATTTACAAAAATGCAAATGTCTGCCCGAAAGTGTGAATGTGTCCATGTGCGTGCGTGTGTCTGTGTGTGTGTGTGTGTGTGTGCCAGTGTGTGCTGCTTATATAATAGACACTTTATTACCATTAACTTAATTTACATTTTATACAAATGCGGCGCGAGTGAAGTGGTAAACGTGAAAAGGGTAAAAGCCTCATTGTGAGTGTGTGTGTGTCTGTATTTCTATAGGCGTGTGCCTGTTCACAATATGTATGTGTGCGTGCTTGTGTGTGCACTTGTATACGTAGCATAATTTGTGTGTAGATGCTGTATGCTTGCCTTTTGCCATTCAGCTTTGATACTCTTTGCCGCAGTTATGAACATTTTGTTAGGAAAGGCATAACATTATGTATGTAAGAGCACATATGTATGTATATACGTGCATACATATATAAATATATGTTATTTTTCTATATCAGCAATGATATATTTACTTAAGATTAAAAATTATCCTTAAATCTGTCTTAGCATAGAGAGGGACTTTTATATCATAAATAACTGTAATCTAATCAAATCAAACAGAGTGTGAATGAGAGAGTGAGTAAGAGAGTGTGAGAGATAGAAAGAGAGAGAGAGAGAGTGAGAGTGAGTGAGAAGGACAGATAGACAAAATGCAGCAAACTTTGCTTTTTAGCCAACTTTGTGCTGCGAAACTTTGCAGTTAACTGCCTGCAGGACACTAATTGGCAAAAACAATAATAAGCCAAGTCACAGATAAGCAGAAAATAAGCAGATTGAAGTCGTTTGGCCCGCCCACCATCGCCAGTTGTTGCCGTTGGCTACATAAGCCGTTGCCACTGTGTCACTGTCTCGCAGCTGAATGACGTCTTGCTGCTGCTCCTAAGGCAGCTGCATAGCCATGCACACAGAATTTGTATAAGCATACATATAAAATACTATCAAATTGAAAGCAATTAAAAAATGATTCGCTTTTCAATAAATCTCTTTGAAGCTAAGCTCACAAAAGGCTTTGCCACTCGCTTAACACCAAATGCGAATTTGTTATCTCAATAAGCTGCTCGAATTATGAATGCACATTCAAAACTTTAAGCCGATAATAATATGGCAAATAAAATTTGCAAAAATAAGCATGGCTGTTAGCGACTGAGCAATACTCTGCAGAGAATGGCAAGGATTTTAGTATATATTTTATTATTATTATTATTATTTTTTTTTTTATGTTTAGTTGACTTGAAGTATTTGCTGCTGGAATTCGAGTGGAATTTCTTTATGGAATTTGAGCAGAAGTCAACTAGCAGCTTGTCAAGCTAAACAATTTCGCTTGTTGATCTACTACTATCTATTACCTTATACGCCCGACCGATTGCCGTGCACCGGCGTCAACAACTCGTATAAATTATATTTCAAAAATTCAATTTGCTGCTCTGCAGTTTGTTGCTGCAGCTGGGTGGGATGAATGCCGCTCGCTAATCTGATAATGAGTGTAAATTTATGATTATGTACATGCATTTAATGGAGCACACCCAGCTCACAGTTCGCAGTTCCCAGCTCCCAGCTCCCAGCTCAAGTCCCACTCCATTTGTGCGCCAAACAGGCATTAGCCTGCCTTGCCCCCTGGGCGTCCCTCGCGTCAGCTTATCGCATGCAAATTGAGACACTTCTCTCTCAGTGTGTGTGCCAGTGTGTGTGTGTGTGTCTGTGTGCGTGTGCGTGTGCGTGCAGCATACTGACACGCCCCTGGGGAATAACATTTTTCATGCGTCCAGGGCCAGGTTCGAGGACAGCGCGCATCCTCGTGTCGAGGACAACGACGCGTCGTCGCGATGTCGCCCGGCATCATCCACTCGATGATTCTGTCAATTTGAGTAAATCTTTTTAATGGATCGCAAAAAATTAATCGTGTGGAATATTTTTGAAAGCATTCGAGAGCCATGCACAAGCCTGCCCACTCTCTCGCTCTCTCTGTATCTCTTGCACTACTCAATTTGCGCTCTCCCTCCCTCCCTCTCTCTCTCTCTCTCCCTCTCTCTCTGTTTATCATTTTGACTGCTTGCACACATACATAGTAGTTATGCATGAAGTTTTTCGCCAATCTGATGTGCGGATGCGAGTGCGATTACGAGTATGTTCCATAAGTTCGTGAGCTGGTATATAAACGGCCACTTAAGTTATTTGTCAAGCGGAAATCGATTTTAGTTTTCAATTTTTGTTGCTTAGCTGCACGCTCCAGCGGCCCAGGCAACCCAAGCAGTCCTCCCCTCTACCTTAAAAAAAAAAATTAAAAAAAATAGAAACCCTAAGCCCCAATTTGGAGCCATAGCCCATACATACATGTTGAGCAACCATTGAGCCGAATCTGTTCATGAATTTTATTGCGCAGCATAATAAATAAATTAAATTGCTGGTTTTATATATACATGCGTCGGTATGGGTCCTATATATATATATATATATATGTATATATGGTTATACAGATTTGATATTTATATAACTGCGCCTTGCCGCTCGTTGAGCAATTTATTAGTATTATTATTATTTTGCAATCCACAATATACGCACTCAATTTTAATTTTGGCCAACGTTTCTATTCCCCGCTCTCGACTGTCATCATAATGTTTCATTTTGAAATTCAAGTGTGTTTGGCCTGGGCCAAGTGCTACTCAGTCAAGTGTGTGCAAAGACAGACACAGATACAGAGACAAAGACAGACAGAGGCGAGAGAGGGGCAGAAAATGGCGGAGAGCCTGACCTACACAAATTGGTTTTGTATTGGACTTGTGTTTCAGACTGGGGTTAGCAAACCAATGGAACTACTCGTGGACATTGGCCTCCAAGGGACTCTGTACTTTATTATCAACAAAAAGAGAAATAAAAGAGAAAAGGGGAAAAAAGAAGTGCATTAAGATTCTGGTGATATACGGCGTGTATGCTATCTGAAATGAAATCAAATGTTTTATTTCGTGCAGCTTAACAAACGGCAATTAAGCCCGACAATTAGCTTATCAAATAATGAGCAACTCTTCTCATGTTTCGCATTAGTGCAACATAATATGTTTTAATGAGTGCTACTAAGCAGATTCTTAATCGCCTCTAAGTATCGCAGTATTTGCAGTTAGACTGAGTTGGGGTTAAATTTAACCGAATTAATCACAATTTAAATTCCGTTTAAGAAATGTCTTATTTTTCTGTATACCATAGCTTATGGGTGTAGATTGAACAGCTGTCAATCAGTCAGTCACAGTCAATTATTCAACCAATCATTCAGCTAATCAATCCGCTAGTTAATCAACAAGTCAAACATTTATCAGATAGAATACTCGACTGTCAATCAATCACTCAATCTTTCAGCCAATTGGGAAATCAATATGTTGGTCGTTCAATCAATCTCAAATAATTCAGTCGGTCAAGTTATCTATCCTTTAAGTAGTCATTCGAATGGCAATCCATCAGTTAGACATTCAATCAGCTAGCTATCAATATTTGCCAAATATTCAGCTACTCCTTCAGTCAGTCGATAACCAAAAGCGCATTGAGCCATTCAAGCATACAGTCTCATCATCAATCAATCAATATTTCAGTCAGGTTTTCAATCAGCCAACCAGTTGGTCATTGTCAATTATTCAGTCAAGTTGCCAGTCAGTCAGCTAGTGAATCAAACAGTCGACTAATCGGGCAGGAGCTCGGCCATCAATTAGTCAAACAATAAATCAATCACATTGATTGACTGCGTAATCAATCAGTCAATCTGTCTATCTGGCGATCAGCCCTGTCATAAATCTGTCTGTCAGTCAATCTATGCTAATAATTCATTATTATATTTAGCAGTTAGTCCACGAATGAGTCAGTTCGTCAGTCAATCACGCAGTCAATGAGGCAATGAGACAATAAGACAATAAATCAATGAGGCAATGAGTCAATGATTCATTGAGTCAATGAGTCCATGAGCCAATTATTCACTGAGTCAATGATTCAATGGGCCAATGAGTCAATGAGTCAATGAGTCAATAAGTTAACGCGAAAATGAGTCAATGAGTCAATGAACCAATGATTCAACAAGTCAATGAGTTAATGATTCAACAAGTCAATGAGTCAATGATTCAATGAGTCAATGAATCAATCACTAGGCATTCAGTCAGCCGGACAATCAATGTCTGCCATTATGGAAGTCTTTCAAATAAATTTCAGTTCAATCACTCAATCAAGAATCAACGAAGTCAGGCGAAATAAACAGCTTAAAAAATATACACAAAATCTTAAATAACATGTACACACACATACCTATGCATATACTTATACGTATATGTATATGTAGGTATATTTTCCGATATTTTGAGTCAGCGGTCAGCAGATTGTGCTGGGTGGAGAGCCATAAGATATTCATGCTAGGGTGCATTACTGGCGGAGCCAAGTTTGAACTTTGTTCATTTGGTGGGTGTTGGTAGTTCCCGATGGAGCCTGGTGCTGCTTGGTGCTTGGTGGCTGGTGGGTGGTGGCTGGCATTGCCTTGGCGATGGGCTGTGTTCTTTGACCAGCATTTCGCTTTGGCTGCGTCGAAAGATTAATTTGAAAAATATTTGCGGTATGTGCAAAATAAACTTTTTCTTGTTTGCCCGAAGCCGTTCGGGGCGGCAGCTCACAAATGATTGCGCGAGCAAAGTTTATGGCTTCTGGTTGCCATTTCTTATTAATGGCACTGCCGAAACTGGAATTCTTTTAAAAATTAATAAAAACGATTGCGATTGCACAAATACACAGAAGGACATCAGCGGCGGCTGCTGCTGCTCCTGCTGCTTTAAGCCTTTGGTCAATCTCAATAAATTTTGATTTTCATATTCTTTTTATTTTCATTTTATTTTTTATGTTTTATATAAATTTTCATTTTACTCTTGACTTTATTTGCATGCGCTTGGCCATAAATCTTCGACTTTGAGTTTGACTGCATATTTATAAAGTGCTTTGAGGCATGCGATTGAATGTGAAAAAAACATTTGGCTCGACTGGGAAAGTGCGAATAAATTGAATAATTCGAAGTACGAGGCTAATTTCTAAAGGTCCAGCACTCCTTTAATATTCAATTTATTTATTTCCGTCTATTATTTGCATATTTTCATTTGAGACTCTTAAAATTAATGATGGCCATCAAACGCAGGCAAAAATGATTCGAACTCAAGCAGGAAAAAGCTGACATTTCTTTTGGTCCACGCTGATTATGAGAGTCTGTAGTAAAGAGACTCGAAGAAATCGATAGCAAAATTATCAGAGAATTTATGAATTATTTCATATCAATACGAAACAGACGAGAAATTATTTGGCCTGCAGTTAAAAGCTCTATTGAGTTTTTGCGAGCAATTATTTACTTGCTGACAATATTAAATTTGCAATAAATATTTTCATCTTTCTATCTCGCTCTTAGATATTCTATATATTTTTGTGTGCCAGGTAATACCCTAGTTAGCTCAACCTTGCATTTTATGCAAATATTTTCGCTAAACGAGTTGCAATGATCATTAACGATAGGAAATTGTGAATCTACTGCAATTTATTGGAAACTCATAATAGCGTTAGGTATAGAAAATCAATGATAAACTCGTTCTGCGTATGCTATAAAGGAATACATATTTCAAATTGCAAGTCTCCATCTTTGATTATTTCCAAGATAGTTACGTTCATACGGGCGAACTGACGGACGGATGCACGAATAGATAGCCGAACGGAGAGACGGTCAGGAGGGCTGATAGATGGACGGACGAATGGACAGACGGATGGAGGGACAAACGGACGGACAGACGGATGTACGGACGGATGGAGAGACGGAGGGACGAACGGACGGACAGACGGAATGAGTGGATGGATCGAGAGACGGATGGACGGACGAACCGATGGACGTATAATCGAATGGTGAGACGGACAGATGGACACGAGGCCAACAAACAGACGGACGGCTAGGAGGTCGCATATACGGACGATGAGACAGACAGATGGACGGATGGACTAATCGTTAGACAGACAGATGGATAGACCGAGTGACGAGCTCAGCTCCACATCCTGGTCAATAATAACTACAGTTTATGTACTCTATAAAAAATATACATAAATAAAAATATAAAAATGTAATGATAAATTAAAATGTGTGAAAAGACTTTGCACTCTTTAGACTCATTACTATAGTATTTATCATTGTCTGACTAAATGAAAATTAAACGGAAAATTTACAAATAGAATTACAGTTTTAAGCTTGATTTACGCGTGTATTGAAATCAACACTCAACTGAACCAGAGGGCAAGAGAATGCTAACTGTATACCATAATACTATACGGAAAATAAATTATTGAATTCATTTTGGCCCGCAAACAAAGAGGAAAAAGTAACGATTTAACTATTTGGAAATGAATTTTGTGAAAGCTCTTTAAATGCATTGAACATTTAACGGAATTAGACTGGAAAAAAGAGGAAACAAGCAGGAAACTATGAGTGCGTGTGCGTGTGCGTGTGTGAGTGTGTGTGTGGGTGTGAGTGTGTGGTATGCTACATACATATATTATGTTGCCTCGCACATGCGCTTGCCCCTTTCGGCATCCAAGCAGGATGCTCTATTGGGCCATGGTCGCCAGGGGTGGAGGGGGGGTGACTGGTTTGGAGTTGAACGAGAGTGTGTGGGTTAGCAAATTTCTATTATTATGTATTTGTTTTGCTTTTGCGCTTGCTTCAGTGCAAACAGAGCAAAATAATGTTGATTTTTTGCAGCTTTCACTCCAAATGTCTAAATGTCAATCAGGACGCAATGGGTAAAGATTCAGTTGGCAGTTGGCAGTCGAGAGTCGAGAGTCGTGAGTCGAGAGTCGAGCAGAGCTGGAGCTGCCAGCTCATGGGGATATAATACATTTTTAATTAAATGAAAGCAGTCAGAAATCTAACCGGCGATGCGAAGGACTCCTCGCAGGCATGTAGCAACGACATCCGCAACAACCGCAGCCGGCGGAAGTGCTGCGGCTTGCGTGCCGCATAAGCCATAAGGAAGTTTAGTTATTTAGGAATTCGTCTTGGCAATTTACAGTGTTGCTGCTAGTAGTGCCGGTGTTTCTATTATTGCTGCTGTTGCTGCTGCTGCACAGGTGCAAAAGGCAATGGGCAACAATGGTTTCGAGACTCTGATTAATTAGAGTTAATTATAAGCATTGCTACGAAATTGTTTCGCCGTTGCACAATGCTCGCCCGTTCGATATGGGGAGCATACTCGAATGAATTATTCATCATACTTTATTGACTATAATTAATTGGTAACTTATTCTATTTGAAATTAATGAATATGTACAAATATTTCATTACATTTGCATATTTATTTATGCTCCCGAATGTTTTAACGTTTTCATGCTCTTGCTTTTCGCTTAATTTATTTATTGATCTCTCGTTCTCTCTCTGCCTATCTCCCTTTCTTTCTCTCCCTCTCTGTTTCGCCCTTATTGTTTTATGTTAAACATAATTATGCATTTTATTGGAGTTCATATCTGCACTTGATTTCAATTTCTGGGTAATTGGCATTGCTGGGCTTTGCGTAATAGTGCACGAAAAAAATAACCACATGCCAAATTACATATTCATAAAAGCAAACAGTATTATGCAAAAAAAAAAAAAAAAAAAAAAATATATATATATATATATATATAAGAAAAAAAAATTGAAAAAAAATATTAAAATTACATTTTGTTATTAAATTTACTGATCACATTTTAATGAGTTTTTTTTTTATACCCTGAACCCATTGAAAATGGGAAATCAGGGTATAATGGTTTTGTGAAAAGTATGTAAAAGGCAGAAGGAATCATCGCCCCCATAAAGTATATATATTCTTGATCAGGACGACGAGCTGAGTCGATATAGCCCTGTCCGTCTGTCCGTCCGTCCGTCCGTAATTATGAGCAAAAGGATCTCAGTAGAGCTAGAGAGCTGAAATTTGGCATGCATACTCGTGTATACCATAGGCAGTACAAGTTTATCATATTTTTTCGATAACTCATTCGATAACTTTTTTATCGAGAATAATCGAAAAATCGACATTGTTTTTTCAGCCTAATTTGAACACTTGTAGACCTGGAGACTATTTCAAGTACTAAAGACTTGTGCTTTAGAATGTACACACATATTCACCATGTGATTACGTTAAAAGTTTCATTAAGATTGTTTATCTACAAAAGAAATTATTCAACAAATAACTTCTCATAATATTGCTCACACTGCAGCGCAGCCCAAGCGCAGTCGCTGCTAACTGCGCAGTTAGCAGAGCGCGTTGTTTTACGCGTGTCTGGATGCATGTGTATGTATGTAGAAGTGTAGTATAGAAGAAGTGCAGAATGATTAGAATATCAGCTTGGAGGGTTTAGGGCATCTCCTAGTCGAGCAGTCTCGACTGGAGCCTTCTTACTTGGTTCTTTTTTGTTTAAATAAATGTTGCATTGTATTTTATTATACATTATATGTATTTAGTTTTTATTCGACTTAGCTATTGTTAATGCCAGATTCCATTAACAGGAATTGCTTCTCCCAAGGTTAAGCTATTAACAGAGTTATGTTAATAGCATAGCTCTAACAGCAGTTCTCCTGCTGTTTCTCGGCACTTAGCCTTCCGCCAGGCTTTTATGGCACTTCTTAATACTTAATTTATTACACTTTTTTAGATTTCAATACATATTTTATGTAATCGTAATTCAAATATATGTATGCATAAATTCTTTATTATTTAAATACATATATATTTTTTAGATATTTTCTTTTAGTATATATTTAAGAAATAAATATAAAGTGAACTTATATATAATTCCATCTCAAGCAAAGTTCATGCTTCAGACCTCAAATTGAGTGCTGTGTAGCTCATCAAATTATATGCTTTTCTCCATTTCATTTGCCATTTACAAGAAAATGGAAACTTCTTCAATCGAAATACTAGGAAATGCATTAAGACAATATGTATTGTTTTCCTTCTTCAAGAATTTGTTCACTCAGAAGTAATAATATTGTGCGATTCGCAATGACTGTGCAAGCTAAGATAATTTGTTAAGCAAATTGCACTAGATACAGCTACTACGATTCAACTGCAGACTACTCTTTCATCAGAGGCTCAGCTTCAAATTGATTCGAGCATTTCGACTGAAACCTGGAGACACTATTACTATTTGAGCTGCATAGCCTTTTTTCAGGTGTAATTATTTTTTACCTTGCCCCCACACACATTGCCATATGCATGAATTTTAATGAAAATATAAATTTATGCTTGGAAAATTCATTAGGATCGCATGTCTAAAAACAAATATCCAATTCCCAATTTGCATTGTGGGCGGATCAGCCGTAGCTGCAGCATCTGCTTCTATGTTATGATGTCTTGCTCGTGGCTATATATAAATGTGTGTGTGTGTGTGTGTGAGCATGTCTTTATGTGGGTGTTTCTGTTAGCTGAGCGTATGGATTGCTCAAAGTCGACTTATTTACTGCACACTTATTTGGATTTAATTATAAAGTTATTTTGCAATAAAATATCAAATAACAAAATTCATATAGGAAACAAGCAGGAACGTTGCAATGGCTCGGGCGTTACCGACTGCAGAGCACTCATTCATGGCCCAAATGCTGTCATATCAAAGTTTTCCAATTTGCCTCTCCCCCTATTAGTGTATGTACAAAATTGATGGAGCATATCTACAGTAATTTACTTAAATTATGAGATTGCAGCTCAACAACTGTAGGAGATACACTCACCCAATAGACGTAGATATATCATAGATATAGACCATATCTTTTTGATTTTGTATCTATTCAATTCTAAGTTTGAAATCCCTAGCACCTCAACTACATATTCCGATTTATCATGCTCATAGTGAGCATATGGGGAATATCTTAATAATTTATAATTTGAGGGTATATATAGATACATATTAGATACATATATTTCTTAATGTCAGACGTGCATATGAGATGATTTGCATTCACACGGACAGACGGAAGAGCGATGCACAAAACCAATATGCTCAATTCACTTGTGTGAATGAGTATAATTAGAGATTCCAAGCAGCAGAGCATGAGCAACAGGGCAACGGAGCAGGTGGTGTTGGTGGTTTGGGTCACTGGCGTCCCACCCTCCGGTCCATCCGGTCTGTCACTGGCATTCAATCTTGCATGCTCTTTGTTACAAACTACATGTATCTGTGTGTTCGTGCGTGTGTGTGTTGAGTGAATAAAATAATGCAGCAACTGCAACTGGAAGCCTTAGGGTCACCCACACGTGCCTTGGCCATCGATTGATCAAAAATTGTTGGCAATGCGACTTTAATTAAACTGAAATACAATAGTCCTGCATCGCATGCGTCTTTAAGCAAACTCATTCCCTTTGACAAATTCGGATGCCCGAGAGCATAGCATACAGCATCCATTGGCATTAGACCGGACCGGACCAGGGAGCTGGGCATGGAGCTGGAGCTGTACTCAAACGTGAAACCCAAAGGGTAATCAACTGCACACTCCACTACAGCCGGTGCATTGTTTGCCATATAAGCCGATTAAGCCTAGGAGTGGTGCGCGGTGCGTGGTGCGCGATGCGTGGTGCGTGCTGCTGCAGGTGGTGCCAGCGCCCACGCATATCAAATCTGCCGACAAGCAGGCATATACCTGCACTTGAATTTTTAATTACCTGCTGCATTTTAATTAACAAAAAAAGGGAGAATAATAGAAGAGCAAAAAAAAAAAAAAAAAAAAAAAAAAAAAAAAAAAAAAAAACAACAAAGTAAATGTAAAAAGAAAGGTAAAGCAACGTCAAGCGACAGTTGTGAAAAGGCGGACAGTTGATGGCTGACTGGTTAGCTTTGGCCTTTAGAGCTGCTCCGACACGGGCTGCTATGAAATTAAAATTTATTTTAACCATAATCTGGAAAATTCAATGAACAACATGCGAAATCAATTGAATTCAATTTGATTCAATGGGATGGCTATGGCCATGTCGATGTGGATGTCGATGCCGACGTCAAGTCAATAGCAGCGAATTTGTTTGTTCAGATCTGTGCGGATTGAAATACAGTTAGGGATTCAAAGCCAGAGTCAGCAGCTCCCACAGCACGCCAACACACACACACATATACAAGAGGGGGAGGCGATAGAGATAGATAGGGAGGATAGGGAGATAGAGAGGAACAGCCACTGCATGACAGCTAAGAGCACTACAATTTTGCCTGGCCAAATGCAGTTGGTCTGGCCTGGTCTGGTGTGGTCTGGTGTGGTCTGGTCCGGTCTGGCTGCCTGCCTGTCTGTCTGGCTTGGCCTGGCCTGGCCTGGCCCGGCCCGGCCCGGCCTGACTTGCTGGCTATAGACGTGACTCCCAGATTGATGACTCTGCAAGTTGCTTGTGCCAGCGCCGTGCATGGCAATGGGGTAATTTGATTATCGTTTCGCAGATGGAATATGAAGCATCTGCTTCGATAGGTTCGCCAATGGCTATTTCACGATTTCACAACTGAATTGCCATACAAATTGTATCATAGACACAACATACTAAAAAATTACAAATACTATCTATATACATATATATTTCATGATATATCCAGTATATATGCTTCTTATTTATCCTTTATTTATATTTATTTATTTCAAAATTGAAGAAAATTGTGAAGATTTGATTTTATGCTTTCTCAGACATTTCTCTATAAAAATTATAATAAATATGTTAAACAACAAATCGATAAAGCAACTTAAGTTTGACTTCAATGCGCGCTTATGAAGCGAGTAGACAGAGTATATTGGTTTTGTGCAGTACTCTAGAGATAGAGGCTTGATGTTTGGAATGTGAATTCATTTTTATACTTTGAAATTGTTTAGATTTGCTTAATACGCCCATTACTAAAGCTATGTAACAGAAATGTGATAATTTTGGGACAAGGTAAAATATATATTGAGGGCTTGACTAATTGAAGTATATCTGGAAAATCAATATAATACTAAATAGCAAGAGGATCAGTTTTTATTTTTGATTTACACAGAAATGCAAATTATCGAGAATTATCGAGAACGATTTTTTCAAGGGGATATAAATTGTTCGATTAATTGCGATTTTCCATTTAGTACATATGTGTATGGAATTACTTTTGAAGTCCTTTCTTGATTTAATAGATATTATATACATATATATGTATGTATGTATATGTATGTATGTGTCTCTTAGAACCCATATACCTTGACATGAGCTACAAATTTACCCAGCTTGCTCTGACTTTAGCTTCCTTCCATCATCCACCGCCTCAAGTCTATCAGATTTGCCTCAACTATTTTCGCACCTCGAACGAGTGCGATGCCGTCGCTGCTGCCCGATTGCAACACTCTTGCTGGTAGTCCCTTTCGTTTTATATAACTTTTGCTCTTTTCTGCTGCATCATCTTCCCGTGCTGCAGCGTTTTTATTTTTTTTTCTGTCCTGTTGCTGATCCTGCAGTTGCTGCTGTCTGTTGCTGCCTGTGCCAAATGCATTTACTTGTTAATTCGTTCAACAGCAAACTCACTTTGCAAGTGTGAGTGTAAGTGTGGTTGTGTGTGTGTGTGGGTGGAAGCGTAAGTGTGAGAGTTTGAGTGTGTGTGTGTGTGGGTGTGTTTGGTTAGTTTCTGTTGTGCAATGTGCTGCAATTCAGTTAAGTTTTGATTGCTATTTTCGCTTCGCTTCCTGGCAGCGGCTGTCTTCGCCCCTGGCGTCCTGGCGCCCTGGCGCAGCCAGCGTTATCACAGCCGTTGCCTTTACCGTTACCGTTATCGTTACCTTTACCGTTACCGTTAACGTTACTGTTCCCTTTACCTTAACTTATAGAGGTGCCATTGCCGCTGCTCTCACTGCACCCGCCCGCCATCGATGCCTCGGCACAATGTTGCCAACAACAGCAAATGTGTGACATATCCGCTTCCGCTTGCCGCGCTAATGTATTAGAGCAAGCAGCACGCACACTCGCACCCTCGCAGCCACCCACTCACCCACACGCACACGCACACACACACACACACACACACACACGCACGGGTAAAAACAGTGGCAACTATTTACAACTTTTTTTTTGTTTGCTTTTTGTTTTTAGTTATAAATTGTCGTTGCTTTGTATCATGCAAGAAAATATTGCGCTGACAAAAAATGCAAACGTGACGAAGACTGTTGCTGCACAAAAATGGGCGAGGGAGTGGGCGTGTTTGTGGTCGTAGCCGTGGCCGTGGCCATGCCGGCAGTGGTTGCTTGTGGTCCTTGTGGTGCTACGATGGCATTCAGCTAGTAAAATATAGCAAAAAAAAAAAAAGAAAAGAATTCAGTAAAATGCTGTGTCTGCCGTGAACTGCAATGGACTGTAAAAAATTTAGCATTGTTTGGCTTTGTTTATCGAACTCAGCTTCCTAAGCTCTGCCGGGCTGCGTGCTGTCATCGCTATTGTCCTGCGCCCATGATGTCCTTCCGCAGCACTTTTAGACGACATTAAATGCAGATATACGTAATATATTTGACTAAATTCCGCGAGATATTTCGAGCTGTCAAAGCTATTCCAGTGCAAGCGAATTTTCGGCGAGTTTCCAACCAAAGTTATTATTATGAGTTCTACATTGTTATAATAATAATAAATAATAATAATATTAATAAACAGTGCCTATTATAAGTATATTACAAATTTATTGGGTTTGCCAGTCAAAAAACAGAAAATGCAAAGGCAAGCAACGGAATTTTAATTTTAATTATAATTATATTATAATTATAATTATATTTAATTTTAATTTTAATTTTAATTTTAATTTTAATTTTAATTTTTAATTTTAATTTTAATTTTAATTTTAATTTTAATTTTAATTTTAATTTTAATTTTAATTTTAATTTTAATTTTAATTTTAATTTTAATTTTAATTTTAATTTTAATTTTAATTTTAATTTTAATTTTAATTTTAATTTTAATTTTAATTTTAATTTTAATTTTAATTTTAATTTTAATTTTAATTTTAATTTTAATTTTAATTTTAATTTTAATTTTAATTTTAATTTTAATTCTAATTTTAATTTTAATTTTAATTTTAATTTTAATTTTAATTTTAATTTTAATTTTAATTTTAATTTTAATTTTAATTTGAATTTCAATTTTAATTTTAATGTTAATTTTAATGTTAATTTAAAATGAAATTTTAATTTAATTTAAATTTAATATTAATTTAACTTTAATTTTAACTTTAACTTTGAATTCTGATATTAAAAAAATCATTTATAAATATATATGTATATACAATATATAAGTATACATATTCAACAATAAAAAAGTTGGGAAGAACAAGGACAGAGAAAGCTCTCTTTAAGAACTTAAGTACTTTGTGTTGGTTAACAGCCCATTTAATAGTTGATAGTTGCTTTTTGTTGAGTTTTGTTAGCCATTTTATTAGGGTGAAACTTACAACAGAGCAGCGCAAGCAAAGTTTTTTGTAGCGAACAATTGAATGAGCCATCTTTTGGCGTGTGTCATTTGGCCTCCATTTAACTGATTTAAGATCAGGAATACGTATTTTATGCTTGTTGTTAAGACTCAAGGGCAGCCTGGCTGCTTCTCTGCATTGATCGGCTTAAACAAATATGGGAATAAAAATTGCCTGAGAGACGATTTGACTAATATTTATATATACCATATATACTATATATACATACTACTATTAAAAGCGGCTTAAAGTTGCATTGTAAGTATCAAAGCATTAGAAAATAGAGCGACGGCCATCTTAATGCCGCTAGATGCATTTGCTATAGCTGATGCCGTCAACAGCAGTTTTATAATGACCGCAGACCGATACCAGTTTACCCCCTCTCTCTATCGCCCTCTGTATCTGTGTGTGTGTGTGTGTGTGCCTCCATTTTAGCTGTCATTCGTACTGATGCTGAGTGTTTAGAGCGAGGACTGTTTGGGTAGTTCATCGGGCGGTTGCCATAGAAATCTACGGTTCAAGTGAATAGGCCAGCTCTAGCCTGCTGCATGCCAGATGCAGTGCGGCAAGCCGCAATTAGACGAGCTTAGTGGCTCCAGCAGCGACAGCAACAGCAACAGCAACAGGAGGAGCAAAAGCGGCTCGTTACATCATTCTCACACGCAAAAGGATTTTCGAAAATTTCACAAATATTTTCACAGATGCAAAGAGACGTAGAAGAGCAATTCAAATGCAATTTCCAGCAGCGACAACAGCAACAGCAACAGCAACATCAGCTGCACCTGCAACTGTGACAGGTGATATCATTTGGACAACATGCACGTATACTGCTGTATGTAATTTTTAAATTCAACAAAGCCGAAGCTCGTTTGCCAAATTGTTGATAAAATTGCTGTAACCGAACACAGTTGCAACAGCAACAGCAGCAACCACAAGAACCGCACGAGTTGTTGGTCAGAAAAAAAAAAAAAAAAAAATGAAAACAAATAAAAAAAAAAAAAAAAAAACAGCAAACGTTGACTTAAAAGCTGATATACTTCAACAGTTTTTTGTGTTCACCAATTCTTCGCTCACAAAAAAGGGGGAATAAATGGAAAGAAAAAAAAAAAAAAAAATAGACAGAAAAAAGAAATCGTGCTGACTGGCCCAGACTCTGTGGTCGATGGTAACAAGCATCCGAATGCAGTCATATACGGATGATCCAATTTGGTTTTCCAGCATTTCAATTGTCATGGCTACGCGAAAATATCTCAGCCCGACACTGGCTGGATGGCTGTTCATTTTGGCACGGCCAAGTGCTGGCTAAAATGGCAGCTAAGGATTGAGGACCATAAACCAATTAAATCCGACTTTAATTTCAATTCAATGCGGACTCAAATGTTTATTTGCTGAGCCCAAATCGACTTTTGCCTGCGAATCCATCGATGTACGATGGGGCCTCGGCTGGTAAATTGTGAGAAAAATCCAAATTTTTCTAAAAGCAATTGACCAAAGGGTTGGAGTCTGTTGGTGAATACATAAGCGAAAAGGGCTATAAATTTAAGGAGTGGTAAAGTTAAAAAGTAATATTAGTAGTATCAGTTGAAAAAAAAAAAAAAAAAAAAAAAAAAATTAAATTTTCCTTTGAAAGCATATACTTATTAATAGCTAAAAAATCCAAGACTTTTGCTCTTAGACGAATTAATTGCTAGTTCAAGTTCAGCTAGTTCAAAGTTAAAGGCTTTCTAACTTTAGTAGACTGTAAATCGTCGGGACTTAATTGAATTTATTGGCGATCTATTTTCTTTGTCAGGTGTATAGATAATCTTGTTTACCATTTTTCGCAAAAAGAATAATTATTTTTATTTTATTTATTATTTTTTTAATTATTTAAATTATTCTTTATTTCTAAGATATAAAATATATTTTTTTTTTATTTTATTTATTTATTTTTTTTATATATAACATTTATGTATATTGGTAATCATATTTCTTGGCAAAAATCTCATTTCCTCCTGTGGATGTGAAACACCCTGTCTAATTTATATTTTAAAGCTTGAAGAGCTGCCTTTTATTTATCCCTTAAAGCTTTTGAAAAGCTTTAATTTTTGCTATAAAATCTGTGCATAGATACCACTATACCACTATAATATACATAAAGCCACAGACGTTCACATACCGTACCGTAAATTCATATATTTTTTTTTAAACCTCAAAATAAGAAACCCACTTGAATTCATGATGAAAAGCGAAAAGTTATTATATGTGCACTCGCTTCGAAAGCAAATATAGTTCGGATAACCAGATATATATACGTTATATTCATATGAATATGCATGCAAAAAGCTAGGAGGTCCACTGCGACATCAATACAACAGATATATTCATGTCCGTTAATAAATCCCTTAATAAACTGCCGAAGCCATAAAGCAGGGATAAGAAGTTAGCGTATGATAGTTCTGCGAAGAGCTGATATTTAAATCATTTGATGTTTTTATGGTGTACAGGATATATATGCACGGCACAAATGTATAATATATAACGGAGTAAAAAACTACGGACAAACTGACTGACAGATAGACGGACACGAAAGGAGAGACCGAAAGGCCGAAGGACGAGGGACAGTCTGAAAGATGGACGAACTGAAGGGCAGACGGAAGCACGCCTGGAAACACTAAAGTGTGGGCGAACACACAAATGGAGGTGGATATATCTACTCAGCTCCCCGTTCTGATTAAGAATATATATGCTTTAAGGGGTCTATCACCCCATCTTCTTCAGCTTTCTTGAATTTCCATTTTCAATGGGTTCATGAAAATCTCCCTTATACAATATGCATTATGCACTTCAGACTCAACGGACTCGCATTAGTTAGTTAAGGCGAAAAGTTGAAGTGATTTATGATTCAGGTTGAATTCATTTAACTCAGATAATGACAATGCGAAATCTCCGCATTGTTGCAATTATAGACAGAAAACCTTAATAGGGGCTATTATATAAATTGTGTGTGTGTGTGTGTGTGTGTAAATGTCAAATGAGTCATCTCCTTTCAATTGGCTGCTCATTATTAATTCAAGTGAAATTCGTTTGATGGTAACTGCTTTGAATCGTTGAGCTTTTCAACAGAATCAATGCAAACTATGGATGCTTTTTACAGTAAACAGCAACCGCCGAGTAGCAAAACAGAAAACAATGAACAGAAAGGGCAAAGGGCAAAGAGCAGCGAGAAAAGAGCCTAATGTTTGCTTATATTTTATTCAAGGAGCAGCACCTTTATTTTTTATATGTATTTATTTATTTTTTATTTATTTAATTTTTTATTTTTGTTTCGGCGTGCTTAACACACTGTGCAACACATTTGCTTGAGATGTGTCAGACGCTTAACTTGGCTGCAAAGCTGCGATGTACATTTACAGAAAATACATTTCAAGTCGGCGTTGTATGCCAGTTATATATAGATACATACATATATACGACATTTGAATAGAGAGTTTAGAGTTTGCTATACCACTTAGATTTCTAGAATATGCCATTAATGAAGGTAGTATTAATGTAAGAATATTTGTACCTACACACAATATGCATATAGTATGTATGCATCTACATATATGTATATGCATTACTATCTTTCAGACTAGCAATGCAACTTAATAAAGTAGCATTGTCCCAGGAGTTCTTGACAAAACAGAATATTTTATACATATTTTAATATATCTTAAAGCAAGTAAGCGAGCTTGCGATTGCACATTTTCGTTTAGAGCATTACTAGCTGAATATATATAGAAAGAGTGCCTCTGGCTTCTTAAAGGCTAGTCTTAAGTTTAAAGCTTCTTGGCAACTGCTAGTTACGAGTAACTACTCTATTTATAAATCACTTCTACTATCTACTCATTACATCGACTTTCCAGAAAATGGATAACAGAGAGCTTTGAGTCCTGTGATTAAATATATACAAGTTAGCACATCCGGTGTTGGTATCGCCGAATCGACAGCTGGCCCTGAGTTAATTATAGAGTTGAGTTAGTTAGAATTTAGACATTGGGCAGCGAGATGCTGATGAGATGGCCAGGTGAAAAGCAAATAGCAGTTTTCATTTAAATCCACAGGAGCTGCAGGCTCTATTCTCTGTAGAACTAGTCTCATTTAAGAATATTAATAAAATACCTTAGCAATAGCAGAACGTCTAAATATGTGGAAAATTTGACAGGAATTCCAATTCTATGAAATTTAATAGTAAACAAACTGATATTGTTGGAGGTTGAGTGCTTATTCAGATCTGCAATAAAAATATTATCCGAGTGGGTGTTAATTTATGTCTACTCGTTTCTCATTTTGGTTACTGCTTCCTCTGAGCGTGTGCGTGTGTGAGAGAGGGATATCAATATAGCTGAGCGAGATGGCTATTGAGGTCATTCGGATAGGATTGTGACTCTGTCGTAAAGAAGGCACGACTAGATTGGTATTCACTACAAGCAAATTGTGAAAGATAGCACTCCCGTTATTCGTTAGGGGTCGCAGTTCTTAAAGTCTTAAGTTAGAATAGAATGTAAGCAAATCACAATTTATGTATACACTTTAGATATACATATATACATACATATAGATATTCTTTTAACGTAGCCTGATACAAATTCAAATCATAAAGAATTAGCATTACTCTATATATCAATTAAAAACAATAATTGAAATTCTGCTAGAAGCTTTTCACTCTTATATCACACTCTCGTCGGTATGAACACAAAAGCAATTAAATAGCCTCAAAAATGATATTAAATTATATAAGAATAAAAACAAAATTGAGATACAAACCATATATAAATTAATGTGTATTAAATTTCACAAAGTTGGCCAATAAAATATTAAATACTATAAATAATAAATAGTCTCATTACCCGCTCTTTCAACTAAGTCCCCCCCCTACACGCACACACACACTCACTCAGAAACTGTTTGCAAAATATTTCAATTTTTCAATAAATACAGGCCGGGTGAAAAGCCCATTATGCATTCGATCATAGGGGAGTGCAACGTTACGATTTGTTTGTTTGCTATTGATTGAGGATTTTTAGTCTGATAATGTATTAACAAACATAATGATGTGCACTTGCCACATTCATTATTTATGCACATGTGATGTGGGTGCAGCTGCTGCTGCTGCTGCTGCTGCTGCTGTGTGCAAACTTATTGCAAAGTCCATTAAATAAAGCTGGAGGGGCTGCAGTGGGCGTGACAGTGCTCGGAGAGCAGTGTGGAATGGCATGGAATGTGTATTTGTGTGTGTGTGTGTGTGTGTGTGTGTGTGTTTGGGGACATGCAGCAGTGGCTGTCAGAGCAGCAGCTGGATGTCACTCTGTCAATCTGTCAATTTGGCAAACGGTCAATATGCCAATATGTCAATGGGTCACATCGGTCACATCGCTCACATTGCTCACATCACTCACTCCGGTTTGTCGGACGTTTGGTCAGCGAGTCAATCAATCAATCAGGCAATCAAACAATGCGCTGTGCCGCAGCCAAATAAATACGCATGCAAATGGAGCTCGACAGAAGCTGAAATGTGAAAAGTGAAGAGCGCAGAGGTCATTGAGACCGGCAAGGACACTGTCGACATTGTGTATCTAATAAGGCTCACAGCGGCCTCTCATACAGCCGCACAGGACACGCACACACACACACACACACACACACACACATCGACGGTCAAAAGCAATTGATGTGTCTGGCACTTGCCATTCAGTGGACCCACAATAAAAAACAGCACACCCGCACTCAGCCTAAGCTCTCAATCCAATAAAAATATAAAATAAATAAAAAATAAAGACAAAAATGTGAAAAAAAGAGAAAAGGTTTTTCCCTATATTAATACCCTTAAGGGAAACGCTAAATGGTTCAATGGGCTATAGTGGTTGGGCCAAAGTGTTTGCGACAGGCCAAAAGCCGGCGTCTCAGAGCAGATCAGCATGAAGATATATATATATATATATATAGATATATTGATATTTACGTATGTTGTAAGAGCCAAGATCAGAAAATGGTTCTTCTCCAGTTCAGTACAAACTTGTTGATCTTGACTTCTATTTCTATTTATACAAAAACTAGTTTATTTGAAATGCTTAGCTGTTTTTTTGCCTGTCTCTATTAAATATCAATCGAGGATGATTATAAAAGAGACAATTGGCATGCTTAGTATTTACATACTTTCATATCGTATAAGATTTATAGGAGTAGAGTTTGGAGCTCAGAGTATGCCGAAAAGGCTCAGAGTATACAGAAAAAGAAGTTAAATAAATAAAAAGTCACAAATTTTTTCAAATTTTTTTATTCAATAAGAGATAAAAATAAAAAAATGAAAAATCTATATGAATAAAATTCACTTGGGATATAAAGGCATAATGCATAATAATGGAAATTCATATATAATATAAATAAAGTGTATCAGTGGTCAAACTCTGCTTCTTTAGGCTAAACTACATTTTGAATGCTAGAAAGTATAAAAGTCAAGTTGGCATGAAAATTGGATATGGAAATCCAATTGGAATTCCAATTGAAGTCAAATAGAGAACTAGCAATAGATAATAGAGTTACTTTGGTTTGTAGAGGTCTACAGCAAAACAGCAGGGTATCTGCTAGTCAATCAGCAGCCAGAACAATACCGTTAGTTGTTTTGAATACAAGCGTTGGTCAAGTGTATAGAGCAGAGCATAACAATGCCTATATTGAGGGGACTGTGTGTGTGTGTGTGTGGCCAGGCTTGTTTGTCAATTCAGTGTTTGTTAATGTTGTGGGCGTGTTTCGCAGCATTTGTCAATCATCTATTTCAGTTCAGCTTCAGCACAAAGCGCAAAGTTTTCCCTTTTATTTCTATTATTATTATTATAATTTTTTTTTGTTTGTTGCTGATTGTCACTTTAGATATGCAGGTCGAACAAATCGCTCAAGCGATTCGCTCGAATAATCACTAATTAAAGCAATCCAGTTTGATATAATTCCGATATGAAATATGACAGCGAATGCTATGCGAGTTAAAATTGCAATGAACCCAGACGGAATGAAGCTGCCAAAGGTCCCTTTTTTTCAATATGCATATCGATGACAATACATTTTGTTGTTTCGAGCTTGATAGCATTAATTAAAACCAGTTGTAATATGCTAATTTATGCAAGAGAATTTGCTCATGTGGAGTAGCTGCACTGGACGAAAATCTTTTGACCATGAGTGGATTTGTTATATTAGTCACAGAGTTGATTATATTGTATGATGACATATAGTCAGACGTAGTTCAATATATAATATGAATACATAATAATATATAATATATGTACATCTGTCAAGTCATGTAAAAGATATAAATACATCCATTCGTGTTGCATTGCTTTTATATAAATAAAGTAAAAAATAATATAACTATTATTATTATTTACGA
This sequence comes from Drosophila mojavensis, assembly GCF_018153725.1. Classification (NCBI taxonomy): domain Eukaryota; kingdom Metazoa; phylum Arthropoda; class Insecta; order Diptera; family Drosophilidae; genus Drosophila; species Drosophila mojavensis. Next base: position 16,118,610 of record NW_025318667.1, on the reverse strand, counting down.
TTTTTTTTATTTAGTTATTTAAAAAAATTTTTTTTTCTTTTTTTTTCAAATAAACTTTGTCATTTTAAATAATAGTTTGATTTCAATTTATTTAATAATTTAATTTAATTTAGTTTAACTTTTATTATTTATTATTATTGGTAAATTAAAGTATGCCGTTATTTTCCAAATTTTTTTTCTCAAAAAAATTGTTTTAACGAGTTGGGAAATTAAGTAAGATAATCATAATTGAACTTGAATCTTAATGACATTTTCAGCAAGCATTTCATTTTTTTTTTTTATTTAACAAAAAAAATTTTTTTTTAATTATACAAAGTTTAGTTTTTGTTTTATTTTACGGACAATAAAACAGAGGACCGAATACATATATTACATATTTACATATAAAGAAAATATTCAACATTAACGGAGAACATGAATAGTGCGCTATCCTGATGTCGCGCAGTGTATAAATTTATGAATTAAAAACCATAGTATTTGCATATAAATATGTCATAAATTTAATTTAAAATTGATTGCATAAACCTTTTTGTTTATTAACTGTGCATTCTTCTAAAAAAAAAAATAACTTAAACTTGTTGACATTTCATGAGTTATTTGGTGGATTATGTTTCATATAGAAGCTTGGTGTGAGCTATTGTGGGTTAATTTTCTGAGTAAATGTGAAAATAACAGTTAGTTATGAAAGTGTGCGAGTATTTCGGGGAAATTGCGATTGGGTAAGTGAATTAATTCTGCTGACTTTAGTCTGAAAAGAGGAATGAATATGCAAAGCATTTAATGTTAATGTGCTTGCTCTGAGTGTTTATTATCTTGTTTGCTGATATATGTAGTATATATATTATGAATTTTAGCATGAAGTCTCTCATTATGCCATTAATCCTGGCTAATGGAAAACAATGATTTGATGATAGCTCGCATACGTAAATTATTTTAATCAAGAATATATACAATATTATATATGTTATGATATGGAGCTGTCAAGATTATTTTCTGATATGTTTTAATAATGAACGTGTTTAAAATACAACTTCATTTTGAAAAAAAAAAAAAAATAGCTTTTGTCTATATAATTTGTCAAGATTAGTTCTCTAATCTATTATTCTGCACTCGTTTTTGGCTAACTGACTAAATAGCTCAAGGCGTTATGAAAACTGGGGCACAACTTTATACAATACTTCTCCAGGCTGACATACATACATATACATGTACAAGCTCAAAACTTGAACGAAATTAATTTCAAGTTTCTGATTATTTTCACACACTTTGAAGTAAATAAAAATCATATTCCATGCCGAATTGAAGGCGTTCTGTAGAGCCTGCCTCCTCCGAATGCCTAGCTCAAGAAAACTCTGCTTGGAATGGGCTGCAAAGTTTTCCAGCCACGCCCACAGCTGTTTGATTACTTTTCATTATAGAAATTAAAGTTCGCATAAATGAAGTTGGCTGATTCGCAATCTTGAGTTTTGTTCTTAGCGCAATCGCATACTAAAGGCAGTTAATTTGGTGTTGGCCTTAAAGTTAATATTGTGAAGTATCGCGCGCTCTCCCCTGCACCTCTCCCCCCTTCTTATCCGTAATGCTAAAAACTTTATAATTATTTAAGCGCGTTGTCATATTTACACCTGCTGCGGTATCCTCAACTAAGTCCAGTTACAGCTGCCAACTGACTTGGCCCAAATTGCCACGGCTCTGGCCGTTGAGAGCTTGTGTCAAAGTAAAACTTCTTGGCCGTAATCACTGGCAGTGGGGGCCACAGCCTGGCCAGGGGATTGCCCAGCACAGCTGGGCAGCTAAGCTGACAGAGAGTTATGAAAATGGCCGGGTTACGGCAGTTGTCCACGATGCATAGCCACATAAATACAAAGTCTTGCGGTCTCTGAGTAATGCTGAAATTTCATTTCAACTTTCGCATAATTTTATGCTCATTATGGCAACTCTATTGACACACACACGCACACGCACACGCACACCGCTGTATTAGGCCAAGTGAGAGCCATAGCTCCAGCTGAATAGCGAAATGTCAATTCCCAAGACAGCGGCCATGTGGCTCTGTGCATAGCCTTGCCAAAGCTTTAATTACTTTGATGCATGATTTTCTTGCCATTTGCAATTTGTAACAAGTCGGAGCGACGCTGCGGCTCAGACCGACTATGGAATGCGCTGCTAGAGTGTGAGCAATGAATAATACTCACTGAATGAATCTGCTTGAATTCGAGTCAGGCTTGCTTCGACTCCTAGTTAACTGTAAACCTAATATAGCAGCCATTGCCGGAGAACGGCTGACACAATTTCATTGAGGCACTGAGTTTTCCAAGCTTTCATACATTTTTCCTATGTTTAACATTGACTTTCTCTTTTTTTTTAGAGAAATTATAAAATTATTTACAGTTTAGCGCACCGCTACCTCATTGGTAACTTAATCTCAAAGACGAGTGATTAATAGAGGTCTTAACCCCACTGATAGAATCGAAGAACAATTATTTCTGCGATATGTCCGCTCACTTAGTGAACATCTGCCACTGGTTGTAAATTGTCTGATCTGCTTGTGCTATGGGAGATATAATTATAGACTATACGATTATATCTTATATTTGAAAGTTTTTTATTGACTAATAAATATGAGTTAACTCTTTCTCGAATTGTGCAAACAAATGTTTTTTCTAGCAAACTTCTTCGAATTGAAAAGCATAAAAGAAAAATAGCTACAAATTAAAAAATAATATATATAAATATAAAATGTATAAATATAAATTAAATTAGATCACATTTTATTATTATTATTATTATTTTTATTTTTATATTTATTTTTATTTTTAATTTTATTTTTATTTTTTTTGCTTTAAAAAAATTAAGTATTTGCGTTATTTCGGTTTACACTTTTTAATAGCATTTTTAGTGGATTAACTGTAACATTTTTCGGATTTTTTTTTTTCAATTAAAAAAAAAACATTTACTTTTGTAACGATGGAGCTATCGATAGTATAGATAGCTAACCCACCGATATCAGAAATCAGCGCGTGGTGACTAGCGTTATCTCTAATAGCTGTAGCTCTAACGGGAGATCATTAGACACGTTACCATGGTCTAGAGATCGGAAGAGCTTTTTATATAGAATTTGTTGTCAAGGCTTTCCGTTCGCTATTTTTCCTAGAGCTGAGGTCTAAGCCCTTGGATACTAAGCCTTGACACTTAGCTAATCTAAATTTACAATTTAAATGAAAACGGTAGCTAACCTGTCTAGCTTACGAACTAGATCTTCGAATATAAAGTCATTCAGAATATATAGCTGACTGCGCTCTCTCTGTCTGCATGGCATAATTAGTATATCCTGAAAGAAGAGTATGCTCGTAACATGGATAATGAACAGGCTGGCTTTATTTAACCTGCCACAGAGAGCACACAAAACACACACGCACACACACACACACACACACACACACTAGCTCATCTACACATTTGTATAGAATATTTATTTGATGTGTGGTTTCCTTTCGCTTTGCAGCTAGGACACGCACACAGGACGAGCGCTTATTCCCAACTGGCTAGCAATTGAGCAATTGTGAAAATGGGTAAGTGAGCGAGTGAGAGAGAATGGCGACACGACACACTAATGAACGTCCATTTGGGAGACGGCATCACCTAGCAATCTGCAATTTAACTGCTTCCATTTTGTGTTACAGATGCGCTACGCTTGCGTGGTTCGCCATTTGTGCGCTTCGGAGGTGGGGCCGGGCATGGACCCGGTTCGCCACATCCACATCCACATCCCCAGGCACAGGCACAGGCACATGCACATGCCGCACACAGCGCTCAGCAGGAGCCGCTCATTGTTGTGGAGGAATCGAATTTGCCCGAAGAAGTGGAGCCGGAGAGCTCTGAGACATTCTCGAATCGCGCCAGCCTGGACATCGATTCGCCCGTCAATCCCTACTTGCTATCACCATGGCGCGATCCGCGCGAGGCCCGCAAACACTCTCTGCCCTCACAGCAGGTCACCGAGGGCATCACCGCCAGTCAGGTGCGCCGTCTATCCGAGCGCGGCGGCGAGGGCTCCGGCCCATCGCCCAAGGAGGCAGCATTCCTGGCCACACTCTCACAGGCGCCGGCTCCATCCGGCCGTCGGCATTCAGTTGTCACCATCTCGAAGGTGCCCACCACACTCTTTGGACGCTCTCGCCGCGAATCTGTCGCCGCCTATCCCTCGAGCAATGGGTAAGTGACTTGGTTGCATTATGCGAATAGGTTTTCTTGTAGTCAAATGGAGTTTTCCCTTGCTTGAACGAAAAATAAATAAGAATTTAATCCGCAGACATGAAATATATTTTAGCTGAGCTCTGTTGCCATGATTATTGATCCGAAAGGTGGAAGAGTCTCTTGACTTAGTCCTTTATTGTCCATTCGATAACTTCATGTAAATTCATGATCTGTCATGATGCCTTCGATTCAATTCAATTCTTGAATTGACTATACCTGTGTCTTACTAGAAGGATCCCTTCGCATACTGAAAATAACTTTAAGACCATAATCGCTGATGCCTTCGATGGATGAGTCTCTTGTCTTGATTTAGTCCTATGCAATCTATTCGATTTGTATTCATCTGAGGATGCGTTCCAATACTTGAAATAAGTTTATTCCGGTATTGCAATGATTATGAGGTCCTCAATTCAATTGAATTCTGTTTCCTAGAAGGATCCTTCCGCATACACAAAATAACTCTATTGTGGTACAATTCTAATATCTAATCATTAATGCCTCCGATGGAGAAGTCTCTTGTCTTGACTTAGTTCTCTGCAATCTATTCGATTTGTCGTTTTCTGCGGATGGAAGAGTCTCTAGTCTTGACTTAGTCGTAATTAATGTATTCACTTTGTCTTCTTAGCAGGATATGTTCATGTGCTTTAAACAACTTCACTTTAGCATTGCAATCATCATTAGGTCTTCAATTGAAAGGAATTCTATTCAATTCTTACTGTGAACTTAGTTTCCCAAAAGGATCCTTCCGCATACTTAAAACAACTCCATTGTGGTACAATTACATATAATATGTGAATCATGGGTGCTTCTGATGAGAGTCTCTGGCCTTGACTTGGATCTCTATAAAGCTATTCAATTTGCATACGACTCGTTGCCCATTTCGATTGATTATTGAAATGTACATTTGCTCTACCTGGAGGGATCCTTTCATATACTGAAGTAAACTCAATGGTATTACACCTGGTCCATTGATTCCTCCTCCGTTGACATAGATCAGTAAAAGCTATTCAATTGGGTCGTTTCTGTGCATTACGTCTAGAAGGATTCTTAAACATGTGGAAAGGAATTCTCTTTTACCTGGCCTCTTTTATTACGATTTATAAGATCTATAAGATTCATTACCATATAAAATGTGCAATGGAGTTGTTAAGCATTTCGATGGGCTATTGCAGCAGCAGCCGCGTCTTGAACTCCCGGCGGGAGAGCAACACAGGACCCCCATCGACAGACCCGATTGGCAGCATACACAATCTGCAGCTGGACATTATGGATGACATCTATTTGCAGTCGCGCAAGGCACGCTTGAAGCTCTGGACGTCGAGCAACGAGAAGGTGTGCGAGGTGCAGACGGTGGACGAGGTCGGTGCCGCTGCACCCGCCCGCCGCTACACGAACCGCCGCTACTCCGAGTGCCCCCAGCCGGGCGCCGCTGGCGGCAGCATTATGCGGCGCGCCTCCGAGCATCCACAGGCGCCGAGTGTGTCGCCGCAGCCGCTGTCGGCGCGTGCGTCGACGCGACGCAAGAAGTCGGGCAGCGGCCTGGGTCTGCTGGGCAGCCGAACGGACATCGCTGGCATATTCAGCTCGATCACTGGCTCTGGCAGCTATTCGGGACCCGATGCACACCGGCCGGATCCGGACGGCGGCTCGTCCAGCTCGTCGGGGGCCACCGGCAACAGTGCTACCAGCCCATTCTTGAGCAATACGTTCCAGCAGGCGGCTCGGGGACGCACCACCAGCGCCACGCCCACCCCGAGCGGTGGGCAGACCTCGAGCAGCATGCTGCTCGATCCGAATGCTGGCCGCTCGACGCGCTCCAACAGCTTCGACGTGTCCATCTTGAACAATGCCAAGCAGCTGGTGAGCGAGGCGCAGGACAACAGCTCGGCGGCCATATCCGGCTGGTTTGGCAAGCGTCCGACGACGCCGCTGCCGCGCAAGAAGAGCGTGCGCAGCAAGAGCAGCGCCATGGCCCTCTCCAAGGACATGCTCGAGCGGCTGCAGAAGAAGGATCCGCTAGGCGGCGACTCCGGCAAGCCGAAGCTAAAGCCGCGCAGCAAGCAGAAGAAGAGCTGGACCGACGCCACCAAGGCGAACATTGTCGACGCCACCATCCTGGGCACGGCCATCGAGGGCTTTCTGCGCAAGAGCTCCAATGCCAGCATGGGCGGCGGCATGAATTCAGCCGGCGCTTCGACCTCAGCGGCCAGCCGCTCAGCGGCGGCCAGTGGCAGCAGCCGCGGTGCTGTGCCCAAGGACTCTGGCGCCAGTGGCAGCAGCTCCAGTGGCTCTGGGGCTGGCCGACGTGGGCGGCCATCGGCCGCCAGCTCGGCCCAGTCGCAGGCTGGACGTGCAATGCGCTCAACGCTCAACTGGTTCAGCAAGGGCGACGAGGACGACTCGAAGGACACGTGCGATGCTTCGCTGTGCGCCACGCTCAAGGATCTGTTTGTCAAATAGATCGGGCCTCCGAGACGCAAGTAAACGGTCAGCAGAGCGACACGCAATGGGGACTAGAGGAATGTAAGGTGAGCTGAAGATTGATAGATGGATAGGCTGTCCATATTCGACTGACCCATGTTATTTTTTGGGCCCTCTCTAATCGATGAGGGAGAGATGAGATGAGATATAAGGCTGGCTGGGTCAGTCGAATATGGACAGCTCTTTACATAATACATATACATCTAGATATCTTTCCCTATATCTATTGCTCTTCGGTTTTCGTATCTCCCATGCAGGATAGCTACTTGCATCTCGAGCATGAACAACACGACAAACACAATGAAACGAAATCATTTTGCATTTTTCATACAAATCAATCGAAACGAAACGCAGGATAAGTTACTAACAGCCGGAACAAAAGGTACAATTTGAAACAATAACGGTAAATCGTATAGGTGATCAGAGTGACCAGAGTGACGTGGCACACGTAGTAGTAAATAGCAATAGCAGAGATACATTTTTTAATGGCAACAGTGCAGGTGAGTTTTGTGATTAACGCTGGGCAGGGAGAAACCGTGGGCGAGGCAGGCCGAATGACAAATTTACCCCAAGAGACGGACATTGAAGCATACATATTCTAATAGAAATATATACACCCATATACATATATATTTACATAAAAAGCGTATTTACACTTTTAATCGTCACCTGAATCAAATAACTAAAAGAAAACCCTAACAGTGTTAAAAGAAAAGCAAAGGAAATCCAAAAAAAAAAAAACTATTTTTTTAATGTGAAAATCTCAGCCAATATGAATGTGTCAACTTACTATATATCTACATAAAAAAAAAAAAAAAAATATATATATATATATATGTATATATACTAATATTTTTTTTGAATCAAGAGAAATGCAGAGCAAAACGTTTTAATTGCTTTTAATCCTAAAATGTACAAATATTAACTATATTAGCCCATATCAGACTAAACATATTATATACAGAAGATAACCCATATATATTCATACAGCAAATAGTATATATGTTGTGAATGGAAACGAATACATATGAAAAACAATAATAATACAAAATATAAAGAAAAGAAAGAGCAAAGCGAACTTAAAATGTTTAATTAAACCCAAATATTCCATAAATGTTTATAAATGTTCTAATCGTGCAGCAGAATTTTAAAAGAATTTCGAGAACAATTTTTGTTTTTTTTTTTTTTTTGGCGCCCCGTATAACTCAATGCAGGCGGCAATTAGGAGACGGTCTAATGGTTCCATAATAAATACATACATATACCTGAATATGAATACTAATAGACGACTGCTTAAAAAGCACTCAGACAAAGGATTGCAATCAGCAAGTCGATTGATTGCAATGTAAATACGTGCAATTTGAGCTTATCAGAAAAATACAAAAAAAAAAAAAAAAAAAAAAAAAAAAAATACAAAAAAAAATCAAAAAATATATATAAAGATAAAACTGAAGAAAAAATGTTATATATTGATGTTAAAATTATATATACGAATACAACATATATTTATATGTATATGTATGTATGCTAAATGAAGTTCAATTCTCCTCAACTTCTCTGTGTGTAGACTCAAATCAATTTGAGTTTAATTGAAGTAAAAAAAAAATAAATAAAAATAAAATACAAATACAAATAAAACTTTACTAATTGAATTGTGCGAAAAGTTTGGAATGTTGGTAAATTTTTGAGAGCTTTAAGAGGTAACGAGGTGGGAAAATTGGCAATTTGCCAAATTGGCAGCAATCAATCAAGTATGCTTCAATCATACTTCTAAGTTCACAATATGTGTATGCATATGCCACATGCATACATGCACATGCATGTGTGTGTGCCGGCTGTATCAATTAACAAAGTTAAATTGCTAAACGGCAATTTCCCAACACTGAACACAGTACACAGTACACACTATGAATGCGCTGCTCAACACTGGCAAAGGCAAAAATAAACCTACATATTTTTACATACAATACATATTCAAAGGCATATGTACCTAAGTACTACATATATGTATGTATACTATATATGTATGTATATATACATAACTCTCAATGTGCCCAATTAACGTATATCGATTTCCAATGTGTGTTTCACAAATACTTGAAATCTGTGCGTCAACCCAAAGTTAACTTTCACTTTCAATGCTAAATATACTATATATATGAATATGTATATATATAAAGGTTAGACTGTAGAATATACATACGAGCATATATATATATATAGATATACGTATATACGTGATATATATGTATAATGATATATATATGAATGCGAATACATTTCAATGGTATTTCAACTATTTACAAGTCAATGCGATCGTTATTGGTCTCAATAAAAAAATATATAGATATACATATATGAAAGTGAATATATATACATATAGATAAATATATATGTATATATGTATATACATATGTAATATATTGTAGTCGAATAAATGTTGTTCTAGTTTTTACATGTCCATTTTTTGCTCGTGTTGCAACTGTTGTTGTCATTGTTCTCGTTGTTGCAGCTGTTGCTGTCTCTTTCTACTTTCGCAACAGCAACAGCTGACAGAAGTCATACAGCAAATCAATTGAAGATATATGGGAAATAAAAACAAACAAATATTATAAACCAAACAACTAAAGTATTGCAAACCCACATACACACACACACAGACGTACATATGTATACATATATGTATACACACACACACACACGAAATATGTTAAACAAATTTGTAAACAACAACAACAAAACTAAATATAAAATTCTCTTTGTTATATTTTTGATAGTAGTATACTGTATTTTAAACATGAAAATATTAAAAAAAAAAAAAAAAAAAAAACCAACAACAACAAATACTCCAGAAAATGTGTTTTCCATTTTGCCCACCACGAAACTCAATCAATGTGCGCAAATGTTGTTTGACAAAGACTCTAAGCTTGCAACACTCAAAACTATCCAATGATAATACAAGAAAACCCAGCTACAATTATATATAAAAAAAAAAAAAATAAATAAATAAATAAATTAAAATAAAAAAAAAAAAAATAAATAATTTTAAAAAAAATTTTTAAAATAATATACATAAATATAATAAATATATATTTATAAAAAAAAGTTAAAAATGCGCGCAAAAATAATAATAAACTTTTATATAACTCGATGTTCGCTCATTTCCGAAAATAAAACAAAATTCTTGCTCTAATTTATTTTGATACACATCATATTTTACAAGCATGTATGTATATGTGTGTAGACAAATGCAAATATGCATGTATACATATATATGTATAGCATATAGACATTCGATTCTATTCATTTAATTGTACAACTGTGCTTGGCAATAAGTAAACGTTGTGCCAGTAAGTCACAATAGATTAAGGGCCAGCAGCAAAAATAAATAGTAAAGAAATCAAGAAAAGTAAAAACAATTATAGAAAGAAATGCTTGACAAACAGATACCCTGTAATCCGTAACTTCTACAACAATAAATATTCAGCTATTGTTAAACTTTTTTGTTGGGCGGCTATCGATAATTATCGATTTCAATATCCTAAGGTCTCAGCTGACATGAATTCATAACGAAACCGTGAGCTGTTTGCAAACAGCTCTACACATCTGGCATACCAGTTTTAACTTGGCTAACAAACGTCCGGGGCAAATGATTTCCTTGCTTTTCAATTTTCTTGGCCCGCCGTGTGAGATGCAATTGATTAACTTTCAACTCTTTTTGCTGTACTCGCATCTAATTGTTGTTGTTTGATTGTTGTTATTATTATTGATTAAGACTAAGCCTAAGACTACATCAAGCAAGCGGTTACCACCGACTAAATGTACTTTAGTAGTGTTAACTGAGAGCCCAACCGAATCCAAGAAAAAAAAAAAAAAAAAAAAAAAAAAAAATCATAACTGCTAACAGCACAAACATAAAAGCATGAAACTAAAATGAATGAGAAATGATATTCTCTCGGCGGAGTTGATCATTATATGCACAAATGTATATACATACATATATATGAGATAAATATTTATTTTTTTTTGAGCAAGCATTGATTGCAAATCCAATTTGTGTAGCATACTTTTGGACGCACTGTGAAGGCAATGGGGAAGAGAGACAAAACACTAAGAAGAAGCAGCACAAAGACATGCAATATACATAAATATATGTATAGTGTGAAGTCGAGTCGAGTCGAGTGAAGTTTACATTTTTGAAAAACAAATTTTTTTTGAACAGCCGGGGGAAGTATAAACAGATAAAAAACTACGCATGGTTAAGAAAGAAAGAAAAAAAACAAAAGAAAACTTGTATAAATACATGCATACATGTATACATACAAAATGCATATAAATATATATGTAGTTGCTATCAAATGTTTATATACCTATGTAAATAACGTTGATGATGTGGACGAGACAGAGAGAGAGAGAGAGAGAGAGAGAGAGAGAGAGAGAGAGCGAGAGAGACAAAGAGAGAGAGAGTTGAGCGTTTATATATCAAACTTATATAAATTACGCATAAGATGCGTAATTAGAGAGAGAGAGAGGGGGAGAAAGAGAGAGAGAGAGAAGTAGCGAAAAGGAAGTATGAAAGATATGCAACATGTTTGTATACACATTTTAATCGAAAACAAACTTCGATAACAAAAAAAAAAAAAAAAAAAAAAAAAAAAAACAAACAAAAAATGTAAATGTAAAAAAAAAAACAATTCCAAAATGCAACTGAATGTAACAATCATATGATGACACATAATGGATAAAACCAATAAAAAAAGAAAACAATATATAATGCTACAACTATCTATATTATATAAGTATATATATCGATATATATATACAAACCTTTAAATAGATTGTATACACATACTTATACCTTCTATGTACCTACATACACATACATATATATGTATGTATGTCAGCTTCCCAAAAAATGATGTACGCATGCAAATGCTCACATATACATACATACATAGGCTACTATGTACCGGAAATATAACCATATGCATCTGTTTGTGTGTGTGTGTGTGTACTTGTGGCTTCCTGCCAGAGCTGTTACACACATACATATGCATACATGCCCATATGCAAATACATATTTACATACATATATACATCTACTCTTATATACCAATAAATAGTTATGTGTAAACAATGTGTTTTATTTCGAACGGAATGTGGAATGGTTGTGTGGTGGGCGGGGGGATGGTGGGTGTGGGTGTGGGTGTGGTGTGGACTGTAGCTTACGGCAGTCTTCCTACGATCTGACGCTGATGAGCAAAAACTGATAGCTTTGAGTTTCAATTTAACAATGCCTTCAATCCAGCTCAACTGCTGTAAGCGAACATATGTAAGCTGAGCGAGCTGCTCTTAAAAAAAATCATTTAATTTAATCCGAAGTTGAACTACAGTCCTGCAGATGTTATCAGAACTTAAATAGGGAACTTAATTTTAATTTATATTTATGCACTTTTAATTATATGCCAAGTAATCTGATAAGCTGACATAAAAAACTTTATTCAGATTATTGATTTTTATTTAATTTATTTTTTATATTTAAAGTCCATGGAAAATGGGTAATCTTGGGCTTTGTGAAAACGTTTGTAATGGGACAGACCACATAAAGTAGTATAGCAGGCTATCCATTCGTCCGTCCGCTCGTCTGTCAGTTTATCTATCCGTCTATCTCTCCTTCCGTATGAACGCAGAGATCTCATAAACTACAAATGCTAGAGAAATTTAACATTTGTATTTGGGTATACCGTATGTAGTACAAATTGAATATATTTTCGATAACTCGTCGATTATTATCGATCATTTTACAGCGCTTTCAAACATATTAAGAGTTCCGTTAGAGCTAGAGAGCTCAGGTATGTGTGTGCATGCAAGTGTGTGCGTGTGTGTTGGTTCCTCTGTATGCAGAAAATAATCTAAGAATTATTGGAGTATCAGTTCCTTGAATAGCTCAAGGAATCTCGTACTTTACTTATTTATTTTATTTATATTTATTTATTTGCTTATTTATTAGCTTATTTGTTTATTGTTAGGTTAGGTTAGGTTAGGTTTCTTCCCTCTATTATCTACTTTTGATAAGAACTACTTGCCACAAGACCTTCTCTATAAGGAATAAATGCGCTGTATCTTATCGAACCGTTGCATACGAGTTACTAGCTTGTGGTACTCCAATAAGCCAAAGTCCTTGCTCCAACCGAATTGATGAGCCTGACTTATGAATAATTGAACGAGGCGGTTTCAGGCAGCGAACGAAAAGTCCCATCAACTGGCTGAAACGGCGAACATCTGTTGCAGCGGCCAACAAAAGGTCATAAATCAAACTTGATTCGACATAAGCGAACGCAAATTCGGCAATCGACAGTCTGCAAAGGGGCAGAGGGAGCAGCGGCATTTGATTTGATTTGATTTGATTGCGGGTAGCATTTAGCAGCTGAGCGCTGTGAGGACAAAGACAGACAGAGAGAGAGAAAGAGAGAAAGAGAGAGAGAGAGAAAGAGAGAGAGAGAGATACAGAGACAAATTGAATTGGCTATCTGTATTGATCTATGCTGATGCAATGCGAGGCGCGCCTACTGCAGCTGCCTTGATATGCGATGTCGGCATGCAAATCGCTTGCTTGCAGCTCGAGTGGGCGCAGGGGGCTGCGGTTGGGGTTAAATCAACACACCAGTGGGCAAAAACAGAAATGCGAAAGGCTATTTCAATGAGCAGCGACAGATGTTGCCAACTGTTGCTTGCAATTGCATCAACACACACACATGATTAAAATTCATCGATTCTTAAAACTACCATAAAGAGAAGTGCGAAATCTGTAAAGCATACAAAATGAAAGATGCAATACGAGAAGCATTTAAACAAAACGAGGCGTTTTGTGGATTATTTTTAAAAACTTGAAAACAATTCCATAGATATTTGCCAAACTTTTCCAGTCCCTACAAATTGCAATGCTCTAGAAATGCTCGATGCTGTAACGATTGCCAGAATAAAAGCGATATTGGGTCAAGTCATCCACAGCTCGGAATCGATAAGAAAATTGGCTGATGACTCAGAGCAGACTGTACAAATTGGGTTTTGCCTAGTTGGGAATCGTTAGAACTGATGATATTTGATAGCTGGAATTTGAAAAACAAGTTTATAGCTTTTACTACTATTGATTTTCCTGATTTAAATGAATCAAAATCACTCTAAAATGTTCTACTAACTTGAGTTCGAGAGAAAAGTTGCTTTATAAATAATGTTTTTTTTGTTTTTTTTTTTTTTTATTTGACATTCTGTAGAGCTTAAACCACATCTTTGAGAATTTTATTATTTTTAGATTTTAAAGTTTCTTGTTGAAATGAAATCCAAATTATTTTAATAAAAGTCTTACAAAAAATAAAATATAAAACAAATAAAAACAATTTGACTTGGAATCGATGCAAATGATACTTCGCTCGACTGGTACATTTATCAATAATTTATGCTCTATTCTTAAGTTTGCTTCTTCTTCAAGTTTTCTAGTGTGGGTATCTGGTAGTCGTTCGTTTTCTGCTCAGAGATTTCTACTTTGATTGAAACTTTTAAAGTTTAATTAAATGTTGGCGGTGCACTCGACAGACACAGTGAAGTTTTTCTATGCAAATCAGCTTGATGAGAGGATATCAACACTTGTTTCTCGAATGAGCGTAATACTCGATGAACTGCAATTTGTGGAACTTTTCCGGCGTGACTTTGCTAGTGCGGTGAAGCTTTACAGTCAGCTCTTAATAGCAGAGAGTGCAAAGCTTAGTCGAGACACAGTCCGCAAGCTTTTAGCATGGACACAAACACGCACATGCAAAAGTGACTTCGCAAAGTTACGCCGTACGGCTGATATTATTTATGGGCAACTATTTGTTTGTTTATAGCTGTTCATCGGAATCGAACCATGGCCCGATTCTAAGAAATTTGAGAGCCTTGTGCATTTTATATTATTATTATTTTTTTTTTTTTTTATATGTATATATATATATATTTATGTAAAATTTTATAGGTTGCTTCAATTGTATTGTTTATTCCCGGTATTATAGATATGCGCTGCATTCCGGCTGTAGTTGAATGGCTGTTGTTGTTGCTGCTGTTGTTGTTGTTGTTTTGCGTTTGGTCGCGGTCTGACCCTTCCGAGTAGTATCTGGGAGGCAGCGTTTCAGTTCTGTTCAAACGCTTGACACTGTCGGTTGCCCACATCCAAGACTCGCGCGTCTTTTTTTGTGGTGTTGAATTTTTTGCTGTTTTTTTTTATTCAAAAAATGAATCTAATCGATAAGGTAGTGCAATAACTAAACCATAACTAAACAGAAATATATAAACGTAATTTACCCGTCGTAATTTTCTTAACCTACACATATATTTTCTTATCTGGTGTATTGTGTGTATGCGATCTCTCGATCGATTGTGTTGTATTTGAAACAGCTGCCAGCATAAGGTGAGTTGTCGCCGGCACACGCAGCCGCCCCCGCCCCCGCCCTCGCCCTCAACCTTGCCCATGCCCACGTACCCAGCATTCTCTCTCTCTCTCTCTCTCTCGCTCTCTGAGCGAAAGCTGAGCAAGCACATGTTCAGCCCAAAGACAATTGATTAGAGCATTCCACAATAATTTAGGCAGCCAAAAGAATGAGTGATTATTGTTGGTAATACTCTATGTGCTCTACTCCACTGTCATTCACATGGGCTCTGGGCTCGCGGCAAGACTTGGTAAATGCAATTAGAGACTCGCATATATCTAATGGAAAATGTCTTATAAACCTAGCAACAGATTTATCTTAGGCAAATATAATATAGCTGAGGGGCAATTTTATCTACTCAGAGATTAGATGCGCATTTCTCAAAACAAGTCGCCAACTGTCGCTGATATATGCGTATATATATAACATTGATATATATCTCTCATCACCTATTTTCGCACCTCTTTAACGCTAGAAAGCGTATCCCAAAGTCGCTGTTCAAAAATTATTGAACTAAAATACAGAATATGCCCATCCATTCATTGTTAGTCACTCAAGCTTTTTGACTCTCGAGCTTTTTCTCACATTCCGAAAAAAACACGAACAAACAAAACAAAAAAAAAAACAGGTAAGAAGGCTCTAGTCGAGACTGCTCGACTAGGAGATACCCTGAACCCTCTAAGCTGATATTCAACTCATTCTGTACTTCTTTTATGCACACATGCAAACACACGCATCCACACGCACTAATAATCACGCACTGCTGACTGCGCAGTTAGCAGCGACTGCGCTTGGGCTGCGCTGCAGTGTGGGCAATATTATGAGAATTTATTTGTTGAATAATTTCTTTTGTGGACATACAATCTTAATGAAACTTTCAGAGCGTAATCATATGGTTCAAATGTGTGTACATTCCAAAGCACAAGCCTCTACTACTTGAAATGTTTTTTTTTTTTACAAATCGGGGGCGAAGTGGGCGTGGTATCTAAAATCTGTAAACTAAAAAATCTTCGTATCAATCAACTGTATATACACAGTAAATCTGAAGTTACTAGGTTTAAAAGTGTTCAAATTAGGCTGACAAAAAAAACAAAATTAATTTTTCGATTATTCTCGATAAAAAAAGTTATCGAATGAGTTATCGAAAAAATATGTAGTATGCATGCCAAATTTCAGCTCTCTAGCTCTTATAATTTCTGAGATCGACGCACTCATACGGACGGACGGACGGACAGGCGGACAGGGCTATATCGACTCAGCTCGTCGAGCTAATCAAGAATATATATACTTTGTGGGGTCTGCCACGCCTCCTTCTGCCCGTTACATACTTTTTCACAAAACCATTATACCCTGATTCCCATTTTCAATGGGTTCAGGGTATAATGAAGAACGGGAAAAAAAAACAACTTGTAGCTGCAGGCCCTAAAGCAAATGAGCTGCGTGACAAAAACACATCAAGCTCTATCACAAACACACAATTAAATCGTCTGTATGGCAGCGTGTTAGTATCTCTGTCTCCGAATGGGACATTGCTGTATGAGTGACTTGAAACAGATATTAGAGTATAGAATGGAACAATTATGGCCCTAATGAAATTGGCCAAGTAACCGGTATACGATTATTGTGAAATAAACAGAATTGTGCAAATAGTTAACTAATAAATATTCAAGGTATTTGCATTTATAGAAGAACAGATATATGTACATATGTATGTATGTATGTATGTATAAATGAATGTGGAGAGATATATATTTTTTTCATATATAATGTATATATATATTTTCATATATATATCTACGCACAATTAGTTAAAAGTCGTCAATAAATTCATCAGCGGCAGCAGCTGAAAAGCGCGATGAAATGAAATAAAAAACAAGTAAGAAAGCTCTAGTCGAGACTGATCGACTAGGAGATACCCTGAACCCTTGGAGCAATAGCTATTTCAATAATTTTTCGCGTCTTTCAGCTTATATAGGGGTGGGGGCTAAATTTTATCAAAACCCGAAATTGCATAAATTGCATATAAGCATACATAAAAAAATTTGGAGACTCTAGCAATAAAGATGTAGGAGATATAATTTTATAAGGTTTTTATCGATAAAAAAATATCGGGATGAGTTATCGAGTTTTAATGATAAGCTTGATATCCGCGCTGTAATTACGGACATTTAAAAAAAAATTTTGAAGTCTCCAGCTCTTACGGGCGGACAGACAGACGGACAGGGCCAAATCAACTCACGTACACGCCAGCAATAAGAATTTCTCTTCTCAATGAGTTTAGCGTGCTTTAAAGATGAACGTGATAATATAATAATATCTATATAGATTTCTCCCGAATGATGCATTTCAGATTTATTTCAAAAGTGTTTTGGAAATTGAATTTCATTCATTTCATTCAATATGCTTAGCGAATCAATACAGAAGAATTGTTGAAAAAAAAAAAAAAAAAAACATATATTGGTGTTAAATACATTCACAGAATACTACTTGACTTGATCAGCACGACGAGCTGAGTCGATATAGCCCTGTGCGTCTGTCCGTCCATATGAGTGCGTCGGTCTAAGAAGTTATAAGAGCTAGAGAGCTGAAATTTGGCATGCATACTCGTGTATACCATAGGCAGTAAAAGTTTACCTTATTTGTTTCGATAACTCATCCGATAACTTTTTTATCGAGAATAATCGAAAAATTGACTTTGTTTTGTCAGCCTAATTTGAACACTTTTAAACCTGGAGACTCCAAATTTGCGTTGTATATAAAGTTAATGGATACAAAGCTTTTGTAATTTACAGATTTTGGATACCACGCCCCCTTCGCTCCCAATTTGTAAAAACGCATTTTAAGTACTAGAGACTTGTGCTTTGGAACGTACACACATTCTAGCCATGTGAAAGTTTCATTAAGATTGTTTATCTACAAAAGAAATTATTCAACAAATAAATTCTCATAATATTGCCCACACTGCAGCGCAGCCCATTCGCAGTCGCTGCTAACTGCGCAGTTAGCAGAGCGCGTTGTTTTACGCGTGTCTGGATGCATGCGTATGTATGTAGAAGTGTAGTATAGAAGAAGTGCAGAATGATTAGAATATCAGCTAAGAGGGTTCAGGGTATCTTCTAGTCGAGCAGTCTCGACTGGAGCCTTCTTACTTGTTTTTCTGTGCTTTGTGTGTTGCTTCATATTATTTACATACAATTCAATTTTCTTTTTTTGTTACTGTTTTCTGTTGAGTCCGTTTACGAACATCGTTTAGGGAGAGACAATAATATATTATATAAGGAAAATTTAAACTATTTAATTAAATCTATACAAATTATGTCACAAAATTTTCACTTTTAACAAGTTAATCAACTATGAAATCCATTGGATTTATTTGATAAGCTGAAATATACTTACTCTAATAATTAAATTTACCTAACCGTTTTTATTAAAAATTGTTCCGTTTAATAGTGTCTTATGCATATGCGGTTAAAATCATGAATTTGTTCAAGCGATAAATGAATATACAATTTTAGCCGAGACACACACCAAAAAGCTCTTCGAATGATATTGGCCGCTGCCTAAAAGTATGCAATACATTTTGCACGGCCACACAATCAATGAATTAACTTGGAAATATAAATGGGATAAATCAATGAATTAAATAATTATAAACAAAACTCGTGCATATTGAGTATGATATAAATTATGTTGGGAATTTTTGTAAAATATTAATATATTTAAAATACGCTTAGCCTACAAAAGCCTTGCTGTTAATTAATAGTACAGATTACTGTTTTTACTTATATGCATTTTTTTTTTTAAATTCATTTATTGGGGCTTCTGTCATTGACTCTATAGCGCAGTCATCGTTAAACCTTAACCTAAATCATGGGCTAGAAGCCAGTATTTACACTATTTACAAGTATTGTATTTACAATTATTTACAATGTTCATGGAGATCTGTGGTCTAATGGGTGAAGCCTTTTGAGTCGTCGCCTGTTGTTGTTGACTACCAGGTCAGTAGCCAGTGGATTTGGGTGCGCCAAGAGCCTGTCCGCGTACCTCGAGGAGTGACGTCCAATCAGTACAGCGACTGTAGGCATTTTTAGATCGCTGTGCAGCACAGAATTGCGAACGTACCAGCTGGCACCTGTGAGCCGCTGTAGCGCCTTGTTTTGCAGGGCTTGCACTTTTTTTATGTGTGTCCTCGCTGCAGTACCCCAAATGGGGATAGCGTATGCAAGCGTTGGGACCACGATGACATTATAAATTTTTATTTTGCTCCATAGCGACAGCTGGCACTGTTTACTGCCTGCGTGATGTGCGCACTATAGGTCAGTTTTTTGTCGAGTGTATTTTTTATTTTGTTGAGTTTAGGTATTTGCACTCCCAGAGATACACCAGGTCAGTCTTATATGCATGCATAGGAAGACGTATGACACATGATACTGAATAAAAGCTCTGCATCTTTTGATAAACATATTTACACTGTTAAGTGATAATGTTTATAATGCCTATAAATGTATAGGTATATATGATGTGTATATAATTTATATATAAAATTGTGGTGTTTCAATTACACTTATATATTTGTTTTGTATATATTATTTTAATTTGTGAATAATAGCAATAAATTTTGATATGCGTATTCAGCTATCAAATAATACAATTTTTTTGTATAGAAGTATTTGTAATCTGTAAGAGACAGTAAAGATAGTGACGAGCCTGTGGTTCTCTAAGTTTATTTTTTACAAAAGCCAGAACCTTATTGGAAGCTATCAATAGCTTTCCGTTTTCATGATAATGTTTAATATAATCAATATGTAAATTTTGTTCGCACTCTAGAAGTGCATTCTATATTTAAATCAATAAAATAAACTTTGTAAGATACATAGTTGACGACAGTTGCTTATAAATAATCCATTTGCTCGTTTTACGACCTATCGACGTCGACTGTGTAACTTGGATTACGTTGAGGCAAAACACAAATGGAAAGTCTAAGTACTACAGTCTATAAAAAATATTTTTCCATTAAATCGCACTCAATTTTCAGTAAAGTGCTTCCAGATATCAGCCCATTTGGGGTAATTCCTAGTCCCTCACTGTCTTTAAGTATTTCGCAAATCCAAGCCATTACGAGTATTTCTAGGGTATCTAATGTGCGACAATCTATTAAGTTGGGACTTCTATTAATTATTACAAATTTTGTAAACAGCTAAAGCTAGCGGAATATTTGCCGTGTTGCAAACTATGAATGAATTTGACGTCACAGCTATAGCTGAACTAGCTGAATTAACAGTTGTATTAAATGCTAATGTCTTTGGCTAATTGACTAATTCAATATTTATCTACTTGCTTTTCATTTTCAGAATTGCACGGCGACTGAAATATTTGGACTGCCTAGTCTAAGGGTAAGTCGACTTGCATTTGTTTTCCTGTACAGCATGGCGTATACGTAATATGCCAGAATAAGTTCGTATTACATACGTGAATAATATTAATGCGTCATGACTAAACTCTAAAAAAAAAAACAAAACAAAAAAGAAAAATCGAACAAAATTCAAATATGAAATGGAAAAGTCAGATTCAAAATCTACAAACAATCGGCGTTAAATACTCTTTCCTCTCTCTTGCTCTCTCTCTCTCTCTCTCTCTCTTTCTCGCTCTATCTTTCGGTCTGTCTCTGTCTGACTCGTTTTCGGCTCTGCATGTAAACAGCTCGGATTCCCCATGGCTGCCCGACAGATCTCGGTGTAGTTCCAAAAATAAAAGCTGTCTTCATACAGCCAAAGATGGGCTCGACTATGCTCGACGCGGGCGGATTTTGGCAACGTCATAGGCGGCAGAGCATGTACTTCCCAAGAGCCCGTTCCTAATGCCATTGGCAAACAGTTGAGTGTGTCAGTTGGTTGTGTGGATGAAAGTATATAC